>NW_027187368.1:10253818-10282240 GCF_028583685.1 Petaurus breviceps papuanus | reverse complement strand
GGAGGGAGAAAGAAAGAAAGAAAAAGAAAGAAAGAAAGAAAGAAAGAAAGAAAGAAAGAAAGAAAGAAAGAAAGAAAGAAAGAAAGAAAGAAAGAAAGAAAGAAAGAAAGAAAGAAAGAAAGAAAGAAAGAAAGAAAGAAAGGAGGAAAGAAAGAAAGGAAGGAAGGAAGGAAGGAAGGAAGGAAGAAAGAAAGAACAATCAGGATGATTTCAGAAAAACCTGGAAAGACCTACAGAAACTGATGAAAAGTGAATTGAACAGAAACAAGAGCACACTGTACATAATAACAGCAATATTGTAACATGATAAACAATGAATGGCTTAGCTCTTCTGAGCGATAAAATGATCCAAGAGAATTCTGAAGGACTTATGATGCAAAATGCTATCTCCAGAGAAAGAACTGATGAAGTCTAAACATAAATCAAAGCATACTTTTCTTTCTTTCTTTCTTTTTTTGGGGGGTGGGAGGGGTGATGGGATGGGGTAGGGAGTTTTTTTTTCTTTTGCAACATAGCTAATATTGGAAGTGTTTCTTTCATGATTTCACATAATCTGTATCAAATATAATCTATATCAAAATGCTTGCCTTCTTATGGAAGGAGGAGAGGAGGAAGAAAGAAAATCTGTAATTCAAAATTTTAAAAATATGTATGTTAAATTTTTTATTTATTATGTAGTTGAATCATATTTAAAGAATTAAAAATATATTTTAGAAAAATAAGTAGTATGAAATAGATTTACATTTTCACATATAATCCTCTTTTGTGTCTTTTTATGTGTGAAATGCTTTTTTGTTTGTTTCAAGGCACAAGAGAAAGAATTTTTTAAAAGATCCCTAAGGTGCCTTTTGGTTTTATGGGAAACTCTTTCCCTGTGTGAGAACTTAGCTTTTTTGGTTAATTGGAGCATGTTAATAAAGGACTTTTTTTCTCAGGAAAAGGCCCAATAATATTCTATATCTACTGGAGGAGGAAAATGAAAAACAGAGTAGCTTCTTTAAAAAGGCTATTTAAAGTCTGCATCTATTAAGATTCACCAAAACATATCTCATTTCACCTTGAACATGAAGAGATTTTTCTATCTGGGAATTTTTGGTTTTCCTTATACTGAAGACTCTGCTATACTTAAATGAGTGGTTATTCACTGAAAACTTATTTCATATGCACTGATTTCTTATTGGTAAAGATTTGGTAATAAAAACTTATTTTCATCCTTTTTGATCCTTTCCGAAATCACATAATGGAGTAGCGGGACTATAGATAACCCTGAGTGTTAGAAAGCAGCATTTAAAAAATACTGAAAAGTTTAGTGGCAAAAGCAAATCAAACATGGGCATCCTTCAATACTTTCTGCTTTGGGTTTTAGAGCTATTGAGGGAGTTGTGTCAGATCTCAAACTGTATTAGCTACATATCTGCTATGAATACTCATATTAGTTTAGCATTGTACATTTGCAAATCTGGAATGCATCTGAAATCAGACTCATACAATATTAAACCTGAGGGGAAAATCAACTTTAAAATGAAAAACTAGATTAGAGCACATCTAAGGTTTCTTCTAAAGCTTATAATGTCTAAAGGAAGGCAGCATGACAAAGGTGATAAGGCACTAGTCTTTGAATGGAGGAAAGCTGGGGCTCAAATCCCACCTCGAATACTTTATAGATATGTGTTTCTGGGTAAGTCACTTAGATTTGTCTGTGCCTCGGTTTCGTCAACTGTAAAATAAGGGCTTTGGATGCTGGTCTTTTCTAGCTCTTGATCCATGATCCAATGAATGTTGGCATGTGGAATTTTAGACCTGGGAAATGCCTTAGAACAGATTTTAGAACTGGAAGGGATCTTAGTATAGTCTAATTCAATCCAGTCCAATAAACATTAATTGCTCACCAACTATGTAAAGGCATGGCTGGGGCAAAAAAAAATAAAAATAAAAAGGCACTGAAAAGCAATCACTGCTTTCAAGGAGCTAATTTTCTCATGGTGGAGAGAACACAACACGCAAACAGGTAAGTTTTTACAAAACAATTTGAGGAGGGAGCAAATCTATGATGACAGAACTAGAAAAGACCTGAGAGACCATTCAGTACACCCACTCTCCCACTTAATTGATAGGAAACTGAAGCCCCAAGTGATGACTTTCCCTAAATGCACTATGCTGTTATAGTCCCAAGAGTTTACTTGAATTTAACAAGGGTCATCCTTATGGCATTTGCAACAAGAACTGTTAAAATATCAAACTCACCATGTGTAAATACTTGGACAGTTTAAAAAGATTTTGCATCTATATTGTATTTCACCCTCTAAATCACTGAATAAAACTGACGCTGGCGAACCTCATATGGAGAAGTGACCAAATTGAGAATGTCTGTTTGTAGTAATGGAAATCTTGCAATCAAAACATCGCTTCAATTTGGAACTATGCCCAAAGGGCTATAAAACTGTGCATACCCTTTGATCCAGCAATACCACTACTAGGTCTGTATCCCAAAGAGATCATAAAAAAGGGGGAAAGGACACACATGTACATGTACAAAAATATTTATAGCAGCTCTTTTTGTGGTGGCCAAGAATTGGAAATTGAGAGGATACCCATTAATTGGGGAATGGCTGAACAAGTTGTGGTATATTAATGTAACGGAAAACTATTGTGCTATAAGAAATGATGAGCAGGCATGTTTCAGAAAACCCTGGAAAAACTTATATGAACAGATGCTGAAGGAAGTGAACACAACCAAGAGAATGGTGTATACAGTAGCAGCAACATTGTGTGATGATGATAGACTTAGCTTTTATCAATGATCAAAGACAGTTCCAAAAGACTCATGATGGAAAATGCTATCCAGATCCAAAGAAGGAACTATGGAGTCTGAATGCAGATTTAAGCATGCTATTTTCCTTTTTTTTATTTCTCATATTTTTTTTCTTTTTGTTCTGATTCTTCTTTCACAACATGACTAATTTGGAAATATATTTAACATTACTGTGCATGTATAACCTTTTTTCAGATTGCTTACTGTTTTAGGGAGGGGAGAGGAGAGTAAGGGAGGGAAAAAAATTGGAACTCAAAATCTTATAAAACGAATGCTGAAAACTATCTTTACATATAATTGGAAAAATAAATACTTTTAATTGCAAAAAATAAAAGACTGGAAAGGCCAAAAAAAAAAAAAACCTGCAACATCACTTCTAGATAACCGTTAGGTGCTTCTCAGAGTTATCATAATATTATTCAGTAATATATCACCAAGCAGAAATGCTTTCTTCATTTACATTTTATTTTCCTCTGTGGTATTTAACTCATTTTTTATTATGTTCAGCCATCATAAATATTTATACTGCAATGTATGATTAGTCAATAGAGAAAAATCAATACTGTGTTGAGGCTACTGATGAAAGTCAGCTTTTAGCAAGACAGAAAACAGAAATACAAAAAAAAACTACCAAGCGATATCATATTTTTAAAAATTAAAATGCACAAGTATATTTTGACTTTTTGATCATGGAGACCTTTGAACTTGTTCTGACCACATGTACCTCTTGTGTACTTCTGCACTTAGATAGTATAAAAACAAATGAACGAACTGATTATTTCCTCCCTGGAGTCAGGATTTATGGTCAGCTGAGTGGTGCAGTGCATAGAGAGCTGGGCCTAGAGTCAGGAAGACATCTTCCTGAGTTCAGATCAGACCTCAGACACTTACTAGCTGTGTGACGCTGGGCAAGTCACTTCACCCTGTTTACCTTAGTTTCCTCATCTGTAAAATAAGCTGGAGAAGGAAATGGCAAACCACTCTAGTTTCTTTGGCAAGAAAATCCCAAATTGGGTCATGAAGAGTCAGACATGACTGAACCACAAAAGTCAGAATTAATCAGCCCT
The DNA here is from genome assembly GCF_028583685.1 of Petaurus breviceps papuanus. Lineage (NCBI taxonomy): Eukaryota > Metazoa > Chordata > Mammalia > Diprotodontia > Petauridae > Petaurus > Petaurus breviceps. Next base: position 10,278,361 of record NW_027187368.1, on the reverse strand, counting down.
GCTCTTGGCCATCCTCTGGTATTGTGAACTCTGAAACATGGCTACCTAGACCTCTAGGACTAATCTCTATTTGTTCCACTTTAGCTAATCTTCTGGAGTATGGCCTCATAGATAAGATACTGAACCCAGAATCAGTAGATCTGAGTTTGAATTCTATTTCAGACACTACATATGTTACTATGAACAAGTCATTAATCTCTTAAAACCTTAGTTTCCTCATCTTTAAAGTAGGAACCATTAAATTTGAACAGTTAAGTGGTGAAGTGGACAAATCAATGGACCTGAATTCAGTTAAACATGAGTGCCTCCAACACTTAGTAGCTGTGTGACTCTAAGTAAGTTGTTCAGCCTCAGTTTGAGTTTCCTCATCTGTAAAATGGGGATAATAATAGTACCTACCTTCTAGGGCATGGATAAAATGAAATAATACTCATAAAGCACTTCACAAATGTTAAAGCTCTGCACAAATATTAGCTATTATTAGCATTATTTTCCCCTACTTTACAAGACCGTTCTGAGGAATGTGCTTTTCAAGACTTCAAACACCATACAAAGGTGAACTGTTATTTTTATAACCACACAACACCAAGGGCAGTTGAGTCATGAGAATGGTCAGTAGATGTTGCCTATTACCTTGCTAGCATCATTTCTACTTAGGTATGAGGAACATAAGCAACCACGTAGTGCAAAGATCAAAACTTTAGGAAATCAGGTTAAAGAAGACAAATCATCCACTTTTTGGTTCTCCTTACACTTTGACTTCCTAATTGAATACAGACATTGTGGTCTGAATTTCTGCTCTGGTCACAAGGTTTCCCGCTGGGTCTTCTTGTTTAGGCCCTTGGATCTCAGTACTGTACTGACTCACTGGCGCCAACTGGCCTGGCTTTTTTAGTTTAAGCTAGATCTTCTCCCAACTTGGACACTACTTCCTGGGCACTGGGCCCAGGATTATTCTTTCCCCTGTCTAGAGGCTTGTCAAATCACTGGCAAGTGTTGACCCAGCCATATGCAAGATCTGACAGTCTAGACCTGTTCACTATTTCCTAATTTAGCTGATCTTGGCCTTTTTCTGTTGCTTACCTACACCCATAGATTACATTACATTGCACTATTTCCCATAGTATAATCTGCCAGAACACTTCTAGTGAGCTAGTTTCTCTATTCATGTCTCTATTGGTCAGCCCTGTTCCTCTGTCATATATATGAGTCCAATGTGGTATGCTCTATGAAAATTTCACTGTCAGTGTTCATCGTTGTCTCTGTTCCTTATTGAGTTCTTCTGAATGAATTCAGTGCCTAAGGCTAAAAGAGACTCAATACTTAGTTGAAAGCTGAAGAATGTCATAATTGGAAAGATCTTTAGAACACAGAATATTATAGTATAAAGAGTTGAGAAGACTGTTAGAATTGGAAACTAGAAGAGGCCTTAGAAAAGATAACATTAGATATGGAAAAGGCCTAAGAGTACAAATTTCTAGAACACAGAATCCCGAAATGTTAGATTTGGGAGAGAATTCATTTTATCATATTTGCCGTGCTAGTACAGACTATCCATTAACAATGGGTTACAATCACAAGATATTTCCTGCCCTCAAGGTGCTTGCGGGGAAGACATCATATAAAGAGGAATTTGAAAGATAGGGACCTATCCAAGGACAAGATGCCTGGCAAGAAAATGGGGAAGAAGTTCAGAGAATGAGTCAAATCAAGAAGGAATAGTGCATGTTGGGGAGCCCACGCGAAATGATGGTTTCAGGAAAGGAGTTATTCATCAGGAAAGAAGGTCTTCAGGGTTGAGGTTTCTCCAGGATGGGAAGATGACAAGGTGGTTTAAAAGAAGTCTGAAGAGTGAATCAAGCTGGGAGTGAAGTAAACATAGTTGTACCTTTCTCGAAAACATATCTTCAATAATTTTAGTTTTATTCTATTTCTATAAGGAGTATTTTATAGTTGTACTGCATCTATTATCATTTTTATAATTTATATGATTAACTATACCAATTATTTCCTAATATTGAACTATCTTTTCAACCTTAGTACAAATCTAATAGAGCTTTAACAAATAACATATTGGATAAATTATTCTAGTTTCTTTGCTAAGAAAAAAATATTTAACACCTTTGCATCAATATTTTTTGGTGATGCTGTCAATAGGTCTCTTTCTCTCCTTTATCTCTTCCTAGTTTTAGGCAACTTTTTTTTTCCCTCAGAGAAAGAGTTTGGTAGAATGGGTAGAATGCCTTATTTCTCTTCTATTAATTATAATATTTGTCTCGGAAGTATTCATTGCCAAATTATTCTTGGACAGGATTTTTCTTCCATTATCTTTGGTAGTTCATTCATTGCATATGTAATTTCTCTTTCAGAGAGTAAATGATATAATTTCTATTTCTTGTTTTGTTAATTTTTAACATTCATATTTTTGTACACAACCATTCATCCCCTTTAAAATCTTTATGTTTCTGCCATATAATTTTGAAATGTCATTTATGACCATTTCCCCTTTTTATTATGTAGTCAAGATTTTTTTTTAATTTTGGAAAATAAACTCCCCACTCTCCTTGAAGTGACCCATTGTGAAACACCTTTTGCACCTAGCTGAAACTTCCAAAAGAGGGTTGTGTATTGACTGTAAAGAAGATTGACAAAGTATGGCTTGCAGGTCAAATTCAGCATGCCACTCATTTTTGTAGCCTACAAGATAAGAATTTAGTTTTTATATTTTAAAATTAAGTTCTATTATATTTAGAATTGTAAATACTGTCTTAGTTAATACAGAGGACAGGTTGGATTTATCTCTGGCTATAGTTTGTTTATGCCAGAGCTAAAGCATTCCCATGCCATTTTTAGGACCTGAATGCCAGCTCTCCCCTAACTTTTGCCCTCCCTTCCCAATATTCTAGTCTCCTAAAGTCCATTCTACATCGTGTGAGAGAATGAAAAAAAAAACCCAATCCATAATCTCTTCTCTTCTTGAGTCACAAGCAGGCAGACCTATCTTATGGGAGCTACAGAGACAATTTATCACTCAGGCATCTTGTGGAAAGTCTCCCAGAAAGGAATATAGAAGTAGTCTAGTCTAATACCTTTAAGATCAATATGTGCCATTTTGTATAGTTTGAAACATTTAAATATCTAGAAATAGACACTTCAACGAATTTATCCATTTTCTCAAGGATATTTGAGGAGTAGCCAGCCTATGTGTCTCATTCCCCATTAGTTCTTAGCTCAGCATTTATATATCCCAAGCTTTCTACCTTTAATCCTTTCCTTCCCTTGCCCTCTCTGCCCTCTCTCTCTCCCCCACCCCCATGGAATAAGCACTCATCCATTTCCCATAGTGTAAACACAAGTCCCATACAGAAAATGGAATGTCATAATTCACTTTATCATGACCATTACCTTGTATTTTGATGAGAATCCCTCTAGGTTTTAAATCAATACCTTCTGTCATCTCACTAAACTATATTGCTCCAACACAGACCAGGAGAAAAGAGAGACCTGAAGCTTGGGACTCAGTTCAGTGCTTCAAGAATAGGTTTGTATTTTATAAGCCAGCAAGTCACAAAGGAGCAGCTAGATGGTTCAGTGGATAAAGTACTGAGCCTGGAGTCAGGAAGATCTGAGTTAAAATCCAGCCTCAGATACTTACTAGCTGTGTGACTTTGGGCAAGGCACTTGAACTCTCTATTTGCCTAGGAGGCAGTCGGATGACTTGCTGGATAGAGATTTAGGTCTGGAATCAGGAAGACCTGAGTTCAAATCTGACCTCAGATACTCACTAGCTGTGTGACCCTGGGCAAGTTGTTTAATCTGTCTACCTTAATCCACTGGAGTAAGGAGTGGCAAACCACTCCAGTATCTTTGACAAGAAAATTCCATGAAAAATATGAGCCATGGGTCATGAAAAGTCATACAAGACTGAACAACAACAATGGCAAGTCACTTTACCTTGAAGGGTTTGATTACTGCTCAGAGAGCTTGGAAAATGCTCTAGGATAGGGATTCGTAACTTTTTTTGTCATGAACCATTTTGGCAATTTGGGAAAGCTTATGGACCCCTGTATATTATTGCCTGCATTTCTATTTATTAAAGGAAATTTAAGTTAAATTTCAATTAGAGGTTGGTGATAATAAAGATGTAATTTATTCCTATCTAACTTCACAGATCCTGAAATCTAACCATTAAACTTTACCCCAGGTTAAGAGCCCCTAGCATGCTTTATAGGTCCTGGATCAATTATCTCATCTCTTTGAGCAGCTATGTGATCAAAATGTTAGGGAATTAACATATATTCAAATATGATTTTCCTAGTAAGTCTTTAATTGGTCAGTTGTTAATCACACAATTTGACTGTCAAATAAGGGCTTATATATCCTCCCTTTTCAGTTCTAATTTTATTGTAATTTTAAGATTTTTTCTTTTTAATAATGGAAATATGATTTAGTTTTCATTGTGCTAAGCCTTCTTAATTTTTTCCCTTCTTTATATTTCTGAATTATATTTGAAGAAGGACTTTGGGAGTTTTTTTTAATGGATAAATACAATGGGCTAATAGGAAAGATTTGACTCATCTGTGTAAAAAAGACAAAGAGTAGAGAGCCTTGGAGGAAATTTGAAATGGGTGCAAGTAGAGGAACACCAGGGCAGGGCAAAGTTGTGGAAAAATAAATTAAATATACAGGTAAGAAAAAACATTAAGGAAATATGTCTTCATGCCCTAAAAAACTTCCATAAAAACACAGTTCTAGTCCATTTAGACTTAGCCAGTCAAATTCTCCGTTACAACTAAAGGAATAAAGGTCTTTATGAAGAAAGGGAAGACAAATGATTAACAGAGGCCCATCTAATGTAAGTAGTGGTCTGTAAAAGGTGGTAGGCAGGGGTGATGGGGGGAAGGAGGCTGTATCTCTCCTGATAATGTAGATGGAAAGACATTCCTGATTTTTCCTCAGCATAAAAAGATAACAATTTTTTGTCATGACTGTCTTGGATGCATGAAGAATTATCAGCATTTTAGCCTTCCTGAAATGTAATAGCAATATACTTTTTTTTTACCTCCTCACTGGGAGGTAAGGGCAATAAGTATTCCATTCAATCTTGAATTTAAACTATGTAAATACTGCAGCATGTTGGGTCAGAGGGTTGGAAGGAGAATTAATGTGAAGAAAAGAACATTGCCTGGAGAGTCATGAAACCTGTGTTCTAGTCCCTGTTCTCCACCACTAATTAGCTGTGAGACATTAGACAATTCACTTCAACTATCTGAGCTTTAGTTTTCTCATTTTCAACATTAGGTGAAGCAGAACTAAGAATTATGGCATGTTGAACCTAGAAGAACCTTAAAAACCTTCTATTCCTTAGAGTTCTTACCCTTTTATATGTCATGGAAGCCTTAGGCAGGGAGATGAAAACTCTGAACCCCTTCTGAGAATAATGTTCTTAAACGCATAAAATAAAATTCATAGGATGACAAAAGAACCTGATTATATATAAATATAGTAAACAAAATATTAGCAAAAAACAGTCATAAGCTCCAGGTTTAATGTCCCTGATTTGCTCCAACTATTTTGATGAAAATAAGGTCTATGGAAATGGGTCTTTCCTAAAATAACACAGATAATAAATAGTAGAAACCCAGAAGCCTGAAACCCAGATTAAGGACACTAAATCCTTTGCTTTCTCAGTTAAATTGTGCTTCTCAACACAGTTGAGAATAGTTCAATATGCTAAATAGTTCTCATATACTAGACTTTTGTGCTATGTAACCTGCTAATATTGGAACTTGACAAAACTATGATTTGTAAGTACCCTTAATAGAACATAGAAATAAGACATTAATGGAAATTTTTAACTACCTTAAAAGCACAGTGAAAATCTAATATTTTAAGACATGCTCCCATAGACTTAGTCTACAAAATGGTAAACATTCTGTTAAAAATCTGAAAAATTTTAAACAACTATCTAGAATAGTTTAGATTTTATGGGGGAAAAAAATCCTGATCATTTGACTGAACTTCTCAGACCATAGTTGATCTTTGATTCATAAATTCACACAATCTGAAGGTTAGAAGGGCTCTTAGAACATAATGTGAGCTCTAGAAGGGACCTTATCTGCAGCATATTAGAGTGGAGAGGGACAAAGCTGGGATGAACATTTTTTGAGGTCACATCACAGAAGAAGAAACAGATCCAAAAGGGGGATTTGCTTACTGTCTCACAGTTTAGCAAAGTTTGGATTAGAATTCCATCATTGAAAAAGAAAGCCTTGGGAGAAATGTCTTATCTCTTCTATCATTACCACAGACAACAGTTATAGGCCATGGTTAATGTATAAAGGAAACAAAACCAAAACGTGGCAAGTGAAGAGGCCTTACTCGGGGTGCATGTGTATAAAACAGAGTGAAATGTTTTCCAGGAGAGTTACAAATGTTGGTTTACATTTTTCAGCTTCAGGAACTCTTTCCATAGTTTGGAGACTATTCTAAACCATCTGTCTGACTTTTAATGTAATTACAACTTTGAATTCCTGAACTTAGTATCATCATTCCCCTTTATCTGGTAATGTTTTGAATTAGATTAACATAAGAGAAGCAGGTGCCTGTTGTCATAATTTTTCCAGCATTCTTGGAATCTCCTCCCCTTTTTCTAGACAAGTATTACCCCCAAACTCTCTGCTACTAATTCATCATGCCATCTTGTCACTCCCCAGTCTGAGACTTAGTTTCCTTCTCTATAAAATAAGTGCTTAGACTTCATGCTACTTCAGGTCCTCTCCTACACTAAAACTCTATGTATGTCCTAAGGTCCCTTACAGCATTGATGTTCTGTATCCTAAAGTCTCTTCTGTCTCTAACATTCTGTGTTCTCAGATCCCTCTGAGTTTTAATAGTCTCAGTTCTAACATTCTACATTCTAAGGGTCTCTTTAAGTACTCTAATGTCTTCTATTCTGTTTTCTAATATTACACTTGTCTTTAGATAAAGCTGACTTAGGTGTGAAGTCATTTTTTAATTTAAAAATTTTAATGAATTTTAAATTAATTTTATTTATTTAAATTATTTTTTTAAGTGCCTATTGAAAGTCTTTTGTTTACAATCACTAAACACATTGGCACTACCTATGTGCTTTTAGGAAGGGGGGGACATCAGTTAGGTGAGCAGTGAATAGAACTCTGGCCCTTGAGTCAGCAGCAAGATTTGAGTTCAAATCTGGCGTCAGAAACTTACTAGCATTGTGACCCTAGGGAATTCACTTAACTGCTGTCTGCCTCAGTTTTCCCAACTGTAAAATGGGGGCAATATCACCACTTACCTAGCAGGGCTGTTGTGAAGATCAAATGAGATATTTGGAAAGTGCTTAGCACAATTCCTGGCACATAGTATGCACTTAATGAAATTCATTACCTCCCTAAGCCATTTATCCCACCCAGTTCTGCAGAACTTAGAAATCTGGGTGAGTTTTTAGCTTTGAAGAGTCCTTTTATCCAACCTCCCGAACGTATGCTCACTTGAATTTCTTGGCCTCTGTTCTGCTGCTGACATTGGGGCTAGTGCTGACTTTTTTTTTAAGTTACAGTTTGTCTTTTATGCTGAGAAATGCAGGGGGAGTGAAGGGATTATCTCAATTGCCACAAACATGGGCTTGTGCAACATATGTAGAAAACTATGTGAGGCACTTGGAGTCCTCAGGGAGATGTACTATTCATTTGATCTTCCCTTCCAAACTGAGGAACATGTGTTAGCTGAGGCCAGGGGGAAGAGATGCTTCCTGTACAGCCTTTCCATAGTCTCTCCCAGAGGGCTCATGACCAACTTCAGGAACACTCTGCCTCCCTGAACCACAGGCTGCCCAGCTCTGAGAATCCAACAGATAGCTCTCTTGGGGGAAGAGTGACTAAAACTTCCGCCATTTTTAACAGGATTGAAATACCCTCCACAGTCTGCCATCACCCTACCTCTCCAATGCATATTATCACTCTCTGTACACTCACCTTCAACCAAATTTCTTCACTACCAGGTAAGGAAATACCCTATACTAGTGAAAATAAGTCTGTACTTTTCCCATAACTTAGGGTGTCAGAGAAGTGCCTCAGACACTTAGAGGACTTGCCCAGGATCCCTAAATGGCAAAAGCGGGACTTGAACCCAGAACTTGAATCCTAGCTTCAAAGACAACTCGTAGATGCAGCCTAGGTCATGTTGTCTATTGGTATAGAATGTAGTATATGACACAGTATATCCTAGGGAGTATTATTGTTTTATCACTTACTAGACTAATAGTGAGTGCTTAATAAATGCTTGTTGACTGACTATACTATAAACTTCATAAGGACAGGGAACATAATTCATCCAAATTCTAGCTTCTCTAGCACTTTGCACAGTGCTCTGCACACAGAAAGTTTTTAATACCCAATTAGTGACTGAGTAAATGAAAAGAACAAGCGTTTTCCGAAGAACTTTTAAGGCTTGCGAAGAAAGCAGACATATATCCTGACCAATATTCTGCCTGGATCCTCCTTTCCAACTGCCACAAACATAGAGAGGGGCCTTGCCCTCCCCCCCATCACAATCAATGTTATTTATATAAACGTAGACTCTGAGCCACAGGTGAAGAATTGGTCTCATTTTGAGGTTATTAATATACACAAAGTGTTATTTACTATGGCCATCTGAAAGAGCTCCCTCTCACTGACTTTCCTCCATCCTAAGGTGGAATACGTTTCCCTAGAAGATTGCACCCAGGTTTTGTGTGGTGTCTTTGATGTACTGGGGCCTGTGCCTTTAATTCAATCCCTAAGGCCTTAGGAAAGCCCAGTCCAAGCTCAGTGGGAAGTGAATGGAGAGGGAGGAATGTGAGCTGGGGAGAAACACACACCACACTGTTTTCTTTCTGGGAGACTTCGTCAAGACTAGAGTTCCAGTGACCTCACCTTCTAGCAATGCCAGTTTGTTTGCACTAAATCAAAGTCGATTTGTGGTGGTGGCTGAAATACTTGGAGACCCAGCATGTTCACAGCTTCTGATCCACAAAGTGAATTCTGGCCTTTCTCATTCCCACTGAGGAGCATGGCCTGAGAGGAGACTAGGGATAGGTAAGGTGGGCAACAGCCCAGGGCAAAGCACTCAGGACACAGCAAGGTGATGTGGTCTAGTACAAATGGAACTGGCCTTAAAGTCAGGAGGCCTGGGTTCAAGACTGGTCATTAATTGTATTGTCTTTGTCAACTCAGTCTCGGGGAGCTTTAGTTTACTGGGGTATCGAATGAAATCATTGATATAAAATTGGGTACAACTACAGTAAGTGCAACTGGTACTCTGTGCCAAGGTGGCAAAAGTGGGATGGCGCTTACAGAATCTGGTACCCTTTCAGTAAGCAGAAGCAACAGAATTGAAATAGTTATTAAAAATAATTAAGATAGGAAGCTATCCAACAGCAGCTTTTATTCCCCCAGATACACACTTTGAGGCTTAATCCTTTCTGTTCTGATGCTGCCCTACTCTTTTTCCTAGCTGCAGTTGTCTCTAGGAGCAACCATTATGACCTAGGGAGGGTCTCTGAGGAGTGGGAGTCCCAGATTTTCTCCCTGTACAGGGGCGGGTCTAAACTTTCTCTGTGAGGTCTTCCTTTCTGAAAAGCCCCTGTTCCTCATCCTCCCCAAGTGTCTCAACTGAATATTTCTTTAAAAGTTAATTTGAGGATACCTTTTTTCTACTCACCTTGGGAACATTTCAGGGTGCTTGCCCAAGTATCAGCTGCTTATAGTTCTGTTTAAGGGCCTTATAGTTCAAAATTCCTTCTCCGGGTGATTATGACTGACACACCCAGGTACATTAGGACAAATGAGTTCTTTACCCTCACTTTACGTCAACTAGCTTTCAGGATATCATGGTAGGGATGGGAAGTGGCATTTAATCTGTATTTCTCCATTTTTAAGCTGCTTCTTACATTAAGTATCCAGAAGTGATTAAATGAAATGATGCCCTTTGACAAGTTATTAATCTCAAGTTTACCTCCCATCTACAAAAGAGAGGGGGTGGAGATAAAGATGAAGCTTATTTATGGTATCCCTCGGCTTATAAATCTAAGAAAATGAGACCACTCATTTTTCTAGTAGGTACACAATATATGCATTGTGGGACATTCAGGACTGCAGCTAACGAATTTCACATCCTGGGACATGAAGAAGGATACAGAAGCCTCCTTTGGCACCAAACATTTTGATAAATGCTTCACATTTTATGAGCCAAAGTGATCAGTGAGTGAGATTTATTTGGTAATGATGCTGGGAGGGCCTCAAACAACAATCTATAAGTACATTGCTAAAAGGGACAAGAAGTGCCTTCAAAAGGAAACTGACAGAGGGCTTGGCATATATCACCAGAATGGTCTACAAGAGCAGAGCCATCAGCATGTACCAATTTAAACAGTTCGTGACTGGGAGAAACACTGCTTAACAAGGGTAAGAGCTTAGATAGATGGAAAAAAAGAGAAGGCCATTTTCAGCTAAAATTAAAGTGAAAAAACAAAAGCAACAACAATGGGGGTGGGGTGGGGATGAAGGTGAAAAGTGCTTAGGAAAAGCCTTCTGAGCAATGAAAACACAGAGCTTCCTAAAACAAGTAAATGAATCACAACAACAAAATCTGTTTTCTGAGGGAACGGAAGGAAAACATCTTGTTAGAGCGCCTTTTGGGCACAGATGGCTAGAAAACAGCAAACATCCCTACATATTTTTAAAACATGTCCATGCCGTCCCAGCAGGGGTGGGGTGTGGTCTGTCAATGGTGGAAAATGAATTTCACAGGTATAACAGATAGGTGACCCCTGGCATTGTGTGTGTGAGTTCTGTTTGGTCACAGCAGAGGCCCAGCGGAAATTTCAAAAGCAAACATTTATTTTGCTGACAAATGTTTCCAAGTAGAAGGAAGCATTTGTTACAGCAGTTGCCGTGCAACAAAATGTTTACTCTTCACACATAGGGGTAAAGCCAAATGTACCTGAAAACATCACCAGTGATGGGATGTTGCATCCATCCCTGAAGTGTGACAGTTGGCCTGATTTATCCTGGGGTGACCCCATGGGTACAGGGGCTCCATGGTGGTAGGTGTTTGGAAAACATTTAAGCATTTAAGACAGCAAGAATGTCCAGAAGAACTTGATTTGAAAAACAAATAAACAAACACTTGAAAATGGTTGTTGATCTAGGAATGTTGAGAGCATCACTGGAGAGAACTTTGCAAATCTCCCATCCAGGTGGATGAATTTTGAAATATCTTAAAGATGAAATGAATGAGAGAGAGAGGAAAGATATCCATTATGACCTCATTAATTAATTTAAAAAAAAACAAACAACAAACGTATTCAATGTCTAAAGAATCCAGGAGCCTGCATTAGTCACTGTGGAATATTTGAAGAATTAGTCACAGTTCATATCCTCAAGAAATTTGTGCTCAGGTATTGAAGGTGGGGTGGATTTTGTGTGTGTGTGTGTGTGTGTGTGTGTGTGAAACATTTACTTAATAACTATAATATAAATCAGAATGTGAAAAGGAGACATCATGATAATGAAACAGGTTCAAATCTTGCCTCTGATGCTTATCACAATACTGTGTGACCTTAATCAAATTACTTAGCCTTTTGGGGTTTCAGTTTCCTCAACTGTAAAATTAAGTGGTTGGTCTAGAAGGCCTTTAGAATTACTTCCATCTCTAGATCTATGCTTTTATAAAAAGAGAACAATGAGAACTCTGACAAGTGAGAGGTCACAGAATCAAAGAACCTTAGGCTTGTGCTTAAAAGTTTTCAAGTGGCCCCAGTCTGAATCACTTCTATATTCCTTCTGACAAGTGGTCATGAGTCTCCATTTCAATCTGGCCCTCTGTAAAGTCCACCTATCATTTCTAGTCCTGTCCTTTGTGACCAAACAGAACAAGATTCTTGCTTCCTTGCAAGAGCCCTTCAAATGCTTAAAGATATATCATGGGACCTCCAACTCCTCTTTCATTCAAGCCAAACATCCTAATTCTTTCTAGCTCCCTCTTTATCACAAAACAAATTAAAATAAGAATATAAGAAAAAAGAACATAATGAGATCATCAAATACTTGAACAAAATACAGATAAATTATATTTAGCACATGATGGGAAAAGACATATAGGGGAAGGTCATGGAATGATAAGATTTAGATCTAAAAGGGAACTAAGATGTCATCCTTTATTTTACAGGTCATTGATGCCTAAAGGAATGTTGTGATTTGCTCAATGTCACATAAGTAGCCTAGCCGAGCCAGAATCTAAACCTGATTCCAGATCTAGCACTCTTTGCACTATGTTGGCTATGGCAAAGGGCAATATTTAGTCATGCCAAGCTTCTCCCAGAAAAAAGGTTCATCTCTTTACTACCAATATTCTTCCAGTGATGTTATATGGTTGTGAGTCATGAAACACTACAGCCTTAAAAAAATATAGTCAAGGATAAGTGTCTCCCAAGAACCATGATGACATACATGGGACTGAGCAGGCTAAAACACACAGCAAATAAGAAAGTGACAAAGAAGAAACTATGTAAAGGATGCCATCCAAAAAAATGTAATTTCAAAAAGAAAGGACTGACAACTTGATAAGAACAAGTGGTATCTGATAGTCTTTCTGTTCTATTGGGCTTCTGGCAAACTCAAGAGATGATGAGGAACGTCTAAAGCAACCAGAACATTGAATAGACCCCACTGTGTAGAACTCTTGGGAGGACATGAATGAGAGTCTTACTAGAAGTACAGGGAAGGATGGGTTCCAATCTGTATCAATAAGAAGAATATGCACATCTATGGAATCTCAAATCTAATGGAGAATTAGCATATTCTACAGACCATATTAAGACATAATCATAAGAAATGTCCTATATGTTGAGAATGATCTAAAAAGAAGACAAATAAAAGTTTTATATAATTATCAGTTTGGATGACCGGCTGTCTGTCTCATCCAGGCCTAAAGTATAGTGGCCATTAATAGCCCCCATCTCCAACCCCCACTCCACTCTTGATAGGTAGCTTTAACCAGCTCTGTTTTTCCAACTTGGGATGGTTTTCTTCTCCTCAGATAACTTGGTTGACAGTCTCTCCAGGGGTTTTCCATTTTAATGCTGTAAATGATGGAGAAGTCCAAACAATTTTAGCCCTATTATAGCTCAGAACTCCCAAATCCTCCCAATAGCAGTGTTTACAGGCATGTGCTACCATTCCAGTATTCTAAATCACCCTGCCCTCAAAAGGTGTGGAACAAAGATCACCAGGGATAACCTAGCCAGAATAAAGGTCAAACTCAACTTCACTGGGGTACACTAACAAAGTTATTATTGCAAATGACAGTGTTCCATATCCCCTGCCTCTTCTAGTGAGATATGTGTTGATAAGTATTACAGTATTTCTGAGATACCTAGTATAAGGCTGGAAATGGAATAACAATGGTAAATTGCCAGGTTTGACACTCTTATTTCCACTCACTGGGATAAAGAAAGAGAGGCATGTCGGAATGTCATTTGAAAATTCAAACCAGAGTGCCCACACCTGCGTGCATACACACACATACATACACAGAGAGATAGAAAGAGAGAGAGTGAGAAAAGAGGGAGGGAAAGAGGGTGAGAAAGACAGGAAAAGAAAAAGAGGGGAAGGAGAGAGAGAGAAGAAAAGAGAGATTAATATAAGAATAATCCTTCCGAAGTAAAACAAAATAAGTATGATCCTTACACATTTGCTCAACTTCTCAGCAACTTAGATAAAGTAAAACCTCATTAATTTTAAATTTCTGATCATTTGGACAAGGAATAAGTTGAAGTTTACCTTTGCTTTATCAGAGAAAGGGAATTCAGAAAGCAAATTAGCAGTGCAAACAAAATGGCAAAACGGAAAATGGAAGCACCTTGAACAAGCACACGTCTTTTTTCAAGTAGAATTCAAGAAGAATTTTCTTGCCAGGAGTTGATAGGACAGTTACGGTAATTCTTTTCTATTCATTAAAATAGATTTCCAAGGGGCTCCCTTCTAAGAAAGTATCATTAGATAAACTTATGAGATGTTTTTGAAAATTATAATATTAGATTTATTTTAAAATATGTGATTTGGATTTTATTTTACTATCTCCAAGTTTTTCCCCCACAGCTGAGGTTCAAGATTGCAAATGTATTAAGAAAGAGGGAAAGGACTTGCTTTTCTTTAACTTTCGGGAAAGTCTGCGATTCAAGTTACCTTTAGGATGTAGTTCATCATTTTGATGCAAGTGGGTTCCTCTTAACCACGTAATCCAAAAGGATTGATGCTAACCACCATCTCCTCCCCTATCCAATAAGCAAAAGAGTTTATAAGACTCTCAAGGGTAGGACCTCCCTTCCAGCATTAATTTTAGGGGTAGGTAATATGATTTAATACACCCCAGCAAGATCTATTTACCTTCCAATGCAGAACATCCCCTGTACATTCGGATAGTCATAGGATAATAGACCCCATATACAAAGATTTACAAGGTACTTTACATCTATGATCTCATTTGTGACTCATCACTGCCCTGAGATATATGTACTACTGGTGATTTGCTTATTTTACAGAAGACCAAACTGAGACTCAGAGTTTAGGGGCAGGATCATGGTTACAATCGGGGCCTAGGAGAGGCAGGACTCAAATCAAAGTCTTCCTGTCTCCAAGCCTAATACTCCAACCACGCCTCTCTCAATCATAAGAATTCGAATCAGAAGAAAACTGTACAAGGCCATATATTTAGTCTTGTATTTTTGAAAGTTATCCTTATGCTTCATATAAAAATATGAGGTCAGATTTTCCCTAGGCTCTGTAGATAGTTGAAGAAAGACAATTATTTTCCATCTAGTGTAAGGGATAGAATTTTGGAATCAGGAAGAACTGGATTCAAATTTCAAGTCAAATACTTGTTATCTGCCTGGCCAAGTCACTTCATTTCTCTAAGCCTTAGTTTCTTCCTTTGTTAAAAGACAATAATAAGAACATCTACTTTATCAGGTTGTTGTGAAAATCAAATGAGATGTTGTTTGCATGATGCTTTGTACTCTTTAAAGCATTATATAAATGTGAGCTCTTATTATGGTTATTATTATTCCTTTTTCATTGATCCCTAAAATGGAAATTTCACAAATGTTTTTGATTCCTTTAATAAAGGGTCTCTTAAGAACAATTTAAATAATAACAACAGTTTGGTAAAGACAAATAACTTTGAAAGATTTTGAAACTCTAAATAACACAACGACCAAAGGACTCATGATAAAACTACTTGCCTCTAGATAAGACAGTTGATGTACACAATATAGTTTGAGACATTTTTGCCCTTTTGGGGGGTGGTGGCATTCCCAATGTAGGAAATTGTTTTGCTTTTTTTTTTATTTTCAGTGAGTTTTGTTTTTCATGCTTTTGCAATAGGCAAAATAGAGAGGTGGGAGAAAAAGAATGCACACCTGAAAATAAAATAAAACTGATTTTTAGAAATAGTTCTTTTTAAAGAATAAAGCAAACTATAATGAATAAAGCAAACTATAAAGAATAATTCATTTTCTTTTTACCTTCAACACATTCTACTTAAACATAGTTCACTGATCTTTAGCTACTCTTGCCTTCAATATCATCTCAACCAATCCCTTCATTTGGCAGCTGAGGAAGCTAAGCTCCAGAGAGGCATGCAGTGACTTCTTCAAAGTCATATAAGTAATAAATCACATAACTGTATTTCAGCCTGAAATATAGGTCCTTTTGTATTGCACTGATGCTTTAACTCCTTTTAATCAGGGAGCCAGCCCCCACTGGGCAAAATGATACCTCAAAATACAGTATTTCCTCAGGGATTGAATGCAAGTTATTGTCATTATAAAGAATTAATGATGGAAAGACATCCTGTCCTGGGAGTGATTATGTTATGTTATGTTATGTTAATTATATTTATATCATACCATATCCTATCATACCATATTATATTATATTGATATATATTCTATTTATATTATATATATGTAATATATAATATATATATATATATACATATCCATACATATGAGAAGCTAGGTGGCACAGTGTATATAGTGCTGGGCCTGAAGTCAGGAAGATATCTTACTCAACTCAAATAAGGCTTCAGACACTTGATAACTGTGTGACTTTGGACAAAACCCTCAACCCTGTTTGCCTTAGTTTCCTCATCTGTAAAATGATCTGGAGAAGGAAATGGAAAACCACTCCAGTGTCTTTGCCAGCAATACCCCAAATGGGGTCACAAAGAGTCATACATGACTGAAACTACTGAACAACAAAATCCACACATATCTATACACACGTTATACAATATGCTATATGCCTATCTATACAACATACACACATATGTGCATATATGATAAGAGTGTGTGTGTAGACACACAAATACATACATGTCGAGGGTGGTGAGTGAGTTTGGTATCTCAGCTTGAGTAAGATGTCCAAAGCGGGGAACTAAGAAATATAGAAATGGTTACAGAGCCCTAACTCAATGCTCATAGGTAGAGGTGATCCAGACTGTTTCTTAAGTATGTCATCCCAGATTCATCAGTGCTAAAGGAGATCTGAGATACAATGGAAATGGACAGCCCTTCCATCAGTGCAGCAAGTAACCTTTTCAGTCCTCCTCATCTTACACATTTCTCATTCATATTTTTTTGCATCTTTAAAAAAAGGTCCAAATCAATGGGCTGAAGGTATTCCTTTGCTTTGTTTCTTTGCTTTTAATATTTCATAGATATTGATTTATCATTATGTTATCCTTTGGTCCTGTTTATGACTTGCCCACCTCCTTGTCCAGGGGAATATGCCCTCAGTCATGTCTTTTATGCTACTTCTCATGCCCCACTTATCTTGGGTAGTTTTGGTGACTAAATAATTGAGAACAATAACTAAATAAGCCTGGCAAGCAGCAGTACACTGACTTGTTTTGAGCAAAATCACCAGCCCCAGCCCCAAGCTGTTCTGCAGAATGTGAAAAGGGCTGAATCTTACACAACATGCACAACCAGGGCTGCTGGGGTGAAGTAACACCAGAGCTCTCTTTGAGTAGACATGAACAAAGCTTTGAGAACAGCCAGTAGGTGGTGCAGTGGCACCACAATTCTGCACTCTCGGCAGTGGCCACACTATGTATTCTGCACTTTGAAGAAGGGTTCCTAGGAATTGTGAAGGGCTGTTGCCTTTCTGTCCATTTTGGATGAACAACTTCTCTGCCTCTACTGCCAAACTTTATTGATTGTTTGAGAAGCACTTGTTCAACTAAAGAGGAAATGGAAAAGCACTCAATAGTCTTCCCACTGGCCCCATGAAGAAGAGCCATTCATTCCTTTATCTAATCATTCATTCATCAGCCATTTGTTAGTCACAAAGAAGAGAGTGTGGTAAAAACAGCACTCAATTTTGGTGCCGAGGGAGTTTGAAACAAAAGCCATATAATCTTGGGCAAGTAATAACATCTTTCTAAGCCTGTTTCCTCACCTGCAAAATGGGAGAACTGATCTTTGTACTATCTCCTTCAAAGAGGTGAAGTCATGAAAGCACTTTTTAAATTTAAAAAAAATGTTCTAAATATAAGTATGAGATACTAAGTATGAGATATTGTATTAGTATGTGGAAGGTGAGGGGAAAGAAGAAGGGAAACCACAAAGATAATTAAGATATGGTCCTGCCCTCATGGCGTTTAAAGTTTACTCACAGTGATACATTTTATTTTTATTCATTTATTTTACTGTTCCAACGTTTGTGTGGGTGGACCCTAATTTTCTTAATAAATAAAATTTCTTAGAAAAGGTGAGGCAGCAAAAATGTCACAGATAAAGCTCTGGATTTGGAGTCAAAGGATCTTAGGTCAAATTTTAACACTGACTTACTGCCTAAGTGACCTTGGAAAAGTCATTCAATTTGTTTCCTTATCTATAAAAAAAAATGGATTAAACTAAATGTCCCTTGGCTGTAAAAACCATGATTTTACTATACTAAATGTGTCTTTTAGTTCTCTCAACTCCCCTTCCATGGCTCTCTTAATTTTTTATCATATTCTTCCTTTTATCCCTATCTAGTAGTCTCCTATTAGCTGAAACCTCTACCCGAGCTTAATCTTCCCCAAAAGAAACCTCTATTACAGTCCACTCTCTTCCCTCTCATATTCTATTCTATATTCCATTCTCCTTGGCTCTTCTTGAAGCTAGTATCAGTACTCAAAACTACTCTGTTATAATTCCTCTTTTACAAAGGAGGAAACTGAATCCAGAAGAATGATTTATCAAAGATTATTACATTGTGACCAAACAGTAGAATGTGGATGAGAGTTCAGATCTTTGCTAGAACTCCCATTTGTATTTTGCTCTTGGACAATGCCTGAACGTAAAAGAATGAATATCATTAAAATAGGAGGCCCCATGACTGGAATCTTCTCTGCCATCCCTGACAACCTCTCTTCTACCCCACCTCTGCCTGTTAAAATGGTTTTGTTTTGTTTTTTTTTTTCAGGGTGGAGCCAAGATCAAAGAGTAAAAGCAGGAACTTACTTGAGCTCATCTCCCAATTACTTCCAATACTTGTAAAAGAGATGGCTCTAAACAAATTTTAGAGCTACAGAAACCACAAAATGAGAGAGTGAAACAAATCTTCCACTGAAGATAGCCTGGCACACCAACAGGAAGGGTCTATAGCATAAGGCTGGGATTGGCATACAGTCCCACGAGGGCTGCATCGGCACAAATCAGGCCAGAGCAGACTTCTGGAGACTGAATCACTGGCAGCTATGGCAGTTTCCAGACTTCTCAACCCACAAACACCAAAGACAAAGTAAAAGGTCAGTGGGTAAACTCTGGGAAGAGAAGAGCACAGTCCGGCCCCTGCCCCCAGAGTGGTGGAGGTAACAGAGGCTGCAGCAGCAGCAGCAGCAGCTGCTACTTCTGGAGCTCCAGGGCCATAGATGGTGGGGGGACCAAGTGGCTGATCAGAAGGCAATTGCAGGAATCTCCTTTCTGGCACTGAGGCAGGATTCTCTTATTTTGCCCTGCTTGGATCTGGGTTGCAGTCTTGGGTGGCGGTCCTGAGGTGAGGAGCAGTGCCGCCATGGCAGAGTTTGTGGCAGCTATGAAGAGGGAGTCCTCCCCTGACAACAGCTGCACAAAGCCCCAGAAATTTGGGACACAGCACCCTCCACTCTGGAAGTAGAGTTCTACCATGGTAAAGAGCTCAAACGTCAAATAATTGGCTGTGAAAATGAGCAAACAGAAGAAAAGAAATCAGGCTATACTACACTTTTTTGATGACAAAGAAGTTCAAAACATAGAACCAAAAGAAGACAAAGTCAAAACTCCAGCATCAAAAGCGTTCAAGAAAAATATGAATTTCGCAGGCGATGGAGGAGCTCAAGAAGGATTTTGAAAACCAAGTAAGAGAAGTAGAGGAAAAACTGGGAAGATAAATGAGAGTGATACAGGAAAATCATGAAAAATGAGTCAACAGCTTGCTAAAGGAGACACAAAAAAAATACTGAAGAAAATAACACCTTAAAAATGGACTAACTCTATTGCCAAATGAAATGCATAAACTCAAATGCCAAAGGAGGTCCAAAAATCCAATAAGGAGAAGAATGCTTTAAAAAGCAGAATTGCCCAGATAGAAAAGGAAGTTCAAAAGCTCACTGAGGAAAAGAATTCCTTCAAAATTAGAATGGAGCAAATGGAAACTAATGACTACATGAGAAATCAAGATATTATAAAACATATTCAAAATAATGAAGAAATAGAAGACAATGTGAAATATCTCATAGGAAAAAAAAAAAAACAAAACACTGACCTGGAAAATAGATCCAAGAGAGATCATTTTAAAAATTTTGGACTACCTGAAAGCCATGATCAAAAAAAGAACCTAGAAATTATTTTTCAAGAAATTATCAAGGAAAACTGCCCCTGATATTCTAGAACCAGCTGGTAAAATAGAAATTAAAAGAATCCACTGATTGCCTCTTGAAAAAGATCCAAAAAAAGAAAACTCCTGGGAATATTATAGCCAAATTCCAGAGTTCCCAGGTCAAGGAGAAAATATTGCAAGTAATCAGGAAGAAACAATTTGAGTATTGCGGAAACACAATCAGGATAGCACAAGATCTAGCAGCTTCTACATTAAGGGATCAAAGGGCTTGGAGTATATTTCAGTGGTCAAAGGAGTTAGTATTAAAACCAAGAATCACCTACCCAGCAAAACTGAGTATAATACTTCAGGGGAAAATATGGATATTTAATGAAATAGAGGACATTCAAGCATTTTTCATGAAAAGACCAGAGCTGAACAGAAATTTTGACTTTCAAATACAAGAACAAATGAAGCATGAAAAGGTAAACAGGAAAGAGAAATCATAAGGAACTTATTAAAGTTGAACTGCTTACATTCCTACATGGAAAGACGATATTTGTAACTCATGAGACTTTTCTCCATATTAGGATAATTGAAGGGAATATGTGTGTTTGTATGCATGTATGTATGTGTATATATATATATATACACATACATATATATATGTATAGGCATGTATATGTGTTTGTATATATGTATACATAGAGAGCACAGGGTGAGTTGAATGTGAAGGGATGATATCTATAAAATTGAGGTAAGAGAGGAATATATTGAGAGAAGGAGAAAGGGAAAGATAGAGTAGAGTAAATTATCTCACATAAAAGAGGCAAGAAAAAGCTGTTACAATGGAGGGAAAGAGAAGGGAGGTGAAGGGGAATGAGTTGACCTTACTCTCTTGGATTTTGCTTAAAGAAGGAATAATATACACACTCAATTGAGTATCTTACCCTTCAGGAAAGTAGGTGGGAAAGGGAAAAGAGGGGGTAATGATAGAAGGAAGAGCAGATTGGGGGAGGAGGTAGTCAAAAGCAAACACTTTTGAAAAAGGACAGTGTCAAAAGAGAAAATCGAATAAATGGGGGGTGGAACAGGACAGAGGGAAATATAGTCTTTCACAATATGACTACTATAGAAATGTTTTGCATGACTACACATGTATAACCTATATTGAATTGCTTTTCTTCTCAGTGGGGGTGGAGGAGGAGGGAAGAAGGGAGAATCTGGAACTCAAAGTTTTAAAAACAAATGCTAAAAAAATTGTTTTTACATGCAATTGGGAAATAAGATATACAGGCAATGGGGTATAGAAATCCATCTTGCCCTACAAGAAAGTAAGAGGAAAAGAGCTAAAGGAAGGGATGGGGGAGATAAAAGAGAGGGCATACTGGGGCAAGGGGTAATCAGTATCCTTGCCATCTTGGGGTGAGGGGTAGGCTTGAGATGGGGATAAAATTTGGAACTCAAAATTTTGTGGAAATGAATGTTGAAAACTACAAATAGATAAATAAACAAATATAAAAAACAAAATAAAATGTTTTCTTTCCCTTGAGGCCCAGCTTAGGTTTTACTTCCTCCAAGAAGCCTTCCCTGATCACTCTCTCCACTCCCCTCTTACTTCTCTACCACCTTTTCCTTTCTCTGAACTTCATCTTTAATATTCATCACAATCTAATTTACATCAGGGTCTAAGTCTTATCTTTCCTCTTCCAATATGAACTCCTTGAAGGGATAGACTGAGTCTCATTCATCTTTGTAACCCTTTACCCTCTAGTACATAGTAGGGGCTTAATACATATAGTTCATTTTTAATTTGAAGGAAGAGTGGCAGTTCTGTGGCATTAAGTTGGCTTTTCCTCTAAGCTCTTACAGGAAGTTTAATTCTAAATAAGCAGCATTCACACCTGGCATTGCCTGGGCCCATATCCCTTACATCGCTTTCTTCTATGATAAATACTGTCCCAACTATTCAAAACGCTACTATGGATTTCTTCCAATACATGTTGTTTGCCAATGAATACCCTCAAGCTAAATGTTCTTGTTTTGAATGTTTTCTCAAGAGCATAAGGGGAATGTTCTGGCTTCTTTCCCCCATATCCTTGACTCCTGCCTCTAGTCTAGAGCTCTCAGCCCTAGAGAATGATTTTTCTTGCCCAGCCATAAATATCATACTAGTTCTTACTGTTTACTACCCTACAATTACTTGCACTATCAACACAATGGTACTGGTTCTTCCTGGGAGGGGAAATGACAATGAATTCTCTAGGACTTTTTGACCTGATTCACTATATTCTCTTGAGTCAAACCAGTGCTTTATGACCTAATTTACTTCTTTAAGAGATCTTTATATATCTTCTTGCCATTAACACATAAGTCCCTCATCTTTATTTCCTTATAACCTTTCTTGTCTTCATAATGGGTCACTCTCCCTAGCCTACTTTTTTTCCCTGACTATCATTCCTTAGAAAAGATGAATAATGTAGGCATTTCTCCTACTCTCTGCACTCAATATTTAATGAAAATGAACCCCTGAAATAGTTCTGCTGCCATGTGACTATCCCAGTGCATGAAATTGCTAGGCCTGCCATTTTTCAAGCTCTACAAATTCAGTTGTACTTACACTACCATTCTTCATCTCTCCATAAAGATTTGGTCTTCCATTCAGTTTCATCGTCCCAACTTCAATACAGCATTCCTTATTTTACAAACTTGAGTTCAATACCCTCTCAGCCCTCCACAGTGACAGCCAACATTGGGCCTTCTACCCAATCTCCACCCAGGTCCTTTACAATCCTTTTTGACTTATCTCTTTCTGTATTGTCACAGTTCCATTAAGGTAGATTGAGGCAGATGTTCAGAGGGTCATAAGGTTTTAAATATGGAAGGAATCCTAAAGAACATCTAGCCCAATTCCTTCATTTTACAGATGAAGCAACTCAGTCTCATTGGTAAAGTACCCAGCATTGCCCTAATTTGAGCCTAGGTCTAATTATTCTAAATCCAGTGCTCAATCTGGGAAAGTATAAAGTATGCTGGATTCAGAGTAAGAGGAACACAACGCAAGGTTTACCTTCACTACTTATGAGCTATATTTCTGGCTTTAAGCTTCCATTTCCTCATACTATTCTCAAGGAACAAAAGCTTCTAGACTTTAATTTTATAATCTGGGATGTTCTTTTCATTATTCCACATTGCCTTAATCATTATTATTATTATTATTTCCAGGCCTGTTTTAGCTTCATGGGGATGTGCCATTATAGAAGATTCCTCCATACATTCAGATGACAGTTAATTTGTAATGTAAAATCCTCACAATTTGCCTAAGGGTCTCTTAGATATTAATTGACTTGCCTATGGTAACACAGCTATTATGTGTCAAAGGCATCACTCAAACCCAGATCGTCTGGATTCCAAGACTCCCTTTCTATCCATGATGCCACATTTTTTTTCATTCAGTCATTTTTCAGTCATGTCCAATTCTTTGTCATCCTTCTGAATATGGAGGCATATTTACTGGATCATCCTATTGGTTGAGTTATTGATGATAAAACTTTGTGCAAAAGCAGTTCTTAGTATAACAGTTTTCTAGACTCTCCCCACCCTCTTTAAAAAACACAACAATAAGATGATTGCATTAAAAATGAATGTTGTCATGCATGGACATCCAATCTAGTTTTATTTTCACTGTAGGCATATTCACCTGTTTGGGGGAGTTCAGCATTTGGAGGTTTTGTAAGAAGAAAAAAAGTGCCTTACAGAGGGAATGTCTCACTTATTCTAATTTCACTGATTTAGTATTTGTAAAAAAAATTAAATACTACAGGAATGTCCCTTGTGGAGAAAGTAGTCAGAATTTCTTCTTCCTGAGCCTTACTTGCAGGAAACCGTAAGGCTAAAATCAGTAGTTTCCATAGAAAAGGTATCATAAAGTAACTTAACTTGCTGTATTCAATAATAAAAACCTCTGATAAAAAAACTTTTATGCTAATATCTTATTTTGTAAGGTAATTCCAGTGTGAATTATAACACTTTGTGGACTCATAGACTGTTTGAGTTGGAAGAGACTTTAGCAATTGAACGTTCAGAGTACTGTAATGGATAGAGAGCAGAATTTGAAGTCAGAAAGACCTCTATCTTGACTCTTGACTCTGACACTAGCATTGGAACATTGGGTAAGTTACTTAACTTTTCTGAGCCTTAGTTTCCTTATCTGTCAAATGAGGATAATAATACCTGTAATGTTGACCTTGCTTAGGGCTTCTTTGGGGTTCAAATAAAATATTTGTGAAGTCATTTATAAGCCTTAAAATACTGTGTGTATATGTACAAATATTTTAGTTATAATAAGAGCTGGCATTGATAAAACTCTTTAAGGTTCACAAAGCACTCTTTGTATGTATGGCATACCCCCAAAGTTGTGGTATAGTTTTAAGCTTTAATGACTTCAGAGGGATAAATTCTACAAACTTACCAAAAGCATCATTTGAAAGTTTAATTATTTACATTTCAGTTACACTTACTTGGATTTGTGAATTTTGGATAATAAAATTTTAATTTTAACAAGTCAAGGCACGATGTCACCATGCAGAGAGAGAGAGAGAGAGAGAGAGAGAGAGAGAGAGAGAGAGAGAGA
>NW_027187368.1:10223957-10253808 GCF_028583685.1 Petaurus breviceps papuanus | reverse complement strand
GAGAGAGAGAGAGAGAGAGAGAGAGAGAGAGAGAGAGAGAGAGAGAGTGTGTATGTGTACGTGTGTGTGTGTGATAATTTCTGGCTAACACTTTCCCAGAGTGTTTTAACAGTAGAGAAGATCCTCTTGCCATATTGATCACATGAACTGCTGCCATTAGATTTTTTTTCCCTAGGGTCATATTAAAACTATCATATATACATCAAACTCCCATTCTTTGGATGATCTTAAAGCTAGGATACATATGTAATACTTTTAGTCATTAAGCAACAACTACAAAGATTTTTTATAGAGTTCAAATATTGACTAGAGTAATGTATAGCACAAGGCAGTGGTCAAGGTGAATTTTATAAGGATCATCAACATTTAATTTTTTTAATTAGTTTTTCAAATTTTTTGTACTTTTATAGCATGTGTATTTCTAAAACTATTACAACTTAAAACTTCTATGAAACTCTGGGGACATGCTATATAACATAACCCATACATGCATTTATGTATATCTATACATATAATAATATAACATCATTTTATCCTCATGAAAACTTTCTGAAGTATGTTCTATAAGTATTTTCAGTCCCATTCTACAGGTGTGAAAAGTGATACCAAGGGAGGGTAAGTGACTTGTCCAAGATGAAGAGTAAGTGTTAGAGATGGCATTTAAACCGAAGTCTTCCTGACTTCCACTCCAATATTTTATTAGCTATGCCACAATGCTCTCCTGTTGCACAGGTGTGTAAACAGAAGCTCACAGAAGGGCAAATGACTTTTCTAAGGTAACTCAATGAATGTTAGAGTCAGAATTAGAACCCAGGTCAACTGAATAAAAATCTACTGCTCTTTCCAAGATATGACTACACCATTACTTGCCTCTTGCCCTCCCTATAAAGCTAGGTTCAAGTTTTTTAAGCAGAAGCTCAATGGCTACTACCAAGGGTTCCTACCACTGATAGAAGATATAGTAGACGACCTCTGAGAGCTCTTTGAGTTCCAATATCCTATGATAATTCATCGTCCTTTTTGTTTCCCAACATATCTCCCGTGCTAAGGTCTTCAACTTACCCATCCCCCCCCACACACACACACCACACAATAATGCACACACACATTGCATTTTTGTAGTTATACTGATCACCTCCCTTATTCTGAATTACTCATCATATAGCAAATAATTCTGATTAATTTTGGTAATTTTTTTTCCTTTTAGTTAAATCTATGCTCCCTAATGTTAATGACCCCCATTCTTTTCTTTTCCATGCATTTATTTCAGATGTTCTAGTCTTAGATTGTCATTTCCTAGAAGGTAGCATTGATCATTTCTACATTTTTCTATCACCCATAGTGCCAAGCATACTGTTAGTTTCAGAAAACAAACAAAAAGACAACTTTTTGCCTGAATGCCTAAAGAGCGGCAGTCAATGACTTTAAAGTTTTTTCACTAGGGAGTTGTAATAGATTGCTTTTTTTCACTAAATTCAACTGAATATCTTTGACAGACCTAGCATTATCCTAGGAGCTATGGGAAACAGAAAAGATTTTGCATTTCCCTATTTCTGAACTTTGCTCATAGCACTCTCCCTCTTCCCTTGAATACCACACCCACCTTTGTTTCCTGCTCAGCTATCGTCTATCTATCCTTGAAACCCTTCTGTTTCATGAAGTCCCCCCATCCTAACTCTAGCCATGGTACAGTAGGAAGCGCACTAACGAGGGAGCAACACAACCAAGGGTTCAATCACAATTAATCGCTAGTTGTTTGATATTGGCCAAGGTCAACGAACATTTCCAGTCCAGGTATCAGTTCTGTCATCTGCAAAGTGGAAATAATAATATTCACATGACAATGATTTGCAAAGCACCATCCCAAGCATCAGTTATTAGGGCTGTCATTTTTTCTTTCTATGAATTCCTAGAGTCCTTAGTATCCAGTCCAAACTTTTAACAACTGATCACTTATTTAAAAAAATCAATATTATTTCATCTGTACTGTTACTGAACCCTTCATATGAAGGGTGATGTACCATTATGCAGAGAGAACAGGTCTTAAATTCAGGAAGACCTTGGTTCAGGTCCCACCTCTGACACGTACCAGCTATGTGACCCTGGGGAAATCACACATTAACCTCTTGGTGACCCCAAGAAACTTTCTAAGACTTGAAGTTGCAAAACAGTTGTCTATTGGTCTAAGCAAGCATTTATTAATTGCCTACTATATGTCAGGCACTGTGCTAGGCATTGGGGAAGCAACAACAAGACAGAAGCAATCAGTACTGTGGGGGAGCTTAGTAGAGGGAGACAGGTATGTATGTATGTAGATGGTACTTTTGGGTGAATGATAATAGCACCTGCAAGCAATAGGAAAGATTTTCCTTAGAAGGTGGCACTAGGTCCAAATCTTGAAGGAAGTTAGGTAGATATTATATTTTAATATTTATTTATTTTTAATATTCATTTTAAAAATAGTTCCAAATTCTCTTCCTCCCTCCCATCCTTCCTGCACCCGTTGAGAAGTCAAGAAATATGTTATCAATTATAAATGTGAAGTCATGCAAAACATTTCCATATTAGTCATCTCTCTCTCTCTCTCTCTCTCACATACACAGCAAGAAAAGGCAAGAAACACAATTCATATAAGTCTTCTTAAGTTTCTCTGAAACCATATCCTTCATATTTCTCATAGCACAATAGTATTCTATCACAATCATATACCACAACTTCTTCAACCATTTCCCAATTTAAGGTCATCCCCTCAACTTCCAATTATTTGTCACCACAAAAGAGTCACTATAAATATTTTGGTAGAAATAGGCCCTTTTCCCTTTTCTTTGACCTCTTTAGGATACAGATGTAGTAAGGATATTACTATGTCAAAGGATATGCACAGTGTTTTTAGCCCTTTTGGTATAGTTCCAAATAGTTCTCCAATTCACAACTCCATCAACAATGCATTAGTGTCCCAATTTTTCCATACCCTCACTATCATTTGTAATTTTCCTTTTTTGTCATGTTAGCAGATCTTTACCTAGAAAATCTAAGAGGAAGAGGTGTTCTGCATTGGTAGAGGTTGTGTCCTCACTAAACATTAGTATAAGTTAAAGAAATCACTCTTCCAGATTAATGAGAATAGTTCAGTCCTTGTCTTTCTAATGACACCTGAACTATTTGAGGGAAGAAGTCTGTTCTTTTTTGTATTCCCCACAAGGTCTTGCACACAGCAATTGTTTCACAAAAGAAGGTAATCTGAGGGAAAACTGAACTGGGTTCTAGTCATTGTTTAGATACTTATCGGCTATATGAGAACACTTGGACAAGTCATTTTTCTGAGTATCAGCTTCTTCATCTGTAAAATGGGGTAACCAGCCTTACATAATCTCAAAAAAAATCATGAAGGAAAACACTTAATATGTGAACTATTAGTGATTTCTCAATGTAAAGTGTGTGGAGCAGTCCTTGCCCTCAGGAAGCATATAGTCTCCTTAGGAAAAAGGTACAAGAAGGAATGAGATAAAGCTGTGCATCACTCTGTTGGTCTAGAAGGCTCCTGAGGTCCCTTTCAGTTCTATTTAGTGCTATGAAAGGATCATGAACAGTAGACAGTGTGCCATCCATCTGGCCATAGCAAAGTTCATATATAATTCTATTTAGTGTGATAATAATTTATGAGTCACTTAAAATATGGAGGGAACTATGGTAGTTACTAGGAACATGCGGACAAAAAAAATGAATATGGGTCCTGCCCTCAAGGAATTTACATTCTACTGGGTGAAGGACCTGTCCTCAAACAAGTAAAGGAAACTATACATGAAAAGCAAATAGAGACAACTAAGTGCAGCAGTATTTAGAAAGCTGGCTCTGGAGTTCAGAAAACCTGAGTTCAAATACAACCTCATCTACTTACCAGCTATGTGATGCTGGACTTGTCACTTAGCCTCTGTCTGTCTCAGTTTCCTCAACTGTAAAATGAGAATTATATTACACCTACCTCCCAGGTTTGTTGTGAGGATCAAATGAGATAATATTTGTAAAAGATTTAGGACAGCGCCTGGCACATAGTAGGCAAGTAATAAATGCTTATTTTCTTCCCTTCCCAAATACAGAGTAATTCCAGGAGATCAGGAAAGGCCTATGCAGGAATGGCACTTGATCTGATTTGGAATTTGCCAAACCCAGAAATGGAATTGCTATGTAAATTATTCTGCTCTTCCCTTGAGAAAAAGAAAATTCATCTTGCTCCATACAGTGGTTGTGACAGCAATAAGTGCCTCTCATCTCTTATTAGCTCTGGAAGGTATTTGAAAATAAGAAAGTTTCTATTTTTCTAGCTTCTATCCTGCAAAAGCACTCATTCCTCAGCAAGACAAAGAACTTTGGCATCTCGTATTTAAACCAAATACTGCATATTTGTTCAGTGAAATTCATCTCGGTTTTGAGCCTGTGTAATGGGAGGGTACAAAGTAATAACCAGCTAAAGGTTCTGTATGAATAGGCATCCCAAAGAATACCTCACATCTGTCTCTGTGGAGTTGAGCACATTTGAAGATGGTTCAGAACGGCAACAGGACAAGCTGCTGTGCCCAGATTTTTAAACTGTCTGAATATCCATGGAAAAGGAAACATATGGAATGGTAGTTGCTGGTTTCCTCCTCCTGGTCACCTTTTTTTCTTGGTAAAAAGACTTCCCCGGTGCCTTTGTATAGGACTGAGTTGATCCCATTTGTTAAGAGGCTACATGACAGGAAAATAAACCATAGCAGTTTCTACTACTTTGAATACAATCCCAGTCTATACTCTGAGCCAGCTAAATAGGGAGATGACTATCATGAGTTGGTTGATTAATGGGCAATAAATTATTTATCTATGGCAGCCTATCAAAACCAACCTTTTTCCCCTTTAATTTCTGTGGATCTCCCTCTTTTGATAGGGATAGGTACAGAACCTGAGATTTCATTGATATAGAGAACTCTGCATAGGAAAGCTGTCTCTATAAAAACAGGGCAGCACCTTTTAAGCAGTTTCCAGTCTTACTAAATGGTCAAGGGCACTAGATTTAGTGTCTTTGCCAGGGCCACCCACCAAAGTGCCTCAGAGGAGGGAATTAAACCTAGGCCCATATGATCTTTTGTGGATTCATCTTCTTAAGTGCCTTTTCGTTTATTAGTATATCAAGTATAGAGGTCTGTGAGTTATATTGTAGTGGTTAGTCAGCCATTAATGAAGAAAGAAGATTGATATAGAAATATTGAAAAATCAGTTCAGTTTCACATTTCTTTGGTATACAAATGTGTTGGGGTTGATCTGCCTTCAAGCTCTCACTAAAAGAAATACATTGTGGGGTGGCCAGGTGGCTCAGCGAGTAAGAGCACCGGCTCCAGTATTGGGACGACCTGGAGATCGAATCCCGGGCTCAGACACTCAGCACCACACCCAGAAATAACTGGCCGGGTAACCTTGAGCAAGTTACTTAACCCCGATTGCTTAAAAATAAAAAAAAAAGAAATACATTGTTAGAAACGAGGGAGGTGATAATCGTGATGTGTATGTCCAGGTCAGGGCATCACATTTGAAGAAGGACATTGATACAAAAGAACACACATGGGGGGAAATGGCCAGTGATAATCTGGTTGGAGAACATGTTAAAAAAAGATTAAAGTAACGGGACAACTAGCTGGGGCCTGGGTTGGGTAGGGGTGGGGGAGAGAAAGATGTGAATAGTAGATGATGACTGTTGCAAGTCATTGAAGTGATGTCATTTAAAAGACAGCTTAAACTTGCTCTCTTTGGTCCCAAAGGGCACATGTAAGAGCAATCGTTTGAGGTCTAGAAGAATCAGATTTCAGGTGAATGATGATTAAAAGTGTCCTCACAATTCGAGTTATACCAGAGTAGGATGGAGTGAAAACTATGTGACACAGTAGACAGAATGCTGGGCCTGTAGTCAGGAGGACTCATCTTCCTAACTTCAAATCTGGCCTCAAACACTCACTAGCTGAGTGACCATGGGCAAGTCACTTTAACCCTGCTTGCCTCAGTGTCCTTAGCTGTAAAGTGAGCTAGGGAAGGAAAGGATATACCACTCCACTATCTTTGCCAAGAAAACCCTAAATGGGGTCATGGAGAGTCAGTCACGACTGACAAAAAAAGACAACAAAAAATAGAATGCGTTTTATTGGAAGGTAGTAAGAGCCCCCATTTCCAGAAGGCTTGAAGCTGGATGTCCAAAGATTAAGGATTTTGTAGAGACAATTGCTGGTCAGGTATGAGGTAGCCTAGGTGACCTTTGAGATCCCTTCCAGCTCTGACATCCTGTTTATGTGACTGGGTCTGACCTCATTACCACAGATCTGAGGTTATAAACCTTTCATTGGAAAGAACTGAGCTTATTGTGCTGTGCATTTCCTACCAGGGAGAGGCATGTTTTGCCCTGGGAACTTCCAGAAAATTGGGTGCAGCTTCCTTAAGATCATGTCTTGAGGCTTGTTTATCTTTCTCTTCAATCGTTCTGGCAAGGCAATGCCTCCTAAGGTGTTAAGCAAAGCTGTCATCGAGCCTTTCGTCTTCTGACAGCCTTAGAACACTTCAGGCCTCTTAGGTCTTAAATAGGCACCTGATCACCACACAAAGTCTGATTGTTCTCACAATTCAAGAAGGAACTCGGGTTAGGCTTCTTGGGTTAGAAGTTCCCTCATGTTAAATGTCTGTCTTCATCTTGCTACTCAGATGAAAAATGAGAGGCTGTTTTTCCTAGAGACACTAACCCTGGGGGAAAGGGTCCAGTTCTGACTCATTGTTATTACAGAACTCCCATGGGCCACTGTCATTTTTTCCGGTGGTTGGGTTGTGTGATACTCTTCTGAGCTCGCATTCTACTCTCAGGAAAGTATCATAAATTGAATGACACGAGGAGAATTCAATTTAAAAAATACTCTCTTAGGATCATAGATGTATAACAAGAAGAGAACTCACAGGCAAATTCCCTCATTTTACAGAAAAGAAAATAGAGCCTCAAGAAAGTTAAATAAAGACTTGCCCAAGGTAACAAAGGTGGGAAACATCACAGGTGGCATTTGAATCCAAATCCTCTAACTCAAGTTGATAATCTTTCTATTGGGCCATGATGCCATATTAGAGGTGCTTATTGTCAAATTTTTTTTCCAAAGCAATTTTCCTTAAAGTTCTTCATATATGCTATACAAATTTCTGTCCCTTTATCCTTGTTTATACTATTTCCATAGCCCGAATAATTTCCTTTCTTCATACCTTTCCATTCTGTAAGGACTTGCTTAAGTCCCACTTTGCCTTAACAACTCTCCTCCTCCTCACATCTTCCTCCTTGTCTTCCTTGTCTTCCTCGTCTTGTTCTTCTTCTCTCTGTCTCTGTCGCTATCTCTCTCTGTGTGTCTCGCTCTGTCTCTCTCTCCTGAGTTCCAGCTCCTCCCGTGTATAATTGACCCATTTCAGCTTAGTGCTTGATTATATTCTGTCTTGTACAATTTCTAAATTGGGTATCAAGATTCTCTTTCAACTAGACTATAATCTTCTTGAGGGTAAGAATTGTATCATCTTTTCATCAGAATGAGAAATTCTCCTTAGGAAAAAAAAAATTTTCCCCCGTGGATCAGTAAATTTCCTGTAATTTATAATCTTAGAGAGTTGTCTCAGGCATTGAGAGAGAGGTTAAGTGACTTTCCCAGGGTCAAAAACCAGTATGTGTCAGAAGCAGTAATTAAACCCAGGTCTGTCTAGTATTTACTGTGTCTAGTATTCTACTTACTTACTGTGTCATGATCTCTCCAAAGAGATAAGTAGCAGGTGATAGCCAATTATTTTCTTGTTGAGGAGCATTTCTTTATCAAACTAGGAACTGTCAATGAAGTGGTCTGTGTCTCTTTCCCCCCACCAACTGGAATCATTACAGAAACTTGGCTCTGTGGCCAATCCATTCCTATGCAGCCATTTTCCAAAAGCTTGCTCCAGATGTTGACTTTCCTCAGCTTAAGCACACAGATGTCTGTCTGGAAAGAGGAGAAACAAGCACAGTATAGTATTAGAATTGCCAAACTATAGAACAGGAAGGAACATAGAGATCATCTAGGCAGAAGATCCTCAAATCCATGAGTTGGAAAGGATTTTAGAATTCCTCTAGCTCAACTTCCAATTCTATCTAGGGCACACAGCCAAGGCCTTATGCTTCCTCAAACTGGGACTCTACAAGGAAGGAGCATGAAGTGATCCAAATGCATTGCATGTGCCATTCTTTACTTGGGGTTTAAAAAAATTCTCATCCTTCGTAGCCCCAACTCAGGTACCAAGAAGAGGGAAGCCTTAAGGGGGACATAAACCATCCTTGAAACATAAATCCTTAGAGGTGAAGAGAACATTTGAGAGCACCTAGGCCAATCTTTACCTGAAGTAGGAACTCTCCCTACCTTGTCATCAATCAACAAACACACATTTATGAAATGCCAACTGTGTACCAGACATCCCTGAAAAGAGGCTATCCAGATTCTAACTGAGTACTTGCTGTGACAGGAAAATGACCACCTTTTAAAACAATCCATTCCATCATTGGATGGTTTTAAATATCAGGATATTCTTCCTTGGGTTTAGGCAAAATCTGCTTCTGGGTTATTGGCAAACTACATTCTAGGATGTGTGGACTACTATGATACTCATCTTACAAACATTCATGGACCATCCCCCTTTGATCTCTGACTATTGTTTGCTAGTTTGACTTCATCACTGGACTCATTGCTAAATACCGGGCTTCTCTTTTTTCATTCTCTCAACACCTAATTCACTTTATAGGATGTCACAATAAGGACATTACACAAAGGAGGTGGTTAGTCTGAAATCTACATATATCATCCATGATTGGATGTAATGTCAGGATTTCAGTAATAAGTTTCCCCATGGATAGAAAGATCATCCCAGGATTATTATGAAATAAATGTCCTTATATTACCAAAGATCTCATAATCAAGATTTCTTTCTGTAGCTAATCCTATTACTTCCTCTCTCATTACCTCCTACCTGTCATCACTGATAACCTTCACTTATGGGAGGGGTAGAGATAGTCACCAACTAGGTTGCAAAAGCATCTTTGAAGTCTGTCCCACAATGTTCAAGCAGTCATAATGCTTATTATGACCAAGACATCAATACAGGACCGAAAGCAAGTTATTACTCAGAATAAATACAGCACCCATATGGGACTCTTTGATTTGCCTCCTCTTCCTTACCACATCCCACATAATGCACATAGATACAAAGCTGACTCCGGATGACTGGAGATTTCCAATCAGTCTTTATAATCAATCTCTCCTTCTCCTACTTTATCCCTTTCCCAACATATAATTTCAAGGTTTAGTGAATAATGCAACTACTTATGAAACATATTTTCCGTATATATTTTCATGTGTGAAAACATTCCACCTTTCATCTGTTTTCCAGACAGTGTCTAATTGCAGTGGAAACTAACACAAAAAAAGTTGTCTATAAAATGAATAATGATTTGTGACCATCTCAGAGCTTACTACTCCTGGATTTGGACACAGAGGACCTAGGATCAAATCCTGTCTCTTCTACTAACACCTATGCAACTTTGGGTCATTTTATTCCTCTCTCTGAGCCTCAATTTTCTCATTCAGAGAATGGGAAGAGAGGGTTGGACTACAGGACCTGTAGATATGGTTATAACTCTAAGTCTGTTAATCTATGGTCAGAATTGATTGTTAATATAATACTGGACATACAGAGAATATTATCAAATACCATGAGTCCTGGTGTAAGTAGGAACAGGGTGGAACAGAGAAGCAAGACCTGGACTGGAAGGGAAGAGACCCGTTTCCTAATGCTGACTCTGCCACTAACTCATTCCATCTGTGACTTTTGGAAAGTCAGCCACCTTCTAAAGGCCTCTGGCATTCCCTACCTTGTGGAGGGAGCTCTCAAAAGAGTGCTTTGCAAATACAAAATGTGAACTAGGGGAATGATCAGGGAAGAAGACACTCTCCTTAGTAACATGGTTGAGTAATAATAATAGCAAGCTCATGTTTCTCTAGTGCCTAAGATTTACAATTATATGCATAGATATGGATATATGTTTACATACATATTACACAGAAATAAGAATATATACACATTTCCATAAATACATTCTTATTAATCTTCCTTACAATCCTGTGAAAAAGGTGCTATTAGTATCCTTATTTTATAGGTGAGAAAACTGAGGGTAAAGAGAAGTATATGACTATTTGAGGGTCACACAGCTAGTAAACAACTAAGGCAACACTCAAGCTTAGCTCTTCCTGACTCTAAGGCCAGTACTTCATGGATTTTACTTTGGTAATACCCTTTTGAAATGTCAGATATGCTGACTGTGTGTGTGTGTGCATGTGTGTGCGTGTATATGTATGTCTGCTTGTCCTTCTCTCAGGCTTAGAGACCAATATAATTGTCACTCATCAAATATGAGGTGGATGTACTTATATTTAATTCTCTGCAAAATTTTTATCAGTATTAGACCAAGATTTTCAATAAGCATCCTTGATTGAAATGGGTCAGTGTAACCTTGAATTCCTAGCAATATCTTTCCTCATTCTTTTCTCCTTTTCTTCTCTTTCTTAGAATTCTTTCCCCTCGGAGTGGCCAGGTAGCACAGTGAGTAAGAGCACTGGCCCCAGAGTCAGGATGACCTGGGATCGAATCCAGGCTCAGATACTTACCACCACACCCAGAAATAACTGGCCATGTAACCTTGAACAAGTTACTTAACCCCAATTACTTTAAAAACTAATTAATTAATTAATTAATTTTTAAAAAAAAAGAATTCTTTCCCCTCCACTTCCATCTCTGACCTGTCCCTGAAAGGACATAAGCTGCTTTGAAAGGTAAGAGGGAAATAAAATTCCTGGTGCCTGAATGTCCACTATCATGTGGACCCTATTTAAAGGCATGTATCTTAAGAGACATTTGCTTTCTTCTTTGTTGTTCATCCTTTATTTTCAAAGGGACCAATGACCTCACAGGAAATGTTTTGACTTGCACCTGAATTGGATTTAAATTAGACAGAGTTGTACAAAGTTGTCAGTCTTCCTTTCTCTTCCAGAATTATCTAGGTCCAATGGCAGGACAAAAGTCAAGACAACTGGTGATGGTCTGGGATGCAGTGGATGACTTTAGTGTCTTTGATGTCTGACCAAGTTCTAGGCTCTCCACAGCCCCTACTTCAGCACCTTCAAGGTCATTGGAACGAATTATTCCCATTTACCATTCCACTGGGGGAAGTCTTCACATGCTTGAGGTAGATATTGCACTTATGAGACAGTTTTATGGGGTGTGGCCACTGAGTATGCTACAGCTTCTTGGAGCCACAGTCAGAGCTGGGTGATAGGTGGACCCCAAAGGTGGATGAGTAGCCCTGCAAAGGGCTCAGCAAGACCTCATACCAGAGGTGCTAG
The DNA here is from genome assembly GCF_028583685.1 of Petaurus breviceps papuanus. Lineage (NCBI taxonomy): Eukaryota > Metazoa > Chordata > Mammalia > Diprotodontia > Petauridae > Petaurus > Petaurus breviceps. Next base: position 10,242,349 of record NW_027187368.1, on the reverse strand, counting down.
TCCTCCCTGAACACTATTTATAGAAAGATAGAAATAGATATAAATATAGATACAGATATAAATATAAATATAGATATAGATAAAGGTATAGGTATAGACATAGACAGACTTAGATAGATATAGATATGGATATGGATAGGGTTTTGGATATAGGTACAGGTATAAGCATAGATATAGATAAAGATATAGTCATAGGCATAGATATAGATGATGCAGATATAGGGATAGATATAGATATAGGTATAGGGTCATATAGATATAAGTATATAGATAAAGATATAGATATAGGCACAGGCACAGATATAGATGATACAGATATAGATATAGGTATAGGTATAGATGCAGATACAGGTACAGGTATGGATATGGATATGGATGCGGATGCAAATGTGGATATAAACAATCCCTTCTCACAAGGATTTCTCATTTGTGCATTTATCTATATCTATGTATCCATAACTATAGATGTATTCCATTACTTTGTTTTGCTTAGATAAATAAAATGCCCGTAATCATTCATCAACTAGCAGAAAGGGGAAAGAGTCCAGATGTAAACTTGGGCAACTGGGCCTCAGCTTAACCTCTCCAGTTCAGGTCATCTAGTACAACTGTTTATAGATAAAGAAACCAAGTCTCAGCGGGGTCTAGTGAATTGTACAAACTTGTCATAAGCTGTAGGCAGCAGAAGTAGGATTTTAAACTCGATGGGGTCTTTCTTTTACTGCACTGTCTGTCTCTTGCTCCCCTAAATGACCCAGCCCAATAACAAGGTTTCATGCTTCCCTCTTCCCTAAACACATCCTGTCTCTCTCCTCTTTCCTTCACCTCTCCAAATCCCAACCATTTTACAGAGCTGAATTTGAGTCCTACTTCCTCCTCTGTGCTGTGTATCATCTCCTTGAAAATAGTCTATCATGTCAAATGAGAAAATATACAAAAAAACTTTGCAAAACTTAAAGTGTTATATAAATATAAGCTGTTACTGCCATCAATGAACAAAGAACTCATAACTATTAAAAACTCAGCATTATCCTGGACATGTCAATCATCCTTAACCCCACAGATCCAATCAAGTACCAAATTTTGCTATTTCTACCTCCATATCTATGTATAGAAGAAGGACTCCCTATATACAATACACATATACATACATATATATATATATGTATCTGTATATACATATATAGACAGAGACAGAGAAACAGAGGGAAGGGGAAGAAACAGCAACATTGTAGAAAGATTCCTAGATTTGGAGTCTGGATCAGATTTCAAATCCAATCTCTTCTGCTTACTGACTATAATGACCTTGAGCAATTCACTATACGTAAATTTCATTTGTCTCTGTCTTTGTCTTGCAATGCATAGAGCACTAGGTCTGGAGTCAAGAAGTTATGAGTTCAAATCCAACCTCAAATTCTTACTAGCTGCATAACTTTAGACAAGTCACTTAATCTCTGTCTCGTTTTCCTCAACTTTTCCTCAACTGTAAAATGGTAATTATAATAGCACCTCCCCTGCCCCACTGTTGCTATGAGGCTCAAAAGAGATAATATTTGTGTGCAGCTTTTAGCACAGCACCTGGCACTATATAAATAGTATATATAGTACGTACTGTATCAAGGTTATTTATTATTATTATTAATGTACATATGTACATGTACACAACACAAGCACTCACACATGGCATTCCAAAAGTCTTAGTGCAGTTTTAAATTTCAATGGCTTAACACTGCACTAAGACTTTTGAGACACAATAGCAAAAAGGTAAAGGAACTAAATCTATATAAAGTAGCTAAATACAAAATAAGTTTGATAGGGAAAACACTAGCAATTAGAGTGATCAGGAAAATGCATATTCAGAAAATAGTGACTGTACTGTTGAGGTGGAAGAATGATTCTAGAAGTCAAAGGTGAGGCAGGAGTACATTCCAGGTATGCAGGTTGGATGGCTGGTGAAAAGGCACAGAGAAAGGGAACATGGTGTACTGTGTTAGGAGCAGAAACAAGAGTAGTTTGGATGGGTGGCAGTGAGGGAGAGTGAATGATTTTCAACGAACCTGAAAAGATAGATGAGGTCCAGGTTGTGAAGGTGTTTTTAAAAATCTATTCAGAAATTGTTTTGTTTTGTTTTTTAATTTTATTCCAGAGGCAATAGGGACTCACTAGAATTAACAGAGCAGGAGAATGACATCCAGATTTTCATTTAAGGAAAATCTCTTTGGTAGTCTTGTGTAGGATGGACTGGGATGATGAGATACTCTAGGCAGAAATATAGGTAGGAAGCTGTTATAATCTAAGCAAGAGATTATAAGAGTTTGAATGAAGGTAGTAGCTGTGGGAGAGAAGGGTTAAGATGCAAGAGCTATAGAAGAAATAGCAAGATTTGATAATTAATTGGGTCTGTGGGGAAGGGAGACTGAGGTATTAAAGATAATGCTAAGATTCTAATTGCTATAACTTTTTTGTTCATTGATAGCAATACAAGCTTATATTTATGTAACATTTTAAGTTTTGCAAAGTATTTTACATATGTTTGCTCATTTGACCTCCATGTCAATCCCATGAAGTAGGTACTAGGAATTCTATTCTCCTGAGGTTGAGTGACTGCCCTATGTTTACACAGTTAAGAAGAGTCAGAGGCAGAATTCAAATCCAGATCTTTCTGTTGCCAAGTCCAATAAAGGACCAGGCTGCCTCTTTGTGAGAATACAATCAACCTGCATGGCATTTTCCTCTAGCAAATTAGAAAGGCCTTTACTAAACCCAGAGAAAAGAAAAGCTTTTACTAAAATTGATTCTCCCCCTTCCCCTCCCCCTCTATAATTTTCTTCTTTTTTGCCTAAATCTGAGCTAATTTGTATTTGCCTTTTTCTGAGTCAGGCAACCTCATACCAAGTAATTCAGTTCAGCCTTCAGTGTCACAGCCTGAAGGGGTAGAATTGATTATAAGTGATTTAGTGATTACTTGTCTTCCTTAATTTGTTTTGGGAATGGGATTTTTTTTTATGCTTTCTGAACCTCAACTCCTTAAATTCATTCCAAAAACAAAGTGGGAGCTTCCTCCCTTTGTCTTTGCTCAACAGTTTGTAATGCCTGGTGGCTCTTTGGGTTCCATGAGCTCTTTATTTCAGATTCATGCCTTTGGGTTAAGGAAAGATGTCTCCAGGAGGCCCATTATTAAATACAAAAGACCTCGGGAATGGAATAACCCATTTACTCTTTATTATTTATGACTTACTGGCCTGTGACCTTATGTAAGAGTTATGTCTGCCTCAGTTTCCTTTTCCATATTATCATTATTAACTAGGGATAATCATGAGGCAAAGTTGTTGGGAAGACTAAGGGAGTTGATGTCATTGAATTTATTTTGTAACCACAAAATTTTAAACAAATGTTATCTAGTGTCAATTTACATCTACTAAATTCCTCCACTGACCACTTATCATAGAATTGAGGAAAGTTTTGCCAGTTGAATGAAAGCCCTGGAAATTTCCACCAAGCTGGGAAGATGTTTGAGTATGAGCCTATGGAATGTCTGCCTGTCATATGAGGACCTGTCAAACAAAGCTTGAAGAGGTTCAATTTAAGAAGACTGGCCATCAGGGTGATATTTTTTCAACCTCCAAAGATCAGAAAGATGATCTAATAACATTGTAGAGAGTTTGCAAAACTATATTTGTAGAGAGAATATCCCAACCAATGAAATGGCTAGTCTATGAAAGACTGAAACAATGAGAGATGGAGATGAGACAGAGACAGAAAGAGTCAGAGACAAAGACAGAGAGAGAGACACGGAGAGACAGAGACAGAAGGAGACAGAGAGAGACAGAGACAGAGAGAGAGAGAGAGAGACAGAGAGAGAGACAGAGAGAGAGAGACAGAGAGAGACAGAGACAGAGACAGAGAGAGAGACAGAGAGAGAGAGAGAGAGACAGAGAGAGAGACAGAGAGAGACAGAGACAGAGAGAGACAGAGAGAGAGAGACAGAGAGAGAGACAGAGAGAGAGAGAATAAGATACTAGTACCGGAAAGTCTACCTATAAAAGAGCACTATATTTGGAGTCAGAGTTCTATTATTTCAGTGACCTCTCTAGCCATTTCACCTTGGATACATCATTTCATTTCCATTTCAGTTTCACCCCCCCCCCCCAGTAAAATGGAAATGATATCTTTCCTGTCTACCTCATAGGGTTATTGTGAAGATCAGCTGAAATAGTATACATCAAATTACATTGCAACTGCAAAGTGGCATAAAATATTAACTATTATTAATACCTTAATAGTTACATCAAGTAATTATCAGGGTCATGAGAGAATGGAACACAGAACAGGTACATTTTGATAGAAAATGAGATCACAGATTTGGAGCTTGAAGAAAATTTAAAGGTCATTTTATCCAACATTCCTCCCTCTCCTGTTGTTTACATAAAATTAACCTGAGAACTACAGAAGGCAAGTGACTTTTCCAAGATCACAGAGTTAGTAAGAGATGGAGACCATATGAATTCAGGTACTTTGTATTCATGACCAGTGCTCTTTCCGCTGTGGCATCCAACATTCCAAGGGGACCTATTTCTGCTCCCCTAAAAGGGAACCATACCATTTTCCATCATTTCTGCTCTCTGCAAAAGTCCTCAAATGCAAAGGTTCACAAAGTTCATTGTACAAAGACATTGTTGCCTCTTCTTCCTTATTAAGCATGCTTCTTTTCCATTTCAGGGACTTTACCCCAGTCCCTTTGCTATCTGCCTTTTGACCACCATTGCACCTAATACTGACCTCCCGAGATAATGTTGTACCCTGAATAACGCGAGCAAGACCCAAGCAGTAATTTAGAATGGACCTTTTATTAAATGCCATGTTGGCTCATCAGGCCACATGGAGGGCTGAGCAGGTACCACCTGACGTCCCAGGTACAGCAGCTAAGGCAGCAGCAATAGCAACAACCCCGATCTCAGGTAAAACCTCAGCTTATAAAGGGAGCCCAAGCGGCCAACAGTTAGGTATTATGTGAGTAGAAACTTGCAGAGGCCAAAACAGTGATTGGTCAGTACACACCTTGAAATCCCTGTGCCTGACCCAGAAGCCTGCCCACCTCTGTGCAGGTGAGCTGACCAGGAAAGGGTGGAGACCCAGTGGGGGAGGGTGGAGCTGACTTAGCAGTCTGCTCACTTCCCTGAGGTAGGGGGATGAAGAAACCAGGTACAACAATAAAACCCTAAAGGATCCAAACTACTTTGCTTTGGCACTGGAACCTGGAATAGTATTGTCCTGCTTTGTGAAAGCTCTCTCCATCCATCTATTGAACCACAAACTATACCATGTTTCAATATGGTTATCTTGCCATCTGCTCTATGGTAACATTCTCTCTGCCAGCCTTCTCCCCCACTACACATCACACTTTTCATCTCTAGCTCTAAGAACTATAAATAGCACTACCACTTATTTGGAAAAAGCCTGTGCCAATCATGTCAATCAACTGCCCTATCGCTCCACTCACCATCCCTGTCTTTGACTTTACAGAATAAAATACTTTTTCTTGCTCACTGACCTTCTTTTTGTCATCTACCCTGTTAGATTGTAAGATACTTGAGGGTAAGAGTTGTCTCATTTTTGTATTTATATTTTATATCTGTATCCCTAACACCTACCACAGGACCTGACATACAGTAAACTTTCTTCCTTCAATCCATCTTTCCTTCCTTCCTTCCTTCCTTCCTTTCTTCCTTCCTTCCTTCCTTCCTTCCTTCCTTCCTTCCTTCCTTCCTTCCTTCCTTCCTTCCTTCCTTCCTTCCTTCCTTCCTTCCTTCTTTCCTTCTTCTCTTTCTCTCCCATCCTCCCTTTCTTCTTCCCTCCTTTTGTCCCTTCTTTCCTTCCTTCCTCCATTCTTTCCTTTCCTTTCCCTGTCTTCCTTTCTTCCTCCTTACTTTTCTCCTTTCTGTTAGAAAATGTTCTAACCCCTTCCATCAATGCAAATCACAACCCATCTACAACTTAATTAATATGTCTAAGTGGGCTGGTTGCCTGAGGCCAAGAGGATTTAAGTGATTTGTCCACAGTGACATAGCTAGCCCAGAGATTTCAAAGAAAGGATTTTAAGTACAGTCTTCCATACTGCAGATCTAATACTTTATCCATTATTCCATACTACCTCTCTTTTGCGTTCTCAGAAAATATACAGCATTGATGATAATAATACATAATATTTATATGGCACTTTAAGGTTTTTCTGAATTGATTTTTATAGCAACTCTTTGGAGTAGGTGCTATTATTACCTGCATTGTAGAGATGAGAAAACTGGGGCTGAGAGGTTAAATGAGTCAAACTCAGGTTCAACTGAACATAAATACAGCACTGCATTTACTACACCACTTAGCTGTTCTCTCCCATGGATGGGATGAGTAACCTGGGTTAATTCCTATTTATTAAGGGTCAAACATCATTTCTCCCATATTATGCTTGTATATTCTCAACTAAAGTCATCCTCTGATAACTTATCACAGTGTGGTGATGCCCCTGGATTCTTGAATCGATATGAAAAATATATCAACTTAGATCTTTTAATGGGTCATCTTGGAATGTCATGCTCTGTAACTCCCATCCTTAGAAAGGCTTAAGTTCAGAGATGCTCATAACCAGAGTGTAGACTGCCAGCAACGTATGACCTTCAACTAAGGCCTGAAATCACTGAGTTCTACATCACTGGATTAATACCCATATTGGTGAAATAAGACATGGCTTATTGAACATAATGTGGAAGAATTATTAATCAAACCCTTTAGGGGAAAGAAGATATGCTATTTTTAGTTAAAAAGCACAAATCCAGAGAGGAAACTTTCTTAAAAATATATTCAAGTCTCAAAACAGCCCATATACCTAGGAAAAGCACAACTTAGGCTATTAGTTTTCCCCAATGGGGTAGAATCACCAACTTTAATTTGTCAACTCAGCAAGATCTCTGATCACCTAACTTGTCAGTTAAGAATGTGCAACAAGCTATCTCTTCTGGATTACTTTATACAAGATATCAGAGGTCCTGGGGCGGCCAGGTGGCACAGTGAGTAAGAGTGCTGGCCCTGGCGTCCAGAGACCCAGGATGAGTTCTGGCCTGAGATACTTGGCACCCACACAAAAGAATAACTGGACATGTAACCTTGAGCAAGTTACTTAACCCCAGTTGCTTTAAAAAAAAAAAAAGATATCAGAGGCAGAGGTCTTGAACTTTTGAGAGCTACCCATAATGCCACTGGACAAATAATTACATAAAAAAGAAGCAACTAGGTCCTATACAATCCCCTCTGGCTCCCTGGTAAAGCATTCCACAGCTTGCAAAAAACCTAAAAGTCTCAGCTCTTTATTCAGCAGCATCATATACAACAGACACCAAAGTCTGAACCTGCTAGTGACAACTCCAGTATTCTCATGAAATTTCCTTGGCCAGTACTTTTCCTGGTCCTCTCCCCAGATAGTCAAATAAATGTCAGCTCACTTACGTTAAATACTTCCTGCGTACCAGACCATTTTGCATTCATTGAGCATAAATGGACCCATGCAGTATCAATTGATGCTAAACAATTTTCCATTCCATGTCAACTGAAAATCACCAATTTCCTGCTTCAAGCAGCATTTAATATCATGCAACAGTGGAAGTCATTTTGAGGTAACATGGCACAGGGCATGTTCCATAACCTGCATAGCAAGAATCACAGACAGATCTGAAAAACAAAGACACAGTGAGAGAAATAAGAAATGGATGGGGGTGGGGGGGAGGGAGAGGAAGTCATTCTTTCCCTTGGTAATGGTAGAAGCATGTGTGCTACTCTGTCATATGTACCCCAGCCTAAGGATATTTTTCTAAGTATCAAGTGAGGTATCCACTTATTCTCCCCCACATAATACCTCCTGAATCATTTCCCAACTACCAGTGGGCCCAGGAGCTTTTGCCCTGACTTTATCTCATCTAAGGACAGCTCTCATAGTAGCTAGTTATAGTCCTAACCATTTTTTGATGATACCTTACTTCTGGTTTGATAGGTTTTACCCTCTCTTTCAGGTTAAAAACAAAATCCAAGGTAAGATTTGGATAGGAGGCTTTTGAAGGAAATGCTTTGTAAAAGTATAGCTACCATTTTATTGTAATAAATGAAGAAGGAAGAGTGAAATAAGTGAAGAAGGAAGAGACCCAGCATGTGCCTTTGGAGGAATGTAGGCTGCATTTAGATAGTGTCTATCAACAGGGGAGCAGGGAGGAGAGGGGAAAAAAAAGACCAGCAAGATTATAATAATTGTTTGGCAGGGAAGCAGCAGGATAAGAATTTGCCTCAGGCCCTCCTGTTCCCACAGCTTCAATCCAATCCTCCAAATCCCACTGAAATAGTGAATGAAACTTAAAAGCTCTAAAGGAAAAAAAAAAAAAAAACAAGTAGGGAGTGGAGACAGCCTGTTTTATGTTTGGGTTTCTAATCTCTCCTCCCAAGTCCCTAAAGCTTTCCTTGAGCCATTCACCCCTTTCCTTTCTTCTGTTTCTGCTCCTCATCAGTTCAGGTACTGTCCACATCAATTATCTTAAAGTGGCTCTTTCTGTATTTTATTTAGTAGTTGTCTAAAGAGGGGATGAAGAGAAATGAAGGAGGTATATGTGGGTGTATCTTATGGAAAACACCAAACATTAGGCCAATATCTATGAGAATCCTAAAACAAACATGAATTTGTTTCTATTTCTGTTGAGAGTTCTATCATCTTTCTATTCACTCAGGTTCTCAGCTTCATAATCATCTTTAACTTTCCCCTCATTCTCATCCTTCCCTCTGCTCCCACCAGTCTCAATCAGTGACCAAATCTTATTGATTCTGTTTTATAACATCTCTCATGTCTATCCTCTCAAGTCATATGGCCACACACACACACACACACACACACACACACACACACACACACACACCCCTGACACTCCTGTCAGGACTTCATCACTTCTTTCCTTGAAAATTGCAATGATTTAGCTTCTTTCTCTTCTCCAATCCATCCTCCAGGCAGGTGCCAACAATCTTCCTAAAGCATAAATTTGTCTATATTGCCCTTAGGATAATATGTGCATTTCTTTGCTTGGTATTTAAAACCCTACATATTTTTGTTTCATGTGTCTTTCTAGATTGAATTCATATTTCTACCCCTTAAACACTCAGTGTTCTAGCCAAAGTGGCCTATTTTCTATACTCTATTCCTGGCACTGAATCTCTTACTTTAATTCCTTTGCACAGGCTGTCTGGCAGATCTGGAATGCCTTTTCCTCATCACTTCTGCCTCTTGGACTTCTTAGATCCATTCATGGGTCCAGCTCAAGTGTTATCTCCTACACTGACCTTTCCTAATCTCTCAATTACAAGTGCTTCCTCCCCTGCACTCAATATATTTGCATTAATTTTGTATTCATTTATCCAATACCCATTGCTTCTTCTTAGCAGAATGTAAATTCCTTAAGGGCAAGATGGATTTTGTTTTTGTCTTTGTATTCATAGTGCATAAGATAGCCTCTGGAACTTCATTTGTTCTTAAAGAATTTTTTTTGAATGTTAGACTATATAATGCTTGAAACACTAGGAATCTTAGAGACAATTTGTCGAATTCATTTTACAATAGAAGAATTTGAGGCCTACAGAAATGAAGGGAAATGACTTGCCCAAGATCAAATAGTAATTTAGTAGCAGAACATTTAGACACAGTAGGGATAGCGGGGTGGAGGTGGAAAATAAGCATTTAAATAGCACCTACTATGTGTCAGGCATTGTACTAAGTGTATTTTACAAATATTATCTAATTTGATTCTCACTACAGCCCTGAGTTGTTTTATCCCCCTTTTACAGTTGAGGAAATGAGCCAAAAAGTGGTTAAGTGACTTGCCCAGGGTTACCTACTTAGTAAGTGCCCAAGGCTGCATTTGAAGTCATTGTTCTGACTCCAGACCCAGCACTCTTATCTACTGAGCCACCATAAATAAATGTATATATGAAAAATCAGTTAAATGCTCATTTTGTGTCAGGTACTATGCTAATCATTGGAAATATACCTAGAAACAATGAAGTAGCCCCTGTTGTCAAGGATCTTACTTTTTAATAGAAGGAATAAACACATTTTGGGGAATGGTATATAGGCAAGGAAGCATGGTTTGAGAAGCCTCAGGCATAGAGAATTAATCAGTAGGACAATCAGTTGGCTTTCCCTTTCCAAAAGCAATGTTATTCTTGGTTTGCTTACTGTGTCCACAATAGAAAAATGAAAAGTGGGAGTCAGGAAGGGAAGGACAGTCAGTGGTGGTAGCAACACAAACGGTTTGAAGGGTATGTGCATATCTGCTCTGGCAACACTTAGTATACTCTAAAAAAATGTGTGCTCTCTCAAGACTATTTAGTCTTAGGGGAGGAGTTCTAAAGGTGAATGTATTAGGTTCTGCCAGATACTAGAAGCATGGATAAGGAAAGCCTGGCGTTCAAGGTACAGATTCAGTATAGACAAGTGAGGTGACAGCAATATCAAGATAGATAGCAAGATGACCTGGGTTTACAACTAGATAAAATCTCAAAAAGTCTCAAATAGTGTTCTATTCATTAAATGGAATATACACAGTCCATAATTCTTTCTTGCTTACAATATCAGATTTAACCCATCAAAGCCTATTTCAGTGACCTGAGGCAGCCCTGAATTGAAATAATACAGAAACTATGACCCAGAAGAAAGAATGCTAGTCTAGGAGTCAATAGACCCAACCTCTGGCATCTACTCTGTTGGAGTAACTAGTCATATGATCTCAGCAACTTATTCCTCTTTACTTCTTTGCCTTGAGATACATCTGTAAAATGGGGATAATTATGCCTACCCCGACTTCTTAACAGGAATGTTAAGGAATCATATGTGAAAATGCTTTAAAAGTAAAAGGAATTCCCCTTATAATAATAATAGCATTTCTAGAGGGCTTTATGATTGAGAAAGAACTTTTCTCAAAACAACTCTGTAAAACAGATAGTGCAGACATTATCCCTGTATCATATAAAAGGAGACTAAGACTCAAGGAGGGGAGGCAGGATTTGAAACCAGGTCATCTGACCCAAAATCTAGTTCTCTTTTCATTCAACTCTATTTCAGAACTTTCTCACAAGACTGTGATATGAACTGAGAACTCTCTAGAACAACCCTCTCATTTTACAGAAGAGGAATCATTTCAAAGAGATTTAGTAACATGCATAAGTCATTATTTTTTCATCATCAAAGTTATTTTGTTGGACTTTTTTAAAAGGGAAGAGAGGTACAGATTTGGTGGATGTGCTGTTGCTGTCCCCATTGGTAATTAAGTTCCAGGTTCATTCCATTGTGGTCACTGATAATTGTGACACATGATCACTCATATCATTTTCTTTAAACCCCATCAAATGCCAAATGGGCAGCGAGGTGGCATGGTGGATAGAGCACTGAGCCTGGAATCAGGAATACTTGAGTTCAAATGTGGCCACAGACACTTATTACCCATGTGACCCTGGGCAAGTCATCTTAACCCTATTTGTTTCAGTTTCCTCATCTGCAAAATGAGCTGGAAAAGAAAATGACAAATCATTCCAGTATCCTTGCCAAGAAAACCCCAAATGGGAACACAAAGAGTCAGAAGTGACTGAGACAACTCAACAACAACAACAACAACAAATGCCAAGGAACCCACTAACATGAGACTGTAAACTCCCTAGGAAAGGTGTTTTTCAGAAACTCAAAATATAGGTAGAAGAGAAGGAATAAGGAAGATGGTGGGAGTATTCGCTACAATAACTGGGAACTGGGAGGCATCATGGTCAATTCCAAGAGAGTCCCGAAAGTAGGATTCAGGAGGCCTGGGTCATAGTTCTATCCTAGCAGTGACCAAGACATTAGTTGGTCTCAAGAGTGACAGAAGATGGCTAGAGTCCATGTGTAGGAATCTGTTTATAGCATCTCTTTTTCATGGTGTCAAAGAACTAGGAAATAAGTGGATACCCATCAATTGGAAGAATGACTAAACAAAGTACGTACATTAATGTAATGGAATTGTTGTTTAGTTCTTTTTTAGTCACGTCTGACTCCTCATGACCCCATTTGGGTTTTTTTTTAGCAAAGCTCCTGGAGAAGTTTGCCATTTTCTTCTCCTGCCCATTTTACAGATGAGGAAATTCAGGTAAACAGGGTTCAGTGACTTGCCCAGGATCACAGAGCTAGCAAATGTCTGAGGCTGGAACTGAACTCAGGTCTTCCTGACTCCAGGCCCAGAGCTATATCAACTGTACCATTTAGCTGCCCCATATAATGGAATACTCTTGTGCTATAAGAAGTTATGCAAAGGATAATTTCAGAGAAACCTGGGAAGACCTGTATGAACTAAGGAAGAAGGAAGTGAGTAGATCCAAGAAAAAAATTTATGCAATGATAAGAATGTTATTAAAAACAACAGTAGCAACAACAACTTCTAAAGACTTTTAAGAATTCTGGACCAACGATGATTCCAGAGGATGAATGATAAAGCATGCAATCCACCTTCCAAAAGAGAAGTGACGAAGTAAAAATTCAGAATGACCCATATTTTTGGACCTGACCAAGGTGGAAATTTATTTTGCTTTAATCTGTATACTTGCAACTGGACTTTTGGTTTCTTTTCTTTCCTTTTTCTAGTGGGGGTGGAAGATAGGAAGAAGACTAAATAAATGTTTGTTAATTGAAAAAAATTAAAAAGATGACCAGAGTAGTAGTCCATAGTAACTCTGTCCTTAGTTTTAAAATGAAGAGCCATGGTATGATTAAAAGTATTAAAATGAGATACTTCTGGTCCATACTATATAATAAATCCTCTTTCTGTGATCCATAGTCAATAGAATCTGCTTCACACTGAATTCCAAACTACAGAGGATAGCATTATAGCCAGGTTCCAGTCAGGGAAGGAACTCCAATAATGCAATTGGGGTCCAACATATACTGTATAATGGTTTTAGGATTACAATTTCCAGTGCACAGCTTATCAATTGGCCTATTCTTCCTAATGGGAACTGATTAAAAAAAACACACAAAGATGTGAACAATCAATGGCTAATAAAAAATTATTATTTCTCAATGTTTTTTTTTCAGTTGATCACAATATATTGTTTTGCAACTCTTTGATTATTTATTGAAAAAGCACCCACAGGATTCAGGATTCATGCTCAGTTTTACAGATTGCAAAAAGAGATAAATAACAAATTCTTCATTCTCTTACTCACTAGGGAAATTTGCGTTTGTGTTTACATCGCTTCTTTGGTATTTATCCTCCTGCTGGCTCTTCTAGTCCCTGTATTTTTATGTTGTTATTTTACTTCCAATAGGGGAGCAGAAAAACACTCAGAGTCATTCCATTCCACCCCAATCCTCCAAGGGCCTAACTGGGTCAAAGTCAGTGTCCTCTCCCTTAAAATTTTCCCCACCAAATATTTTTTTTGAAATCTTATTTGAGATGAATTTTTCTATCTGTACTAATATAATGTCTTGATGATGACAAAAAGAGAAAGAAAAGAAAACATCGTAATACACACACTCACACATACACACAACCAGTTGTATGTTTGGTTCATTTCATGTTTATATTCCTCTTGATTTCCTTTCGAGACTCCAGAGAACTGGCCCGTTTTCATTTGGGAAGGACTGCCTGGGGTAATTGCAGTTGTAATGAGTGGCATGCAAGGCTTTTGTTTCTTGGGAAGGGGCTGCATGCCAAGCAGTACCGGCAGGGCGTTATTAAGAAACCTACTGAACCCACCTTCCCCTGTTATTTATTCCCTATGGTCTGTGGAGACATTGATGTAGTCTATGAAGTAGAAGTGGGGGTGGGGGAGTGAGGAGAGATTGACAGAATGATTTGCTATTTTTAGCATTTGCCGAAAAATGGAGGTTTTGGTCAAGAAACTCCTGAGTTGATTGAAACAATTCCAATAATAAGAATCCTTTCCTAGCTGAACTTTCTTCTAGCATAGCTTGATCCTGGGATCAATGTACAGATCTAGGGATGGGGTGGCTAAGGAGCAAACATTTAAGAAACTTTTAAAAGCTGACCCTAAATTTGTTTCTATGCAGTGACGTAACATTTTAGCAACTTTCACTTTCAGTATCAAATTTAATTCTAATTGATAAATGTATCATTTGAGACTGGCATAAGTATGTCACCAATGGTTCTGAGACTTTTTCACATTAATAAATGAAGTAGATCTCAATTTGGATTCATAAGTCAGATATTACACATTTGGAGGGAAGGAGAAGGGAGAGTAAAAAAGATAAAGAAATTTGGGATCACTGGATTTAGAGCTGGAAGGTACCCAAGCTGAATCTCAAAAAGGAGAAATGACTTGTCCAAAGTTAAACTGGTATTAGGTGTTGCAGCCAAATTAGAATCCAAACTAAGGTTTCCTGATTCCAAGGCTGGGAACTTCTAGCCATTACTCTAAATGCTATATCACCAAAAAAGGGTATAACAAACAATCAAACAACAATAAATAAATAAGGAAATAAATAAGCAAATAAACAAAAGAATGGATGAATAAAATATATCAGAAGTAACATCATTTTTTTTTAAACATTTGTCTATAAATCCAAGTAAATACAAACTCTGACTTTGGAGAAAGCAAATTGGTTATTTGATCCTACCTTCTTAGATTGTTATCATCCTATGTAGCTCTCATTTCTTTCTCAGTTCACCTTGAAAGAGTCCTCTACACCTGGTGCCTCCACTTCCTCTCCTCTCATCCTCTTCTAAAACCTCTACAATCTGATTTCTGTTCTCATCATTCCACTAAAACTACTCTCTCTAAAATTACCGATGATTTCCAAAGTTAATTACTAAACTTAACGACTTTTTTTCCTCCTTCTTGACCTCTCTGAAGCATCTGACAATGTCACTAACCTTCTCTCTGGGATACTTTCTCATCCTTGGGTTTCATGAAACTGATCTGTCTTGGATCTCTTTTTATTTATCTGACCACATCTTCTCAGTCTACTCTGTTGGATTCTCATCCGTGTCACACCACTAGATAGAGTTGTCCCCAAGGCTCTGTCCTCAGCCCTCTTCTCTTTTGTTTATATACGATCTCATAGGATAATCTTTTCAGCTCACATAAGTCCAAACATCTTCTCTTTGTCAATTATTTCCAGATCTACAGATCTAGTCCTATTCTCTCTTCTGAGCTACATTCTAACATCACCAATTGGACGTTTCTAACTAGGTGTCCCAGAGTCTTCTCAAACCCAATAGGTCAGAAACAATACACATTATCTTTTCCCCAAACCTTTACCCTGTCTTGAATTCTCTAATTACGCTCAAGGGAACTGCCATTCTCCCTGTCACCCGAATCA
This sequence comes from Petaurus breviceps papuanus, assembly GCF_028583685.1. Taxonomy (NCBI): domain Eukaryota; kingdom Metazoa; phylum Chordata; class Mammalia; order Diprotodontia; family Petauridae; genus Petaurus; species Petaurus breviceps. Next base: position 10,226,967 of record NW_027187368.1, on the reverse strand, counting down.
CCATCTGTGTGTCTTCCTTGCCTTTTCCCTCTTACTCCCTCTGCATATCCAGGTAGTTGCAAAATCTTGCCTTTTCCACATTCACAAAAACTCTTATATTCACCACTTTCTCACCACTCATGCAGCACCTTATCATCTCTCACCTAGCCAATTGCAATAGTGTTCTAATTTGTATCTCTGCCTCAAGTCTCCCTGAACCAAGGCCTCCTCTAATCAGCTTCCACAATGATTCTCCTAAGGCAGAGATCTGACCACCTCACACCCCTCCCACTTACACAAACACATATACTCAATGAATTTCAGTGACTCCTTACTACCTTAGTATCAAATATAAATATTTGATAACATTTATTATAATAAATATAATAAAACAATAAATATAAAATATTGTTTACCAAATATTAAGTCATTGTGTATCTATACATATATGTATATGCACTTATGCATGCAGATAAGCATATACTCATACATGTGCACAAATACACACACATGCATATACATCATGTGTTCTGTACTCTACAGTTTTGTGTACATGTGTGCATACATGTGTCTATAGGTATACATGTGTATGTATATATGTATATATTTGCACATCTGCATAATAGCTAACATTTAGATAGTGCTTACTATGTGCCAGAAAATATTCTATGAATGTTAAAATTATTATCTTACTCTGCAATGGACCTTCATAATAACCCTGGGATACAGGTACTATTACTATTCTCATTTTACAAATGAGAAAATTGAGGCAAGCAGAGGTTAAGTGACTTGACCATGGTCACAGAGCTATTCAACATCTGAGAATAGATTTGAAATCAGGTCTTCCTGTTTATAGATCTGGCATTCTATCCACTGCACCACCTAGCTGTCCCCATATGTACATCCACATGCATATCTATCTGTATACACATGTACACGCACATGTATATACATATGCATATACACAGTGTGTATATATACATGTGTGATGCATGCATATATACACACATACATCAACATGCACATATGTATGTGTATATGTGATTTACATCTTTTTCTTCCTCCTCACCAGAAAATGTAGGCTTCATGTGGGCTTAGACTTTCTATGTCACCCCCCCCCATACCTAGCATAGTGCCTATCACATAGAAAATACTTTTAAGTACTTGTTGATTCATTAAGTCCAAATTCCTATTACAATATTCTTCCAATTAAACATTTTCTGTCCCCAATAAATCATCTGGGAGGACTTTTGACATGTTTATCCATTTAAAATTGCTCCCATTCTAAATAATTCTCTGGAGAAGTGAGAAGGCTTTAATATTGTGCTTGTAAGTGCATCTCCCATTAATGTACTACACTAAAGAATCTCAACAAAGTCTGTGTGGCACAATACTTAAGGACTTTCTGAATAACAGGTAGAGTCCCTGAAATATATTCAAAATAGCTCCTAGATAACCACATAATTAACAATTTGGGTAAGATCCCAAACCTATTAGCTGGTGGGACAAGATCACTCCCAAATCTAAACTTATGCAAATACAAAAAAAAAAAACAATGTTACAAATTTCTTATAGGTCACTCTATATATAGTATTTATAAGAGTCTTTCACAAAAAACAAATAGAAATTAATAAAATGACTTTTATTAAAAAGTAAATTCAGAAAAAGAAAAGATAATCAAACTTTGCTTCTCTAAGGGAAAGACTAGGCTGAACAGAGCACGTAAAGGATTTCCAACAGAGACTAGAGACTTGAAGTTGACTTAGAATCATCTACATCCTCAAATAAGAAAACTAACTGTCCAGGGTAAAATACCACCATGGATCACTAAAAGAACATAGGATAACCCTTACATATCTGCAATGGATCTGCTGCCAATGCACAGGGCAATCCAGGCGAGGATACAAACAAAATCTTTCCAGACATTCCTGAAACACATAGGATACCCCAAACGTCTTCTTTATATTCCTGCAAAACCACAGGACATTCCAAATGAAATTCTGAACTCACCTGATAATACGACTGGCAGGTTAGCTTAAAAAAGAAAGCAAATAAACTTACATGAGCACAAAATCCATGTGAGGTTCTCTGGAAAGGATTAAGTCCCTGGGCTTGGTTAGAATCAGTTCCAAAGCTCCCAAAGTGTTCTAGATTTTATCCATGGTTCAGGGTGCCCCACTCTCAAAAAGGTCCCTGACTCTGGACTCAAATCTAATCATCTAAATTGTCAGATGGTTTTTATTTCATACGTTTTCTTATTTTACCTATTCCAAAGAACCAGAGAAAATTTCTCAAATAAAACAGTTTTAGATCAGAATTTTCTCTAAAAGGGACAATTAGGATCCCTTAAAAAAAGTTATTCAATTAATAAAGTGTTGGGTATCACACATAGAACAGCTATTTATTTCCTGTAGCAAAAAAAAAAGAAAGAAAAAACTTGTAAGCATGCATGGACAAATAATTTATATGAATTAGTAACTCATAACAAAGGACTCATAGGGACAAAATACATGAGGCAATCAAAGGACTCAAAAACTATATCATCTGTATTATGCTTTCTCAGAAAGTAAAGACTCCCAAAACTTTAGGGATGGCTAGGCAGATTTAACTTTCACCTCAGTCTACATTTTCTGAATAGCAACCCGCTCAAGGTCCATATGTTCTGGTAAACGATGTGTGTGCATATCATCCTCATTTGGTGGTCTCTCCTTCCAGAAAAGTGTAGCTGCAGAAAGCACCTCCCACTAAATAAGAAAATCTTTCAATGATACCTGACATGACCACCAATAATAAAACCTACATTTCTCATGATCGTGTTTTAGTCACCTGCACTCGGGGAAAGAAACATAAAGGGGAAGAGGAAACCAAGGGTCTTGAGATATCATCTCAGGTTCACTTACTGACATGTACATGCAGAAGCCATAGGTGCTTATGGGAAGGAAAGAGGGAGAGGGAAGGAAAGAGAGAAAAACAAAGAGAGAAAGATATGAGAGAGAGAGAGAGAGAGAGGGAGAGAGAGAGAGAGAGAGAG
>NW_027187368.1:10171318-10223857 GCF_028583685.1 Petaurus breviceps papuanus | reverse complement strand
GAGAGAGAGAGAGAGAGAGAGAGAGAGAGAGAGAGAGATTTCTTATTTCATCATGGAAACATGAAGAAAAGCTGACAGATTTTTGACATACTTGATCAGGTTGCTTCTTCTTGTAAGTGGGTAACTCCTCCTACTTAAGTGGTCAGTCTTATTTGGCACAACCCTCATCATACAGATCAAGCAGCCAACCAGGACACTCTGGTTGGACATTTCCTTTGGCTAAGGGCCAGAATTCATGTGTCACCAGAAGAAGTCTAAGCATTGTACTCACCAGGAATCAGTTTACACATACAAGTTAATTCTGCTACATATGTGTATGAGCATACTACATCAAATCCTAATAGAAGGGGGGACTTCCTATTAGGAACAAAGTTTTCCAGATGTTCCTATTCACAGATGACACTGTATTTATTGCTTCAATCCCGGAAATGTCAAAGGGCCTCTTAAGTAAGAACTAAAGTCTTCTAATAGTAAACAATCTATATACTCACAATGGAAAACAAAATGGATGAAGAGAATATACTTTCCCTTTTATTCCATTAAGTTGGAGTTAATTCACTTTTTAAATAAATAGTTACCAATAAACATCAGTGGTTCTCTAGTGCCTTTAGGATCAGATCAAGGTGCCTTGATTTATTATTTAAAGCCCTTCAGAATTTGACCCTGGGACAACTGGGCCTGAAATCAGGAAGACTTAGCTTCTTGAGTTAAAATCTGGCCTCAGACACTTACTGGTTGTGTGACCCTGGGCAAGTCACTTAATTTTTGCCTCAGTACATCATCTGTAAAATGAGCTGGAGAAGGAAATGGCAAACCGCTCCACTATCTCTGGCAAGAAAACCCCAAATGGGGTCACAAAGAGTCAGATGAAGCTGAAACAGTTGAATAACAACAACCTGCTCTATCTGGCCTTTTTCTTATTCCTCATATATAATGTTCCATCTTCCACTTCCATATATTTGCCCTGTTTGTCCCCCATGACTGGAATGCATTCTCTCATTCCATCTGCCTCTTAGAATCTCTTCTTTCCCTCAAAACCCAGCTCAAGCACCACCTCTCACATAAAGTCTTTCAGAATCACTCCAGCAGCTGGTGCTTTCTCCCTTCCCCAAAACTAAATTGTTTCATTTATGTGTGTATGTGTTTGTGTGTATACATATGTATATGCTTTTGTATGTATATATGTGTACACATATATGTTTGTACATGTACATGTTATATCTTCTGACAGACTGTAAGATCCTTGAGGACAGAGGCTGTTTTGTTTTTGTCCATGTAGTTTCAGTTCCTGGCACAGTGCTTGGAACATGGTAGAAGTATGTTGATGGATGGTTGTATGTGTGTGTGTAGAGGGGGCATGGGGTGGGGGTTATATCTCACACAAACCCAGCAAAGATGGACAGTGAACAGAGCCAAAAAAATAAGAGAAAGAGTTAGGGTTGCCTCAAGTTTGAAAAATTGCCCACTGGCTTCCAGTGATCCCAAGCTGTTCCCTGCCTGCCACAAACCCCCTGTTTCAGCATCAGTAATCTCTGGGCTACATTTTATGGCTGGAAATGATCTCTAAACAAACACTTAACTACACCAAGGGAGCTAAAGATTTAAAAGAACCCTTGGGGCAAATCCTTTTGTACAGCAAAGTTTTATAATATGAAGAATCACCCCTTAACTGATGTGCTCTCTGAGTTCAAATTTCTGAATATCAGGTTTCCTGTAAAAGAAGACACACCTGCACACAATCTGACTTATTATTGTTATTTCTAATTCTGTGAAAAGCTTAATGTACCAGTTAGGACAAGGCAAGAATGAGCTTAAACATCCTTCCCAAGAACCAAATAAACATGAAAGGAGCCTACCTTTTTGGCATCTCCACATCATAACCTGAGGCAGAACCATAGCTAGTACAAGGCAAAGTGGAACATTTATAATCTCTAGACAGTAGTAATTTTATGTCCTGAGATAAGTCTCTTTCGTCCAATTGACTGGCCAGCTTTGGAAACACAGGATTTCTTGAAAACTAAGACATGTTGTCTACGGATTTGGAGCCTAGGGGTCCTTACTTAACCCATGTCTCTACATGGCTTGAGGTTCACCCATCTTTTCTTGGTTCCTGGCAGGGATATTAGCTGTAACCACATTCCCTTTAGGGTTAGCCAAAACTGTGTTGGAAAAACCAGCCGGAAAAGGGACACTATAGCCAATTTGTGAAATTCTATCTGGATTATGTTATTTCCTTGCTTATTCAGTCCCTGATTTCAGAGAATTCCCGAAGCTGGCATGGAGGCCAATAACATTCTTCAATACATGATCTGACCATGTAGGACAACTTTATGCTGCTTCTCAAAATTATTTCAAACACCAGGGAACAAATAGCAAGCCCCCATTGAGATATATGTATCTCTTATTCCTGTGCCTTTTTCTTTTTTAACACATCTTAAATGATGAGTCTGGGGAAGGCAATGTAGTTGAGCTCAAAGAACACTGATTTTGGAGTCAGTCAGTCAGTCAATTGGCATTTATTAGCAGCTGGGGATAAAAACACAAGTAGAAATAAAGACCATACTGGCCCTCAAGGAGCTCAGATATAAGACAAGACATAAAAGGAAGCCAAAAGCCAGGACAAGGGATGGGCCAAGTTGACAAAGGTAGGAATGGGAATGATCCCCCACTGTATGCTGGGAAACCTTAACTGAACTCTACACAACTATGTGGAGGGTGTGAGTCCGATAAGGGGAATACATAACTAAAGGCGGTCCATAAGGTCTATCTGAACTGACCTTATAGTATTGCTAACACGGTTGTAGATAACATGACTGATTGGAATGATAGAATAATGCCCCCAAGCTTGGTGTTTTGCTATTCAAGAAAAATAATTAAGTGTCCAGAGAGGAAAGGAAAAAAAAATCATCATGGAATAAAATTGCTGTTCTCAACTTATATATAGATAGCCCTTAGGAAAATTTTTGGAATAGCTAGTGACTGCACTACTAGGAAGTGTTGGGGGGGTTATCCAACTGGATTTCTCCATCTTAAAAAAACGGATGGAAGCTGGCTGAACCTTTGTTGTTAATTGAAAAATGCATATTCAACTTTTCTTCATATGACACAGACCTTTAACCAATATGTAGCAACTTACTTTTTTAGAAAACACACATATTCATCTGGTTATGCAATTCTCACAACAACCTTGGGAGGTACATTGGACAAAGACTGCAGCCATGAAGAACTCACTTAGTTCATTGCTGCTCCCAACATGAATATGCCTACATTTACCATGGAAGGGAAATGATTAATTCATTTCATCAGACAATCAAGCATTAGCAAAGAGCAGACCTTAGAATATAGAAGGAAAAATTTAGAAAGAACTGGAGAAAATTGGTTCAGGCTGGAAGGGATCTTAGAACATACAATATTAGGACTGGGAAGGAACTAGAACATAGCATAAGCAAACCTTGGAAGAGACTATACATAGACTACTACTAGAACATAAAACATAAAATGATAGCACAAGAAAAAACCTTAGTAGTCTTCCAAGTCCATTTTACAGATGAGAAAAACCAATTCAAGGTTACAAAGTGAAGTGTTTAGTCATTTTTTAGCAAAGCATTTAGGATTTAGCAAAGCCCAGGAGCTGGAAGGGTCCTTCGAGATGACTTCTTCTAATACTTAATTTTACACACAAGGCAACTGAGTTCCACAGTGAACGACTTGCCTAAGGATACATAAGTGGCATCAGTGGTGGGATTTAGAGCCAGGCCTTCTGATTTCAGAGTCCATGTTCTTTCCTGTGTAAAAAAAACATGTTTCTCACTGTTTTAGAAAAGGAAATAGATTTCAGAATCACAATATTTAATGCATTGCCCTGTTTATTGATAGATTTGGTCAAAAAACACTGGCTTTTATTTTTTCTAGGGAAATTGGGGCTCAAGCAATAACATAGCTGGGTACACTTGGGTTATTATTATATCTCCAACCAATTTCTTGATCATTTTTGTGATAACTGAGAGGGAGCTGAATGGAGAATTTTAGACTTCTTTTCCCTGAGTTAGTGATTATTTTGAGTGGGGAATTGAAATCTGCAAACAAATTGCTCTACTAATACCAATTTGTCCAATTATTTTTTTGTTGTTCAGTCATTGTAGTCATGTCCAACTCTTCATGACCCCATTTGAGATTTTCTTGGCAAAGACACAGGAGTGGTTCACCATGTCCTTCTGCTCATTTTATAAATGAGGAACAGAGGCAAACAAGATTAAGTGACTTGTCCAGGGTCACACAGCTAGAAAATGTCCGGCACCATATTTGGACTCAGATCTTTCTGACTCCAAGTCCAGCTCTCTATGCACTGTACCACCTAGCTGTCCCTGTTCAATTACAGGGAAGGAAATATAAATAAGGTTTCAAGCCAAACTCATTGCAAGTTTTTTATGGACCTAATCATGGGTAGCATTCACAACTTTCTCATTAACTAGTTGTGTGTCTTTGCAAGAGTCACTTCAACTTTTTTGAGTTTCGGTTTCTTCATCTGTGAAGTGAGGGGTTGGAGATAATTCATCTAATTCAGATCATTTAAGGGCCCATTTCTAAATACTATAACTTTAAATTCCATATTTCTCCAGAAGCACAGCAAAAACTCTGTTCATTGTTGTGAGGAATCAGATTTAATACAGGGGTCAAACCACATCTCCTGAAACATATCAATCACTTGCAACAAAAGCCCATTAGAACCTCAGTGCCAGTCAGGCCCGTGTTGGTCCTGTCCTGGACAACCCTGTTATAGAGAGATTCCAATGCTTTTTCATCACTGAAGTAATCATCAATCCATGTCACAGTTTCCCACCGATGAAAATAGGTATCCAGATATTAAGTCTAAGTTTCCTGGATACTGATAGGGAAAATAATTTCTTAATCACTTCCATTTTGCACCCAGCTTCATGGGAAAGTCATACTAATTTATCATTCCATATTGTTCATCATAGTCATCCATGCTTTTTCAGTTTGTGGAGTTCATTTTTGCCTATTCTTCTCCAGGTTTCTGGTTTCTTATTTGTAGGCTTGGATTACAGCTGTTAAGAAACTGAAAACATCTGGTTTGCATTCAGAGAGCACCCTGTTGTGTTTGCTCTTTCTGTCTGATAATTATTATCAATGAGTGGCAGAATTGTTTTACCTTTGAATAAGAACCTCCTCTTGACCAAGAATGAATGAAAGATTGGGAGACAGTGAGCGTACTGTCCAACGAATGCCTGTGTCTGCCACTCACAGCCAACTGTCCACCCCCTTTCATTAAAATACTGTAGAATGCTCAGAGTTCAGAAAACAAAGCAGACAAGTTTCTTGATTAAGCTGTATAGTCTAAGGCTTGTTTGTTTTTATAATACTGTAACCGCATTTGATGTTATGTTAATTTAAAAAAAAAAAAAAGGTTCTTTCATTGTTTCCATGGAAGTCAAGAGCTGCCCTTGTCTTGGGTTCTGGTTCTGAGACATAAAGAAGAGTGTTCCTTGAAATGCTAAAACCCTCCATCCTTGCACTAGCTTGATTCTGAATAGGGACAGAAGAGTGATTGTGGAAATTGCCCTGGAGTGGATGACTGAAAAACTGGCTTCTAGTCTGTGCAAATCAGGTACCCTCTCTGGGTCTTGGTCTCCCCATCTAAAACTGAGAGGCTTAGATTTGATGATTATCTAAGACTTCTTTCCCCCACAACAATATCTAACATTTAGAGAGAACTTTAAATTAATAGTTGCAGCATGCTTTACCTATGGTATCTCATTTGATTCTCACATCAACCCTGTATGGTTCATGCTATTATCATTCTCAATTTACATCTGAAGGAACTGAGCCTAAGAGACTTTAAATGATTTGCTTAGGACCACACAGCTACTGAGTATCTGAGGCAGGATTTCCTGATTCGAAGTCTACCACTCAGTCCAATACACCATGTTTCACTGATTCCATGAATTTCGTATACTAAGGGTTCAACATCAGACTAATATAGTTTATTTTCAAATCAGAGCTCTGGAAGAAACTTTAGATATGATTTAGCCCAGAAGTGTCAAAAAATACATGACCTGCAACACTACTGAGTGCAACTCAAAACAAGATTAAAATGTAACTGGGAAATAGTTAACAAAATAAAGAAAATTTCATAAACCATTGATAACAATATACTAAAAAACTAGGTCACCATAAAACTCACTGGGTTCTTTATACAAAGCTGAGTGGCCCCATTTGTATCTGAGTTTGACACCACTGGTCTGACCCAACTGCTCACTTTACAAATGAGGACCCCAAGGAAGAGAAGCAACATGCCCAAATAAAAGTTATTTTTCACTGACAATAGCAGAATACAAGCTTGGGTGTCCCTTACTTGAATGCCTTTTCACTACCACATAACATACTCATTTTAACAGCACCATCAAAGTCTTCTACCAAAAAGCAATGAGGAAATTTCAGATGCTACTACAGGGTCGATAAGTAAGATATTTTAGAGCAGAGAGTCTTCTTTGTGTGAAAGGCTGGTTTTGGATGAGAATCAAATGCTTTTATTTTAAAACATAACAATGAAATATATCCAAGTGATGATTGAATGAAAGCTTATAGAGGAGAATTTTTTTTAAATGCTTTTAGATCAATATTGCCCTTGTGTCCTTGGGAACATCTGCTAAGGCACAAACACATGGAGAGATAGAAGTGTAATGGATAGAGAGTTGGAAGACCTGGGTTCCAATCTTGGCACTGTCCGTGAAACTTACTGTGTGAGCTAGAACAATTCATTTCATCTCTTTGGGAGTCGTTTTCTGCATCTCCAAAAGGAGGGTATGCATTGAGATGGTCTCAAATGAGTATGTTGGATGAGATGGCCTCTAAAATCCCTCCAGTTCTGACATTTTAAGATAATTATCTTGCCTTTAGATGACAACAGCCCGTATTGTCTTACAAAAAAATTCTTCGAATGTCCACCCTGACCATCTTAAGAGATCATCTGGTCTTCTACATTCCACTGTGGTTGACAAATGTGTCCATAGTCCATAGCTCATTTCCCCCCTCCTCATTTTCCTATTTCTTTAGGCTGAATACCAGGAAACAGTTCCAAACAGTGAGGTCTGTTAGACTGTGGAATAGTTTCCAAAGGGAAGCGGTGAAGAGCCTCCTCCGTTGGTTCATTTAAAATTAGATGAGAGTAAGCAATCAAAATACCCCCTGGGGAGTGATCCTGTGTTGGCAAGAGCAGAGTGAACTCTGTTCAGTGACCTAAGAAAGAAGGTCTTTCGTACTGCTACCTCCTATGAGTCTGTCATTTTGAATATTACCATTTCTAATAATGACCTTGCCAAGGAGAAAATAGCCCCAAAGGTCCCTGTCTGAATTCTTTTCCCAAGCCTTTCTGGAGGGCACTGTCACTTTGATGTCATTGGTATGAAGCAGTGCAAAGCCAGTGTTCACATTTGGTGAGGACAAATCATTTCAAACTCCATCCCCTCAGCCCCACCCCCACACACATCCCTAACACATTCTGCCTCAAATTGCATTTGTGTAAATCTAAAAACCCATATGCATTGCATCTGAGATGTAATCCTGGGACTTCTAAATTCATCTGCACTTAACTCCTCAGACCTGGGGGTAAGGTCCCCAAAGAGCATTCTCAAATAGCTCAGGTTTCCCAAGCAGATCCATATTTCTAAACCTGGGCCTAGGGGGGGGGGGAGAAGGGGAGTAGGGGGAAGCCAGAGGGAGGAGGACAAAAGTGTGAACTATTAGGTGCAAGGAGAAGTATGTTGAGTCTGTGACTTGAAGATTTGTTCATTGTGTGTAAAAAAGACCATATCAGGCAGAACCAGAGAGTAAGAGAAGCAGAGAGGAGAAAAGAAAATTCCTTATATATTGATGAAAAGGCACCAGACAAAAGGTCAGTAGAGATCCAGGCCTGATCCTGTCAATAACTCAGGAGAACTGTGTCACCTCAACAGGCCTCAGTTTCCTCATCTGAAATATGGTAGGGTTGAATCAGATGGTTCTCTCAGATCCTCTCCAGTTCTGGTATGTTAGAATTTTATGATCACTTGGGTTCCCTTTTAATGTAATTTTCTTTACTGAATCCTCTCTTAAGGACAATGTGCTGGAAATCATGGTTCCACAAGCCTTTTTGGTGGCTTTTGTCTCAGGCAGATGGAATCCAGAGCTGTGCCTTTCAAATGAGAGTGGTTATAAAGTGCCCAGAACAGGTAACATTAGACATTCCTCAAGAAGAGATAGAAAACTCCATTCAGATAACCAGGGAACTCTGGTACAAGCTGGTCAAGCCTACCTGCTGCCATAGTTATTCCTCCCCACCCAACCAATTGTCTGTTTGCTCTTTTGTTATGTGGCAATAGCATCAAAGGTGGCAGGGAAAGGTTGAATTTAGGACATTTCCCATCCTCTCAGCCCTAATGAATAACAACAATCCCTCATGTTTGTATAGCATATTATAGCCTAAAAAGTGTTTTTATTTATTTCTTTTCATCCTCCCTTTTATGCGCTAGGCAAGAATGATTTCTCTCAATTTACAAATAAAGAAACTGAAGTTCTTTAGAAAAGAAATGATATTTTGAGCTCACATAATTAGGAAGTTGAAGAACCACTTCTTCTGACTCCCAATCTAGATGTTTTTTTGCACTAGAGTGACAAGCTAAACTGCCAAGCATTCAAACTCTGCTTCACAGAGCACAACTACGATGGGCTGACCACCATGTCCGAATGCAAAACACATTGTCAAAAAGAGTATTTGTGGTCAGAAGAAGGGATACAAGGGCACTCTCCAGGTCTCTCTCAAGAATTTTGGAATTGATTGTGTGACATGGGACCACTCGGCATGGCAAGTGCGCATCAGAGAAGGTGCTGTGCTCTCTGAGCAAAGCAGAATCAAAACAGCTCAAAGGAAACACAATCAGTGCGAATTTAGAGAATCTACCCCCCAATGTTCACACAGGCTATTTGTAGCCGACCTGTGGTAGAGCATTCCAAGCTTGTATTAGTCTGATCAGCCACAGTTGGCACATACTGAAACTTGACTTAAGTATAGTGATATCGTCCTCTTTGAGAACGAAGGACAACAACCAGTCTGCTTTTATGATATGAACTGCGGACAAAGTGAGCATGGCCATTCTTCCTCCCTGTTCAAACTAAGTTGGTCCTTTCAAAGGTGTTTAACAAAAAGGAAATAATTCTATGACTATCTCTATCTGAGATTATGATTATTATATTATTATCTATTATGACTAACTCATTTTCAGAGTTCATCTTACTTCAGTGTGGATGTCTATCAGAGAACAGCCAGAATGTACCCTTCCCAAATACACTCCCTTGACCTGCTGATGCCTGAAACTGTACTAGTGGAGGGAGATTCATCCCTTTTGTTTGGCCACTGTAGATCTTATAGCCCCTGTTAGCATGTAGAATTAGCAGGCTACAAGGAAGCATCATATTGTGGAAAGGCAGTTTGGTATAGTGAACAGAGGCTCGAATTTTGATCACTGAACTAGGAGTCACAGGACCTTGTTTGAAAGCTAGTCACACTGCTGCTATTTACTTGTGTGTCATTAGGCAAGTCATTGAAATTCTCTGGGCTTCATTTTCCTCATCTGTAAAATGAAAGGGTTGGAATAAGTGACCTCTCTGTTTTCTTCCAGCTTTATAGTTGTGATCCTATGTGGGGAAACTCCTCAAAACATTAGTTTTGTCCTCAGACAAGTTGAATTTGCCTCCTTCCCCTGCTATTTCCTCATTCTGAATGGACTAACTGAACTTTCCTGAACCCCAGTTCCATTTGAAAAAGGGAATATTGAACTATGTGATTGCCAAGATATGTTCAGTGCTAAATTCTATGACTTTCCACGGTTAGGCATTAGATCAATGGTGAGTAACTTGGATTAGGGAGAGGATTGGGCTTAGATCAGATAGTAATACCACATGAGCATTTAGGAAATTTCAATGGCAACCTAGACATTGGGCACCTAGGAAAAAAGGAATGAGAAGTGGAGGTTGGCATATGTGGAGGATAAAGCTCACTTACTCAACAACTTAGTTTAGGGACAGCCCAGATTACATCCTTATAGAGACCTTCTGGCTCCTGGGAGAAATAGAAAAGGTCGCTAAGAAGTACACAGGAATCAGATGATAAACATTCTCCTTGGGATCCATGCTGGGATTTATAGAGTTGTAAGGGAGAAGAGAGTCTCTAAATGTTCCTTCTATTGCCTCAAATTCCATAATCCTTCTCTTTGTCTCAATTTAATAGTGGGTGTTGATCCCAAAGAATATTCTCTTTTCTCTGTTCCCCACTTGTCAGGTGAGAAGAAAACTAAATGGTCCAATTTTCTGAAAAGCTACTAATAAAATATCTCATCATCCCAGGAAACTGGTCTCCAGAGGTAGTAAACAGCAGAGACTGAGCCTGGTGATAATTTTTCTTCTGTCTTCCAGATTTTTGCAATTTTTGTTGCAATCCCAGGATTCCTGACTGGTCTATCTTCATCAGAACTGGCATGTCAGCCAATGTATCTTGGACTCTTTCTAGCTCAGCTTCTCAATGTCATGCTTTTTTACTTTTCTGACCTTTTTTTCCTGCTACCATATGCTGTGATTTTAGTTCAATGTTAAAAAAATTTCCTCCACTCCTTTTATTGCACAGAGGGCAAAAGAGCTAGTTTAGAGGTTTGAGTTCACTTGGGTTGTTTGTTGGTTTTAAACTTACTGAGGCAATAAAGTACCATATTATTTCCTCATTCTACATAGAGTTGAGATCTTTTAACCTGGGAGAACCAATGATTGTCTTCTTCCTGCCTAGTTCTCTTTTTCTTTTCTTCTGAGTGATAAAGCTAATTATGCATTTTAGGGAATGATGTTTTGGCACAAAGGAACAAAGAACATACAAACATATATTAATGATAGCCCCTCTTTGTCTCAGGATGTCCTAAAAGATGTTCAGAAGTCATGTGAATAATTCAAAAAGCTCTTCAGGTGTGAAATGGTACTTGGGCCAAGATGAATTACCTTCCTGTATGTATTATTATGGAGCTTGATAGTAGGTCCTACAAACAGGGGTCAAGGTGTCATAAAACCCACAATGGCAATTCCTTCATGAATTTACACAGGCAGCAGAAGAATTTGGCATTCATCAACCTACTCCATCCCTCCCAATGGAGACATAAATTATCATGAATTCACTTCCCTAGGGAATTTTCCTAAGAGGTATTGTGCCCTGTAGAAATGGGATGGGAAGATTAGAATACTGGAATGACAAAAATACATGGAGGGATGTGCCACCATTTATCTTGGGAAGGAAACATTGTGCTGGGGCAGAAAAGGGGAAGATGGAGAAATCCATTGCAAATAATAAGAATTATGCTAAGCTATGTAAGAAATCACCTTCTGTGGCTATGGAGTTATTGATGATGCCATGGAGAAGTAGGGGAAATGGTCCAATCTACTGCAGAATGTGGCCTGATTTGACAGAAGTGCTGGATTTAGAATAAAAACATTGTGATTCATAGCCTAATGCTGCCAATTATTATGCATATAATCTTGGATAAGTTACTTGGCCACTCAATGATCTTCAGTATGTTCATTGGTAAATGGGGGTAAATAAGTTTATGGTATTTACCTCGGAAGATAATTCTGAGGATCATATGACTTGTGTATCACAGAGTCACAGAAGCTAACCAAAGGCATTTCATAGGATATCCAGACCAACCTATACATACCCAAGCAGTCATCATCAAGCTTTTATATGAAGACATGAATGAGTGGATTTAAAAACAACAGCAACATTTATTACACACTTGATGCAAAGTATTGTGCTAAACACTGGGTATACAAATAGAAAAGGAAGACATTTCTTGCTATCAAGGATCTCACATTATAATAGGGAGACACAAAACATACAGGAAGGCTCATCTGTAGGGCAGATAGAAAGGTCCAGTGGTCCTTAGAATAAAGTTGTAAGGCTGATGTAGATTCTTTCATTCCACTAAAGAGTACAATTTCCACTGGGGCAAGGAGGGGGAAATTCTATGCATTTTACATTGATAAGAATGGTAGCAAGAATTTTGCTTTATGCATCTGTACAAGGGTTGTACCCTTAGATGAATCTACAACTTCTGAAGGTACCACTTTAATTTTAAATAGATCTAAATGTTAGAAAAAAAATTTTTATTCCTTATGTAAAGTTGAATGGCATAGTGAATTGGACATAGGGCTTGGAGTCAGGAAGATCTGGTGTAAATCCTATCTCAGACCCTTACTAGCTATGTGTCCTTGGCTAAGTCACTTAAATACTCTATGTCACAGTTTTTGTAATGGCAAAATGAAGGAGTTGGACTTGATAACCGTCAAGGATCCTTTCAAGTCTCTGAGCCAATGATAAGCCTAAATGGGAACTTGTGCAATATTCTAACCTCCAAACCCTCTTTCATGTTGCATCCCTTCAGGTACTTGAAAATGTGTTTTATATCCAACCTAATTCATCTCTACTTCACACTAAACATTTTCCATTTTTTAAAAGCCAGTTCTCAAGTGATATCTCAAGGTTTTTCACCATCCTGTTCACTCTTCTCTGGATGCTTTCCACTTCATCAATGTCTTTTCTAATAATAGAAATGAGCATGGAATTCAACATATGAACTGACCAGATAAGTTAGCATTAGAAACCATGACTCTTAATGCAATCAACAAACATGCATTTATTAAGTACATGATGAGTGCCTGAATGTGCTAAATGTGGGAATATAAAGACAAAAGTGAGCCCTTTACCTGCAAAAAAGTTTCATTCTAATGGAGGAGAAAAATTGTATACATAGGCGTATAGGCATATATATGCATATAAAATGAATACCGGTGATTTGGGAAAGCAAAGTTACTAGTATCTGTGGTAATAATGAAAGGTTGCATGTAGACGGTGGGGCTTCAGTTGAGGGATTCTCAAAGGTGGAAGCAAGGAGTCAGAATATTCTAGATACAGGAAACAATTAGCACAAGAGCATAAACATGACTGATGGAAAGCTGTGTGTGAAATAACTAGTCAGAGAAGATGGCTTGATCACAAAATACATGGAGAGAGGTAAGGTGTAAGGAAGCTGGAAATATAGAAAAGGAGCCATGTTGTGAAGAGCTGTCAATGTCAGAAAGAGGATTTTATATTTGATTCTGGAGCTACTAGGGATCCACTGAATTTTGTAGACAAAGGTAGTGAAATGGTTAAGCACACACTCCGGGAAAATCATTTTGGCAGTTTTCTGAAGGATGGATTGGAGTAGGAAGACACTTGAGGCAGGGAGACCTAATATGAGGCTATTATAATGGTCTAGGTAAGACAGGATCAGGGCTTGAATTAAGGTAACAGCAATGTGAGTAGAGAGAAGGAAATTATGCAACAGAAATTGTAGAAAGAGAAATTATGAGGCTGAATATGGGGTGGTAGAGGTGGTGGTGGTAGATGAGAGTAAGAAGTACAGAATGACACTGAGCTTGTCGTTTTGGTGTCTAGAAGAATAATGGGATCTTCCACACTAATAGGAAATTGTGGGATGAGGGAGGATTTGGGCAAAAAGGTAATGAGTTCTTTGTGCATATTGAATTTGAGATATTTACAGGATATCTAATTCAAAATGTCTATTAGGCAATGTATTATTCCAGTTAGAAAAGAGACTAGGGATGGATATATGGATATAGATGTGCTCAGCATAGAGATGATCATTTTTCCTGTGAGACTTGATGTGATTAAAAATATCTTGGGATACTGTTAGGTGAGAATACACACAATTTAAGGTTTGATATAGATCATGATCCAGGAAAAAAAATCACCTAAATGGTCTAACAGTAGTAGGAGAATAAGGAGAAAACAGTGTTATGAAAAAGCTAGAGAAGAGAGAACATTAAAAAGGAGAGGATGGTCAACAAAGACAAATAATGTCAAGAGGTCAAAAAAGATTCAGACAGAAAATAGGCTATAAGATTTCACAATTGAGAGAACTTTGGTAATGTTAGAGAAATCCTAAACAGGAAGTGAGGTTAGAATTCAGATTTCAGAAGGTTGTTTTTTTTTTTTTGGGGGGGGGGAGGGCGACTAGGTGGTACAGTGAATAGAGAACCAGCCCTGGAGTCAGAAGGACCTGAGTTCAAATCCAGCCTCAGACACTTGACACACTTACTAGCTGTGTGACTTTGGGCAAGTCACAAAAAAAGAAGTTTTTGGGGCAAGGGGGAAGAGACAGAGACAGACAGACAGACAGACAGACAGAGAGACAGAGAGAGAGAGACAGAGAGACAGTGCACTTGGTATCCACTATAAGTCTCAACTCTTTCCCATATGAACTTCTACCAATTGCCTTTTTATATCATGTGGAGATAATTTGCTTTAGAAAATATAAGTTTTTACCTTTGTCTCTAATAAATTTCCTCTCCTTGGATTCAACTCAACCTTTTAACCTTCCAAGATCCTTTTGAATCTTGAATTTGTCATCCAATGTGTTAGTTTCTCCTCCTACCTCTGGGTCCTTGGAAAATTCAGTAAATTCCATTGATATCATTATATGAATGATTGATAAAAATATTAGACAGTATAGGGTCACAGATAAATACCTGGGATAGTCCACTAGTTACCTACAATCAAATTGATATTAAATTTTACATTATTATTTATTGGTTCCAGCAATTCAACTATAATTAAATCTACCTATCCGCACCATTGTCTAGCACATATCTCCTCATCTTGTCAATAAGAATAACTAGATATTTTGTCAAATCTTTTGTTGAAATGTGCAGAAAGAATATCACCATCCTTCTCTTGATTTAATCTAGTAATCCTTATATAAAATGGAAATGAGGTAAGTTTGGCACAGCTCCTTCTTGTTGAAGACATGCTGCCTTTTTTCTGAGCATCACTTCTTTTTCTAGATATTCAGGAGCCATCCTTTTGAAAATGTTTTAGAACTTTGCCAAGAAACAAAGTGTGCTAAAGTCCTTATAAAGAAAACACTATTTAAATATGAGCTGTCATTATTATGTATAAGGTCATTGGCTTTAGGACTAAAAGAATTATTTCAGATAATCTAATTTAATCTTGTCATTTAACAGAAAAGGAAACTGAGGTCAACAGAGATGTTTAAAGTCACATAGGAAAAAGAGCCTTGATTTGAAAGTAAGTCTTCTCATTCTGAATCTTATCTCTTTGCACTAGATCATTCATTCATTCATTCCAGAAACATTTCTTAAATCCCTACTCTATTAAATCATTGTACTAGTTTTTGGAGGAGATACAAAGGTCAAATAGTTGAACTTTGTTAAAGAAAACAATTCTAGGTCTTACAATATTTAAAACGTATCAGTGGGTTGGGTTTCTAACCTACCTTCAGGAAAGCATTTTCTCTCAGTTATATCTCTTAGAATAAGGGGTAGGAGGGATTGGGATCCAACCACACTACCTCTCCCAGTTCATGCAGCCCATAGCTAAGCAAACATGTAAAAGTCATTAGTCTACCTGGAGATCTTATCCTCACTTTAGGAAGGACCAACAGCTCAGAACTGGATAAATTCTTTCAATGTCTAATTTTTCTTCCCCTGCTCTACACAGAGAAGGAAAAATATCCAGGTTTTTTTTTTCACTAATGTGCTATGTGACATATATTTTGGGACTTTATTTCACTGACATTGGAATAATTATTCCTATTGGGTTTGAAAGAATTTTGAAAATATCATATTGCAAATACTAAAGAGCCTATTCGATTTCATAAGATTCTCATCATTGTATGATCATATCCAAGTCATTTTTAGGAGTCAAGTTAAGCAAACTTGCCTTCAAAGCACCATTCATTTAAATCAGTACCTAAACAGAAGTTCAGAGACTTGGACCTGTCAAAAAGCTTAATTTTATAAATAGATCCCTCCAATACAAATAAAAGTAATTCAGGATAAATAAATCATCTGAAGTGCTAAGTTATAATAGAAACCTTTTTCTTTTCCTTTGTTTCCTTAAACAAGAAAAGCTTTAAATAAAAATAAATATGCCATAAACTACTCAGGGAGTATATCTTTCTCTAAATCTGTATCTCAAATCATATCCTCTAGTCTTAAACACAGAGGTCAGAAGCAAATGCTTTCTATTTCCTTTTCAATGTATAACATTGTTAAATTGGACTTAGAGATATGCATGGTGTTATTTGTCCCCTGGAGGTATTGGGTATAGACTGAACTATAGGATAATTATAGAATCATGAAAGTCATAGAATGTTAAAGTTGGAGGGGATTTTATAATGAACAATGTTAGAATGAGAAGGGACCTTAAAACATAGAATTTTATATATAGAATGAATCTTAGGACATTTAATGCAAAAAGTATGACATAACTTTAGAAATGGAAAAAATATTAGAATATAAAAAATAAGAACATAGAATATAGAGGAATAAAAGTAGAAGGAATCTCAGAACATAGACTATTCAGAAACAGAATGTTAGAATACAGAATTTCAGAGCTGGAATGTACTTTAGAAAATACAGTGTCAACACAGAATGCATGAAATTAAAGCTTAAAGGCATCCTAAACCAAAAATATTAACACAAAGGATAGGTCTGGAAGGGTTCCAGAAATCACATAGTCAGAAAATTCTAGAATGAAAAGGACTCAGAGAATTTCAAATCCATCCCTTACCTGAGCTTGAATTGCATCTAAATCATACTAGAAAAGTATTTGCTTCAGGCCTTTGTTTCAACTCCTCTAGTGATAAGGAAGCTTGTCTCTCTTATTTATAGGTAAGGAAGCTGATGGAAAAGAATTTTTCTAAGTTGAAACTAGTAATTAATGATAAAATTGAGACTAGAGCTCATGTCTCCTGATGAGTATTATCCCTGTTATTATATAGTATATAACATATCATATATATCTTATAATGTATAACATTTTTTAAAAGTCTCACTATCTCCAGAGTTATTCACCCAACTCAATTAGCTTGTAAGTCTCTTGGATGTAAACCACAGGTACTGATAATTTTGACAACCTTGGATCTGACTACAGTATCCAAATGTTCACTTTGGGGCCTCACATCCTTGCTTGTGCATGTTTCAATTTTCCATCTGACTAACCATCATGATAGGTCTGTATGTATAACCATCAAGAAACAACTGCTATTAAAGAACTCATTTATGTGTTGAGATAGATGCTCCCATAATAGATGGATTATACCATAAGGAATGAGGTTGACTGACATAATTTACAGAAACAAGCTCTTTTCAAATGGAACATGTGATCTATTGATAAAATAAACACATATGTGCATGCATGTTCACAAAATGATGCGACTCTTCTAGTGAACTCAAAAAAGGAGATTTATGGTATTGATTCTTCTGTTTTCTCTCATGGCTAAATTTTCATCAATCAACATCTTCAGAGTGTCACCACGTATAGAGATGCCTGCAGTGAACATTGATGGTAGATACAAGAGAAATGGAGTCAGTCCCTGTCTCTGGGTTGCTTGGATTTAATTGCAAAATATATACAATACAAACAAACAAAATATATACAATACAAAATAGTAGTATATGCTAAGAAAACATATGAGCAATGGAAAATTGCAGAATGTGAAACTTAGTGCTAAAGGAGGAAGTGCAATGTAATTGGGGGGAAAAAGAAAAAAAAGTAGTTTTGAAATCAAAAGAAAACTGAGTTCCAGTTCAGGCACTAACACTTACAAATTATGTAGTGGATAAGTAATTCCCCCTCTGTATGTCTCACTTTGCTCATGTGGGAAATGAGAGGAATTTAATGAAATTATGTCTAAAATCCCTTGTAGTTACAAATCCTATGATATATTAAATATAGCAATTTATTCTGGGCAAGATTGGTCAACTGGTCAATCAATGAAGATTCTGGTCAATGAAGACATTTTTTTCTTGAGGGGAGTGGAATTGTATTTATCTTATTTAAGGTGAAAGTTCTACCATCACTTACACACTCAAAACTCATTGTGAACTGGCACAGAAGCTTTGACCTGCTCTATTTCCAACATGGACCAGCTTACCTTTCCTTAGGCAATCTGATGCCAACTCCAACCCACCACCACTGCCAGGGACCTGCTATATTGAAGCCTGACATCATGGGTACATCTGATTGGCTTTATATTACTTCAATTCAGAAGTCAAGTGATCCATCAGCCTCAGTCTCCCCAGTAGCAATAACTACAGGTGTATAGCAACATGACCAGTAAGAAGAAGATTTCTAAGAGGAGATAGGTCTACCAACTTCAATATTCCAATGGAGCTATGATCTCACTGATGTGAGTATGATGCAGACCAGAATGCATTCTTGCATGCCCATCCTATCTAACTCTTCTCTCTGTCCAACCATTAGTTTGCCACAACTGGTTCAGCTAATATTCTGGATCCCTGCTTTACTTCCTTTTAACATCATAAACATGCCAATAGGGTACATGACTGTAAACTGTTTATCTTCAATCACATAATCATCCCTTATTTCTTTTCAATCATATATTTCTTAGAGGATATTGTCATACTTTATACTTTCTGTCTGCTCATCTCAATTGTATACTTCTTTATTTCCCTTTACGATATCCCCAGTTTCAATCCTTTTAAGATTATATCCATAAGCCCCCCACAAAAAATAATAATGGATGACTATGTAGTTAAAGAGATACGCTTTCTTTCAGGGAGAGCTTTGGTAAAAGAACTTCACAATTTACCTAAGGCAATCTAGGTTACTGTTCAATTCTGTGTCCATAAGCTTCTCAAAGCTTAAGGGAAAAGTGATGTTGACAACTAAGATTTTGACCTATTAATAAGAATTTGTTGATCACCAATCGCAGTAAGCATTATGAAACCTTAGTTCTAGTCAAGCCTCTGCCATAAGCCTTATTTATCATGTAAATACTACGGTATGTTTGTCAGAGGTATGTTTTTCTGGTTGAGTTTTTGGTTTGTTTGTTTTTTTCTATTGGGATCTTTAGTATTATGTCTATCCAGCCAGATTTAAGGAATGTAAAACAGTAAAGAAAAAAGGACATTTCCCTCAGATTGTTACTCAACTATAAAACATAGTCATGGGACTCTTTGGTACTTGAAATATATTGATGAAATATATAAATGCAGAGCTTCCTAATCCAGGTCTTGAGCTATGCAGGGGGTAAATATATTAAAAACAAGAGTTATAGCAATAGCAGCAGATAAGTGCCTATGAAGGTAAACCAACAGGTAAAAGTGAAAGCCATAGTATCTTCTTTTCTTCTGCATTTTAAGTGTATGTGTGTGGTGGAAAGGGTGTAGGAAAGAATTGAATATATGGAGGTTGTTTGATTAAACTTAGGTAATGCATGATCTCTTCCTCCAAACTGCATCTTCTCTTAAGGGGACCTAAAACCTTGAGATTTAGGGGCAGTAGTTAGAGCCAAGACTGACTAAAGGAAGGAGGCCTGAAGTTGGCATGACCTCCTGATTTTTGCCTGAGGATCCCTCTGCTAAGGTAGAAGAAAATAATTTTCTCACAAAACCAATATTGACATTGTGTAGAACCTTGTTGGGGGAATATATGACTAGATCAATAGTGTGGTTTAGTGAAGGGGGAAAAATGAACAAATAAAAACCTCAGTGGGTTTGGAATCATAAAAGCCTTGGTTCAAATTTTGATTAATAATCACTTAATTGTGTAACCATGGACAAGTAAGTAACACAATTCCTCAAAGTCACAAATTTCTAATCTCTAAAATGAAGTCTTTCGATTAGGCTAATTTATCAGGTTCCTTCATTTCTACTTTGCATCTTATAAATTGATGAAAATTATCATGATTATCCTCAGTAAATTTGAACTCTAATGTCACTGGCAGCTCTAGAATTCTGAGGCTTACAGAGAATTTCAAAGAAGCAGTGGTTGGTGAACATTGTAAAAAGGACAGGAGTAGCTCAGAAGAGCAGTCACGGCTTCATGAAGAACTAATTCTATTGCCTTGGTTGTCAGAATTACTAAACGAGTAGGTTGGAGGAAGGAAAATAGTAACAGACCATTTTTGTGGAGATGAGACAAATGGACAATCAGGTAGCATCGTGACTGTTTGGAAGGCCAGGCTCAAAGAGAAATTGTTAATGATGCAGTGTCAGGGATTTGTGCTTGGTCAGTGCTATTTAGCATTTTATGAATGACTTGAATAAGGGCATGGATGGTACGCTCATCAAACTCATAAGTAGCACAAAACTGAAAGAGAGAGCTAAAACTCCAAAAGAGAGAGATGGGGTCCAACAGGATCTTTATAGTCTACAGCATGGGACTGGATCTAATAGGATGGAATTCAATATGGACAAAGAGCAAGCCTTGTATTTGGATGAATAAAACCAACTATAAACCAATAAAACCAAAGTATAAGATTTGCAAGGCATGGATCGGTAACAGTTGTTCTGGAAAAAAAAAAAAGAATTGGAACTTTTAGTGGACCACACACTCAAATGAATTAGTAGTGTGATGTGCCAGCTGGGGTGGATGGACAATTAATACATTCTTGGGCTGCATTAAGAGGGTCGTAGTTTCTAGACCTATCATAGAGGTGATAGTTCTACTGCATTCTGCCTTCCTCAAACCTCATCTGGAGCATTTTGTTCAGTCCTGAGCACCAGAATTCAAGAAGGATATTGATAAGTTGGAGAGTATACAGAGGGGGGATCACGGTGCCAAAGGGCCTTAATTCAATGATACATGAGGATTGGTTGAAAGAACTGGGCATGTTTAGGCTAGAAAAAATAATTCAATAAGACATGATAGCTATCTTCAAATATTTGGAAGACCGTCCTGAAGAATAGGGACTAAATTTCATTTGGCTAGCCCCATATGCAATGAGGAAAGAGGCAAATTTAGGCTTAAGGTCAGGATAAACATTTTAGCAATTAAAAATGTCTAAAAATATGATCAACTCCTTCTAGAGGTAGAGTCTCTCTCTACAGTGGCATTTAAGCAGGCTAGACTTATCACATGTTGGAAACGTTACAGTGCAAAACAGTTTGGTGTATGGGTTGGGCTAGAAGGCCACTAGGGCCCTTTCCAACTCTCAAAGTTTGTGATACTGTGAAATATTTATAGGGCCTGGGTATTATGGGATATGAAGAATGAAGGAAATAGTTGAATTAAAGAGGTGACCAATGTTTTGAGCTTTCCAGATTAAGAAAATACTATTATTACATGCATGCACATATAAACATTCACATGTTATATATGTTATATACACATGTTTTATATGTTAGATACATACACATTATATATATTGTCTAGAAATATGTGTATGTGTATAATATCAGTACTTTATATATGCACATGTGTATATATGTGCATATGTGTATTGTGTATGTGTATATATATAATACTGATACTATATACATACACATGCACGTTTATTTGTATAAGGTTAGACACATTAGATTTGTGGCATTGATGAGACATCCAAATCAACGCATCATTTCTTTTGCAATTATTCCACACCTATGATTTCATTAATATGGGAACATCTTTCCACCATTGTAATTTAGCAACTCTTCTTTAATTTGTAGTCTCAGAGAACTGTCATGGATGCTGAGGATAAGCAATTTATCCATAATCACACAACTAGCTTATGACAGAAGGAAGTCTTGAACCTTTTGTCTTCTTGACTGACCACTTCTACCATACTGCTGTCTCTCTATACTCTGTTGACAGTTGGAAATATAGGGTAATAATGCAGGTGAAAGTTTGAGGGTATATAGCTCTCGATTTTAAGGTAGGCAACTTGGAAATGACAACTAAAGTCATTTATGGGAAAGGATGATTTCTCCCACAAAGAAGATTCAGAGAGAAAAGTAAAGAAGCAAGGATTGGGTCTTGGGCGTGGGGGGTAGGGAGAGCTCCCACAGTTAGAAGGCAGGAAGTGGGAGAAAAACCAGGATACACAAAGGATCCTATAGGTTTCTCTATATTTGAAGTCTCCCACAAAGACGCTGGACTTACATTAGTGGTATATTATCAGACCACACAGACTGTGTGTATCTGAGAATCCTTGTCTTGGCACTAACAAAGTCTGGTTTGCCATATAAGGGATGAAATTGTCACTTTCCACAAATTCAGATCCTCCAGCTCTCGGGATATGCCTACACTTTATTCATGAGTTACACTAAGAATACTTCCTGGAGATGAAGGAGCCACAAATCCCACAAAATTCTTCAGGAATCTGGTCTATTAAAAAAAAGACAATGATTATGTATACAGTAAAGGAAACAAACTGTCCTGGTGTATGTAGCATGGTGAGTTTTAATTAGCTTCCTATGGAATTCAACAGAAGAACAGTAGGTGCCTGAAAACACACCCACAAGTGTGCACACTCTGAATGATTCACATTAATATGAGCAATAAAGAACATAGCACTCACTACCTTACATTTGCATAAAAATCAATGAACAAAACTTTAGGGACCTACTGTGGGCCAGTTACTGTGCTAGGCACTGGGGATATAAGGGCAAGAGTGAAACTGTTCCTGCTTTCATTAGATTGTAGAAGATAACACATACATTAATAAATATGTACAAAACAAATAAAGGCAGTTTGGGGTGGGAAAGGCAGGAGCAGCTGGGAAGATCAGGAAAAGTTTCTTGTGGACTTAAGCTTTGAAGGAGATCGAAGAATCTAAGAGAGAGAGGAAAGGAGAGTCAATTCTAGACACATGGAAGACAGTTCAAAGGTGGGAAGACAGGAAATGGAATATAGAATGTCATGTGTAAGGAATAGCAAGTAAATCAGTTTAGCTGGATCATAGAATGTGTAAAATAAAGTAATCTATACCAAGGATGGAAAGGTAGTTTGAAGCCAGGTACTAAAGTATATCACTTTTCAAAGGACCTTCATATATATCTTGCCATATGATCCTTACATCAACCTTGAAAGGTAGACAGAAAAGGTATTTTTATCTCCATTTGAGAGAAGAAAATGAGGTTCAAAGAGATAAAGTGTTTCCCTGCGGTCTGATGTCTCATACATGGCAATGCTGTGACTAGTACCTGAATCTTCTGATATCCTATCCAATGCACTTCCCTGCCCCCACATCATAGAGGTAGGTGGGGAGCATTTGAATAGAGAATGAAAATGGTTACTTCTCATTTCAAAGTAGTGTTCATTCAGCACCTTCATCTGTATCATGTTGAATATTTCGATCAAAACAAAAACATTCAATCCAACATCCTGATCTTTCCAAAAATCTAGATATTTGGCCTTTTGAAGATGCAATTTCCAGATGTTTGAGGTTTGTTTTTTTGAGTTGAGATGTTTTTTTCATTGGAATCTTAAGTATTGTATATATACAGTCAGATTTAAGGATTGTAAAACAGTAAAAAGGACATTTCCCTCAGATGTCCAAGAAATCTAAAGCTGCCTCATCCAAAACACACCATATTCTCTAATGGGGGGATTTGAAGGTGCTGCTGAAACCGGTACATGACCTCTGTGACTAACAGGATCAAGGTACATTGGACAGAATATCAACTGTGGAGTGAGAGTTGGATTCAGCATCTACCTCTGACACTTACTACCTGTGTAGTAAGGGAAAATCCCCTATACTCCCTGGGACTCAGATCCTTTCTTTGCTAAAATGAGCTCAGGAGCCTTTGAGTTTCCTTCCAGTTCTAAAGATATGATAACAATAGATGTTAGCACCTTTAATTTGGTATGACCTCAAAGCTGAAAGCAGTATCAACTTTCTAATATAAGCTATTAGATTATTATTAGATTAGATCTGGTCATTAGAACAGGACTAGGTGCCCTCTGCTAGCCAAAAGGACACATAATCACTTCTTTTATATGCACAATTCTAAATGTGTCATTCTACTACTTAAAACTTTTTAACAACTCATTCATGCCTATAGAAGAAAGTCTTGACCCATATAATTTGGAACTGAGGAATCCTAAGTCTGTCTATCTCCTTTTATAGAAAATGAATTAAAGCTCAAAGGGAATTTAATAACTTCATTAATATTACACTGACCATACAAGAGCTAGGATTTGAACCTAAGTCCTCTGATTTCACAGTCAGGGTTCCTTACCTGACTCATGCTGCCTCTCCTATTTTGTTGCCAATTTTAATCTATTAGAATTTGTTTGTTGTTTGTCTTTTGCTTTTGAAGAGGACCAATGACAGGACTGGGTGACGTTTGCTTGAATTGGATTTAAGTGAGGCAGAATTGTAGGACTATATCCCTTTTGTGCCTGCATCCCCAGAACCTAGCATATAGAAGGGATGTAGTAAGTGCTTGCTGATTATAGTTAACTCATGCATAAAGTGATGCCCTCCTAAGTTCCTTCTATCTCTCAGTCTTTGATTCTATGATTAAATAACTGATTGATCTGTGTTGGGCCCCTCACCCCTTTTCACTGTAGGCACCAAGACAACACAAAGATGCTAATTATCTTTGCATCTTCCCCAGCCCTTAGCATAGTGCTTGCCACACAAAAGGTCCTTCATAACTGTTGCATGAATGAATGAATAAAATATATTAAATTTTATGAGTTCCTTTCTTCTCCCAGGTGTCTCTCAAACAGGCCAAAGGTATGAGAAATGGGATAGGTAAAATGAGGTTTTTCCTATGTTCTAATCTATGCCTTATTTTATTACCATTTTACCCATATTGCCTAAGGATAATGAAAAATACCTTTTAAAAAAATTGTAAAGTAAATACTTGCTAAACTCCAGGTCCCTAACCTCTGTGCTGTCATTTGAAGAGGTCACCAATCAAAAAAGTTCCTTTTCACAAAGTTGGAAGAGGCAGGAAAAAGAATGTTTTGCTGCCAAGGAAATAATAGCTCTGGTGGATGAGCATTGGAGAAGCTCACCTCAGAAAAATATTCCAGATTTTCCCAATCTCCTGGCTTTACTAGACACATACACGTACACACAATATGCAGTCAGGGACATGTGGAACTTGGATGTGATGGGGGTAGCCTGGATAAGGGGACATGTGACTTTTAAGTCTTTTAAGATGAGATTAACTGTATTTCAACCCCATCCCTGTTTTACAGTTTCCTTCAGTCTCTGTACCTCTAAGGATGGAAGTAACTAATACCACTTAAGTCTTTCGTCGAGAAGAGCCATCTCCCTGGGGCTCAGAGTTTCACTGACCTGGCTTTCCTCCCTTCTTCTGAAGTTGTAGATGTATTCATCTCTCTTTGGGTATTTAATGTAAACCAGATAAGCCACAAATTTATAATCACTTTGGTAAATTTCATTTCTAAGGCAAGTTGAGTCTTTGAGGCCAAAGTTTCAACTACAGATGCTGCAGATTTCAAGGATTGTGAAAACCGTTTAGGGAATTGCCCTCCCAAGGTTTCCTTCAATGTTTAGATTACAGCATGCAGTCCAGGGATATATTATGAGCTACCCTTTTGAACCTTGTCAGAAAGTCCTCATAAATTACCTTCAAGGAAATACATTTGAATTGCTTTGCAGGCAGAAAAATGTAACATAAGATGTTGAGCAAGCAGAAAGGACTTGGGGTTGTCAGTTGAAAGCACCAAGTCTTCTTTTCAATTTAAAGTGATTAAAAATTATGTAAAAACACAATGATTTTGGAGTGAAAGGTCCCTGGAGTAACAAGAGAAATACATCTCCTAATCTAGTGTCTTGTTTTCTGTGAGATAAGAAATAAAGTATAAGGGGGAAAAAAGGTCTGAATCCAGAGTCAAAGGGCATGAGCATTTTACCTTAGCTTTACCCCTGGCTCATGTGGAACATGGTATAATGAGAAGAACACTAGACTTGGAGTTCATAGGCATCATAGGATTATCAGCCTAGAGCTAGTTGAGACCCTTCAAAGGGCCTTGAGAGATATCAGAATGTAGAGATGCTTTGTGGCCTGAGGAATCAGAGAAACAATAATGGATGAGGTGACCCTTCAGGCAGGAGATGAACTTCAAAAAAAATGGAGAATAGAGATGAAAGTATGCAGGAAATACAGGAAAATGATTGAGAGTCTGAAGAATGATGCCTATTCCAGTTAGGCTAATATATCTACATGTCATATAAGCCAAACCTGTTATTGCAGATGAGGAAGTCTTCTCTGAAACCTAGAGAATTTAAATGAATTCCCAAAGGTTCCAGGAGTAGTAGCAGCTTTGAGCTCAGGCTTTATAACTCCAAGGTCAATGTACTGTCTACTCCACCAGTATGAATTAATGGTGATAGTTTATACCCTTGGCCATGGGACAATGGGCAAACTATATCACCTCTCTAAGGTTTAGTTTCTTTAGCTGTGAAATAGAAATGGCAATCTCATCTCAACTTGTCATGCAGGGGTTGTTGTGAGCAAAGTTCTTTAAAAATCACTAAAGTATTATTGAAACAAGAGCTATGAAACCCATCTAGTCTCAACTTCTAGGCTTCTATCCCCTTATCAGTAAAATGAGAATTATGGTTCCTGCCCCTGGTGTCTCAATGGGATTCATCTAAATGACATGTAGATACGTTACTCCTTTTTTTTGTTCAGTCATTTTCAGTCATGTCCAGCTCTTTCTGATCCCATTTTGGATTTTCTTGACAAAAATACTGCAGTGATTTGCCATTTCTTTCTCCAGCTCATTTGACAGATGATAAAACTGCAGCAAACAGGGTGAAGCGACTTCTCCAGAATCACATAGCTAATAAGCGTCTGAGGTTAGATTTGAACTCAGGAAGATGAGCCTTCCTGACTCCAGGCCTGGCATGCTATCCACTACCACATAGCATCCTACATACATTACCTAGACTGTAATAATCACCATGCTTTGAACTTTCTATTTTAGGACAAATAGGAAAACATTTGGACAACAGGATTGTCTAAAGGAGAATGATACTCTATGTGAATATTCAAGGTGCTCTCTTCCTAATTATCACTCCTTCCCTGAAAGGGGTCTGCAAAATTCATTCATTTATTCAAATTTGTGTCATAACTAATACTAGCTGAGAGGGAAGGGGAAATTAGCAGATTCATAGATTTGCTTCATTTTCCACTCCTCTTTTCAAAGGTTTCACAGAATCTAGTTGTTTTGTTTGACTTTAGTAAAATAATGTTGGCTAAGTCTTGTTACCTCACATAACCTAATAGATTGGTAAACTCAAACCCCTTATGAATTTCAGTCTCATTCTTCTTGACTATTAGTTCTTAACAAGTCAAAAGCCCTCTTTAAAATAATTACCTTGGGGAAAACAAATAAAATTCCAAAGCAATTTATAAGCAGGTTAATTGTTCATCTTAATGTCGTTGTCAGGAGGAACACAGTTGAATTTTTCTAAATAGAAAATAAAAGAAAGTAAAAATAACTGTTTAAGGGAGAATCCATTGGATTTTGGAAACTTCTATAAATTATATCAAAGTATGGGGAAAAATCTGAGCATAGTAGAAACAATGAAGAAAACAAAGCAATAAATCCGCAGTAATATCAACAACAACAATCAAGACACAGACCACGTGAGGAATCAATGATTCCTGATGTTCACATTTTATGAATTGGTCAGACTGGACCACTTAGTGGTCTTTGAAAAGTACCTCCCTCAGTTCTTTACTTGGAATGCACTCCCTTTATCACCAGTCTCAATTTATTGAACTTCTTCTCCTGTTCTAGTGTTTAGAAGTATCCTGGGCCAGTGGATAGGGCTGTGGATAGTGGATAGTAGATTTGGAGTCAGGGATATCTGGAGATCTGGATAGCTTAGATGCTAACTAGTCTGTGTAGCCCTGGGAACATCACTGTTCTTGGTGTCTCAATTTCCTCATCTCTAAAATGAAGGGGCTGGTCTTGATGCTCTCTAAGATTCCTTCCAGCTCCAAATCTCTGATCCTATGATTTTAAGCACTAGCCTTAGAGTAAGGAAGACCTGGGTTCGAGTTTCACCTCTAGAACATACTCGCTACAAAATTTTGGGCAAGTAAGAGCCTCAGAGCCTACCTTTGCCTCATAATGAGGGACTATGGGAAGGGGAGGATGATAGCAAAGAGGATCTGAAAGATTAATTTCAGTGATAAATGCCGTGCAATTATGGATTTAGAAGACTGAAATAAACACAAGACTGATTTTCCAGGTAATCATCTAGGACAAAGGCACAAAACATGTGGTCTGAAAAACTCCTGAGTTTTTCAGGAGTGAATTTGCCATATCCCATGTGTTCTTACTCAACTAATCTGGCTCTAAAAAAGTCCCATTTTTTATAGTGAAAGGGCGTGAGCATTTACCTTAGCTTTACTTTACATAGTATAATGAGAACACTAGACTTGGAGTTCATAGGCATCATAGGATTATCAGCCTAGAGCTAGTTGAGACCCTTCAAAGGGCCTTGAGAGGTATCAGAATGTAGAGATGCTTTGCGGCCTGAGGAATCAAGGGAGCATTAATGGATGAGGTGACCCTTCAGGCAGGAGATGGACTTCAAAAATTGGAGAATAAAGATGAAAGGAAGATAGTCTAGATGCAGGAAATACAAGAAAATGAGTAAGATCTTTGAAAACAAGACGTGTCTTTTTTTATGCTTCAACTGGCTTTCCAATCCATAGCATCTTTTTAAAAAATTAATTAATTTTTAGTTTTCAAAATTCACTTCCATAATATTTTGAGTTCCAAATTTTCTCCCCATCTCCTCCCACCCAAAACAGCATATATTTTGATATAGGTTCTGCATATACATTCATATTTGAACCTATTTTCACATTAGTCATGTTGTAAAGGAGAATTAGAACTAATGGGAGAAACCACGAGAAAGAAGAAACAAACAAAAAGAAAAAAGAGAGAGAAAGCAAATAATGTGCTTCAGTCTGCATTCAGACTCCATAGGTCTTTTTCTGGATGTGGACAACACGAGTCCTTTGGAATTATCTTGTATCCTTGCATTGCAAAGAAGAGATAAATCTATCAAAGTTAGTCATCACACAATGCTGCTGTTACTGTGTATAATGTTCTCCTGATTCTTCTCATTTCACTCAGCATCTGTTCACATAAATCTTTTCAGGTTTTTCTGAAGTCTTCCTGCTCATTATTTCTTATAGCACAATAGTATTCCATTACATTCATATGACACAACTTGTTCAGCCATTCCCCAACTGATGTACATCCCCTCAGTTTCCAATTGTTTACATGACCTCTTTTGCTATGTACCAATGAGGCCTTGGCCAAGTCAGTTCCTCTTTTTGGCCCTACTACCTTTTCTGTAAAATGAGAGGCTAAGGAAGGAGGAGAAAGTCTCTAAGGTTACTTGCAGTGATAAGTACTATGAATTTATTAATTCAGGGGACTGAAACAAACACAGGACACTGATTTTCTTGGATCAATGACAACTTTTAACTTACCAAGCATTCCATTTTCCCCTTCTGTGGCTGGAACATATTTCTTTCCACCTCTCCCTGTTAAGATCCCTGGATTTTATTAAAGCATAGCTCAGGCACCATCTCCTACATGAGGAGTTTTCTGTCTGATCCTCCTCCCCTTCCCAACTAGTTAGGGCTCCTTACCTAGTGAAATTACTTTGTCAATCATGCTGTATTCCTCTAGGAAAATGGGACATTTTTTTAGATCCAGATTTGTTGAATAATAACACATGGGATGTGGCAAATTCAAAGCATCATAGACTCCTAGAAAGGACCTCAGAGGCCATCTAATCTACCCCTCTTCATATACAGTTTAGGAAATAGAGCCAAAGAAGTTGTGACTTCTTCCAGGTCACAGAGACTATACAGTTCTTTGAATACAGCTGTATTTCATTTTTGTCTTTGTAAAGTATCTCTCATGATACTCTGCACATAGTAGGTGCTTAATGAATCATTATTGAATTTAATTATACTCTAACTTGTCACTTTTTCTCCCCAAGTTCATTTCTTTGGTTGTACACTTGACCATTGCTATATTTTCAATGTTTCTTAAGGAAGAGGCTAAATTTTCTGTCTGACCTTCAGCAGGGTTTTTGAGTCCTCTTTGCTGATTGGTTTTCTGTTACACAGATATCCCATAAGATATTTTCTTTAAGATTTTACAGTCCCACCTAGTGGAATATACAGGTCTGGAACCATAGGGAGGATTACTAATTCTAGACCTGACATTTGTCAACTGGACCAAAGTTCACAGTTCCATTACCAGACCTAGTGTTATGAAAAAGAGATGCTAAGGAAGAGGAGGAGAGAAGAGTTTGATTAGGCTTATTCAAATGTATATATATTCAGAAATCAATAAAGAAATTCAGTAATTTAAACAAGTGGTCTTGGGAGCTCTCTTATGGAGTATCATGGAAGGAAGGGGAGAAGGGACTCAAGAGGCTCCTCTTTTAATTCCAGCACTTTCACTAAATGACCCTTCTATAATGGGCAACTCACTTTCTTGGGTTTCTTCATGGACCCCAAGTCCTCCCTTGCTCAATGACTTCCAGTGGATCCCTTTTACACCTAAAATAAAACGCAAACTCTTCATCATGGCTTTGGAATAAGTCTTCAGAATATCTCCTCAGGTTTACGTACATCATTTTGCTTTCCACATAAAAACTAGCCTGCTTACAATTAACCCACCTCAGCCCCCCATCACCTAACTTTGTGCTACTGTATATAGTCAGATACCTAACTCCCAGAAGGCACTTGTTCCTCACATCTGCCTCTTGAAATACCTAGCTACCTTTGGAAACTCAGTCTGTGTGCCATATTCTATGTCTGAAAGCCCTTCAATATCTCCTTAGCTGTTAATATAAGCTCCTTCTCCTTAAATTATCATGGAGATACATAGTGGTTTATTTGCTGGAATCTTCCAGTGGCATCTTCCATTCCTTAAGGATAGGGAATGTTCTTGATGATCTTCACATCCCCCGGTGCTTAGAAGAATACCTTGCACTTAATAGGTGATTAGCAAATGCTTATTGGATATGACTGAATTGGGTTGCTTTAGATGGATGGGGACTATATAACACTTATTACCTGTGTTTCACTTTTTCTGCTGGAGCCTCAGTTTCCTCAAATGTAAAATGATGGGGTCAGATTAGATGTCCTCTGAGTTACCTTCCAGATCTAGATTTGGAACCCTATGTTATACTAGCTTCTAGTCAAGTTGAAGACAATCATTAGAGAGTGAAAACTCCGTTTTTCTCCCCCTCATCCCTTCTTGCTCTAGTCCTGGAACTCACTGAGCCCCACTAAAGACATTTTTTGGTTTCTTCCTTTTCTCTTTTGAAGATATTTTTGGCCTCACTCAAGGGTAATATCTCCAATTAAAACTTCTGGAGTCTAAGCCTGGTTTGTGTATCACTGACCACAGATTCCCCAGGATATGGCTGATTTTAGGATCCTAAATTTTTTTTTGTTTCCTCAGCTGTATCCACCACCCTCTTTCCATTGTCTTCTCACATGTTGGGGTCCTAAGTCCTTTTTCAGTGGTCTTGGACTCTAGTCTAGTCCTTCAGGTATGACACCCAATCTCAGCCTCATTTCTATTTCGAAACTCCAAGATAGAACAAAAGTTTCTCAACCTGAGCTTCATAAACTTCTGTTTTCATATAAATACTTCATGGAGGAAGAGTGCTTTCTCTTTCCAAATATTACTTTTTCTCCATCATCCTTTCTTTTCCTCTCCTCATTTCTTCTATTGAAAGATAAGGGAACAAAGCAGATAGAACTAATTAAAGAATCAGTCCTCCAGCTTACCTTCTGTTTGCTTGATCCTGTTACTGCTACTACCCCAGCCTCTGGACCCTGTTTGCTTGGTTGGATCTCTTGTGTCTATTTGAATCACCCTCCCTTCCCCACCTCCACCCCCACACAGACACCTTCTTATTTTTTTTTCCTTTGTTGACACAGGGTCACAGATTTAGAATTATAAGAGACCCTAGAGGCCATTATGCCCAACTTCCTCATTTTAAATATGATTAAATTGAAACAGAAAGAACCCCAAGGATCATGCAGTTAGTCTCAGGCAGGATGTAAATCCTGGGCTTCTTGACTCTTCTCTAACATGCTTTTGCTACCCCACACTCTTTCTGCCTGTGATCTATGCTATCAACATGAGTCTTATAACCCTGTGAAAGATCTGATCTCTGGAACTCCAGCTCCAAGAGGCTGGCCTCCTAGTGCCTGCCATCTCCTTCTTGCCCAGCCAAATCCCTGGTTCTAACTCTCCCTCCTCTCACTGAACCCTGTGTTGACTATGTCCAAGTTTAAGACATAATAGTATTTGAATTTAAAAAAAATAGTAATAATTCACATTTCTATAGTGTTTTAAGATTTACAAAGCATCTTATCTCTAATTTATGGAGGAGGAAACTAGACATCAGTAATATAAAATGATTTTACCCCTGGTCACACAACTAATAAGTGTCAGAGCTTGGAAATATGTTGTTTTCATCACCCCTCCTCTTATTCCCTCTCTCTTTTCTCTTTCATTTATTGACACATGGAGAGATAAGTTCCAATGATTTCATGAAGATTCCACTGACGTTTAATAGAGCATGCATCACCCGGGAGAATTGAGGCTATGTCAGTGGAAAACTTTTAGGTCGCTTTTAATGGAAGCATCTTTCTTGTATGAGGCTGTTGCTTTGGAGATTCTTTCAGTAAGAGATTTTGTATTATGGGTTTGTAAATATTTATATTTTTGAACTACTATGAAATAAACAAAAGCCATTCAACATGAATGGATTATGTTAAAGCTACCCTGGGCCTGTAATTCAAGCTGTCAAATGTGAGGAAATACCAGAGTGGAGGCTGCCATCCCAATCCTTTTGGAATAAATAGCTCTGCCCAAGTTCCTTATTTCACACAATGGATCATAAACATATGGAAGACGTTACTAAGGAAGGCGACTGAAAGGGGGAACACACACACACACACACACACACACACACACACACACATGCTAAATGAATTCAAGAACTACCTAGCTTCATTTCCAGAAGGGGGGAAAAAAGGAAGGGTTTGTGGAGTCTGGCATAAATGCATAGAGATGGGATTAGCATAGCCCCCTACCCCCAAAAAAGGGACAGCATGTAGCATTTTTCCTCTCTCTAAAATATTTGTCTGCTTCTTATTTGTCTTTTTTCTTTGGAGAGGGAGGGTGGAGGAGTCGGGGGGGGGGGGGTCTAGTGCTACAGCATGAATGTGGCCCCAGGAATGAATTCTAGCCTTTTCTTCTCATATAGAGTGAGTGAAGAGGGGGAGGGGTGGGGTACGTGAGGATTATAAGGATGTGAGTGTCCTCCTTAACATATAGACCAGAGGTGAAGAATAGGCATGCAGATACATTGAGTTTGGACTGAGTATGCTGGAACACTTAGGGGGAACATAGCCATTTGCCTGTCCCTTTCCCCTCAGGGTGTCTACACACCCAATATACCTTCTCCATACATATTTATGGGATGAGGGCACATGGATTAGACTGCAAGAACAGTTTCGGGAAAAGAATTATCCTCATAATCACAAAATTTTATAATTGGAAGAGACATCAGAGGTCATTTAGTCCAAATCATCTACATGAAAATGTTAAAAACATAAGGTAGATAAACACAGCTATGTTGTAGAGAGTTTTGTTTAGATATGCATCAGATTGGATGGCTTCTGGGGTACCTTCTGATACTGTGATTCTATGAAACAGCCCTTTGTACCATCTCTGACAAGTGTTCATTGCTAGCAATGGAATATTTGCATAAAGAACTGAGCATGGGAGGCTTGGGGTTTCTTGAAAAAAACTCACTTGGAAAACAAGAGAGACCTCGGTTCTTACCCAGTCTTTCCCATATATTGCGTATGTGAACTTGGGCAAGTCACAACCTCCATTTGAGCCTCTGGTTTCTCTTCTATAAAATGAGGGGACTGGGCTAGCTGTTTCCATTTTTCTTCTAATTCTGATGTTTTATCTTTCTTGTTCCAACATGCTTTGTTTTAAGACTCCTTTCAATTCAAACAATCTAGATTCTAAGGTCCTTGTCAGTTTTTTTTAGTCTTATGTTCTATTGGTTGGCTAGATCAAAGAGTTTCTTCTGTAGCATCTTATGTTAACAGGTTTCTTTCAGTTCCAACATTCTAACTTAAGGTGCCAACTTTGTCCTATTAGAAATCACCAACATTCATATTTCAAATCAACAAGCTCTATTATGCCATGGGAAATTGGCTGTACTAAAATCTTTAATTTTCTGGGGGTTTTTTAAAGTCATAAAAAGATATCCTTCTCCTGATCCACCCCCCCCCAGTACTTCAATTTTCATGTCCTCTTTATGTCTTTATTTATAAAAAATTAAATTTTAAAATCTCATAAACATCAACTTTTTAAAAAAAAAGCTTGATTGAGAAATATATGTGGAGATAAATGCTACAGCATTGCTGAAATATGGACAGGAAGGAAGGTTCAAGAAGTTTTGATAATAAAGTCCTGGATTTGTAGCCCATAATTACAGGAAAGTTGAAGATGTTAGTGGTACAGTTCAGAAGCGGCCTTGGAAGGAAGAGAACGGGAATAAAGGATAAAATATATAAAGACAAGTATACAACTCACTCCAATTCTCTTAACCTCATCTATAAAAATGGAGCATTCACTCCTAGCTTATGTACCTCATAGAACTGCTGAGAGGAAAGCTCTCAAAGGTAGGTGAGATGTAAGGTAGATCTGACATTATTATGAGCTATTCATTTTGAAGTTTTTGATCTTGGACGTGGGAAATATTGATCAATGGGAAAATCAGTGAACTTGTCAGGAAAGGACTTAAGGTCAGATCCTAGCTCTTCCACTAAGTGCCTATGAAGCCTTGTAGGACTCTTTCAAAATCTCTAAGTCCCAGTTTCTTCTGCTTTAAAATGCTGTGTGTTGGACTAGGTGATCAGATAGGTCCCTTCTACGTCTAGGTCTGAGAGCCTAGATGATCCTAACTACTACACCTTTCTGTAGAGTGTCACAGAGAAGACAATGGCAGCCCTGGCCAGTTCCATCAAGCATGGGAACTATTACCTAAATAAAACAAAGCTGACAAATTGATTTTGCTTTTTTTTAATAGAAAAGGAATCAATAGTCTTAGGAGTAAAAAGAGGAGATGAAGTCTGTGTGTTTGACTGAGGTTGAAAATTAATATTTTGGACAAATGGTCACTTATTTTTACTATTTTTCCCTCATCCTTTCAAGCCACATGAGAGCAGTCAAACCACCTATGTAACTACCCTGTCAAAAAGAAACAAAAATCAGTTCAATTATTTATAGGTTTGGGCTCCAAAAACAGATTAATCTGAAATTTCCAGATATTGGCATCAGATTAACTGAATTATTATAAGGATTTATCTTCTCAGTTTGCTGCTAGAAATTTCCATAAAGGGATTCCATGGTGGCCATTTGATTCAGAGGAAATAAAGATGGATTAGGAGTCAGGAATTCTGGGTTAGAATTCTCCCTTGCCATTAACTAGCTGTATGACCTTGGACAAGTCACTAGCCTCTCTAATCCTTGGTTCCCTCCCTTGTAAAAGGAGGGTGTTGGAATAGTTGGTCTCTGAGATCTCTTGTGACTCTAACAACACATGAATCCATTCATAAAGTCTTAAGTGGTCATCTACATGCATGAAAAGGCAAACCTAGCACTGATTCCATTTTCACATAATTGGGGTCCCTAAACTATCACTGGTAATCAAGGAAGTACTAGGAACTCTCTCCCTTAAAATAATCTGATAGCAATGCTTTAATGTCCTTGATTACTGAAGGTTCCAACTCACCTGTCTGGGTTGATACAACTCTGTGACACTGTTTGGATACTCCAGACACATTTTTTTATAGATGAGACTCAATTATAAACATTGCAGGTTCCATGTGTTTTTAACCAGCCCTCATTTTTTAACCCTAACAACTAGCCCACAAACTGGAGCTTTTTTGGAATGTGAGCCTCCCTCACTACCCCATGGGCCTTCACCACCTCCGCATCTGGAGATGCTGTTTTCAGGATTCTGTCATGACCCTTGCATCACTGTTGAATGTAATTCTCTTGGTTTCATCTTGTTTGTGATATCAGGAGTGAGGAAAGGGGGGGAGGGAATACAATGTACAATTGATATATGGCATATTACTAGCCTTTAGAGTAAGAGGTGCTGCTGGACCTGACATAATTTCACTGGACTTATTAATAATATGTGGGTCAACAATAGTTCATGTTATCTGATACGAGTTACTTTTATTTCAGAGTTAATAGTGTTTGGTGGGGATGAGTGAACTGGACTTCACTAGGGGCCCACTGCAGAAAACATAGTTTTGAGAAGTTTCTAAATCTTCCATCCTTGATCCAACCTTTCTACCTCCATTTTTTTTTAATCAGAGAGGACTTTGAAGGAAAATGGGGGGAAAAATTTATATACATCAGTGCCAGAGCCTTGTTTTGAGAAGCTGCTATAGTGAGTGAAGTTTGTTTCCAAACTTATGGAGTGGAAATAAACCACAAACGGAAATCTTCTTTTCTATTTGTGTCCCCAGTTCTTAGAACACTGTTTTTCATGTAGTAAATGCTTAATAAATGTTTTATTCATTAATTCAAGTTTAAGTTTCCAAACTTTTAATTTTCAAATAGAACCTGAATCCCTTGACCTCATTATTGGGGCCTGAAGAAGACAGTTTTCTCAAAGATGATTCCCAGCTATTTGTGTCAAATACACTGTTCTGTCTCCCTAATTAAAGGCTATGTTAGCAGGCAGAAGAAGTTGACCAAAACTGAGAGTGAAAACATTCAAAAGGTTGCAGATAACATGCTTAGGATCAACTGTGGGTACAACTCCAAAGCAATAACCATTTGGCTTCCTCTTTCCTTTTTTAAGGCTACTTTCACAGTGTCCTAAAATATTAGAGCTAAGATGATCTAATATCTAGATGAGAAGCAACGTTGGTTAATACACTGAGGTCCATTGAATCTGCCTTGGAGGCAGTTGGTAGTGCAATAGATATAGATTGCTAGGCCTGATGTGAGGAAAGACTGAGATAAAATCTGACAATACTTACTAGCTGAGTGACCCTGGGCAAGTCATTTAACCTCAGTTTTCTCAACTGTAAAATGGGACTAATAATAACACCTATCTTGCAGGCTTATTGTGAGGCTCAAATGAGATAATTTTTATAAAAAGTTCTTAGCACAGTGCCTAGCATATAATAGGCACTATATAAATGTTCATTCCCTTCACTCCCCCAGATTTAAATGCCAAGTCTGGTGCTTACTAGGTACAGGATACTCATTAAGACATTTAGTCTTTTGGAACCCTTGTTTTCTCATCTTAAAGTGGAAATAACCACACTTAACTTAGCTACCTTATAAGGTTGTCACAATAAAGTCCAATATAAATGGAATCTATAGGATCTTGTCCAACTTTCTCATTTTATAGTGAAGAAACTTAAGATCTAAGGCTCAGAGAACAAAAGTAACTGATCCAGGGCAACACAACTCATCACTGACAGCAGAGAAACTAGAACTGGGTTTCTATCTGGCTAGGGTTCTTTCCACACTACCCCCCAGCAAATCACCAAAACATCCTGCACCATCCAACCTCACCCAGCTTATATATTTTTGCCTTTATACAAAAAGTATAATACAGTGGAAAGAGGACTGGACCTAGAGTTAGGGGACTTGGGTTTGAACCAGCTCTACTTTGAGCAAATCATGTAGATTGTTATTGCAGCACCTCAGTTTTCCCACATGCAAAAGTTGGAGGTAAAGGTGGGCTATAGGACCTCTGTTGTACTTGCCAACTCTAACTCTTTGAACCTGTGAACCTATGCCAATCTTTGACTGAACGAACTTATATTAAGTTATTAATGACTTAGAGCGGTATTTCTCTGAAAAGGTATTTACACTGGAACAGAAATCTCTAAAAGGGACCAATATTTTAACACAAAGAAAGGGTTGGCATTTCAGGCCCTGTGAAGCCTGAAGGATTGGAAAAGGGCTGTTAATTGTTTCACAGACTTTAGTGGTCTTCATATCATATCCCTAAGGGATAAATAAACTGGACTTACTATCCTATGCCCCACCTCTCCTACATTCTTTGATGTGGACTGTCAGATGTCCTGGTTATATGAAATATGCCCTATTTCTCTTTAACTATTGTGCTTTCCAGAGGGTTTGTATTTCTCTTCAGCAATGAAAAATGAGCTTTCTGCTTCAGAAATACATTAAAATGAAAAAGGCCAAGCATTGCATTCTCTTCTATTGGCAATTCCAAACCCTGAGTGCATAATCAAATATTCCTTAAGAGAATTAGCTACCATTCATGTAATCTTTGGTTTTTCCTTCTTCAAATTTATTGTCTCGGCAGTTTTAATTCATTTTGGAAAGATACTCAGGGTTGGTTTTTTCCTTGCATTAAATTTCTGTTTGATAAATGAGTTTTTTTTTTCTATTAAAGAAAGTGTCTATGGGGCTTCATCTTTCTAGGTCATACTTGCCCCATCTATACAAAGAGGAGGTTGAATAAGAAGACCTAAAAATTCCCTTCTCACTCAGACACTGTCTTCTATGTTCCAATATTTTATGATAATAATTCCCATTACTACAATGCCTCAAGGTTTCAAAAGCAAGGCAGGGAGTGGAGTGGAAAAGCAGCAGACTTAGAACTAATAGAGTCATGAATGTGAATCCCAGCCCTAAACCTTACTGACACTATAATCCTGGGGAAGTCTCTCACTTTTCTGAGCTCCCAATTACTCATCTATAAAATGAGGATAATATTTATAGTACATTTGCCACTGTTGTTTTGAAGTATTTATATTACTATTATTGCTCCTGCTGCTATAGTCTAAGATTCTTTCAAACCCAACTGTCTATGTTGTTGAGTCCCCATTTAGCAATGACATTCTGTTCAAAGGAGGTTCCCAGCTCTGGTCTTTTTTGCCCTAAAGTTGACTTCAGCTGTGACATTCTACTCCTAATACTAGATATCTAAGTGCCTTTCTAATATTCTGTGCTCAAAGATTCTTCTTTGTCTCAAAGGGTCATTGGATACTAGATCTGTATATGGGAGGGGCCTTAGAAACTAGCTAAACCAACCTCCTCACTTTGCAGATGAGGATATTTCAGTTTCAGCAAGGTGAGTTGGCCCAGGGCACCTAAGTACCAAGAACCCAAGACAGAATTTGAAGCCCAGCACTATGATGCTAACCTCAGCATGACTTCTACTTCCTATACTGTTTCCTGTAGGTAAGCATAGGGCATATGTTTCATTCTTCTAACTCTGAAATGCTTAGACATTGTCCAAATGACTTTAAAAATAAAAGAAAGCAGGAATGACTTTATGACTTTTTGGATAAAGCTAAAAAGTGTCAGATGAGCCCTTGAAATATAGTTAGAGAAAGAAGTTTTTATTTTTTTAGATCATAGCAGTAACTTTGAAAAGCAAACATCAGAACACAGCAACTCTAAACAGTATCTTCAAATTTTCTTCATTTATTACCTATACAAAATTGAAAACCCTATTGGCAAAGATGCAGAAGTGGTTTGTTATGTCCTTTTCCAGCTCATTTTGCAAATGAGGAAAGTGAGGGAAACACAGCAAAGTAACTTGCATAGGGTCACACAGCTAGGTAGT
Source organism: Petaurus breviceps papuanus (assembly GCF_028583685.1). Classification (NCBI taxonomy): domain Eukaryota; kingdom Metazoa; phylum Chordata; class Mammalia; order Diprotodontia; family Petauridae; genus Petaurus; species Petaurus breviceps. The sequence goes on along the minus strand of NW_027187368.1, from coordinate 10,184,294 downwards.
GTCTGAGGTCACATTTGAACTCAGAAAGATGAGTTTTTCTGGCATCAGGCCCAGCACTCTCTACACTAAACCACCTAGGGAGCCAAGAAGTAATTTTTCTTCTACTTTATGCCCTTTATTGCAAGTTGTATCTTATCATACTATAACTATTTGTATCCACATGTCTTATCTCTCCACTGGAATAATTTTCTTCAGGGCAAGATGCATATCTAAATTCTAAAATTCAAATCAAAATCGAAATCCATACCATCATATAGTCTTCACAGTCTTATCCCTGGGTCTTGCACAAAGCAGACACTCAGTACATGTTATTTGAGTGAAGGACTGTAAAGCCAAGCATGAGCAGCTTTCCAGAAGAATGCTACTGTGAACAGCTTTTAAGGTTCTGATTACACAGTACAGTGAACACCCTATTTATTCCATAACAAATCAGAGCAAAACATGCACAGTAAATCAAGGTATAGCATTCACAATGTTACACCTTATCACAGAAAATCAAAATGTAGCATTCACAACAACTTATCACAGAAAATGGCCACATAGTTTTCCCTATAGTGGTCACAAAATTTTGAACAAAGAGCAATCATTTAGTAACTCAAACATTCAATCATCTCAATCATTCAATCATCCTTAAGGAGGTTTGCCTCATCAAGGGGAAACAAAGCACAATAGTCAAAGTTCTCCATTCATGGAGCACACTATGTTACAAATCAGAAACTTATTTAGTCATCAATCATTAAGTACAATCAGTCTCTGTTCTAAGGTATTTCATGGTGAGACTAGGACAGAAATTAGAAGAAGCAGAAGTCTCCCATTAAAGAAGTTTTCAATTTTGTGTAGCTAATAAATGAAGAGATTTGTGGAAGCCATGGCTAATCCATTTAGAGGAATATGTTATAGAATAGTAAGAATAAAAGGCAAAAGGCAGAGTATGGGTCAAATCAAGATGTACCTTGAATGTCAAGATAAGGAGGTTAGACTTTGTCCAATAGAGAATGGAGATCCACTCTGCTGAAGGTTTATGATTAAGAGGACAACTATGTGGCATGAGCAGAGTGGGGCTTTAAGATTACTCTGCTCTCAGGTCAGAAGATGAATGACAATGAACCTACCACCTAGAAGACTAATGACATAATATAGACAAAAAGCAAAGCTAGATGGATAACAGTAGAAGTGAAGAGGAAGGTATGGAATAAAGAGGAATTGGAGGAAGAGTCAGCAAGATTTGGCAGCTGTTTGGATGGAGGTGTTGTGACAGGAAGGAATCCTATTATGTGCTGGTCATTGTGCTAAAATAACATTTCTACTGAAATTTTGGTTTTATAAAGTTATTTCCTCATAACAACCGCATGAAGTAGGTATTACAAATATTATCAAATCATGGAATCACCGAATTTGAAAGTTGGAAGGGATAGCATCAGTTAGTTCATTCCATATTTTTAAAAATATAATAATCCTTAATAGAACATACTGGACAAGTAGCAACCTAGATTTTTTTAAGACATTCAAAGACAGGGAGCCCTGCATCACTAAGACTGTCCATTCCACTTTTAGAAATTTTAATTATTAGAAAGTTTGTTTGTTCTCTGACATGAAGTTTAGATATGCTTCTTTGTAATCTCCACCTATTGCCCCTGATTCTTATATCTGGGGTCACATACAAGTAGAATCTCTGCTCAACATGACAGCTCTTCAAATACTTGAAGACATATATGACTAATAAGATGGAGGTCTAGCCATTTTCTTTGTTCCCACTAACTTTCAAGAAACCACCCAAAGAGGCATTATGCATTAGAGGCAAAGCAATTATATCTATCTCCATAGGACAAGACACCAAGAATCTTGTGCATAGAAAATATAATGAGCAAAATAGACAAACTTGAATCCAAAGTGGATATACTCTAAAGAAACAAAATTTTAAAATTACAACAATAGATTAATAACATTAATACTGAAGTTATGGGCAGTCTGGAAGAAGGGAAGCAAAAAGCTATAATGCTAGATGGTCTCTACATAAGAAAATACTCAAAGATAGCTACCACACATCCCCCTTCCCCAAGTCCTTTCTCTAGGCTAAACATACATAATTCCTGCAACTGATCTTCATATGATATGTACTCAAAGCTATTCATCCTCTGAAAAGCCATCTTCTACACACTCTCCAGATTATCAGGACCCATCTTAAACTGTGGCACCCAGAACTAAGTTTAGTACTCCAATGAGACCTGATGAGAACAGAGACCAATGGCACCATTACCTCTCTAATAGCGGAAGGTATACCTCTCATAACAGGCCAAGATTGTTATTAGAGTTTTTATTTTGTTTTGCTTTTCTTCATTTGGCTACCACATCACTCTGCTGATATATATATTCAACTTATACTACACCAAAATCCAGGAATCTTTTCTTTTTTTTAGAAAAACTACTATCTATACAAATCTCTCCCATCTTTAAGTTGTGAAATTGATTATTTGTGTCCAAGTGCAAGATTTTACATTTAACCCCATTGGATTAAATCATATTAGAGTCAATCTAATGATTTGGCTTGTATAAATCTTTTCAGACCTCTATGATCCAGGAAATTGTTATTTTTTCTGAATTTGAATCTGAGAATTTGATAATTATGCCATCTATGCTCATATAACGTCATCAAAAATGTTCAACAACACAGGCACAAGCAGAGATCCCTGGAGTACTTCACTGGAGTGCCACAAAGACACTTAAACTTAAGAAATGATTTTTTTAATCAGGCCATTAAACCACTACTATCAAATTAGATATTTGTCTAAGATTTCTTTATCTTCTCCAAAGAGATAAAAGTATGAGAAATTTTATCAAAAGTTTTCCTAAATTTAGCTATGCTATAACCTCATCATTCCCTTCCTTTATTGGTTTAGTGATCTTGTCAGGAAAGGAAATTAGGTTAGTCTGGTATGGCCTCTTGTTATGAAGCTAGGTTGGGTGGTTGTAATCAGCTTTATCTCTAGGTTTCTATCAACTACCTCTTAAATGATCTGTCTTAGAATTACCCCAATAATCACAGTCAAGCTTACTTGCATAGAGTTTGTAATCTCTATTATTCTCTCTTCTTTGAAAATCAAGAAAACTGGGGGCAGCTAGGTGACACAGTGAATAGAGCACTGGCCCTAGAATCAGAAGGACCTGAGTTCAAATCCAGCTTCAGACACTTAACACACACACAAAAAAAACTAGCCTCATGAACTTGGGCAAGTTACTTAACCCCAATTGCCCTACCTCCTCCCCTCCAAAAAAAAGAAAAAAGAAAATCAAGACAACTGGAGGCAGTCAGGATGTCAAAGAAGAGAAGCACTGAGACAAGCTCTCCCAAATTCTTCTTCAAACAATTCTAAAATAATGTCTCAAATCTCAAATCAAATCATGAAGTAGCAGAATCCACAAAAGTTTGGGTGGAAATGATTTTCCAGGCTAAGACAACCCAGGAGGTCAATAAGAAGGGTCTGTCTGACCAGGGGGTGGTCAGGCCTGAAGGGCAGCATGCCTTACTTGAGCTCCAGTAACAGTCCTTGGAGACAGCTGCATTGGCAGTGGTAGCAGCTTCAGGACCTCTCAGCACACAAATGGTGGTGAGGTCGATCTACTTGTTGGATAAAGATTTTAAGGGACCTTTTGCTGTAATTGGTTTCAGGACACTGTTGTATTGTCCACATTCAGTTCTCAGTTGTAGTTCTAGGTCCAAAAAAAGTTATGGCACTTTTGGCCCCAGGGGAGCAGGGGCCCTGGTCACAATTCCACAGTTAAGAGGAACACATACTTAACCCCAATTGCCCTATGGACTCAAGGCTATTCATCCTCTGAAAAGCCATCTTCTACACACTCTCCAGGACCTGCCTTAAACTGTGGCACCCAGAACTAAGTTTAGTACTCCAGTGAGACCTGATGAGAACAGAGACCATTGGCACCATTACCTCTCTAATAGTGGAAGGTATACCTCTCATAACAGGCCAAGATTGTATAAGAGTTACAGGGAGTACAGACCATAGTCTTAAATCCAAGACAGGGGGAAACACTAGAATTTGTGGCTTCAGGAAAGTGGGGGACCTGGTCATAGTCCCAGTACCAGGAGGAGTGCCAATGCTGGTGCTACAGGGGAACAAGATCCTTTCCTGGGTAAAGACCAAAATATAATCTGGAAGAGCAGTGACAAAATCTCTCCTTAGATCCTACTACCATGGAAGCACTGAAAACCTACAGACCCCTAGAGCTAGCTCTGAAAACAGCAGCAAGAATAGCCTGAAGTTTAGGACAGGAAACCGCTCACCCCCACCCTGGGAACAGAGCCCAAATTTAACATAAAGTTAAAAGTCAAGAAACAGAATGGAAAAGGAGAAAAGGTAGGGATTTACCTGAGAGCCCCCAAATTCATCTTAAAATAATGCCTCAAAATTAATTTTGCAGTTGAAAACCTACAAAATGGAGTGAAACAATTTTCTAGCCCAAGATAGTTTGGAAACTCAGCAGAAAAGGTCTATCTTACTGGTGTGAGAATGGAGTCCAGTTCAGCATAAGCCATGAAAGCAGCAGGCCTTGCGGACAGCTGCAGCAGCCCAGAGCTCTCAGCTCATAGATAATAATGGAGTCAGATAAATGGGCAAGAGGAGACTGCAGGGAACCCTTTGCTGGCACTGGGAGCAGGATTCTGCTGCATTGACCCTAGGTTCCAAACTGAAGTCCCAGAGAAGGAGAGAGGAGCTAGCAAGAGCAGGGACCATTTAAAATAATTGCAGGTGATATAAAATAGTTGGGAGTCTACCTTCTGAGACAAACCTAGGAACTATACAAACACAATTACAAAATACTTTTTACACAAATAAAGTCAGATATAAACCAATAGAAATAGGTTGAGACAATATAATAAAAATGGCAATTCTATCTAAATTAATCTACTTATTCAGTGCTATGCCAATCAAATTACCAAAAAGAATTTATAGAGCTGGAAAAATCATAATAAAATTCATCTGTTCAAGAATATCAAAGGAGGGGCGGCTAGGTGGCACAGTGAATAGAGCACCAGCCCTGGAGGCAGGAGGACCTGAGTTCAAATCTGGTCTCAGACACTTAACACAAAAACTAGCCATGTGACCTTAGGCAAGTCAGTTAACCCCAATTGCCCTCCAAAAAGCAAAATTAAAAATAAAAAGAATATCAAAGGAAATAATCAAAAAATGTGAAGGAAGGCAGATTAGCAGTACCATATCTCAAGTTGCATTGCAGAATGGTGATTATGTACCTCTTTTTCCAATTGGACAATTTTTCTTTTTAAGGAGTTCTTTTGTTAAGTGATATCTTGTGTATCTTTTGTCATTTCTGCCTTTTAAGAAGTTCTCTTCATTAGATTCTTTGTGCTTCCTTTGCCACCACTTGACCTATTCTGCTGTTTTGGTTTGTTTGTTTGCTTTTGGTGTTTTGTTTTTGCTTTTCTGAGGGCAATAGGGGTTAAGTGTCTTGCCCAAGGTCACACGGCTAGTTTTTGTGGTAAGTGTCTGAGGCCGGAATTGAACTCAGGTCCTCCTGACTCCAGGGCCGGTGCTCTATTCACTGCGCCACCTAGCCGCCTGGTTTGTTTTTTTTTAAGGTGTTATTTTCTTCAGTATTTTTTGTGCCTCCTTTACTAAGCTGTTGATTCTTTTTTCATCATTTTCTTACATCAATATAATTTCTTTTCCCAATTTTTCCTGTACCTCTCTATTTGATTTTTAAGATCCTTCTGAGTTTTTTGAAGGCCTGAAACTAATTCACATTTTTCTTTAAGGCTTTGTATGCAGCTTCTTTGATTGGGTTGTCTTCTTCTGATTTTTTGTTTTGATCTTCCATGTCACCATTGTAATTTTCTCTTTTTTTTAAAGCAATTGAGGTTAAGTAACTTGCCCAAGGTTACATGTCCAGTATTTTTTGTATGGGTGTTAAGTATCTGAGGCCAGAATCGATCCCGGGTCCTCCCAACTCCAGGGCTGGCGCTCTTACTCACTGCACCACCTAGCTGCCCCGTCCATTGTAATTTTCTATGATCAGGTTCTTTTTTTGTTGTGGTTGTTGTTGCTGTTTGCTCATTTTCCAGCTTATTTCCTGATGTTTAACTTTTTGTTAAAGCTGGTTTCTGCTTCAAGTGGATGGAGGGGACACTTCCAAGCTTCCAGTTTTTTATGCTACTGTTTATAGAGATAGCTCTGGGAGCGTTCAATCTCTTCATTCTTTCTTCCACACTTCTCTACTATAGTCAGGTCAGAGAAGGATGGGCAAATATATATATATATATATATATTTTTTTTTAATGCTCTAAATCACTATTAATTAGAGAAATCTACCTTAAAATAACTCTGTGGTACCATCTTACACCTTTCAGATTGAGGATTATGACAGAAAAGAAAAATGACAAATGTTGAAGGGAATATATTAAAAAATATAAATAAGGACACTAATGCATTGTTGGTGAGACTGTGAACTGTACCAACCATTCTGGACAGCAATTTAGAGTGGTGCCCAAGGGCTATAAAACTGTGTATACTTTTTGACACAGCAATACCACAACTAGGTCTGCACCCCCAAAGAGATCAAATAAAAAGAACTTATGTGTACCAAAATATTTATAGGAGCTCTTTTTTTATGGTGGCAAAGAACTGCAAATTGAGAGGATGTCAATCAATTGGGGAATGGCTGAACAGGTTGTGGTGTGTGACTATGGTGGAAAAGTATTGTACTACAAGAAATGATAAGCAGAATGGTTTCAGAAAAACCTAGGAAGACTTACATGAACTTTTAGAAAGTAAATTGAGCAGAACTAGGAGAACATCATACATACACAGTAACAACAATATTGTAATGATGATCAACTATGAATCACTAAGCTAGTCTCAGCAATACAATGATCCAAGATAATCCCAAAGGATTTAAGACAGAAAATCCAATCAATCTTCAGAGAAAAGACTGATGTAATCTGAATGCACATCAAAACATACTTTTTAACTTTCTTTAATATTCTCAGGATTTTTTGGGGGGAGGGGTTGGTTTTTCTTTTTTTTTTTTTTTTGCAACTTGGCTAATATGGATGACTGAATATGTATAATCTATTTTAAATTATTTGCCTTCTTAAGGAGGAGAAAAAGGAAGGAAGGAGGGAAAGAATTTAAAACTAATTTTTTTAATGCATGCTAAATTTTTCTTTTTACCTTTAACTGAGAAAAAATAAAATTAAAATTAAATGGAAAAAAATCAAGACAAACTTGAACTTTCTCCAAGCTTTTTGTGAGTCAAGTCAGCAAGTATTCAAACACCTACTATGTGCTTTTTACATACAAACAGGTACCTTATTAAGCACCTAGTTATAACCAGTGTGCTAAATGCTGGAATTTCAAAGAAAGGCAAGAAAGTTCCTGTTCTCAAGGAGTTTACAATCAAATGACAGAGACAACATTTAAATAACCATGTAAAAACAAGATACATATGATGAATTGGAAATAATCTTAGAGGGGAGGCATGAGCATTAAAGAGGATAAGGGAAAGCTTCATGCAGGAGGTGGAAATTTAGCTAGAAATTGAAGGAAAACAGGGAAGTCAGGAGATATGGATGAGAAGGCATGTGAGATAACCAGTGAAAATAGACAAATATGGGATATGGAGTATCATGTGTGAGGAACACCAAGGAAGTCAGTGCCACTGGATCACAGAGTACATGAAAGGGGTTAAAATATAAAAAAGACTAGAAAAGTAGGAAGGAGGCAGATTATGAAACGTTTTAAAAGCCAAACAGGATTTTATATAGATTTTTGATCTATTAAAGAATCACTGGAATTTCATGAGTGGGAAGATAGCATGGTCAGAAGCTGAAGTTGACAACTGAGTAGACCTCCTCCACCAGCAGAAAGACCTGAGCCAGAGAGACCACCCAGAAGGTTACTTCAGTAGTCTGAATGTGAGGTGATAACATCTGCTCCAAGGTGCTAGCTAATGTCAGAGGAGAAAAACGGGATATGGTCTTGGCAACACAATGAATATGGGGAGTGAGGTCTACTGGAGTTGAGAGTGACATCTGGATTACAAGTCCAATTGAATGGGGGGTTGGTGATACCCTCAACAGTAACATGGAAATAAAGAAGAGGGGAGGTGTGTTTTTTATCTTTATCTTTTGTTTTTGTGATGGGAAGATGATAAGGTCATCTGGGGGTCATGTTTCATTTCAGTGGATGTTTTATCTACAGGACACAGATTTTGAGATGTCCAATGGGCAAGTACTTCTTCCATTTTCCACAATCCTTCAAATTTTATCTATGTCAACTCAGAAATCACCTCTGCTACTTCTTCAATATCCAAAAATGTATTCATGTGGGTCAGGTTCATTAAAGGGCAACAAGGTACTCTCTAAATATCCCCTAATTTATCTTTAACATCAGTTCCTTATTATAGAGTTTTGTTCTGTCATTTTCATTGAAAAGATCATTTTTGGTATGCATGCACACACACACACACAGTAAAATGAGAATCGAAAACCTCTGGGTCTCTGGTATTAATGATCATCCATCATCCCATACAATCTAAGCGGAGGTCCCATACTTTCTTTGATACTCCTTTTTCTGTCAATATTGTCATATCTGTTTTCCAAATTAGGAAACTGAGGCTCAGAGAAGTAAAGGGCTGTTTCTGTGATTACACAGATAATAAGTGAGGTAGGATACAAACTTCAGTCTCCAAAATATAAGTTTGATATTCAATCCACTACACCACAGTGCTTTGTTTTGCTGTTGTTCAGTTGTTTCAACAGTGTTCGATTGACTCTTTATGATGCCATATGGGGTTTTCTTGGCAAAGATACTGGAGTGCTTTGCCATTTCTTTTTCCAGTTCATTTTCCAGATGAGAAAATTGAGGCAAGGTAGAAACAGGCTCTCCTCATGGTTCCGGGTCTCACCACCTGCAATCCATGTAAAAGGAGACTCTGAACAAACTTTCGAGCTACAGAACCCACAAAATGACACAGAGAAGCTAACCTCTGCTGAGGACAGCCCGGCAGGCCAGCAGGAATTGGCCAGCATAGTGCTCTGGGAGCTGAGCCCAGCTCCACGTGGTGGTTTTAGCCCTAGGGTGGGCCTAGCCAGCTGCCAGCTGGAGGAACTCCAGATCACCAGCAGCTGAGGCCATCTCCAGAATTATCAACACATAGATGCTAAGGACAAAGTGAGAGGTCAGTGCAGTCTGGACTTTGGGACTCAGTAGTTGGGAGTGCATAGGCTTTTGCCCCTGGGAGCTGTGGCAAAGCCACCACCATGTTGCAGCTTCATCTCCTGGCCTGCAGACTGTAGGGGGAACAAGTGACCAATCTAAGGGGTAATCACTCTTGCTTTAACCTGCTTGGATCTGGATTGCAGTCTAGGGTGGAGGTCCTGGGGAGTACAACCAGCTTGCCATGTGGAGGCTTCAGAGAGGGCACCCAACTAATACCTCTGGCAGCTGAGAAAACCCCAGCATTTGGGACAAAAGCTCCCCTGTCTGGTGTCAGAGTCCTAATGTGGCAAAAAGCCCAAAAGTCACGTAATTGAGTGTCAACATGACCAGGCAAAGGAAGCAAAGCAAACAGAAGAATCCAACATCAGAATCCTATTTTGGGGACAAAAAGAATCAAAGCATGGAACAGGAGGAAGACAGTGAAGTCAGAACTCCTGTACCAAAAGCTTCAAAGGAAACTATGAGCCAGTTACATGTCATAGAGAACCTTAAGAAGCAGATAAGAGAAGTGGAGGAAAAATTGAAAAGAGAAATGAGAAAGATGCAAGAAAATTACAAAATGAGAGGCAACAGCCTGACGGAGAAAAATTACACCTTAAAAAATAGACTAACTCAAATGGTAAAAGAGGCTCAAAAAAGCAATGAGGAGAACAATGCCTTAAAAAGCCAAATTTTCCAGATGGAAAAAAAATCTCAAAAGCTCACTGAGGAGAATCATTCTTTCAGAATTAGATTGGAGCAAATGGAAGCTAATGACTTTATGAGGAATCAAGATGCTATTAAACAAATCCAAACAAATAAAAGAATATAAGGCAATGTGAAATATCTCACTGGAAAAGCCACTGACCTGGGAAATAGATACAGGAGAGATAATTTAAAAATTATTGGACTACCTGAAAGCCATGATCAAAGAAAGAACCTAGAAATCATCCTCCAAGAAATTCTCAAGGAAAGCTGCCCTGATGTTTTAGAACCAGAGGGCAAAATCAAGGTTGAAAGAATCTGCTGATCACCTCCTGAAAAAGATCCCAAAAAGAAAACTCCTTGGAATATTATAGCCAGGTTGTGAAATTCCCAGATCAAGGAGAGAATATTATGAGCAGCCAGGAAGAAACCATTTGAATGTTGTGGAAACACAATCGGGATAACTCAGGATCTAGCAGCTTCTACACTGAGGGACCTAAGGGCATGGAATATGATATTCCAGAGGGCAAAGATCTGGGATTAAAACCAAGAATCACCTACCCAGCAAAACTGAGTATCATGTTTCAGGGGAAAATATGATCATTAAGTAGAATTGAGGACTTTCAAGCATTCTTGCTTAAAAAAACAGAGTTGAATAGAAAATTTGACATTCAGATGCAAGAAGCAAGAGAAGCATGAGAAGGTAAACAGGGAAAAGAAATTATAAGGAACTTATTGAAGTTGAACTATTACCATTCCTACATGGAAAAATGATAATTGTAACTGATGAAACTTTTCTCAGTATGAAAATAGTTGAAGGGATTACAAATACACACACACACACATATATCCGAGGGTATACGGGCATATGAATACATATTAGAAAATTGAGGCAAGCAAAGTTAAGTGACTTGCCCAGGATTATCCAATGTCTGAAGCTGGATTTGAACTCAAGGAGACTCATCTTCCTGAGGCCAGGCACTAATATACTCATGGTGTTTTGGGACATAGTAATTAAACATAAGACTAAGCAGCTGCTTTCCAGATGTTTACAATCTACTTCAAGAAACATTCATAAATGAAAATCCTTCACAGTAATTACAAATAAACACAATAACTGGCTTTTACATAGTACTTTTAAGTTCATGAGGAAGTTACACCTTTTAATGGTGAAGTGACTTATCTCAGTTTCCAAATGTGATAAATGTCTTGTGACTCTAAGATCAATGATCTGTGCTATTACTCTATATATTTACATTACTATCTATTACATTACAATGACTATGCTATTACTCTATATATACATACATACATAAATACTTATATTTTAATATGTATATATACACATAAACACACTCACACAGATACACACACACACATACCAAAAGTGGTTTTCCTTTCTGAGAAAAGAAACTGATTAGACTTTGCATAACCTTAGGCAAATATTTTAATTTCTCTGGCTTTCAAATTCCTCTTCTATGAAATGAAGATATTGGACTAGATAATTCCAAAGGGCTCATCCAACTCTAAGAGGCAATGAGCATATGATAAAAGTGAAAAGTGCACCTTAAGGAGCAGCAAGGTGGGTGGGTGGGGGAGGGAGGAAGAGGGAACTCTCATTTTTGATCCCTTGCCAAAAACTCAACATCATCTCAAGAAACTGATCTCATGAGATCACTGGTCCAAATGCAGTGACCCAATCACATGTTTTCATTGTATGGGTCTATGGAGACCCATTCATGTGGACTCAGATGTCCATATCTCTAGTGGTTCATCTCAGGGTCTCTCAAGTTTATGCTTTAGTAGTTCATTTTTAGAGTTCCAAAAACACATCCAACATCCTGACTGGCCTCCCCAAACTGATGTCCAATGTATGAGATCACTGAGCCTCAGAATATAGCCCTCCAGAGAGTGTGGCATTGGAAGAATTTGGAAGCATCAATTATATGAGAGAAATGCTTTTCCTTACTGCAGACTACTAGTAATATCCCTGTTTCTTCATAAATGTCAGTGCCTAGATCAGTCAGATATGAAGCAGTCATGTAAAATACCTTTTATGTGCCATTTTTTAAAGCAATAGAATAATTTAACGTCACCCTAATCTTTTCCATTAGCAGGCTAAAACCGAGCCCTAGATAAGAAAAACTGCCCTTCATTTCTGAGAGTCACAGTTAACGCCTCTTTAGGGCAGTAAAGGAAGAGATGGATGGTCATGGAAGAGAAAAACAATTACCATAGTGCTTTCAGGCATGACTAAAGCCTTGTGTACAAGACAGAGGCTTTTATTGAAAGATCATAACAGAAAATGCATCATAAAATAAACAAGCATAGGGGAAGAAAATGGAGTTTAGCAGAAAACCCCTTTCTCTGGTAATAGACTTTATTTATACAATAGCTTAATCCAGCTGCATACAGAGCTTTATAGGAGAACAAAAAGTCAAAAAATTATCTGGTACATTGGATTACCACACACATAACCAAAGTGGGCTATTTAGACATCAGAGATGCACTTCCTACTGTCATTTTCTGCAAGATGGGTTTACCCAGATAATTAACTCCATCAACCATTTCTCTCAGCTTAGAGTGGGGAGAATATGATGCATGGGAAATATCACCTATCTGTTATATTCTGCAAAGATTTGTCCGATGGGGTAAGATGGAGGTGGGGGTACACAAAGGATCTGAAGGAAAATAATACATGTCTAAATGAAGGTAAAATGGTGTGGTAAGAAGAATACTAAAGGGGCAGCTAGATGGCACAGTGAATAGACTACAGGCCCTGGAGTCGGGAGGACCTGAGTTCAAATCGAGCCTCAGACATTTAACACATACCCACACACACACAAAATTAGCTGTGTGACCTTGGGCAAGTCACTTAACCCCAATTGCCCTACCTTCCCCCCTCCAAAAAAAAAAAACACTGAATTTGTAAGTTACTGGACCTGAGTTCAAATTCCATTTCTGCCATTTACTATTTGTATGAACTCAGGCAAATCAGTGAAGACTCTCTTTCCTTATCTGTAAAGATGAGATTCATA
>NW_027187368.1:10132442-10171308 GCF_028583685.1 Petaurus breviceps papuanus | reverse complement strand
AAGAACAGCAGCAACACAAACAACACAAATAGGAAAGGGACATTAGATCTGCTGTTAAAAGATGTGAGTTTCAATCCCAGCCTGTGTGATCTAGGATAGTTCATTTAACCCTCTTTCCCCAACCTCTAAAACTAATACAATTAGACAAATTATCTTTGAGGTATCTTCAGCTATCTTTTTAATTCTAATATTCTATGTTCTACAATCAAAGGTAACTTAATGTTCTAATATCATTGGCAGTTATGTAGGGAATAATTTTGGTTGAGTAGTGACAGAAATCATATTTTAAAGGATGGAGAAGTGAGAGTAAAAAAGAGTACAGACAACTAGCAAAGATGTTTATTTTTGAGATTCTTGCTATGAAAGGGAAGAAAGGTAGCTACATGGGATTGTAGGGTCAAATGAAGTGGGGGAAAATGAGCATGTTTTTAACCATCAAAAAAGAAGCCAGTAAACAGGGAGAGACTAAAGATCAGAAATAGGAGGGATGCTTGTGAGAGGACAATCTGTCAATGAAAATGACTGGAGATGGAATGAAGGGTACATTTTGTATGATGTCGGTGGGGGGCTGACCTGGGTAAAGAGTAAAGAAGGAGAAAATAGGAAATAGGAGATGATATCCAATAATTTTTGTTACAAGGAGCTTTGAAAGGGAAAGAGAAAAGAAGGGGATGTTTGTGGGAAATGATCCATTTTTTCACTAAATTATGAGATGAAATCCTCTATTGAAGAGATTGGACAGGAAAGCTTCTGTGAAAGCCTTAAGGAAAGGAAATGGGGCTTAGAAAAACTGCTGTAGGTGGTAAAGAGTCAATTAGGGAAAAGTAGAAAGATTATCTTTTTCATTAACATTTTCCCCAATTGCATGTAAAAACAATTTTTAACATTCTTCTTTTTTTAATTTTGAGTTCCATATTTTCTCTTTTCTTCCCATTTTCCCCCTCTCTGAGGCAGTAAGAAATTTTATATAGCTTATACATGTATAATCATGCAAAAATTTTCATATTTTTCATGTTGTGAAAGAAAACATAGACCAAAAATATCACAAATAAAATAAATGAAGTAAAATATGAAAGTGAAAAATAATATGCTTCAATCTCCATTCAGACTCCATCAATTCTTTCTCTGGAGGTGGATAACATTTTTTCATCATTAGTCCTTTGGAATAATATCTTGCTGAGAATAGCTAAGTCATTCATAGTTGATCATCCTACAATATTGTTTTTGCTGTGTAAAATATTCTAGTGGTTCTGCTCACTTCACTTTGCATCAATTCATATAAGGCTTTCCAGGTATTTTTCTGAAATTATGCTGCTCATCATTTCTTTGCTTTTTGGAGGGGGGAAGGTAGGGTAATTGGGGTAAAGTGACTTGCCCAAAGTCACATGATAGTTTTTGTGTTAAGTGTCTGAGGCGGCATTTGAACTCAGGTCCTCCTGCCTCCAGGGCCAGTGCTCTATTCACTGTGCCACCTAGCTGCCCCATGCTCATCATTTCTTATAGCACAATAGTACTCCATTACAATCATATACCATAACTTATTCAGCCCTTTCACACTCAATGGGCATCTCCTCAATCTACCATTCTTTTCCACCACAAAAAGAGTTGCCATAAATATTATTGTATAAATAGATCTTCTCCTTTCCCTTTTTTTATGCCTATGGGGTACAGACCTATAGTCTAGTTCCAAATTTAGGCATAGTTCCAAATTGCTCTCCAAAATAGTTGAATCAGTTCACAACCTCAGCAGCAGTGCATTCATGTCTCAATCTTCCCACATCCACTCCAACATTTATAATTTTCCTTTTCTGTCATATTAGCAATCTGATACTTGCAGTAGAAGGATTGTCTTGCAGAAATGAACACCCAGTTGAAATCAGATAATATACATTTGTAGTGGATGCAGCCATCACCATTATTCAGCATTATGATCAGATGCAGAGGGACAAGTGAAGGGAGGGAATATAAGTTTAGGTTTGGCAAGTCATAAACAGCAATACGAAAAGGGGGAATGGATTTGGGGGTAGAGGACCATCTAAAGTTGGACTAATTAACTATAGGATCAAAAATGGGTAGTTAATAAAGGAAAACCAGAAAAGAAGTGATAGCCTGGAAGAACACTAAGGGATAAAAGTCAACAGAAGGACAAAGAATATGTTTATGAAGAGTTTGATATAGGGAGAAATAGAATGACAGGTGGTAATGGCTGGATAGGGGATTTCAGAATTATTGATCGTTGGAAATGAACCACTTGTGGGTATGTTGAGATTAAAGGCACAACCATCTTGATCCATTGCTAAGGTAGAATAAAGATGAAGGTCATAGGATTGAAGAGTTTGATGAATTAGTTGGCTAGGGTGTTTGAGGAAATACCAATATGTATGTTGAAGTATTTTAGTATGTGGACAGGGGTTGTTGTAGATGAAGAGTGTTAGATACTGAACTTCTTTAAAAAGGAGGTAAAATACTATGGGAGGGAGACTACTCATCACCACCACATGGATCTGGATAGAGAAATACAGCTGAATAAAGTGAACCTTAAAGAAGAAAAGGGTGTTAAGTGATGGTGGCAGAGGGAGAAAACGTTTATCAAAATAAAGAAATAACCACATCTCACAATGTAGGAAGCATTCTGTAGCTAGTCTGTCTTATCTCTAGTTGTAGGAGGCTATGTTTTAATTCCTAGGAATCACACCTGAACAAGAAACTCTTCATACAGGGTCATCTTTCATTACCTGTCCTGCCTTCTGTCTCCTATAAGCATTTTTTAAAAGTCTAAGTTGTTTGGAGAGTAAACATAGTGAAGTGGATATGATGCTAGATTTAAAATTAGGATAAATTGGGTTCAAATCCTTCCTCTGACATCTGTTAGCTGTGTAACTGTAGACAAGTCATTTAACATCTCTCAACTTCTATAAAGTGGTGCTAAAGAACAGTATTTGTACTACTTACCTCACAAGATTGTTGTGAGGCTCAAAAGAAATAATGTGGAAGTATATAGTAAATGTTCAGCCACCATGTAAATGTCACTAATTATCATTATTATTAATGATCTTCCTATATAACCACAATGGACTCTTTAATTTAACTCCCTCTTTCTTCCTCACTTTTAGCTATACTTCATCTCACTACTACATAAGAAGATTATTTGTTATATGCTTAATTTAATCAACTGAGCCCATTAAACTGGATTATTCAAAGCCCCAAAGAAAATTTTAAAAATTTAAGTTACCTGAACAAGAAGGAGGTGAAACCTGGACAATTTATGATGAATTTCAGAAATGGGGAAGAAAATCTAGAATGGAACAGGACCATCTTGTCCAATTCCCTAATTTTACACGTGAGAAAATAGAGGCCTAAAGACAGGAGATTGGCAAATGTTGAATGAGTGATAAGTGGTAAAGGCACAGGTCTTGTGACTTCACACGAGGCAATGGAAAGAGTCCTAAGTTTGGAGTTGGGGCACTTGGAGTCAAATCGTCACTCTGTGGTTTGCTACCTGCAAGACTTGGTGTCATTTACTGACTCTGGACTGTATTTTCCTTGACTGAAAAATTAGGGAGGCAGAGTAGATGACAGCTCTAAACCCACATTCTTGTGACTACAAATCCAGTATTTTTTTTCTATTCTACATACCATCCTATTTATAGACAAGACATTGGATTGGTAGGTCCTGGAATTTTGAAGAGAGTCAACTAATGTTTATTATCTATTACATACAAGACACAATGGGTGATGTAATTCAAACTTTTAATTAATGAGGGACCCAAGTTTGGCTCTACATTTTGATATAGATAGACACCACAGATTTAAATGTGGAAGGTACATTATTGGTCATATATTCAACTCCTTCCTAGTATTGGCAAGGAAACTGAGGACCATAAAAATTTAGTGTCTTGGCCAAGGTCACAAAGAGAACAAGCAAAGCTAGGATTCAAACTCAAGTACCCTGACTCAAAAACCAGCTCTATTTCTATGAGCCATGTTGCCTTGCCTCCCTACTGGGTGGATTTTTAACTATCTAGAAGGAGAATTAACACCAAGGTTCAGAAAGATAATTAGTGATTTGCAAAGGGACTCTCAATATACTGTCAACTCATTCTAGTTTACAAAGTCTCAACCAAATGCTGTCTCAATAAATCTGAATACCTTAAGGAAAAGCCCTACTACTTCCTGAACTACATACTAAAATTCTGATATAGATAGATGCTGACTTGATTCTGTCCTGTGTGCTAAATAAAATCAGTTTCTTTTTAACACCTTGTGACATAAGATAAGTCATTTGACCTCTATTACACTCAGTTTTCTCCTTTGTAAAATGAAGGGTTTAAACTTAATGATCCTTGACAACCTTCCCCCCACCAATCCAGCAGTAAATCATATGATCCTAAAGATCCAGAGAATGACATTTCATCTGTTTGGCATGATTTTTTTTTCTTCTCCCCCTCACCTCCATACCAGTATTAAGTGGACAGTTAATTTCAGCACTCTGAAATATTTGGCATAGGAGGTGCCAAAGGCATAGAATAGGACTTATTGATGCTCCCCACATGTAAAACATGCCAAGTTAAATAATGATTCATAGCCACAGGGGATAGGCTACTATGCAAACTGAGTATTTCCCTTGTAAGCTTACATAGAGTTGAATTTTTTAATAAACTTTTATTTATGTATTTTTTACATCACCATAGTTTTCCCCAGTATCCTTCCACTCCCCCTCCCACAGAGACATTCAATTTAATAAATAATATTTTTAAAGACAGACAAAGAAATAGGAAAAAGAGGGAAAAATCAGCATAACTGAACAATACATCCACAAAGTTGGAAAATAAGAGCAATGTACAATTCTTGAGTACTTCCCAACTGTGCAAAAGTGTGAGGTGAGAATGTCTTCTCAAATTTCTTCTTTCAAGTCATCCTTATGCCTTTATTTTTAAATCATATACTTTTTATATAATATATGTTATACATATATATTATATATACATATCTAATATGATATATGTAATATATACATATAATATATGTATTATATAATATATATGTAATATATACAGCTCCTGCTCTGTTTTTTCACTCTGTATCAGTTCACATAGATTTTCCTATGTTTCTCTCTATTCATCACAGATGAAAACACAGGGGATCTGTTTAGTCATTCACAAGTCAATGGGCATGTATTTTTGCTTCTAATTCCTTGATATCACAAAAAAAAGTTCTTTTGCTTTGTTTTTAATCTATATATGAGGACTTTCATCTTATCTATATAGCCTCCTTGTGGTATAAGCCTAGTAATAGAATTTTTGAGTCAAAAGGTATGGATATTTTAGTCATATAATTTGTATAATTGTAGAATGCTTTCCAAAATGATTATGCTCATTCATAGCTCTACAAACATTACATTAGTGTGCCTGTTTCCCTATAGCACACCAACACTAGCTATTCCAATTTTTTGTCATCTTTGTCAATTTATAGTGTGTGAGGGGAAACCTCAATTTTTTTTTACTCACAGTTCTCTATTAGTGATTTGGATAATTCTTTCATGTGGTTATTAATAATTTGGAAATCTTTTAATAACTATTTGTTCATATTCTTTGACCACTTATATATTAGAGAGCCTATGAAATAAATTCACATTAAATGACTGGCATTCTGAGGCAGCAAATTGTAGTATGGCAATGGGACTGAAAAAATGTCTCATTGTTCACTAAGACAGTTTAGTATCATGGACAAAGCCCTGGTTTAGGATGTAGGAGAGCTGGGTTCTAATTCTAAATCTTCTATTAATTAGATGCATGACCTTGGACAAGTCATTCCTCATTCCTGATGCTTAGTTTCTTCATTAGTACTAGGACAATAATAATAACCTCTGACCTCCCTATGTTGTGGGGACTAAATGAAAGAATGGGTTTCATAGCTCTTTTTGACGTAAAATACTACAGAAATATAAAACTATATTTCAGGTTTTTAAGGTCCCTTGTTTTCGGTGGTATATATACTACCTCCACAATGTCCATTGCATCCATTCTGTTACTAAGAATATATTGTCTAAACTCTCCCACTTCAGAGGCAGTCTGGCCTGGTGGACAGATTGCTGAGCTTGGAATCGGGAATTAATGGTTTCAAATCCCCTCCACTGACATTTATGAGTTGTTTGACCTGGGCCTCAAAAAACACCCTAGGACATAATTTGGGATGTGAGGTAACAGAGGAAGTTTCCACACTGGCATTTTCCCATGCTGAGGAAATCACAGATCCCCTGTGTTTTCATGCATGTCACCTCTCTACTTTGCTTCTATTCACAAAGTCCAAGGCCATGTTTAGATGAACAATTTAAATGCACGTGGTTGAATTCTTTTCATTGGAAAAGCTCATTAAGAAGACTTCCTGTCTAACTGGTCTTTGAAAGTTTCAACTGACTTTGGGGTTGGTTAATGCTGGTCAGTGAAACAAAATTGTGGGGCTAAAAAGGTTAAAATGTTAGAAAGCTGAATAGTATGGCAAATTCAATCACAAACATTTATGGAAGTCCTGGGGATATACGGAATCCAGTAAAATGCAAACCCTGCTCTAAAATCCAATAGTAGGGGGTGAGGGAGTAAGAAACAGTGGGGAAGACGAGTATGCGAATTACTATAATGAAGAATGAGATGAGTACAAAGGAACCAAACCAAGTATTGGGAGAAATTTGAGGAGAGAAAAATTACTTTCACCTGGGAGAATGGGGAAGGGAAGAAGGATCAGGGAAGTCATTGAGGAGACAGACTGTTTAAGTATAAAAGTTTTCCACAGCATCTAGACTACAAGAACTATGCTGTTTCCTTGAAGTCTGATGTAAATAATTTTAGGACCAACAAATAAAAATCCTTTTCTATTTAGTGAGTCAGGATGCTATGGACCTGGAGTAGCTCTAAGAAATCATGCAAAAATGTTGACAAAGGATTTAGATAAATTGACTAATCTATAATGACAATATAAAAATCCAGGCATATCCATAATTTTCAGGGTTCAGAGGTCAAGAACTCTTAGCTTATGAGATCATGTTCTACAACAAGGAACACCTGAAATAATCCAGGATGGATTGTGAATTGATTTTACACATAGTGATGATTACCAAGTCCTTATAAATATAATCTTATGAGATAGAGGCAGCTTTTAACCAAATGCATGTGGCTATTTATTAATTCAAAAAACATTTACTGAGCAGCTACATATGCAGAGCATCATTTTTTGATCTGAGGAAGATACCAAGCTGAGATAATAATCCCTTTTCCTGGAACTTATAAATTATTATTGGTCTTGTTAATCACCATCATCATCATCACCATCATCAACATCACCATCATCATCATCATCAATCATCATCATCATCATCCCTAGAATTTTTATCAGTCTTTAAGGTTTGCAAAGGACAAGTATTAACTCATGTGACCCTTACAACAATCCTGTGGCATAAGAGTTACTTTTATTATCCCCATGTTAAAACTATGAGACTGAGGCAGGTCAAGATTAAATGATTTGCAGAGGAGTTACACAAGTAGGTAGAAAAGTCAAATTTGAATTCAGGTCTCTCATGGCTTCAGATCTGGCACTCTTACCTACTGCACCACCCTAGCTGCTTCTGTCTTCTATCTATGAAGTAATAAATTATCAATGCAATCAGTAATACTATGTATCATAGAGGCATAAAAATGCTACATGAGGTCTGAGATGAGGGAACTTGTCATATCACAGAAATTAGAGATAGTTCCACAGAGCAAAGGAAAATTGACTTTGACTTTATACAACGGATAGAAAATCAACAGAAGAAGCAGAAAAAGACATATCTGGCATAAGGAATAGCACACATATGCAGCATTCATCCCTGCTTGTTTAATTTTTCCTGAAGCCATCTTAAACTTTTCTCTTGCCTTTTAGGGTGAGGGCATTCTGACAGAAGTTGTTAATGCAATGTGCATTAGCACTAAACATTAGGGGGTCTCGTATTCTGAACAATGACAAGTCTATTTCTGAAACTAAAGACAAGTAAAATTTCTATATTGATTTGACTAAAGGACTTTTAGTGAAGCAATTGTCAAGGCATACATAAATCCATACAACGCATGTGCTCTCTCTCCAATGCAGAGGAACAAAAAGATAGTATACATCATAAGCTTGGTACTTTTTTCTGAATTCACAAATACCTTCAGCATGCTTTAAGATGCTTTGTTAATCAGTTTTTACACAGAGAGAATGCACCTATGCAAGACAAATGGATCCAGTATAGGGTTAATATGCAATTTAATCAAATGAAAGAAAAAACTGTGATTTAGGCTATATCAATAGAACAAAGTGTGCAGATAAAGAGGGGTCTTAGGCCCACTGTCCTTGGCCCTGATCAGTTGATACATCAAGCATTCTGTTCATTTCTAGGCACTATGATTTCCAAGTTAGTTTAGTGCAGATCCAAAGAAAGACAACCAGGATAGTGAGGAGTATCAGCATTATGCTATATGAGGATTGGTTGATGGAAAAGCATGTATTCAGCTTGGAGAAAAAGAAGATTTAAGAGGATAATGACAATTGTCTGCAAGTATTTGAAGGACTATCACCTGTTTGTCTGAATGTGTGTGTGTGTGTGCGCGTGCTTTTTTTTATTCCTACCAAAATGAAGTTGACAAGGTCGGTCCTTCCTACATTATCCCTCACCCCAGGTATACTTATATGACTTCTTTTTCCATTTAATTTAAATTTTGGTGCTAGTTCTGCCCTAACTTCACCTCTACAAAATTATTTGGTGGGTGGGAAAATAAGAGCATATCAGATACTTTAAAAACTATGGTATTTAAAATAATTTTGATACCTTTTTTGTTTGTTTGTTTTTGCTTTTTGGAGGGCAATTGGGGTTAGTTGACTTGCCCAAAGTCACACGGCTAGTAATTGTGTCAAGTGCCTGAGGTCGAATTTGAACTCAGGTCCTCCTGACTCCAGGGCCGATGCTCTATTCAATGCACCACCTAGCCTCCTCCATGTTTGTTTTACATCAGTTGTTTCCTAATGTTGATTCTACCCCCATTGAAGCCTCCCTTGGAACAATGAAAAGTAGATTAGTAAAACCCATTGCCAAAGCCATCCTATATGACCACATATGCACTGTTCTGAAGCTGTAATCCTCTACCTTTCTGTGAAAGGAGAGAAATATGTTTCATCATCTGTTCTCTAGGATAAGGATTGGTCATTAAAATTCAAGCATTTGAGGACTACTTTCAGTAACATTGTAATCATTGTAAATACTATTCTTATGCTGCTTTTCTTTCTCTTAGGTTTGATTTTATTTTTCTTGAGAATAACAAACACAAAGCTATAAATGACCTAAGAGATCATCAATTCTAACCACAGATGCCATGTATAGATGCACTCAGCAGTATCTCTGGCAGGTAGTCATCCATCCTCTACTCAAATGCTTCCTTGTATTGGAGAATCACCTCGCAAGGCAATTCTTTCCATTTTCCAACATATCAAATTATACAAAAGCTTTTTTTCTTGGTTTTACTGAAAAATGCCTTTCTCTAACTTCTCCTTGTAGTTATTGGCTTTGCCCTTTTGAGTTATACACAATAAATCCAATCCTTCTTGCAGGTGATAGTCTTATTTGAAATAGCCACAATGTCAGCAACTCAAACACTGAATTAATTCTTTTCAAGTCCTTGAAGGATACAGCTCTGACCTTCATGGTTTAGATGGCTGTCCCCAACTTATCTTACTACCTGTATCTCATCCATAAAGGTCACCATGAGCTAATTTGAAAGTGTTTCATTAGGTCACAATATCACAGAATCATAGCATTAGAAGGGATCTCAGAGGTCATCTAATCCAACTGACACTTGAGAAGGTTGTAGTCCAGGTCAAGTGCATTTCTCTCCATTCCATTTTCTTCTCTTCTCTTTCTTTTTATCCTACCCTTCCTCAAGTCTATTTTATTTCTAATCATTACCTCCCATAATCCTACATTTCTTTTTATCACCTACTCCATTTTCTTTTCCCCTTTCCCTCCTACTTCCCTATTTCATAAGTTACATTTTTATACACAACTGAGTAAATGTATGTATATATATATATATATATATATATATATATATATATATATTCTTCCCTCTTTGAAACAATTCCAATACGAATGAGGTTCAACCATTGCCTACCACTTCCCACCATTTTTACCTTCAATGCAAAAGGTCTTCCTTGCAAATCTCTTATGAAAAAAATTTTTTTTCCAAATTTTGCACCTCCCAGTGTATCCATCTTTCTCACCCCTTCTTTTTTTGGAGATCATTCAAACATGGTTGATTTACAGCCATTCATCCTATCTATGTAAACTTTTAATTGCCCTGATAATAATAAAGTTCTTAGAAGTTATATCTATCATTTTCAATATAGGAATGTAAACAGTTTAACTACATTGAGTCCCTTATGTTTATTCGTTCATGTTTACTTTTTTTTTTTGCTTCTTTTGAATTCTTGTTTTTGAAAGTCAGATTTTCTATTCAGCTATAGTTTTTTCATCAGGAAAGCTTGAAAGTTCTTTATTTTATCAAATATCCATTTTTCCCTGAAGGGTTATACTCAGTATTGCTGGTCAAGTGATTCCTCTTTATAATCCTAGCTCCTTTGCCTTCTGGAATATCATATTCTAAGCCTTCCACTCCTTTAACATGGAAGTCACTAAATCTTGTGTGATCCTGACTGTGGCACCATGATATTCTTTCTGGATGCCTTAAGTGAAGTACTTTCTCTTTTACCTGGGAGCTCTGGAATTTAATAAAATATTTGTAGGAGTTTTCATTTTGAGATGTCTTTCAGGAGTTGATTGGTGGATTCTCTTGATTTCTGTTTTACCCTGTAGAGTAAGGTATTGGAGACAGTCTTCCTTGATAATTTCTTAAAAGATGAGGTCTGGGCTTTTTCTTTGCATGTGGCTTTCAGGTAATCCACAAATTCTTAAATTATCTATCATTACTCTATTTTCCAGGTCAGTTGTTTTCTCTGATGACATATTTCACATTATCTTCTAGTTTTGGGTTTTTTTTTGTTTGACGTTGTTTTATTGTTTCTTGACATATAATGGAGCCATTAGCTTCCACTTGCCCAGTTCTAATGTTTAAAACCTCTTCTTCAGTGAATTTTTGTATTTCCTCTTCCATTTGGCTTATTCCTTTTTTAAAGGAGTTCTTTTGTTTGGTGAATTTTTTGTCTCTCTTTCCATTAAGTTAATACTGGGGGGGGGGGGGGAGCACACGTCTGTTCTCCAGTCACTTTTCGATTTTGTTTGCCGTTTTTTGTTTATTTTATTTTTTTATTTTCTCTTCCCTTTGGTTTTTTTCTTTTTTCATAATGTTATTTTATTTTGTGTATTTTTTTTACATTTTTTCTTTTATTTAATTGGGGGGGGGGGGGGGTTTGGTGCTATTTTCTTCATATTTTTCATGTATCTTTTAATTCTCTTTTCATAATTTTCTTGCATCACTGTCATTTCTTTTCCAAACTTTTCCTCTCTACCACTCTTATCTCATCAACATTGACCTTGGGTCCAATTAACTTTTTTTTTTCTATGTGCTATGAAACTGTGACTAGGACCCCTTCTTTCTTGTGACTGACCACCAGTATCCTTCTCTGCCCTGTAACTGTGATCCAGAACAGTATAAGGGCAACAAAATTGCCAATTAGTGCCAGCAGTATCCAGTGTCAGTAAAGGGTTCCCTTTAATCTCCTTCTGACAAGTTGTCCAACCCTCTTAATGTCTCTGGGCTGAGAACTCCCAAAGCTCCTGCTGCATTGCAGTTACTGTTGCTGCCACCACCCTGGTGTCATACTTCTCCTGATGACCTAAAAACTGTGTCATCATCAAAATTATCATCATCAAGAGCAATGACAACACTGTCATCTCTCCTGACTACTCACTAAAGCATGAATCCCTTCAAACAAGACCTTCTAGCCCCTTTTCGCATACTCAATGATGATGAGATAAGTACTGATTGAGATAGTTCATTCCATTTTAGGCAAGCCCAATTGTCTAAAAAGTTATTCTTTTGATTGAGTTATCTTCCTCTCTATAACTTTACCCACCATTCTCTTTCTATTCTCTCTGGTGTGACTGGACTTGTATTTGCCAACATTTCCCTGATACAGTTTCTCACACTCTTCACCCAACCCAGGCTAGGCCAAGGCCCCTCCTCATTCCCTCTTTTAACAATGATTAGCTTTCCCTAAAAGATGACAAAACTGTCCCTAGTCATCAGTTTCCTGGATGCAGCTTTCTTGTCACCTAAAATCCTATTTAAAAGTCTCATACATTTCTGAAGACTACAGGGGTCATTTTGTCCTTTATGATGTACTATACTGATAACCAGACACATTTCTAACTGTAGACAAAAGCCAGGACACCTCCAGAGAAGCTAAGTGCCACTGTATCCTTGCTATGTTGGGGCAAAATCAATTTCCGTTGCTTAGACATTCAGTGACTTGTGAGTGACTCATTTCATCCTAACATCGAACCTGAACTAGGAGAGTACTGGCATTAGAGGTGCTTCTGACAAGTGGTTACAAAAAAAGAAAAATGGCAATCTTTCTGATACCTACAGACAATTTGCTTTATTCAATTCAATGATGTTCACCAAACATTTCTCAATCATCTGTGTTCAAGCCCCTATGTTAGGTGTCATATGACTACTAAAGCTGCTCACCTGTGTAAAGTCTCAACTTAACTTTCCTGACTCAGCTGACTAAGTGTCCCTTGGTAAAGTCACCAAACATAAGCATAGGATCATAGTTCTAGACCTAGAAGGGACCTAAGAGATCATCTAGCCCAGTTCCTTCATGGTTATAATTTGGATTTTTCATGCAAGAAAATGAAACAAGTAGTAGAACACGTGCTGACCTCAGACTTCAGAGAAAGGCTCTGAAGGTTCAAAGACCTCCAAGATCACTGGAAATCCTCACATGAATGAATCTAAGGTTGTTACCATACACAGCCATTCTGGAGCAAACAACCAGGAAATGTGAGTTCCTACCTCTTATCTTGGCTTGATTATTCAGCTTCCTAGTATATACGTCATAGTTTAAATTCAGACTCAAAATGCTCAATCAATGTGACTTTATAACCTTCTTTCCAGTAGCTTTTTGTTCAGTAGTCAGTGTCTTACGTTACTAAAAGCAATTTGTTTTCACACGAATTGCTGCAGGACATAAAAATGCCTTGAGTAACTGGCCCAATTGATGAACGGTTTGCACTGTGTTTTAATCAAATGTCACAACCAGGTGGCAAAGTATGACGAGGTATCACTTGTTTCCAGCCAAACCTGTCTTTGGTAATGAAATTACAATTTCTTTCTTATTAATGCATTGCATTTGTTCCATGAAGTGAAATAAGCATGGCAGCTTTTAGAGGACAAGAAGTAACGTGGTACTTGTCATGAGACAGCCCCAAAGATGTCAGAGATGTCTGCATAAGGAATAGAATCTACTCTTAAACTCAGGTCATTCTGATAGGGTGCAAGAAGGGGTGGCTAGGTGGCACAGTGAATAGAGAACCGGCCCTGGAGTCAGGAGGACCTTAGTTCAAATCCAGCCTCAGACACTTAATAACTTAATACTTACTAGCTGTGTGACCTTGGATAAGTCACTTAACCCAAATTGCCCTGTCTTTCCCCCCTCCAAAAAGCAAAAAAATAAATATGGAGTTCAAGAGTCAGAGTTAATCATCATCACTTAGAATCTTTGCTTTTTACTTGCTGTATGAAGTTGGGCAAGTCACTCAATCTCTCCTAGGCTGTTTCCTCATCAGCAAGATCAAGGTGTTGGGACTATCAAAGATGTCGAATTCTCTGAGGGAACCAGATTAAAATGTAGTGGGGAAATGTTTAACAAAATAATTTTTTTATAAAAATCAGTACAACATAGGTATTTTCATTTGTAGTTTTCTAAGGCAATATAAAATCATTTCTATTTAAGGATATCACAGAACTAGGTGATTTCAAAAGTCTTTTACTACCTCCTCACTAGATGGGCAAATCACTTAACCTTGGATACCTCAGTTGCTCATCTGTAAAATGATCTGGAGAAGGAAATAGAAAATCAATTTACTATCTTTGCCAAGAACTAGATGATTGCCAGGACTAAGTGTTCTTTCCTACAACATCACATTGTGTATGAGAAGGGAAGCATCAATGTTAGGAGTGGGTATACATCAAGACTCTGACCTTTTCTCACTAGGCTATCTCTTCACAAGACAATCTCATTTCATGTGAATTCATATGGTTTCAACCTTCACCACTATAAAGAAGGCACTCAGGTCTGTATCTCTAGCACCATCTTTTTTTTTTTCTGAACCAGAGTTCTGTATCACTAAATATCTGCAGGAAATTTCTACCTGTATGTCCTATATTTGTCTCAAACTAAGCCTGCCAAAAACAGACCTCATTTGCTTTTTCTTTTTTTTACTCAAATCTTCTCTTCCTAAATTCTCTTTTTCTGTTGAGGGAAGCAGCATACTTTTAGTCACCCACGTTCACAACCTCAGAGTCACCCTTGATTCTTCTCTCTTACTTACCCTTTGCATCCACCAGTTGATATTATTCTTTCCCAGCAAATGAATGGATTGATGAGTGACTAAAGGAACATCATTTCTTAAGTGAATACTGTATGTCAAACACTGTGCTGGGCTATGGGGATACATATGCGAAAATAAAGGTAGCTTCTGCCCTCAAGGAGCAAATGGAGGAAACAATACATATAGATGAGTGAAGTGTCTGGTTTGTTGTTGTTGTTGTTGAGTCACTGAATTTGTGTCCAACTCTTCATGAACCCATTTGGGGTTTTCTTGGCAAAGGTACTAGAATGGTTTTCCATTTCCTTCTCCAGATTATTTTACAGATGAGGAATTGAGGTAACCAGGATTAAGTGACTTGCCCAGAATCTCGTAATGAGCTAGTAAATGTCTGAGATCAGATTTGAACTCAGGAAGAGAAGTCTTCCTGATTTCAAGTCCAGCATTTTATCCACTGTACTACCTAGCTGCCCCTAGTATCCGATTACAGGATGGAAAGTGCAGTAATAACAGACTGACAAACTCCCTTGGGAACAATGGCAGAGCTAACTTCATCATGATTTGTAGTTTCAGAATTAGGGATGAGGGTGTCAATGGTGGTTTGCTGCCAACACTTTATTTTTAAGGAAATCTCTGGTTTGAGCAATGAAGACATTGGAGAATATGCTGTGGAGGCAGGGATTGAGGAGGAGAGTTTTCCACCTGACTTTTCTTCACTTCCGTTTCCATAGCTAC
The DNA here is from genome assembly GCF_028583685.1 of Petaurus breviceps papuanus. Lineage (NCBI taxonomy): Eukaryota > Metazoa > Chordata > Mammalia > Diprotodontia > Petauridae > Petaurus > Petaurus breviceps. The sequence continues at coordinate 10,155,998 of NW_027187368.1, read as the reverse complement.
CACTGAAATTTAGACCATCATTAACTTTTGCCTAGACTATGAAAATAGCCATTTAATTGGTCCTCCTTCTTCAAGTGGTTCCCTTCTTCAATCCATACTCCATATAGCTAGCTAATTTTTATTCATAGATCACAAGTTTGATTCTGTTACTCTCTTGCTCTAGAAACTCTGCTATCTTTGAAAGCCCTCTTCAATCTAGCCTCAGCATGTCTTTCCAGACTTGTTACATATTACCCTGTTTCACGCATTCTATGCTCCAGCCAAAGTAGATTGCTTGCCTTTGCCACACAAGGCATTTATTTCTCCTCCTCTTTCTATGCACTGGTTGTTTGCAAATGCCAGGAATTCCCTTTCTATTAATTTCTGCTTCCCAGAATCCCCTTCTTTCTCCAAAACTCCGTTCAAGTACCACCTCCTACTGGAAGTCTATTCTGAGGATTGTCCAAGTTGCCTATTGCCAGAAATTACTATGCATAAATTTTGTATTTAATTTACTATATACCTATTGTTTATTTCACAGAAAAATATAAGCTTCTTGTATTCTTGTATTCTTAGCACCTAGGACAGTGCCTAGATTTTTTAAGCTATTAAAACTTAAAACTGCACTGACTTTCATGATACCCTGCATATTCATATGCACGCATATATACTCACTCCAATCCCTGGCCTTATACATGTGAATATATGTGTATATATGTATATACATATGAATTTATATAGAAATATAAATGTATATATTAATGTGTGTATGTCACATATATATGTATGTGTATATGTGTGTATACATGTGTTTATATATATGTAAATAACTTAAGGGGAATAAGAAAACAATCCAAAATTTATAAGATTAAAATCTTAAATAGATCAAGAGACCAATAAATCAAATATGCTATCTTTACAGATGAGGTAAATGAGGCCTACACAAGTTTTAAGTAGTAGAAATTGGGTTCAAACATATTATACCATACCAAGCACTGATATGCAAATATCATTTCATTCATTTACTTAGTTATTTTTCCCTTATATTGCATGAAATTTTCAGTTTTCATCTAGATGTCAGTCAATAAAACACATTTTATTATATGCATTATATAATATATTGTGTTATGTCATGTCATGTCATGCCATGTTACGTTATGTTATGTTATATTATGTTACTTCTAGTCCTAATTGAAAGAGGAGAATAATTAATTAATAATTAAGCTTTCAAAAATACTACTATTATCTAACAAAAGACCTTAGATAGGGGAAAATCTTTTAATTTTATCACCAGAAAATTGGGAAATTCCAACCTCAGTTAAGACCCATATGTACAGAAGTATCTATAGCAACTCTTTTTGTGGTGGCAAAGAACTAATGAATAGCTAAACAAATTATGATATAGGAATATGATAGAATACTGATGTGCCATGATAAATAATGAAGAATGGTTTCAGAAAAAATTTGAGAATAATTGCATGAATTGATGTAAAGTGAGTTGAATCAAGAAAAGAACCTACATAAAATAATAATATTGTAAAAACGAACAACTTGGAAAAACTTCAGAATTCTGATCAGTGCAATGACCAGTCCCTAGTCCAGAAGGCCAAGACATCAATCCTCTCTCCCTCACAGCTCTCCCACAAAACTGAAAACAAAAACAAAAATACTGTAAGAAACATGCATAGTCAAGATCAACTAATCCTCATGTTTACCATATCCAAAAATATATGCTTTGTTTTACATCTTGAGTCAATCACTTCTCTGTCAGGACTTAAAATATAGAACAAGACATATTCTTTTTAGACCTGGTCAATGTGAGGATTAGCTGTTCTTGACTATGCAAGTTTGTTAGTGTTTTGTTTTTGTTTTCAGTTTTGTGGGAGAGCTGTGAGGGTAAGAGCATTGATGTCTATTAATTTAAAGAAATGAAATAAAATAAAAAGTACATGAATATTATACATGACTGTAACAATGTAATAGATTTCTAAAAGGAATAACTTCGCAATGTAAAATAAAGATGCTGGAAAAGATACAGATACTCTTTTCTCATGACAGAGAAGAAGGGAACCATAAAGACAAAATATGGCATACACAGTCAGAAGCATTCTCTGTATTAGATGTTTTTGTTTATTTATTTTCCTTTGTGTGTTACACAAGAATATTTCAACCAGGAGAGTAGGTGGGTAGTGACTGATATAAAGATTAAGGACATTAATAAAATATTCTTTAATTTTCTTATTCCAGTTTGTTTTAGAGTGATGTACAAACTCTCATAAACACCACAGAAATGTGGACATGTTTTGCAAATATATATGTATATGTATGTATATGTGTGTATATATGTATACACATGCCTATTCATATAAATATGCATAAATGCATGCACACAATTATGTTGTCATGGAAAAAGCTTCACTGATCGAGGTCTGTGCTAGTCATTTGCAAAAATAGATAAAATACCTGCTTTGACAAACTCATAGACCCAATGAAGTATATAAAGCCAATAAATGCATACATGCCAACGTTGATGTGTATATTACCATGTATTAATGCACATACTTATTTACATGTATGCATGTTCACATACACTATACACACATTGATGAGCACAGATACCCTTATATAATATTCATATCCACATATGAATGTACAAAGATATGAACTATACACACATATTTTTTCCCTCCTGTTCAAAAAAGCAGATGCAGTATCCTGAAGTTTCTGAAATCCTAAACCTGGAAAGGGTCGAGGGGATTGTTAGAGTCTGAGTGAATAGGCCAAAAGACATTTTCAAAAAGCTGAAACTGAAATGTTTTCTGTTGAATAGGACACCAGGCTTTGCTCTTGGCCATCCTGTATCCGGAATTTCTCAGAAAGGGTCCCGTTTGGAAAATAAAGTCAACAATTTTCGAATGGCCACAGAAAGTATGAACAGATGTGACACCAAGTAACCTCTGCTTTGATTCTAACTATGTGCATACCTAGGAGAAAAATGACATGAGTACTCAAACGCAGGGGGTCTGGCTCTGGGCCAGGGATAAGGACAATTTGAATCAAGGCTGCCATGACATTTTTCACCTAAGCTCTCTCCTTTGTGCCTGGGTAGTACAGCTGCTAAAAAGTAAAAACAGGTCATTTCTACCCAAGGGGAAAATACTATAGTATTTACAAGAAGTTGTCTTTTTTCTCAGTTTTATTTTCACCATCCACAATGTTGATTCTCACCTTTTTTTTAGAATCTCAGCACCTTTTAATTTATACAATTTTATAACCCACCCCTTCTTATCCTTAAATATGTTACATGGGACACATTTCAAAATCTGATTTTCATATTAATTATTTTGAATGACAATGAATTTGGTTTTGTAGATTTTGTAACATATTTGAGATCACAGATACCCTTGAGTGTTACAAAACTGAAGTGAAGAGAAAAACACGTAGGAGGATGCTTTCTGTCATTCTTGAGAGCAACAGGAATTCTATAGCTGTCCATGACTTTAAACAGGAATGTTGGTTAATGAGACTTGATCAAGTGATTTATCAGTGGTAGCATGGTGTAGTGGGGAAGAAAAAAAAAAGACTCTGGACTTGAAGCCAGACAACCAGGGTTTGATTCCCAGCTGTGTAACTTGCAAATATGTGTGCCTTTATGCAAGTCACTTAAATCCTTAGAATGCATTTTCTCATCTGTACAATGAAAGGATTTGACTTGATAACTCCAAGGCTTCTTGTTGCTTTGAATGCTATTTTATTAAATAACCACCCCCCCCCCAAGACTGATGTGTAAGGAGGGAGATTTGGAAACAAAAGAAGGAGCAGAGAAATGAACTGAATCTCTAACTCAGTCAGACACCATCCCTTGAAGAGTTTGAGAATATCAACAAAGATGGTATTACCTTATCTAGGGCCTTCCATCCCTAAGGCTACCAACAATTTCTGATCAGGTTGGAGCTCATCTTGAAGGCTAAGTGAACTTTTAAAGGATGAGATAAAGACACTGACAGCTTAAGAATTCAGAAGGGTGCATAATTTCAGTTGGCGAATCATTTCTGGACCTTATTTAGCTTATTTTTAAAAGATCAGGTTAACCACTATCTGGCCATTCCAGGATTCAGTGGCAGACGCATTGTCAAATAATGAAAAATTGAGCTGGATCAAGAATCAGAGGATATGGGGCTGAGTCAAAATGGCAGAGTAGAAGCAGGGCTTCCATGTGGCTCTGGCTTCTACCTTCCCCAATCCATGTAAAAGGGGACTCTAAACAAATTTTGGAGCTATAGAACCCACAAAATGACACATGGAAGCCAACCTCCTGTTGAGGACAGCCCGGCAGGCCGGCAGGAATCGGCCAGCACAGCACTCTAGGAGCTGAGCCCAGGCCCTTGTGAGCCAGAGGTTTTAGCCCCAGGGTGGGCCTAACCAGCCTCCGGCTGGAGGGACTCAATATCACTAGCAGCTGTGGCCATTTGCAGATTTATCAACACACAGATGCAAAAGGCAAAGTGAGAGTTCAGTGCACTGTGGACTTTGGGACCAGTAGTTGGGAGTGCATGGGCTTTTGCCCCCAGAGCGAGAAGCTGCTGAGACCCCTTGGTCTAGCTGGGGCCACATTGCAGCTTCAGCTCCTGGCCTACAAATTGTAAGGGGACCAAGTGACCAGTCTGAGGGCTAATTGCTCTTGCTTTAACCTGCTTGGATCTGGATTGCGGTCTAGGGTGGAGGTCCTGGGGTGTGTGACCAGCTTGCCAGAGCATGTGGAGGCTTCAGAAAGGGCACCCAACTAATACCTCTGGCAGTTGAGAAAACCTCAGCATTTGGGATGAAAGCTCCCCTGTCTGGTGGCAAAGTCCTACTTTGGCAAAAAGCCCAAAAGTCAAGTGACTGAGGGGCGACATGACCAGGCAAAGGAAACAAAACAAACAGAAGAACCCAACATTAGACTCCTATTTTGGGGATAAAAAGGAGCAAAGCATGGAACAGGAGGCAGACAGTAAAGTCAGAACTCCTGCACCAAAAGCTGCAAAGGAAAATATGAGCTGCTTACAAGACATAGAGGGTCTTAAGAAGCAGATAAGAGAAGTGGAGGAAAAATTGGGAAGAGAAATGAGAACTATGAAAGAAAATTATGAAATGATAGTCAACAGCCTGACTGAGGAAAATCACACCTTAAAAAACAGACTAACTCAATTGGCAAAAGAGGCTCAAAAAGGCAATGAGGACAGGAATGCCTTAAAAAGCCGAATTTGCCAAATGGAAAAAGAATCGCAAAAGCTCAATGAGGAGAATCATTCCCTCAGATTTAGAATGGAGCAAAGGGAAGCTAGTGACTTTATGGGAAATCAAGATGATGTTAAACAGATCCAAACAAATGAAAGAATAGAAGGCAATGAGAAATATCTCACTGGAAAAACCGCTGACGTGGAAAATAAATGCAGGAGAGATAATTTAAAAATTATTGGACTACCTGAAAGCCATGATCAAAGGAAGAACCTAGAAATCATCCTCCAAGAGATTCTCAAGGAAAATTGCCCTGATATTTTAGAACCAGAGGGCAAAATAGAGGTTGAAAGAATCCACCGATCACCTCCTGAAAAAGATCCCAAAAAGAAAACTCCTAGGAATATTATAGCCAGGTTCCGGAATTCCCAGATCAAGGAAAGAATATTATGAGCAGCCAGGAAGAAACCATTTGAATATTGTGGAAACACAATCAGGATAACTCAGGATCTGGCACCTTCTACACTGAGGGATCAAAGGGCCTGGAATATGATATTCCAGAGGGCAGTGGAGCTGGGATTAAAACCAAGAATCACCTACCCAGCAAAACTGAGTATCATGTTTCAGGGGGGAATATGGTCATTCAGTGGAATAGAGGACTTTCAAGCATTCTTAATGAAAAAACCAGAGTTGAATAGAAAATTTGACATTCAGATACAAGAAGCAAGAGAAGCACAAGAAGGTAAACAGGGAAAAGAAATCATAAGGAACTTATCAAAGTTGAGCTATTAACATTCCTACAGGAAAAAATGATAATTGTAACTGATGAAACTCTTCTCAGTATGAAAATAGTTGAAGGGAATATATATATATATATTATATATGTCTATATCGGAGGATATATTGGCTTATGAATACATACATGAATGTGTGTATATATGTTTACAAGTATACATAGACAGAGGGCACAGGATGAATAATAGGAAGGGATGATACTTAAAAGGTGAAATTAATAGTTGAGAGAGGAATATAATGAGAGGAGATGGGGAGAGACAGAATGGGGTAAACTATCTTATATAGAAGAGGCAAGAGAAAATGGTTACAATGGAGGGGAAGAATAGGAAGGCAAAAGGGAATGGGTCAACCTTATTCTCATTGAATTTGGTTCAGGGAGGGAATGACATACACACTAAATAGGGTGTCTCACCCTACAGGAGAGTAGGGGGAGGGGGATGAGAGGAGGGTTGATGGAAGGGAGGGCAGGCTGGTGGGGAGGGAAGTTGGAAGCAGTGACTTTTGAAAAGGTACGGGATCAAAGTAGAGAATAGAACAAGTGGGTGGTGGGATAGGCAGGAGGGAATTATAGTCAGTCTTTTACAATATTAATTAATATTTTGCATTAGCTACACATGTACAACCTATATTGAACTGCTTATCTTCCCAATAAGGGTGGATGACAAGGGAGGAAGGGAATGAATCTGGAATTCAAAGTTTTAAAAGCAAATGTTTAAAATTATGTATAGTGAGAAAATTTGTAACTCAAAATCTGGCAGAAATTAATGATGTAAATCAGAAGTTAATAAAGCATTTGAAAAAAAAAAGAATCAGAGGATCTGATTTCAAATCCTGCCTTTGCCACTGACTCCCAAAGCCAGTCAATTAACTTATTTTGATCTTAGTTTCATCTGTATAAAGAGTGTGTTGGGCTAGATGACCCTTAATGACCCTTAAAATTCCTTCCAGCTCTAAATCCTTGATGGTGTAATCTTATAAGTATAAACATGGTAGTGTGTTCTCTCTCTCTTTTTTCTTCCTCCTCTTTCTCTCTCTCTTCTTTTCTTTCCTCCTCCTCTCTCTTCCCTTTCTCTTCCTTCTCCTTCTTCTCTCTCTCTTCCCTCCCCATCCTCTCTCTCTTTCTGTTAGATCTTTTCTTTCTCACCTCTTTTCTCTTTCTCTCCTCTCTCTTTCCTCTTCGTCCTCCTCCTCCTCTTTCTCTTCTCCTCCTCTCTCTCTCTCTCTCTCTCTCATAGACAAACACACATACACATGAATACAAATACACACACATACAAACTAACATAATTATAATTTAGGAATATGGTATAGGTCAGTTACAAATCTTAGTTTTGTGCTGACAGAATCTATTCTCTAACTTTCTTAAAATTTAATTGATGAATGTCTTAACGGATAAAATACTAGGTTATTCCAGTGGCTTTTGGGAATATTTTAATAAGGTATTTCTGTCATCAAAAAAGCCTTCCAATTTGGGCAGAGGATATGCTTTTCAGCATGGCAATGTGGTAGTAAGCTATGAAGAGGACTCATTTCATATCCCACCTCTGAGACTTTCTAGCTTGGTGGCCTTAGGCAAGTCACTTTTATGTCCCTCTTTCCCAATCTGTAAAATGGAGATATCTGCACTACTTACATCATGAGGAAACATTAAATTACTATGTAAATGTGATGTGGTAATTCCCATATGTGAGGATTTGGACTAAACAAATCATGCCCATTAAGTATGTTCTATGCTGTAACTAGGAGTCATCATATGCATTTAAACATGTGAGCATCTTATATTTATGTTATGAAAATTAAGCACATAGAAATTCAAAGTTAATAAATCAGTTAGGCAGCTGACTACATAACAGACAAAAAGCTTTGGACCTTGTGAGTATGAGAAAGCATAATATAATGGAAAGTCCCCTGCTCTACAAGTCAAGAGACCTGAGTTCTAATCCTGGATGTTTTACTTATTCACTGAGACCTTGGGAAAGTTACTTCACTCCCCTTATCTTTTCCTCAAGGAACTTGCCTATATAATGCTTACATCCCACCTCTGTGGCTTAATATCTACACAATTATTGGCAAGTCACTTCTCCACTCGACCTTTGTTTCATCACCTGTAAAATGAGGATGTAGGACTAAATGATCTCTGAGGTTCTTTTAAGCCCTAAAACTTGGAGAAGATAAGATCAGAGGTAAGGGAGAACTCTCTTTTACCACTAGAATTGCAGACATGTGATTTTTATCCTCTAAAAGGGTTGGAGGAGTGGAATGAACTGGCTTGTAGATCTGAGTTCCCCCACCTGAATCAAACCCTGACTGAAATCAGAGCCCAAGCTGATGGGAAGGGGTTCCATAAAGACTTACTCCCAGGCACCCTTTTTTTTTTGAGGGCATGGAATCCAGATGTCAGCTCCTTTTGTGGTTATTAGTGATCTCAGGACTGATTTTCAAGCACAGGGTGTTACCCTGGCTCAAACTTGGCCAGAGAGCTGGGGTAATTAGATATGGCCTCCCTAATTTCAGTCTGTAGTTTCATTTGGATAGAGTATCCTCTTTTGTTTCCTGTCCCGGGCAAACTGTGGCTGCTCAGCAGCTGGGTTCTACCCCTGAGGTACCTCCAAGTCCGTGGAAGGCAGAATGTCTGCATGCGATACTAAGCTCAGTTTGGAATCCTTTGGGGGAGCTGGAGCTGTATAAATGTAAGCTATAATTATGGTATTAATCACCGTCATTGCATCATTATTATCTAAAGGCAGGAGGTACATTGCTTGCCAAATTTAAAAATAAGAGAGCCATATTTTGATTTATTTGGAGCACAAAAAAGTAAAAGCATCAGAAAACCAACTACCAGTGTGTTTATTTTAACTAATATTTGAAACAAGACCTAATGTATTCGGTGAATGTTTTTGAGAGGACTCCCAGGTTATTTTCCATGCCAAGGGTTAGCCAATAGCTGACAGACATCCCCTATCCAGCCTGCCAGAGTTTCACCACTGTGCCTACTACTTATGGCACTGGAATCTTTCTGCCTGTATAGCTTGCTTTCTCCCAGGCCCTAAATGCATATGGATACATCTTTCCCCAGTGGAAATGTACATTGTCCTTTCTATGGCACAGAGATTCCAAGAAGATTAAGATCAAATTAAGGAATATTCTTTGACTGACTATGAGGAGGCTGAGTTTTGTGCTAAGCTATGTGAGGGGTAAAAAAGGGGGAAATAGTCTATGCTCTTAAGAGCTTATAATCAGCTGGGGGAATATGGAACAGTATGAACAAACAACAGAGGAGAGCATAGTGTGCAGTCAAAAACACTCAATCACAGTAGGTTGAGAATAATGCTGGATGTGGTGTCAGATGACCAGGGTTCAAACATCAATGGCTGCTTTCTTTCCGTCTTGTCTTGGGCAAGTCCTTTCCCTTCCCTGGTACTCAGTTTCCTCATCTGTAAAATGAGGTATTTGAACTATGCAGTTTCTAAGACCCTCTGATTCTAATCCTACTTTATATAACCTTATATAACTACCATAGATAATTTATATAACCTTATATAACTTACATAAGATGTAGATAGATCGTTATGAACTGAGGTGACTGCGCAAGGCTAAATGAAGGAGGAAAAGAGACTTTAGGTGAGCCTTAAAGAATCAGTGAGATTTGAAAAAAAAATGAAAATGGGAAAGGACTATTTCTGGTGAGGAGAGACAATGAGTAAGGCAAAGTGGAAATGAGCAGGATTTGAGGAAAATTGGGGTAAGTGCCTGTAAGTAAAGGGCTCAATCATGAGAGAGCTCAAATTTCTCATCTGACAAGAGTTCTTTTTATATTTAATTTTTTCTCAATTACATGAAAACAAACACTATTAACATTTTTTTCAGTTTTGAGTTCCATATTCTGATCTTCCTTCCCTGTCCTCCATCTTATTTGAGAAGGCACGCAACTTGATATAGATTATACACATGGAGTCATGTAAAACATTTCCATATTAAACACTGACAGGAGTTCTAACCATGGTTCTTCAGGGTAAAGTTTCTTAGATGAGATTTACTTTTATATCCATAATGAATTCCACTAATATTTGTGATGGCAAATACTCAAGAAACTAAAAAGTACAAATTCTTATCATTTCTACATCTGAACATTAACTCCTACATTGATTTCAATGTCCTTCATTTTAGAAATATAGACAGGGAGGAAAAACAGGGGTTAACTAAGAGGTCAATGTATTCAGTGAATGGTTTGGAGAGAGCACTGGACTGGGAATTAGAAGACCTGGGTCTGAATCCTGGCTTCATCATTTCCTAATTGTGTGACTTTGGTCAAGTTTCCCTTTGTCTTTCTGAACTTTCTTCCTCTGTTAAATGGGGATCATGATAAGAACATCATAGAGGTGTGAGAATCCAAAGGGGAATATTAGATTATAGTGAGCTGGCATCGAAATCAGGAAGACCTGTATACAAATTTTCCCTCTAATCCAGACAGTTCATTCCCTAGCAAGTCATTTAGCAGCTCCATGCCTGAAATCATTCTCCAAGACTCTAAGTTGAAGAGAACATACTGTTCTGCATTGGTAGAGGTCTCTTTACCAAGAGTTGTCAATGACTCTGTCTACCTGTTGATAAACACATGTATCTGTGTGTGTGTATCATAATTCTTTGTAAATGTTAAATCACCAGATTAATATAACGTATCCAACTCCATCATTTTCATAGGAAGAAACTAGGACCCAGAGATATACTGGAAAGTTTATTGAAAAACATTATGTTCTCCAAGTTCCTTCCCAGAATTTCATCACTTCAGAGGTCTACTTAAAATGATTATTATGTCTGTCTTTCTATAAGTCATTCAAGACTATCTTTTGTCAACTTTGCCAATTTTCTACTTGTGAGATGAAACCAGCATCATTTTGATTTATATTTCTCTTATTATTAGTGATTCAGAACATTATTTTAAATAGTCATTAATAGACTGTAATTCTTCTCTTGAGAAGAATATCTTTTGACTGTCTCTTAAGGAATAGCTTTCAGTCTTTTTTGTTTCAGTAAATAACTTGTATATCTTGGACATCAAATGCTTATCAGAGATATTTTGATCAAAAAATTTTCCCCTGGTTAATTTTTTTCCTTTATCATCTTAGATGTGCCAGTTTTGACTGTGTAATTTTTTTTAATTTAGATAATTTCAATTATCTTTTATCTTTTGTAATTGCCTCTATTTCTTGTCTTGTAAAGAAGTTTTCTGCTACCCATAAGTGTAAAAAATATATATTATCAGTTTCTCTTCTTTTTATGCTATGATTTTTTTTAATCAGGGCATATATTGATATTGAACTTATTGTGGACTATGATGCAAAATGTTGGTCTATGCCTAATTTCACCATACTGCCTTCTAACTTTCCTAGAAGTTCATATCCCATAAAAAGTTTTTTTCCTAAATAGTTTATGTTTTCTGGTTTATTAAACATTGAGTTGTTGAATTCAATTATTTCTGATTCTTATTTGTCTAGTTTGTACCATTGATTTAATTTTTTAGCCACTAGCAAGTAGTTTTGCTGATTGCTGCTTTAGAATATACCTTGAGGTCTTAAAGTTCTAGTCTCTTTTAATTCCTAATATTTTCCCCATTATTTCTCCTTGATATTCTAGGTCCTTTTATTCTTCCGAAATAGCTTTAATATTTTATATAGTTCTTTAAAGTATCCCTTTAGTATATTGTTTGGTAAAATATTAAGTCCGTAAATTGATTTTCATTTTTATCATATTGGCATGGCTCAATCACGACCACTGGATGTTCCTCTGGTGATATAAAATGTCCATTAATTCTTAAAGGAAGATTTTATAATTAAATCAATGCAAGTATTAAACATACTTTGCTAGGTTGACTCCAATATATTTTATGTGTTCTGTAATTACTTTGAATAAGATTTCTCTTACTGTTATTACGTCCTAGAGTTTGTTATTATTACATAAAAATATTATTGATATTTGTAACTTTATTTGTAGCCTGAAACTTTATTGAAGCTATCAATTCAAATAGTGTCTTTTCTGATGCCCTGGCATTTTCTAAGTAAAGAATCATTTTCATCATGCCAAGAAAGAGTTTTGTTTCCTTTTTCTCTATTCCCTTTCATTTCTTTCTCTGATATTATTGCTATCGCGAGCATTTCTAGAACCATATCTAATAATAGAAGAAAAAGAGGATATCCTTCCCTTTATGCCTACATTTATTGGGAAAGTTTCTAGTGTATTACCATTACATATAATACTTACTTTGAGTTTTAATTCAATTCTTTTTTCATCACATTAGCTGCACAATGTCACTTGATTCAGAATTCCCAATGTGAAACAAATACCTTTCAAAGAGGTTATTGACAAAAAAGAACATATATATGTGTATACTTATACATATATGTGTATATATGCATATATATGCCAACATATATGGTGGAAAGGAAAGGAAACAAAGAACATTCCCATCAATTAAGGAATAAGTAAATAATTTGGGATGTTATATACATAAAGGGAAACTACTGTGCTACAACAATGAATATGAAAAATACAGAGGATCATGGAAGTGCTTACAAGGTGAAGCAAGCAAAGCCAGAGAAACAACACATATAATGACTACAACAATGTAAATGAAAAGAACCCAAAGTTCAAAATGAACAAAGCAAAATGTTGCAAAATTATAAAGTATAAGGACCCCTGTCTTCTGAAGAAGTTCAAGTCTGTAGTTTTGGAACATTTTACATAGAAGTGAATTGTTTCGATGTGTGGATCAGTCTTTATTGAATTGTATTTTCTTCTTCCTTTTTTTTTAAATCTATACTATAAAAAATATTGCTCTGGAAGGAAGAATATGGGGGAAATCTCGGAAATGTAAAATGAAAGATAATAACAAATACATTTCAAAAGAAAAAACAAGATATTATCAACAATCATATAGTTTATGTAATAGGAAATGAAAAATATGAGGAATTCAGAGGAGACTTGTATGAACGAAGACAAAGTGAAAGAAGCAAAAGCAGGAAGGCAAAATATACAATTGCTACAATAATATGAAGAGGGAAAAAAAACTAAAATGAAGTCACAACTCGATCCATTATAATAATGACAGAATCACAGAATTTAAGTGTTAAAAGATTTCTGTCAGTCTAATGTTCAAGCTATACCTGAAAAAAGATTCCATGATATAACATACATAAGAAATGGTCATTTGGTCTTTATTTGAAAAGGAATTTAATACTTTCTTAAGCATACTATTTTGTATTACTCTAGTTATTAACGAGTATTTCATATATCATATTGAAATTTAACTTTTCAAAACTGTTAATCCAATTTCTGCCCTTTGAGACTAAAGTGAACAATGCTAGTTTGTCTTTAATAATAATAATAAACATTTACATAGCACTTACTATGTGCCAGTTACTAAGCTACATACTTTATCATTATTATCTCATTTAATCCTCACAACAATATGAGATGCAGGTGCTTATTACTGTTGTCATTTTATAGACAAGAAAATTGAGGCTAGCAGAGGTGAAGCAATTTGCGCAAGGTCACAGAGATATTAAGTGTTTGAATCTAGATTTGAACTCAGATCTTCTTGATTCCACACCTTGTTGCCTATCCACTGTGCCACATAGCTAACTTTAAAGCCAATTATCCCCATTAAGTATTCTCTTCCAGGCTAACCATCTACCAGTTAAATCAAATCATCATATGGCATAGTTTGAGGAGTCTTTACTTTCCTGGTTGCCTTTCAGGTAATCAATGATATGGTCTAAATAGGGCAGAATGCAGGAGGTCTATTAACATCCTTTTCCAGTGAACTACGTCTCTCTTAATGCAGTCACACTGTTATTATATTTTTAAATCACATTACATTAATCAAATTTTAAAAGTCTTATATAGTTTTTGTGTGTGTTTCTGATTTATCTATTATAAGCCTTCCAATTTTTAGAATCTCCCCTTGTGTAGCTATTTTGGGTTCATTTGTTGATTTGTAATATTTTAAATGCATGGGCCTGGAATCTGAACCTGGGCCTCCCACATGGCAGATGAGAATTCTACTGCTGAACCACTCCTGATCTATATTTTGGCCCCAGATGGCTCCAGAGGAGAGAGTAAGGCTGGTGATTTTGTACATCCCTTCCTCACTTAAATCTAATTCACTTGCAAGTCATGGCATCACCTTCCTGATGTCATGGTCCTCTTTGACCACCAAAGACAAACAAGAGCAACATATTAATACATATTCAGTAATCCCCTTTTGTCCCATTTTGTTAATATATGTTTGTAAAGATAAGATTTTCCCCCTTGAATACCACTTTAGTTGAATATCAAATACTTTATTGTGCTATTTCATCAACATTTCCTTTTATATATTTTTTCTATGATTTATCCTTTGACCCACTCATTATTTAATATTTCATTATTAAATCTCCATTTGGATCTGTCTTTTGTTTGGGATCCCTAAACCAATTACTATTTTTATTTTATATATAATACGTATATGGATGCATATATGTACAGATATATACATCTATAAAGGCTATATTAACTATTTCTGCCATTTTACATTTGTATGTAACATCTTTTTGCTCTAGTATATGGTCAATTTTTTTCTGAAAGTTTCATAAGGTACTGAGAAACATATATAGATATATGTGTATACACACACACAAGTATATACTTTTGCTGTCCCATTTAGATGTCATTTAATTTCCCCAGCAATTTGATTTCATATTTTCCTTTTTGATTACCTTTCTATTAGACATCCAAAACAGAGAGACTGAAGTCTCTTTTAACTATTGTATCACTATTTATTTTTTCCTGTAGCCCAGATAATATTTCCTTTATTAATTTGAATATGATAGTATTTGGAGTATATATGTTTATTATTGGTATTGGTTTGCTGGCTACTGTTCCTATTAGCATAATGTAGTTTCCTCATTTATCCCTATTTATTTTTGGAATGTTTGTTTTTGTTGTGCTAGATAGCATGACTACAACTCCCACTTTTTTGGATTCACTTGAGGGAGGGATAGCAAATTTTATTTCATATTTGCATTTGCATGTATCTTTTTTTTTAATGAGCTTCTTGTAAGCAACAGATTATAAGGTTTTGTTTTCCTATCCAATCTATCACTCTTTTTCATTTAACTGAATTGTTTAAACTAGTCTTATTTAAGGTTACAAGAGGTTTATATTTTATATATTTTATTACATTATAAAATATGTGTAAATATTTATAAAGTTTATCATTTCTTCCATCTGTCTCCAATATTATTTTAATTATGATTTACCCTTTTCTATTGTAAATGCAATATTCTGTTCCTTCAATTACTTTATCTCAATATTTTCTTTTTAAAAATGTATTTATTATTTACTTTTAACATTCTTTTCTTTTAAATTTTGAATTCCAGTTTCTCTCCCTCCCTCCTCCCCTCTTCCACACACATGGCAAACAATATGATATTAATTATACATGTGAAATCGTGAAAAACATATCTCCATATTAGCCATATTACAAAAGAAAGAAAGAAAGAAAGAAAGAAAGAAAGAAAGAAAGAAAGAAAGAAAGAAAGAAAGAAAGAAAGAAAGAAAGAAAGAAAGAAAGGAAGGAAGGAAGGAAGGAAGGAAGGAAGGAAGGAAGGAAGGAAAGAAAATTACACTTCAATTTGCACTCAAAGTACATCCTCTGAAGGTGGACAGCATTTTGCATCATGAGTCCTTCGTAATTGTCTTAGGTCACTGTATTGATCAAAGTAGCCAAGTCTTATGAAGTTAATCATCATTACATTAATGCTGTTACTGTGCACAATGATCTCCTGGTCCTTTTTCACTTGACTTTGCATCAGTTCACATTGGTCTTGCCATATTTTGTTTTGTTTTTTTTCTACCCTCCACCCATCATTTCTTATAGCATACCAGTACTCCATCATAACTGTATGCCACAATTTGTCTGGCCATTCCCCAATTGATGAACATCCCCTAAATTTTCAATTCTTTGCCACTACAGAAGGAGCTACAATAAATATCTGTGTACACATAGAAGCTTTTCCTTTTTCTTTGATCTCTTTGTGGTACAGACCTAGTAATGTTATTGCTGGATTAAAAGGTATGTACAGTTATTTTTTTTTCAGTATTTTTTTCAAATGAAATAGTTGATACTTTCCTCTATTTTTGCCATCATTTGACTTTGCTTTACTGTTTCATGAAGTCCTCTGTAGCCTCTTCTCTTCCTGGGACCATAGAGGTCGCCTTCTCCTTATCTCAAGCCCTTGATTTGATCCCAACACACCATACATTGCTATTTGTCCTCCTGCTCCTTTACTCCTCTTTCACGTGCTCTCCCATGTTCAAATGTTTTCTACTTTTCCTGACAGATATTACCATCAATATCATCCATATAAAACATACCTAATTATACGAGTTATTAAGTGACTGACTTAACACTTCTGGATCTTCCATTTACTATAACCTGTGTGATTTGGGGCAAATCACTTGACCTGTCAAGGCCTCAGCTTCCTCATCTATACAAGAGGGTTGAACTAGATGACTCTTCCAGCTCAACTTTTATGATCCTGTGATCCATTTTCAGTCAGTAGCTCAAGTTTTCAGGGTCAGTTGTGAAGATAAGCACTCATGGTGATTTTTCACACAGCTCTTTCCTGTGTATTTTGTCAAAAAAAAGTAAAAAGGTCAACATCTAGTAGAGCTTGTAGAATCCTATATTAGAGTGGAACTGATTATATAGTCCAATATAATTTTTTAATTGTCCTAACAATTAGGATTTTGATCCTGAAGGGACCTCAGAAATTAAGATCAGTCTTTTCATAGAGACCCAGAGAGAATAAGTTACATGCCCAAGGTCACATAGGTAGCAGGTAGTAGCCAGGATTTAAACCCACAATTTCTAACTCCAAATCTAACTCTTTTTTCATTTTATAACACTGCCTCCCTTGAAGAGAGCTTATAATCCAATGGTCTTCCTGAGTAGATAAAGTGGGTCCTCAGAAATAATTTGAATAACTACATTCTAGGGAAGTTCAGAATGGAGAACAATGCTTCATGTCGAGGTTGAATTCTGCTAAATGACCTCTGAGGCCCTTAGCAACTCTGAGACTCCATTTCAATAATTCTAATTGCCCTTGCTTATCTGTTTTCTTATCCATAAAATTAAAGAGAAGGCTCTAGATAAAGGCCCTTTTCTGGTTCTGACCCCATATGTAGATGTTTGCATATGCTAATATACAATGGGAAATGGGAAAATAATGAAAATTTCTTGATGTTTCAGAGGTAGTTAAGCAATGAATGAAGAAGAAAAGGACTTGGAGTCTGGGGCAAAGTAAGGTAAGAGAACTAAACAGTGACTGACAAGATAAAAGATGGAGGAAGACAAAGATGTCAGTGAACAGTGAAAGAATGAGTTGGTAATCAGTGTGAGCTCAGCCTCATCTATGAGGAACAGCTAGAAATGGACTTCTCTCTCTGTCTCTCTCAGTCTTTCTCATTCCTGCTGTTGATGTGACCCTGTTCTTGGTAATCAAAGGATTAATTCATAACCCAGATGAGGGGATACAGTGTAGCAAACACTGCATCAAGAGCTGTTCTAGGTGATGCAGGGGAGATAGAGCTTCAATAAGATTCAGTCCTTGACCTCATCTGTCTCAGTTGCCCTTTTCTCTCCCACGACTCTGCTGCCATCCTGGTGTGAGCACACATCACCTCACAACTGGACCACTGCTTAGCCTGCTGACTGCCTTGCTCATCACAGGTCTCTCCCCACTGTACTCCATCCTCTGCTCAGCTGTCAAAATGATCCATGTAAAACACAAGTCTGACCCTGCCACCACAATATTCATTAAACACTAGTGATTCTCTATTATCTCCAGGATCAAATATAAGATCCTCTTTGTTAAATGCCTTCCTAACCTGAGCCCTTCCTCCCTTTGCAGTCTTCTTACAAGTTCCTCTCCTCCACACGCTCCGTGTTTCAGTGACACTGGTGTCCTTGCTGCTCCTCCCATACTCCATCTCCCAGATCTAGGCATTTTCTCTGCCTGAAGTACTCTCCTCTCCTCATCTCAGCCTCCCAGTTTCCCTAGCTTTCTTAAAGACTCAGCTAAAGTTCCACCTTCTGCAAGAATCCTTCCCTGATGTTCCTTCAGCTTAGTGCCTCCCCTCTGAGACAATCTCCAATTTATTCTGTTTATATTTTGTTTGTATGTAGTCATTTATATATCCTTGCCTTTCTTCCTATTCCCAGTGCTTAACCACAGTGTCTGGCACATAGTAGGAATTTAATAAATGCTAGTTTATGACTCATGAAACTGACAGTCTAGCAATGTGATGACACCCCAACCCAAGAAATGTAATACACAGTATTCCATTATGGAAATGTCAGAGGTAAAACAGTCAGAATGGATGGAAAGATGGACGCGATGTTAAAGAGGGGAAAAAAAGTTTCATGGAGGAGGTAGCTTTGGAATTGTAAAGGATAGGTAGAAGAAATTAAATGAGTAAAACAAAAAGGAGAAAACACTGTAGGCATACAGAACAATAGGGACAGAGGCACAGACACATAAGGACGTGTGACTCCTAGGTAGGTGTTCGGCTGTAACATAGAGAATGTAGAGGCAAATGAGGGGAGAAAAGACTGAGGAGGTAGGGTGTCCCCAGATTACAGAAGACTGAAAATGCAAAGCTATTTGACTTTTATTTACAGAAAATAACAAAGTAGCCAATGAAGATTGTTAAGCAAATGAGCGGCATGACCAGATCTTTACACAAAGGGAAAAAAATTCTAGAAGGATGTTAGAGTAGGAAAAGGATGGAAGGAGGGAGATCTGCCAAGAGACTCTGACAGTAGTACAACTGGGTGATAAGTGTCTGTGCTGGCATTAGTAGTTAGTAGTAATAACAGTTCACATTTTAATAATTATAATTATTATAGATTTTTGTATTTTAAGATTTGCTAAATGTTTTAGATTTGTTCATTCATTTGATTACATAATACTTTATCTTATAAAGCACTTTTCCAACAAATCCAAGGGGTTAGTGATACAGTTATTAATATCCCTATTTTACAGATAAGGAAACTAAGGTTACATAGACAGTAAGTTTCAGGGCCAGGACACTCACTCAAATTTTCTGACTCCAGCCACCAATGTTTTACACCGTAACAGGGTGCCTGTATGGCCTAAGGGGGTTACTAGAGGACAACCATGCACCAAGGGTAGGTAGTAACAGGACAAGTCAATGAGGTGTACAGAGACAAGGTTCTACAAAGCTGAGAAACAAAAAACAAAAAAGCAAACAGAGACAGTAATAGAAGTTCAGGTAGGAATGATGAGAAAAAAGAACAGCAGATATAATGGGGCAGTCAAAATCTAAAGCCTATCCTGAAAACAAGTTTATTAAAGAAAGGTCCAGAGGGTCAAAGTTCTCATATTGAGCATGATGCAGATAATGACTCACTAACTTCTGAAGAGTGCCTGAGTGATTAAGGGATAGAATGTGGCTCTAAGGTGATAGCTCCATAAAGAGGTCTGCAAAGTTATTGATAACTGACAGTCATTTTAGGTGCCCAACATGAGCTTGGCATTTTGCTCCCATATGGTTATGACCAGGCATCTCATTTTTGCCTGAAATCCATCAGAGGATAAATCATACCCAGTGAGAATTGAGGAGCCATTTGAGAAGATTTATGTCTGAGGTTCATGGTCAGGGAACAAGAGACCCTTGGCTGACCATATGCTCATGTTTTATGAGTCTCTGAAAAAAAATGTCATGATGGATTCAATATTGATCACCTTAATATCAACCCTGGTTGATATTAAAGGAGAATTTGACTTGTACCATTTCCAAATCTGTGGCTAGAGACCTCTTCAAATGGTGAGACATTTTGGTCAGGTCTGCAGGTGCCAAGAATCTGGAATTCTTTTCCTTCCTCCATTCTACTCTTTCTGGCTTGTTCTAATCAAAGCTGTTTGTGTCCACTCCAAGTGAGGTAACAGAAGAGCAACTGAAACCAGATTAGGTGGGAAATCCTTGACAAAATGGAACTAACGACCTGAGAAAGTCTATAGTAAGTAAATTGGAGACTCCTTTAGGTCCAATGCAGAACTCAGAAGCCATATGGGACATGATGAAAAACAGCTGTAAGTACTAAGGAAGAGAAAGAAAGAGAGAAAGAGGAAGAAAGAGTGAAAATCAGTTCTCAGGGAGAACAAGACCATGGATGGAAACATAAGGAAAAACAATATAACCATGAAATGGAAGATTGTACAACTAGAGGGACTTAAATACTTTGGCATTTTTGAGAAATCAAGTAAATCAAGTAAAATTTTAGTTCATTCAGCGGTTGACGGTAAATATTGATAATTACCTTTTGATTTCTGGGAGATTTCTTTTACTAAATACAATAGGTAAAGTATCCTATTTCTGGAAGATACCATGAATTGCTGAAAGTCAGAAAGAGCTGACTCCAGAACTTAATTGGTGTGTGACCTTGAAGAAGTCTCTTAACTTACTTCAAATTCTCCAAGTAGTCATTTCTGCTCCCTCTCCAATTTCTAAGGAGTCCCCAAGAAAGAGGCATTTCTTTAAAGATCCCAGCATAGTCTGCAGAGTGATCACTAAGGAAGCTCCTACTTTAATTTGGTCTACTTTTGCAGCAGGTAGTCTGTACAGTGGATAGAGCATTGGGCCTGGAGTCAGGAGAATCTGAGTTCAAATCTGGCCTTAGACACTGATTAGCTAAGTGACCCTAGGCAAGTCACTTAACCCTGTTTACCTCAGTTTCCTCATCTATAAAATGAGCTTGAGAAGGAAATTGTAAATCACTCCAGAATCACTGTCAAGAAAACCCCAAATAGGGACAGCCAGGTAGCACAGCAAGTAAGAGCACCGGCCCCAGTGTTGGGATGACCTGGGGATCGAATCCGGGCTCAGACACTTAGCACCCACCCAGAAACACCTGGCCGTGTAACCTTGAGCAAGTTACTTAACTCCAATTGCTTTAAAAAAAAAAAAAGAAAAGAAAACCCCAAATAGGGTCATGAAGAGTTGGACACAACAACAACAAAATCTACTTTTGAATAACTGACTTACTAATTTACGTCTCCAAGTTCAACTGAATTAGAGACTTGATGTTGTAAGGCACAGTAGAAAGAGCAATGGATTTGGAGTCAGAAGACCTGAGTTCAAATTCCTCGTGTCAGTATCTGTATGACTTAAAGCAAGATTCTTAACTTCTCTGACTGTTTTATTATTTGGAAAACAAATATCTTAAGCAAGATGACCTCTGAGGTCCTTCAGGGAACCGCCACCTATGACCCTATGAGCAATATTAATTTGGAACACTGAGAAAAGAAAACTAGCTCTGTCCCTCAGAATATTCCAGGTCTCAAAGTGGAATTTTGGATTGAATTCTATAAATGGAGCAGCCCATAATGATTCACTCAGATAAATAATGTCATTTTTTAAATGAAGCACTGTGTGAACATAATCTATATCTATTTCAGTCTATTGCAAATGAGATCATTTATTTGATATGACTTGTAATTGTAAAGATCGATATAAATAAAAGATATTATTGTTTCAAATTACTGCATATTGCTGTGTGAATATTCCAAGATTGATTCTAGGTTCAAGGTGGTCTATTTCTATAATTAAAGAAGACTAAAAGCCTTTTAAAATTCATTTTAATTAGCTTCCTGGGTCACCAAAGTCAAAGAATTGTTTACCTACCTGCCAAATTTCTAGTAAAAATCCTCTCCACAAGAGCTAGACTGGTCTTCAGACAGCAGACACAGGCCTATTGCCAGGATGACAGAGTTCCCTTCTAATTCAGTAGAACATGACAGAACCTGTCCTTCACTAGAATTGCTAGCATCAGCTCTGGAAATTCAAGGTCACCTCTGTGCCATCAGAAGACATTGGAAGAAGATTTTTATGAAGGAATGAAAAAAAAGATTTCCCCCTGATACTTCTCATGCATTCAAACAGTTCACAGTTTCCCAGTGGAGAGAAAAAGAGGGAGGGAGGGAGAGGGGGTGAGAGAGAGAGAGAGAGAGAGAGAAAGAGAGAGAGAGAGAGAGAGAGAGAGAGAGAGAGAGAGAGAGAGAGAGAGAGAGAGAGAGAGAGAGATGGGTAGATGGATAGATGGATAGAGGTATGGTTGGGTGGGTGACTGTAGCTATAGATACAGACAGATGCAAAGAGATGTAGCTTTAAGAGCTTAAAACTCTACTAAGGCTTTTGAGACAACCTGTATACAACATAAAAGCAAAGTTATTTTTTTTCTGTTGGGGGTGGGCAATAATGCAGGATCTGAAAAAGCATTGTTTGTGTAGAAGATGGCACAAGAGCTGAGTTTTGAAAGAAACTAGGAATTTTATAAGGCTGAGGTAAAGAGGGAATTCATTCCAGACATGGGGGATAGCAAGTATAAAGACAGAGCAAAAGGAGATGGGGAATAAAAAAAGACTAGAGGTCTTAACCTATCTTGGCTTCAGCTTCTTTGTCTGTAAAATGAGGCAGTCAGAGTAGAGGATATCTATACATCCAAGATATCCTGGTCTGGAATTCTTCTAATACCCTTGAACAACTTCAAATACATTCATATTTTCTTAGAATTTTTGACTCATAAGGGAATCTCTGAAGAGTTTATTTCTTTAAGATTATACAGGTGATAACTGGCATAGCCTGAATAGGAACCTATGTCTTTGGACTCCAAATCCAGTTCTTTTTCCATTGTACCACATTTGAATCTTTCATTATAGATTCACCATCCTCTGTGACTCTTAGGAAGGAAAGAAGGAAAAGAGAAAGGGAATGAAAAAAAGAGGAAGAAAGGGAGGGAGGGAGGAAGAAATGATGAAGAAGGAGGGAAAGGAAGAAAGGAAAGAAGGGAGGGAGGGAGAAAGGAAGAAGAGGAAAAGGAGAAAAATAATAATAAAATAAATAAGTGAATAAGGAGATAAAGAGAATCTCTGATTGGAAAGGGATAATAAATTACATTTGGATTTCTATGCTGGGAGGTGCTGAAACCAACTTATAACACAATGGAATGTGCCAAAAGTTAGCATTTCCTTTAGAAACTGTTTCATGAGGTTATAATCATTTCTCTCCTACCTGAGAAACTTCTGCTTTAATATTGTCCAGTCTGGTGCCAGGCAACACATAGGCATCACCTAAGTAACAAGTGAATGAACTCCTAATGCCTTCTGCTTGACTGCCTGTGGTTCTGAACAGTCTTTTTACAGTAGACACACCAGATGGATTCAGAATGTGTAACTAGCACTGAAGTAAAGGGATGATTTCAAAAGTCTCCATCATAGCACTAAAACCATGTTATCAAATTTGAAGATTTCTTCTATCCACCGACCCCCCCCCTCTCCTCTCTCTCTGTCTCTCTCTGTCTCTCTGTCTGTCTCTGTCTCTCTCTCTGTCTGTCTGTCTGTCTCTCTCTCTGTGTGTCTCTCTCTGTCTATGTCTCTCTCTGTCTCTCTCTCTGTGTCTCTCTCTCTGTCTATGTCTCTCTCTGTCTCTCTCTCTATCCCT
>NW_027187368.1:10045776-10127442 GCF_028583685.1 Petaurus breviceps papuanus | reverse complement strand
AGGGGTCCCATTTGAGAGGTCAGTTCTTAATATGCTTGATGCCAGGTCCAAGGGTGACACATCACAGTTGCAGACAGGGGGTGACATCCAGCTTAAGCTATCAGGCATCTACAGATGGAGGGTACCAAGCCTGTGGAAACAAATCTAACAAACAAGGTGAACAAACAAAAAAATCAAGAAGAAGCAAAGAGACAATAACCAGACTATTGTAGCCTCACTCACGGTAGAATAAATGACTTAAGGGTACAATTTTGTAATCATCTTCTCCAGAATAAACAATAGTTACAATGTTATCCCTCCCATATGCTATAATCTCTGCAGCCTTTGGAACATCATCTGGCTTCCGTTTTACCCATACTTTAGCTCCTGATTTTATTCTATCAGTAGAACCAAATCCTTCAGTTCCTGTGACAGTTATTTTGGAAGGAGGGTCAGTTTTTACAAGTGGCATTGTTTTACAAGGAATGATAATCACTTGAACTATCCTATCATTTTTATGAATCTGTATGGGCCCTTCACCTAAATTATGGAATGTTACAACAATTTCTCCTTGATAATTAGAATCTATTACTCCAGCCAATACATGTATTCCTTGAGCTGCTAATCCTGATTTGGGTAAAATCTGTCCAAAGTGATTTTTAGGGATTCTTATGCATATCCCAGTGGAGATTTTTCTTATTTCTTTTCTGTCCAACCAAAAGTCTTCTAAACAATGTAAATCATACTCCACCGAACCAGATGGTCCTGGGTACGGTGCTGGGACATCTGGCCTCAAGGTCCAATACTCAATATTTGGGATCTTATGTTTTTGTTGTTTTCTAATTTGCAGATTGGGGGTCATCATTCTGGCTAGAGGTGTACTTCCTCCCAATGGTCTATTATTCAAATTACGCAAAGCCATGAACAAATTATCCTTCCAATGTTGATATAAATTATTGGAACTTAACTTCCTCAACTGTTCTTTCAGTAATCCATTCATTTTTTCAATTAACCCAGATGCTTCTGGGTAATATGGAATACAATATATCCATTCTATATTGTTTAGTATACAATACTTCTTCATTTCATTGCCTTTGAAATGTGACCCATTGTTTAGAGTCTATTGGGATGGTAAAGAAGGCATTTGCCAAGTCAATAACTGCATACCAAGTCCCATCATATGTCTGGATCCTTTCTATTAAGGTAATGGTATCTGGAACAGCAGCATACAAAGAAGGAGTCACCTTATTCAACTGTCTATAATCCACAGTCATTCTCCATGTCCCATCTGATTTTCTTACTGGCCAGACAGGATTATTCCATCTTGTGGTTGTAGGGACTAACACTCCTGCTTCAACATATTCCTTTATAGTAGTGGTAATTTCATCTTGCCCACCTGGCACACGATACTGTTTTAAAGTAATTACTTCAGAAGGTTCAGGTAAAGTGATTGGGTCCATTTTAATTTTCCCACTAAAACTGTATTAATTCCTATCTTCCTCACAGCAAATTGGTATCTTCCTTCAGGTAAATTCAGAGTCATGCCTCTCAATACATCTATCCCAATGATGTATTCAGGAATGGGTACAACAATCACAGTATATTCTTTCTTAGGTAACTGCCCAATTTTCATTGTTATTTTAACCTGTCTGGCTGATATTTCAGCGCCTCCTAGACCTGTGATGGTAATAGGAGTTCCATGTTTAAACTTATCAGGGTTTCCATAGGTAAGTGTGGCCTCAGCCCCAGTATCAAGCAGTGCCCTAGTCACAGTAGTTGATCCATTCTTCCAATATATTGTTAAACCAATATGGGGTCTGCAATCTCTTCTGCATATTTCTTTTATCTGGGCTGGGGCTTGGCCTATCTCCTATTCCCCCTGAAGGTGGGGCAAACTTGGATACAAAGATTCAGATTCAGAAATACCTGCAGGGGTGGTTCCTGCTTCCCTG
Organism: Petaurus breviceps papuanus; assembly: GCF_028583685.1. NCBI lineage: Eukaryota > Metazoa > Chordata > Mammalia > Diprotodontia > Petauridae > Petaurus > Petaurus breviceps. The sequence goes on along the minus strand of NW_027187368.1, from coordinate 10,125,511 downwards.
TTCATTCTAATACTAAGTACCTTTTCTTGGTACAGCTTATGCAACTCTTCAGTAGGAATACCATCTATTCTTCTAAAGTCCACCCCTGCTCTTAATAGAGCAATAAACAGTTCCCTTCTTGTTGGTCTATTTTGTCTCTGAATCCTCTGGCTGTTTACTCTTCTCTCTCAAGGCAATTTGTCTTTTTCCCATTCCCCTAAATCGCTTAATTGTGAAAACTTATCCAGCACCTCTGAAAGAGGGTGCCCTATTTCTCCAATTAACAGAGTCAGAATTAGGTGCTTATATGCAGGAGGAGCCATCTTCACTATGATATTTCTATGAGGAACTCCTAGGGGGGTATCATAATATGCATTTGCATCTCCAATCAGGATAGCAGTTTTCATTACCTCCTCCTTTAGTTTTCTCATACAGTCTCTAAGTGAGTACCAGGGTCTGTCTCCCCTAGGCCACATAGATTCAGTTGGATATTGCTTTTTGCATCCTTCTGCAGCTAAAGCTAGAAGATTAGTTTTGTTATTTCCTCCTTGCATATGGTGATCCCTAAAAGCCTGGTGTACAAAAGGATTCTGACTGATACTTATGAATTTTAAACAGTCCTCATTGTCCAGTGTTATTCCTCCTGCGCCTTCATCAGTGATTCTTACTATCCAAGACACTAAAGACTCCCCCATTGTTTGGGTAAATCTACTCAATATATCAGTGATCTCCTGTTGAGTGAAATCCTCAATTATCTCCCTGGACTCTGCTTTGCCTCGGTGGTTCTCCTGTCTTCTTCTTCGTATGAGGAGAGCTTCTACATTAGAAGACTCCTCATCTAACCTTGCTCCATTCTCCTCACACACATTCTCCTGGAAGCTGTCAGGGCAACTCTGCCCAGCCTGTACAAAAGCTGCATGCACATTCCTTCTGCTAGTTTTTTGCTTCCTTTTAGCTACATGAACAGTAGCTTGCTCCTGGACCACATGAGTCCCTCCATTTGGTCTTCTGAGTGCTGTGACACAGAAGAATCCTCAGGCAAACCAGCTGACTCCCTAGCCATCCGAGCTCTTTCCTTCAGCAGCTTATCCCTACTTTTACACATAAGGCTATAACTTGTTAGCAGCACCCAGCCTCTCCTGCACACTCCTGCCAGTTCTTTGCCTGGTTCTATGGGTATTGCTTTCAAACATCTTTCCAAATCTCCAGGTTCTCCCTCTTTTAGCCTTGGTTCCCAGTTTTCACAAGGCCCTGTGCTTTTAGCCCATTCTCTGGCTAGAGAGGAATAAGGCAAATCCTCCCAACCTGGAATAGCCATTTCTCCCTCTAAAGCCCCACTGCTTCCAAATAGAGGCCTGACATTTTGTGATCCCATCCTGGTCGCCAAATGTATCAGCAATGCCATATTCACAATGCCTATGGAGATTACAGATATGCTGATATAATTATCCATCACAAAATACATCATGCTTGCCATATGGGGGAATAAGCTGGAAAATTTATTAAGATACCAAAAGACTGAGTCCCAAAACCAGAAAGTGAAAGCCATCAGAGTAGTTATGACATTTGGCACAGGTAGATAAAGTAGAAAGCACCCACATTTTCAAGCCTTTGAAACAGAACAGGCTACCTCAGGCAAAGGTCCTCCTCTCCCCACGCACAGCAACCACCCAGCGTCCAGGAAGCGCGCTCCCAGCAGCTCCGGCCCCTGGCAGTCCTCAGCAGGAGTCCTTAGCAGAAATTCTGGCTAACTCAAAAAGGGCTTTGCGCTGCCGCTGCCGCTGCCTCTGCTGCTGCCGCCGCCATCGCCACCACCGCCAGCCACCGCAGGAACTCCAGCTTGGCTTCCGCTTCCTCTTGCTCTGCCCCTTCCTGCTACATCAGCAAGTCCAATGGGGCATGGAAGATCTTTAAATCCCATAACCCTTACACCCACATCTCCAGTTTCTCCCAAACATCAAACTTTTTATCTTTAAAGACTTGCAGGATTTAGAAACATTATTAGAACCTCAAATTCAACATATCCAAAGCTAAACTTAATATCTGGATTCTCCTCTTTGTGATTTCCCTATGTCAGTTGGTACTATCAATTCATCTAGCCATCCAAATTTGTAACATTGGTGCTCTCACTGACCTTCTCAGGCATGTACTTGCTATCTCATTCCCACTTCCATTAGAAAAACATTAGAATGTACTTCCTTGAGAGGAAGAATGGTCTTTTAAGAGTTCTGGAGAGTTTATACTTTTCCCCCTTTTCACTGTATCTCTAGCACCTTAGTATAGTGTCACAACACACACATCAAGAGTTTAATAAGTGATTATTGACTGACTTCTCTCTGTCACCATGCTGTTGAGCATAATGAATCCTTTCCTTAACACAACAAATTCAATTTCCTCCTCTACTCCTGCCCACCACAATTCAAGTCCAGATCCTCACAAACTTCTTCCTGGCCAAGTACAGCAGCTTTCTTATTGACACATGTTCTTGTGTCCATTCATTTCCCCCTAAAATTCATTCTTTATTCTTAATACAAACAACCCCAGGTCCTGGGGCCTGCTGACTAATGGAAGAAGAGATAATTGAATCTAACCCTTTTATTTTGTGGTAAGAAAACTGAGGCTGAGAAGGGAAATTATTTTAAGTCACATCATTATTGAAAGACATAACTTATGCTTAACAATTCCAGAGATATGTCCACTATACACTGATTCCTTAAAGTCTTCCCAAATAGATTGTCCTTTAAAGTCACTAGCCTCATAAGAGGGAGAAAGGATTTAGTACTAATCTCATTTTACTCATTGGAATTCCATGATTCTATGACTGGATGACAGAGAGAATAAAAAATATGGCTTATAATTTAGGATAAGAACAGAGATGGAAGTAGACACATGAGACAATAGACCAGTACTCCATCTAAGTTATCAATCAATCCACAAAAATTTATTAAATACCTACTATGTGCCAGGTAGCCCAAGTTTCACTTTCCCTGGAACATTATGGAAACTGGAGGCTTGTTAGGGGAAATAGAGGGTTGCTTAGACTGTGAGCTTTTGCTTTCTGGTCTAAGTAGAAAAAGGAAACAGTCTTTAGAGCAAGGAAGGAAAGCTGCTAAACTCAGTATGAGGTCCACATGATTTGGAGAAGTTATTCATAATAATAGCCAAGGAAAAAAAAAGCTTATTGTAACCAGAGTTACTGTCTGAATACTTCTATCATCCATCCCATAAAACCAAAGTTATTGTTAATGGCAAGACATATATTTGGGGGATAGGGAGCAGAAGAGAGGCAGGCTCCAACCCAGGGAAAGAGGTGAATACAGACATTTCCCGGACACAGCAATATTCTGGAACCTGAGGAGAGAGCATTTGTTTTGCCATTGTCTGCATTTCTGCCCTGTACTCCAACATGAATAATTGTAAACGTTTTGCTAGACTGGAAGATATTCCAGGGAAATTGGATCTGCAATTCTGCCGAGTTTCACAATTCTCTGTGCAGTTCTGTGTCAAATTGTTTGTTTAAAACCAGTTTATTTTGCCTTGTTGGTCCTGGACAGTCCCTTTAGCTGAAATATTTCTATTACCCTTGCTTAAGAATTTTGTATTTTCCTTGTTCTGCTAAAAAAAATTGTGCTGACCTGTCCTATGTATATGAGTTATTGTTTTTTATTTAAATTACTCTAGTTCCTTTACAAGGAGGTTTGGTGGACAGAATAGCTCTTTCCTCGACCCTCTCTTGTTTTATTTCTGTCAACTCCAATCCAGTAATCCAGTTGCAAACAACCTCCTGGGATAAATTGAAAAGGAATTTCTCCATTTTTCTTTAGTTAAATTCTAACCTCTCCATAGGAGGAAGTGGATATAATAGGTTGCCATAAAGACATTCTGGAAAGGGTGGTATGAAGGAATGTCAAAGAGAATGGATTCTCCCAGGCAAGGAAACTGCCAAATTAAATGGCAATGAATATCTAATTTCTCTGTGAAGTGGGGCATAATCCCCATAGCTCTTGGTAACCCCTTGGAGCAATTCAATTACAAAAATGGTTTGTCATAGTAAATCAACCATCTTTTTTACTTGAGAATTAAATATGTCTCCAACAAACAGTTTTCTAGGCTTCTCTTGTAAACCTCTAATGGAGGTAGTCTACTACCTCTCAACACAGCTTATTCCATTTTGAGGCAATTCTAATTACAAAGAAGTTTTTTTTTCCTGACACAACCCTAAACCTGCCTCTCTCCAGGTTATACACCCATTGTTCCCATTCTTAGTAACACCCCAGGAAATTTAGCAAAACAAGTCTAATCCTTCTTCCATAAAATATCAAATATTTGAAAGTAATACTTGACTCTCCTCCATTTCCCTAGCTCTACTGCCAAATGTATGCTTGCCTAAAAGACTGTTTTATGGAGAACTCACACAAGGCAAATGCTCACATGGTGGTCAGACAAAGTGATACAAAGACACTCTCAAAGTCTCTCTGATAATTTTAGGAACTGATTACATGACATGGAAGACATTGGCACAGGACCATCCCGTAGGGTGTTCCCTCCTCAAAGAAGGTGCTGTGCTCTATAAGCAAAGCAAAATTGAAGTATTTCAGAAGAAACACAAGATGTACAAATTTAGAGAATTCACCCCAAATGTTCACATGGACTACTTGTATCCAACCTATGGTAGAGCATTCTGGGCTTATATTGCTCTGATCAGCAAAGTCAGACACACTGTAATTTGACTCTTACATAGTGTAATTTGACTCTTACATAGTGATGTCATTTTGGTCTTTGAGAATGAAGGATGACAACCAGCTCTACAACAGCTGCCAGATCTTGCTGTTTCTACCTCCACAAATATTTCTTCCAGCTCACTGCTCATCTCTGCTCATGGCCACCACTCTAGTTCAGTCCCTCATCAGCTCTTGCCTAGATTGTTAGTCACCCTTCCTCAAGTCTTCCCCCTTCCACGCTGCTACCAAAGTACTCTTCCTCATACCTGACTGCATCACTCTCATACTCAATAATTGCCAGTGGATTTTTAATGATTCCACCATAAAGTCCAAGTTCTTCTGTTTATCTTGGAAAGCTCTTTATACCCTAGCTCCAATTTTTTTTTACCCTTGTTGGACATCATTCCCACTCCTGCACTTCTTTTTGTTCCTCACATATAATATTCCATCTTTCATTTCTTTTCTTTTATTCAGGCCATCCTCTATACCTAAAATTCATGCCTTCCTCTCTGCTGCCTCATAAAATATGTCTTTTCAAGATGCAATTCAAGCTGTACCTTTTGCATGAAGCTTTCTTTATCTCTCCCCTCCCCAACTGCCAGTGCCCTCCATTCCCAAACTATATTATATTTCCTTCATATTTATTTGCATTTGTTCTTTCAATATTTACTCTATACTTACACACACTATGCCTATATATTTTTATAAATATTCATCTATATAGATACATATATATGCATATATATTAATATGAGGTTTATATATTCACATACTTCTTGATTGTTTCCCCATTGGAATATAATATCCTTCCTTTTTAGAGACTACTTCATCCTTTGTATTTATATTCCCAATGATAGCATAGGACCTGGAATACAGTAAGTGCTTAATAAATGCTGGTTGACTCTCTTGCAATAGCCATGTCTCTTCCAAGTCTGCTTCTCTAGATGAAATATGGGTATATTGAGTTTCTTCAAAGGATGCTCATATGGCATGGTCTGAAGTCCTCTAATCATTTCAAATGTTCTTTTTTTTATCTGTGTTGAAGTTTATCAATGTGCATCCTGAAAGGTAGTTTCAAGATCTGAACAAGGTATACGGCAGCTGTGGTCTGCCCAAGGCGGAATATGGTAAGATTTCATCTCCCTTATTATGGACACTGTGTCTCTCTATTCCAAACTCTACATGAGTGATGAGTCACCTCTACAACATCCCTAAGTCTTTTTGAATACTTTCATTAAAATGGGAACTCCCTACCTCACAGGCTTCCTTTGTCATTTTCAGACAGCTCTGTTAGAAATTATGTTGAACTTTTAATCTGCTGTAAGAATTCAGAAGAGAGTGACCAATCACTGGTTAATCAGGGGAAAATGTCACAGAATAGATAGGTTTCAATTGAATCAGGGTCTTGACATGTCTAGAATACAGAAAGAACATTCTATAGAAAAAAGTTTTCAGGAGAGAAATTTCTCCTTGGCACCAATTTATTTTGGAGTAGATCCTTATTTTCATTAAATCTGCTTTTTGAGTTGACTTTAAAAAATCACAGATTTTGATTAAGTCTATCAAATGCATAACAGTAGCAGAATTTGAATTTAAGAACATTGATTCCAAGTCCAGTGTTCTTTCTATTGTTGGATTTACCCATTTCCCCCCTTTTTCTTCAAGTTTTCTCTGACTTATTTTAGATTCTGGGAAAATTTCCCAATAGAATATAAACTTCTTCAAGGAAGAGACTGTTCAATGCTTGTCCTTGAATCCCTGGAACCAAACACAACGCCTAGAACATTATAGGCACCTATTAAAAGCTAATTGAATTTGAATGAATTGAATTGAACTGAAATGAAAGTTCTGGGCCCAAGGAACTGAACATCTTTTCACAGCTAGCTTTCTGTAGACTTGCTAGGGACTCCAAATCCATGAAGCCTATACACTGGCAGCTGGTCAGAGACCCATACACTGTCTGGCATGTACACAGAGAGAGCCAACTGGACTGTTTCAGATTTCCATGCCACTGTACACTGATCGAAACATGTCTCTAGAGAAGGTCAGAAAATGGAGGAAATGTTTCCTTTTGTTCTCTGATGGTTAGGTCACTGGATTGAGGTGAATCAGGTTGTTTACTTAAAACGCTTTGCCATTCTCTTTCCCGGTCCCAAATCCTATCACCGCAACTTTGTTGCCAAGCACTACCGGAAGTGCTGCGATATGAAGAAATGCAAAAGGCAGTTCCCCTCAAGGAGTTCACTGCTTAATGGAAGGCATAACATGCAGGCAACCAGGTACAGCAATTCAAAAAGCATCTTGCTGTGCAAAATCGCATAATAAAAACCACTGAGGTTTGAAGAAAATTGGGTTAGAGGCACAACACTACTAAGTACTAAAAAATGTTAGCGCTGTTTCATACATGTTAAATAGTTAAGAAAGACATAAATTCTACAAAATGCTCCTTGAGATTAAGAACTGTTGCTTACCTCTTTTTTTGTATCCACAGAGCTTTGCACGTGACCTAGCACACAGTAGGTGCTTAATAAATGTTTATTGACTAATTGGGTAGGCATCTGCTCAGCCTGGGTGCCAGGCTTCTCTGTGTAGTCCAATGCAACTCAGGTCTCAAGGTCTGGGGGAAGGGGATTGTACTGGGGGTGGGAGAGAGTAGTTTGAAAGAAGACTTTGCCCACAGCTCCTACTGCACTAGAAGATAGACAGCAAATATGGCACTCTCCCTTGACTAAGACATAAAGTTTGCTTGTAAAAGTAGGTGTCAAAAAGGTTGTGGTTTGTGAGTTATTTTGAAGTGCTATGGTTTTTTGAGTTCCGTTTCTCGCTTGCATTATGCTCAAAATATTCCCTAATAAATCAATCATGTTGGGACAAATTCACATTTTTGAAATGGTATTATAGAAGAACTGTCATTTCAAACAAACTCTATACAGTCTAAATGGGAAATAACCAAGAGCGAAGAATTAAGATTTAAGGGGAATACAGAAAGGCTTCTGGTAAGAAGGTGGGATTATCTGGGACTTGAAAGAAACCAGGCAAATCAAGAGGCAAAGATGAGGAGGGAGAACATTTCAGGCATGGGGGATAGTCAGTGAAAATGCCTGGAGGTGCTAGATGGAGTGTCTAATACAAGGAAGACCAAGGAGGCTAATTTCGCTGTATATAAGTCTATGTGTGTATGGGGGTGGGGAAGGGGGTTCTGAGAGGGGGATTGGGAGGACCAACCTTTCTTAAGGTATAAGAAAGCTAGAAAGATTGGGGTGGGAACAGTTGATGGAAAACTTGAAACAACAAATGCAGGTTTTTGTATTTGATTCTTGAGATGACACTGAGCCACTAGAATTTATTGAGTAGGGTGGTAATCTGGTCAGATGTGCTCTCTAGGAAGGTCCCTTTGGCAGCTGAGTGGAGGATGGGCTGGAATGTGGAGAGACTTGTGGCAAGCAGACCAATCAGTTGTCTGTTGCAATAGTCTAAGTATAAAATAATGAGGGCCTGTCCCAGGGGGCTTTGCAGTGCCAGAAGAGAGAAGTGGCCATATGTGAGAGATGTTACAAAGGTAAACCAACAGCATTTCACAACAAATTGTATATGGGAGGGGGGAGAGAATGAAAGGTTGAGTATGATAACCAAGTTGTGACCCTGAGTGACAGGGAGGATGGTGGTACCCTCAACAATAGAGAAGAAAATTAGGAAGAAAATTTGGGAGGAAGATAATTTTATCAGCTTTACATATGCTGAGCTGAAAATGTCTACAGGATATTCAGTTCAAAATGTACAGTAAGCAATTGGAGATGCAAAACTAGGGGTCAGCAGAGAGGTTACATCTAGTTATATGGATATGAGAATCATCAGCAGAGTTATAAATGAAATATAAATCAACATTTCTAGAAGTTCAACCTTGTAGTCATGAAGACCTAGCCCCAAACCACGCCTGTGATGTACCATGAGGAAGTCTCAAACTACATTAGTCTCTACGACTTTAAAATTGTCAGTAAGTAGCCAGTCTTCCATATTTGAGGGAATTTTCACAGGAGAAGGTATATATATACCAATAAAATAACAGGTCCGTAGTCACCTGTTACTACCACCACACCTCCAAATGAAAGCATATGAATCCCCAAAAAAGATGTGAATGGTATATTATGTGCTTCTGATACTTTATAGCATTTTCCTTTTGATGCAGGCAAGAAGCCTCTTTCAAATCAAAGTCATTTGTCATATCTCTTCATTCAATTAGTGTTTCAAGATAAAATACATAGATACAGAAGATACTAGCAATTTGAATAATTTTTTTGGTTCCGTGAGAGGGGTCTGCAGACAAAAAATAATGTGGATCTCATTATTTAGAGGAAATTAGAAATATCTTTAGAAGGTTCTGCAACACAATGTCCCATAGACATCTCAAACTCAGAATATCCAAAACTGAGCTCGTTATTTTCCCTCCAAAATTCACCTCTCTTCTGAATTTCTCTGAAGTTTATCACCATACTTCCAGTCACCAAAGTTCACCCTCAGCATTGTGCTTGACCCCTCTACCTCCTTCTAACCCTTCAGACCCAATCAATTGCTAAATCTTGTCATTTCTATCTCTACAATATATCTTACATTTATCCCTTTTTCCTCTTCACTCAGATATATTTATTTCATAGTTTTTTTTCATTTTTCAAATGCTTTCTTAACTTATGATATCATCATTCATTTCTGCCAGATTTTGAGTTACAAATTTTCTCCCCGTTTTTCCCCTACCCACCACCCCAAAATAGCAGTCCCACAGGATATCCCCTCCTCCAGTCTGCTCTCTCCCATATTTTCTCCCATACCCCTTTCAACTTTTCCAGTAGGGCATGGTGGATGTCTATACCCCTGTACTTGTATATCTTATTTCCCAATTACATGTAAAATAGTATTAATAATAATAATGTATATATATTTAAACATTTAATTTAAAAACTTTGAATTCCAGATTCATTCCCTTCCTCCCTTGTCACCCACCCTTACTGGGAAGATAAGCAGTTCAGTATAGGTTGTACATGTGTAGCTAATGCAAAACATTAACATAATAGATATATTGCAAAAGACTGACTATATTTCCCTCCCTCCTATCCCACCTCCCACTTGTTCTATTCTCTACTTTGATCCCATACCTTTTCAAAAGTCACTGCTTCCAACCTCCCTCCCCCCCCCCAGCCTGCCCTCCCTTCCATCATTCCCCCTCTCATCCCCTTACCCTCTAGTCTCCTGTAGGGTGAGACATCCTATTTAGTGTGTATTTCATTCCCTCTCCAAGCCAAATTCAATGAGAATAAGGTTGATCCATTCCCTTTTGCCTTCCTATTCTTCCCTTCCATTTTTCCCTTGCCTCTTCTATATGAGATAGTTTACCCCATTCTGTCTCTCCCCATCTCCTCTCATTATATTCCTCTCTCACCTCTTAATTTCACCTTTTAAGTATCATCCCTTATTATTAAATTGAATCTGTACCCTCTATCTATGTATACCTGTAAACATATATACACACATTCACATATATATTCATATGCCCATATACCATCATATATAGACATATATATATATATATATATTTCCTTCAACTATTTTCATACTGAAAAAAGTTTCATCAGTTACAATTATTGTTTTTCCATGTAGGAATGTTAATAGTTCAACTTTGATAAGTTCCTTATGATTTCTTTTCCCTGTTTACCTTCTCATGCTTCTCTTGCTTCTTGTATCTCAAGGTCAAATTTTCTATTCAACTCAGGTTTTTTCATCAAGAATGCTTGAAAGTCCTCTATTCCACTGAATGACCATATTTCCCCCTGAAACATGATATTCAGTTTTGCTGGGTAGGTGATTCTTGGTTTTAATCTCACCTCCTTTGACCTCCGGAATATCACATTCCAAGCCCTTCGATCCCTCAATGTAGAAGCTGCCAGATCCTGGATTATCCTGATTGTGTTTCCACAATATTCAAATGGTTTTTCCTGGATGATTGTAATATTCTCTCCTTAATCTGGGAATTTCAGAACCTGGCTATAATATTCCTAGGAGTTTTCTTTTTGTGATCAGTGGATTCTTTCAACCTCTATTTTGCCCTCTGGTTCTAAAACATCAGGGCAGTTATCCTTGAGAATTTCTTGGAGGATGATTTCTAGGTTCTTTCTTTGATCATGGCTTTCAGGTAGTCCAATAATTTTTAAATTATCTCTCCTGGATCTATTTTCCAGGTCGGTGGTTTTTCCCATGAGATATTTCACACTGCCTTCTATTCTTTCATTTGTTTGGATCTGTTTAACAGCATCTTGATTTCTCATAAAGTCATTAGCTTCCATTTGCTCCAATCTAATTCTGAAGGAATGATTCTCCTCATTGAGCTTTTTAGATTCTTTTTCCATCTGGCAAATTTGGCTTTTTATGGCATTCTTCTCCTCATTGCCTTTTTGAGCCTCTTTTGTCATTTGAATTAGTCTATTTTTTTAAGGTGTATTTTCCTCAGTCAGGCTGTTGACTCTCATTTTGTAATTTTCTGGCATCATTCTCATTTCTCTTCTCAATTTTTCCTCCACTTCTCTTATCTGGTTCTTAAGGTCCTCTATTGCCTGCAACCAGCTCGTATTTTCCTTTGAAGCTTTTAGTGCAGGAGTTCTGACTTCACTGTCTTCCTCCTGTTCCATGCTTTGATCCTTTTTGTCCCCAAAATAAGATTCTAATATTGGATTCTTCTGATTGTTTTGTTTCCTTTGCCTGGTCATGTTGGTACTCAATTTTTTTGATTTTTGGCCTTTTTGCCACAGTAGGACTCTGCCACCAGACAGGGGAGCTTTCATCCCAAATGCTGCGGTTTTCTCAGATGCTGGAGGTATTAGATGGATGCCCTCTCTGAGGCCTCCACACGCCCTGGCAAGCTGGACACACACCCCAGGACCTCCACCCTAGACTGCAATCCAGTTCCAGTTCCAAGCAGGTTAAAGCTAGAGCAATTATGCCTCAGACTGGTCACTTGGTCCCCCTACAGTCTGCAGGCCAGGAGCTAAAGCTGGCATGTGGTGGCAGCTGCACAGCCGCAGCTCCTCAGAGGCTTCTCACCCTGAGGGAAAAAGCCACGCACTCCCACTTACTGGTCCCAAAGTCTGCAGTGCACTGACCTCTCACTTTGTCCTTCGCATCTATGTGTTGATAATTCTGGAAACGGCCACAGCTGCTGGTGATCTGGAGTCCCTCCTGCAGGAGGCTGGTCAGGCCCGCCCTGGGGCTAAAAACTCTGACTCACGCAGGCCTGGGCTCGGCTCCCAGAGTGCTGTGCCTGCCCATTCCTGCTGGCCTGCTGGGCTGTCCTCAGCGGGAGGTTAGCTTCTCTATGTCATTTTGTGGGTTCTGTAGCTCCAAAGTTTGTTCAGAGTCCCCTTTTACATGAATTGAGGAAGGTAGAAGCCAGAGCCACACAGAGGTCCCGCTTCTACTTTGTCATCTTGACTCCGCCCCCCATTTATCCCTTTCTTTAAGCTCATGGAGATACCATATTAGGTCAGGTGCTCATGACCCCTCTTCTGAATTACTAGAATAGAATACTAATTGGTCTTCCTGCTTTATTTCTTCCCTGTCTAATCAATCCTCCACATTGCTGTCAAGTGACTTTTTTTTTTTTTTTTGCTTTTTGGAGGGGCAGTTGGGGTTAAGTGACTTGCCCAAAGTCACATGGCTAGTAAGTGTGTCAAGTGTCTGAGGCTGGATTTGAACTCAGGTTCTCCTGACTCCAGGGCCGGTTCTCTATTCACTGTGCCACCTAGCTGCCCCTCCAAGCGACTTTCTTAAAGTTGTCTGATCATGACAGTCTATGCCTTAATAAAGTTCCATGACTCCCTTTTGCTTTTGAGATCAAACAGGAGGCTTTGTGTTTAGTTTGTAAAATCCTTCATAAACCTGGCCCCAATCTAACCCTAATATATATCATTCCCCTTTCTGTAGTCTATGATCCAGACAAATTAGCCTTTGTGATGCTTGTCCTCTGTAACAATTCACCTTCCAACTCTATGAGTTCACTCTGGTTGTCCCCCATGCCATGGCTGAAATGTGCTCCTGAGGTGGGGAGTGCAAATCTCTGCTATTTACAATCTCTTTTACCTTCCAAACTCTACTCAAGGGAAACCTCATATGGAACCCTTTTCTAATTCTCTCAATGCTACTGTCCTCTCTAAAAACAAAACAAAATGACAAACAACAACAGCCTAGTATTTACTTCGTATATATTTATGAACATTTTTCTTTCCCACTACACTATGAATTCATTGAGAAAATAGACTATTTCATTTCGACCCCTGTATCCCTAGGGCAAGAGTGCTTGGCATGGTATAGGTGCTAAATATGAGCTTGCTGATTGATTGAATGATTGATATAAATGATTGCTTTCAAGGTTAAAGAAACAGGAATTCAGTATTAAAACAAAAAAAATCATCCTTAAAAGAGAGCTTTACAGAGTTCTAATGCTCTTGAAGGAGAATCCAGCAAAAATATGAATTGGAAGCTTTTGGGGTACATTAGCCACTTTCCATTTAATATATGTTAGCTAAGGCTTTCTAAAAAAGCTGCTGAATTCAAACAGAGCAGATATTTTTGCCTGGGTGTTGATTTCTCATAGGCTTTCATTAGCTGGAGGCTCCATGCAGGTCAGAGCCATCTGCTTCCCTTCAGGGGCCTCTCCAGTAGTGGTTCTCTGCCACGAAATGATGCTCAGAGTTCCAAGTACATGCAACCTTGTTCTTAAACAACTTGTCCTCAAAATATCCTGTTTCTTTTTTTTTTTTTTGAGAGCTTTAAAAATGCTGCATATCCTCAGGGCTTATAGGACTTTAAAAAATCCAAAGACCTTTTAGTTAAAGGTAAATAAGACCAAGTTGTTTGGAAAGGGTTAGGGACTGCCCTTCCTAAAGACCTCAGTGATTGGGAAGGTGATGGAAAGACACTATTTGGGAGAAACTGTGGAGTTGCTTTCTCTGGATAAAAATTTTAAGAGATTATCTATTCTTCATCTTCATTTTGAAGAGGAGAAATCTGAGGTCCATAGAGGTCAAGTAACTTGCCCAAGATCACAGATGAGCAAGATGCAGAGTGAGAATTTTGACCCCAGTCTTCTGACTCCAAACCCAAAACGGAAGTCAGGAAGGCCTCAGTTCATATCCTACCCATGACATTCATTAGCTGGGTCACCTTGGTCAAGTCATTTAACTCCTCTGAGTCATTTCTTCCTTCATAAAATAAGATTAGTGATACTTTGCAGTACTTACTCCATAGCATTGAGATAATGTTTGGAAAACATTTTACAAATTTTAATGCTCTTTGGAAACACCAGTTATTGTTGTTCATATATCGCCCTGACTCTCTGATACCAGTGAGTTGGGTTATTTTAAGAAAACAGCAACAAAACAATCTAATATGGCACCTTGCCTAGAAGCAGGTGGATAAACTAACTCACGGTTATTTAAACTCAATTTCTGTAGAGCTTCATTAGAGTGCTAAGGTGGCATTATTTCCTAAGAGGCATCAAGTTGTAGGTACATTTGAAATGACTGATTTTTCCCCCTATTTTAAGCCTATGAATATTTTATTTCTGAATCCAGTTCCTTTCTCATCTTCTATCTTCAAATCACATTCTCATCCTTACCCCATGGCTGCACATTTGTCCCCAAGGGCAAACAAAGGTCCAGTCAGAAAGCATACAGTCCAAGCATCGTCCCTAAAGGCAGACAGTTACATCTGTCTGACCTGGAGAAAATATAGTAAGGAGACAGCGACTCAGTACAATCCTCACAGGCTCCATGCCCAACCTGAATATCTTAATGTTTATCTATCAATCATTCTTACATTTCAGACTTTTCCTTAGTATAGACAATTAATACTATCTGACATAATTTTTCATATATATAATTTTCAGGTTGAAACAGGTCTTCAAAGACCATTTGGTCTACTGATTTTCATTTTACAAATGCAGAAACTGAGGCATCACAGAAGGACACATAACTAGTTATTAGCAGCAATAAAACAAAACTCAGATCTTCACTTGAATTTTTGTGGTTTTGCTTTATTAAATTTTAATTGATACTTCTTGATCAAATTTGTGTATGTTCATGTATATACATATATGTATAATATACATACATACATATGTGTATACACACACAGTATATCCCCAAAATTTTATTGCCGTTTTGAGCTTCTCTCTACCTATAGATAGACAGATATAGATATACACACATGTCCCCATTTATAAATAATACAATATGCGATATGATATACAATATGACATATGGTATGATATGGTATATGTGTGTATATAGTGTTGTGTATATAGTTCTATTAATTCAAAAACTCAAAATCCCTAGTCTAGATGACTTCTCTAGGTCGCTTTTAGACTTAGGATTGTAGACAGGAGCTTTTCTTCCACACCACGGACAATATTCTAAAGTATCTACTATTTATTTTATTTAGCAGTCACCATTTTAATATCTGGGGATGAAAAGAAAAAAAATTAAATTGCTCTTGACCACAAAAGAGCTAATGTTCTATCAGTAGAGACAACAGGTATATATGTAAGTATAAACAACATCAACATATAAATGCAAGGATTTTTTGTGGAGAGTAGGAAGAATCATTAGCAGTTGTGTGTGTGTGCACATCAGGAATGCTTCTGATAAGTGTTTCTCTCCTTTCTTTCCCCTTCTTTTTTCTTTATTTTTTCTTTCCTTCCTTTTCTTCCTTCATTCCTTCCTTCTTTCCCTCTTTCTGAAATGAGTTGAGCCTTTAAGGAAATTAAGGATTCTAAGAGGCAGAGTAGTAAAAGAAGTAAAATTCAGGCATGGGACATAGGTTCTATCTTATTTGATAAATGAATAGAAAGGGGAGGGTGTAATATATATGCTTAAACTTTGCAAGAAGCCTGTACCCATGAGCTTGACATTCTACATGTGTTAGAAAATCTCTGTCCAGAAGGAAATGGGCTGCTTCCCCTCACTAGAATTTTTTTAATAAAATCTAAATGACTATCATTTCAATATGTTATAGAGGGGAATCTTGTTATGGTATAGTTTGAAGTTAACCACTGGGGTCCCTTTCCACTCTAAGATGCAGGGATTCTGATTCTTCTATGAGACATGAGTGAGAAGCAGCTTGCTAGTGTGGAAAGAACAGCCTATCCATAGATACAAAAATGTTAATTATAGCACTTTTTGTTGTAGCAAAAACTAAATGGAAAGCAGGTGCAAACTTATTGGGAACAGGCATCACAAGTATTAAGAGCTTGAATGTACCTAAATATTATCGCAACATAAGAAATTATAACTATAAAAAATTTAGAGAAACTTCTAAAGATATGTATGAGTTGATGAAATAAAATGAAGTAAGCTAAATAAGGAGAATAATTTAGGAAATGAGCACAATTATGTAAAGGAAAACAATGGTAATAATAATAATTAACTTTTGTATAATGCTTACTAAGTGCCAAGCACTGAGATAAACACTTTAAAATTATAAATTTATTTGATACTCACAATAACCCTGGGAAGGTGGGTACCATTATTATCTCTATTTGACAGCTAGCTAGGTGATATGAGTTTGGAATCAGAAAAAACTTATCCTAATAAGTTCAAATTCAGCCTCTTACTAGCTGTGTGAACCTAATAATAACTTTATTCTATTTGACTCAGCTTCCTCATGTGTAAAATGAGTTGTAGAAGGAAATAGTAAACCATTCCAGTATCTTTGCCAAGCAAATTCCAAATGGTGTCATAGAGTCAGAAACAACTCAACAACAACAAAAATTTACAGATGAGAAACTCAAGCAAATGGAGGTTAAGTGACTTGAATAAGGTCACACAGTATACAAGACCAAATTTGAACTGAGGTCATTCTGATTTTATGCCCAGTTCTCTAAACTATGGTGCCACCTAGCTGTTATTAATGAAGTGACAGTGATTTGAAAGGACTGGTAGTAATGTACACCTTCCCCCTTCTCTGCAAGGAAAGTGAGTTGACTCTGGGCACAATATGAGGTATGTGTTGTTAGTCATGAACAATGTGTTATTTAATTAACCATATTTCTTTGTTATAAGGGAGGTTTCTATCAGGGGGGAGGAAGCAAGTCAATGGGAAGTAAAAGCCATGTTGAAAAAAAAGTACCTCAACAAAACATAAAAAAAAGGAAATCCCAAGATTAGTTATCAGAAGATGCAACTCCACTACTTACTGCCTGTATGACATTGACACTGGTTAATTTCTGGGCCTACATTTCCTCTGTAACATGAAGGGATTGAACTGATTGATCTTCAAGGTCCCTTCTGGATATGTCTATGATCCTTTGAAGAGTTAAACAGTCAGTGCATGACCTCAGTTTTGGTGAGTGGCCGCTGGTCACCAGAAGAGGAGCAGAAAAGGGAGAACATGGTCAGGAGTTAAACATAACAGTTTATGAAATTCTTATTTCACAACAGGATCTGAGAGGCCCTGAGTGAAAGTAAACAAACACCAATTCTGGGCTTGTTTCCCAAGCAAGGAAGTCGAATGCAAACATACCTGAGTGAGAAAAGCAAAAGGTGGAATTGGTACCTAAGGAATGAGTGAGAGAGTCCAATGAGAGACATTAATCTGTTGTGAAGTACCCTCAAAGAGCCCCAAAGGTCAACCCAGGAGGGAATCAGCTTGGGGGGGGGGAGGGGGAGGGAAACTATTTCAATCTGATCTCTGCCAATCAGGCAAGGTCTCCATCTAAGTGGTGTCCTGTAGTTCATAATAGCTGGGTGCCATCTCCAGTGGTCCTGATCACTATATCTGGACCCAGATGGCTCCAGAGCAGAAAGTGAGGCTGGTGACTTTGCACATCCCTCCCTCACCTAAATCAAATAAACTTGCAAGTCATGGCATCACCTTCCTGACATCATGGTCCTCTTCTAGAACAAAAGACAAACAACAGCCTGTCCAAGCTGTCCAACTGGGGATCTGGCCGGTTCCAATTGGGCAATGAAGCTCCTTCCTTACTTCATTCCTTCCTTTGTTCTTTCATTTGTTCCTTCCGTCTTTCCTTCCTTCCTTCTCTCCTTCCTTCCTTCCCTCCCTCCTCTTTCTTTTCTCTTCCTTTCCTTTTCCTTCCCTCCTTCCTCTCCCTCTGTCCACACAGGGTATTATACCCTTACCTGGGGGTGCTCTGCCAAAAGGCATGTAAATTTTGATGGCTGAAACCTAGCAAGATATCTTGGGGTTTACAGGCTAGATTTCTTTATTAAAGATCATGATTTAAACCCAATTCCCTCTGGCTCTCGTTCATTGGCCAACAACAGGTCCAAGCCCAAGCCCCACTTAGGGTCATTGTTTGGATACTGATGACTCAGAGTGAATATACACAGTAATTGTTTCTATTTTGGCCAGAAACCCTGAGGATTTCCCCCTCCCAGATTTTACACACACACACACACACACACACACACACACACACACACACATACACACATATACATGTACCCATCATATCAATACATATACATACATATGTATGTGTGTGTATATACTCACACACTGATATATATGTGTGTGTATGTAGAGAGAGAGAGAGAGTAAAAGAAGCCATTCCTTGGCTCATTTCTTACCCTAGCCTTAATCACTGTTAAGTTGCCTCAGTTGACTCAGTCAGCTCAATCAACAGATTATTTGGAAAGATCTTAACTTAAAAAAGCCAAGGTCTCCCACAGCACTGGGGCCACGAGATCCATAAGATCATCCTGATCTATATCTTACCACCAGATCCAGATCCTCGGGAGGAGAAAGTGAGACTGCTGACTTTGCACAGCCCTACCTCACTTAAATCCAATTCACTTGCAAGTCATGGCATGACCTAGTCAAGGTTCTCTTAGAGAATGAAGGACAAACAACAAATAGAGTCAGCTAACCTCCTTTGAGAGAAAATAGGAATCTTAGAGTTTTAAGGGGACTTAGATATCAGATCATCTCATCTAACGTCCTCTCTTATAGATGAGAAAATAGATTCAAGAGGTTAAGTCATATAATTCTGAAGGGCAGAGTCAGGGCTAGAAGGCAGATCTCTGCTCACCCAAGACAGTGATACTCTTGCTCCAGGACTCTGACTACTTTGGAAGCCATTACCATGTGAGCAACTTTAATCTGAGCACAGTCTCACCTTTGTATTAGTATCCTCAGCACTTGATATACTACCTAGCACACAGGAGGCATTCAATAAATGTTTGTTTGATTCAGCAAGTGATTAAAGACTTTTGGCCATAGGCCCTCTATTTAGGGAGTTGAGGAAAAAAGAATTCCCATTGATGACCTGTGGGATATTATGGATTCCTAGAAGTCCTATTCCATTATCTGAGATTTTGATATTTGGCTCAGCTTTTTAGGTAGAGGTGGTAAGATCTCACATAATCTGCTCCTAGAGGGAAAAATACTCCTGTTATTTTTTCCTTCATTTATTATGAACAGTAGCATTGTAGATCATTAGAGCTAGAAATTACCTTAGATATCACTAAGTCTAACTCCATCATCCCTCTAACTCCCTGAACCAGAAGTTCCCTCTAATGAGGATTGGCTTGCCTGATTAAAATATATACCCCTTGAAGGCAGGCATTGTGTTTGCTTTGACATTTGTATCTCTGGCACTTAGCACTTAATAAATATTTTTACACTCATTTATCCCATCACCCAGAAGAGGAAATTGAGATCTAGAGAAGTTAGTGACTTGATTGACCTAATTCAAGAAGGCAGTTATTGACAAAGCCAGGAGTAGAGCCCCTGGCCCAAGAGTATAAATTTAAAATATGAAATTTTCATATTACGGTAAGGTAAATGTCGGTGATATTGCCACTCATAAACATTAGGTACTTATAATACTTAACTTTTCTATGGATTCTTTATAGGTAAACACTCTACAGTCTAGAACACCACCAAGAAACAGCAGAACCCAATACATCAGAAGCTAACTGTAATTCCTATTGTTATAGTAAGTGTAGGGCAAATTTTATGTAAATCCTACAAGAGAGCTCCTAAGATGCCCAAAGTATTTCATTATCAGAATGGGACAGAGAAAACATGGAGGTCCCATTGTAGATAGACCAGGAGTAAGATCATAGCTATTCAAAATAAAATCTGATGCAAAAAACAAGCCTGTATTGGTCCATTGGACAAGTCAATGCAAACCAAGAGGTATAAGAAGTGAATACACAAGAGACTTAGTTATGGAGCAAAGCAAGGTTTAGTAGGAGACTATCAAGGAAAAGGTACAATCACCAGCACTGGGGCTAAGCAATCAATAATCCTTTGAGCCAGTATATATAACCATATTAGATCGACTGGCATCCCTAACATCTGAAATCTGAAATCTCAGATTTCTGATAATTTGGCCCGTAAACCCCATCAATGAAAACAATAGGAATGGATAGCAGCAGCAAGACCACTCCCTCTCCTGTGCTAAGTAAAGCCCTTTGGAAGATAGTGAGTTGTGTAATCCAAAGGGCCGATGGATAGAAAAACACTGGCAGTGACATTGTGACATCTAGGACAGTCTCATACAAGGCACCTCAAGAGGAGGAAGGGGCCAGGAGGAAACTGACATGAGGGATATATCTTATCTTTGTGAGGAGGTTTCTATAGCTAAGAGAAGGTAATTTGGGGGAAATATAAACTTATACAAAAAACAAAACATTAAGAGGTGAGTATTATAAAAGTAGTTCAATTTAATCCAAGTTTTGGTTTTGGGTTTTATTTTAAATAAGCATTTATCAAGTACCTATTGTGTACAAAGTATACTAGGTGCTGGGGATACAAAAAGAAAAAATAAAATTAAAATGAAACATTTCTGATTTTTAGTTGCCTGCTGGGGCCAGATGTTGCTGGGTGGTGGGGGCAGTAAATACAGCACTGGACTTGGAGTCAGGAAGAACTAAATTCAAATCCTGCCTTAGACACTTAGTAGCTGAGTGACCCTAGGTAAGTCACATGAATGCCTCAGTTTCCTCTCTGTAAAACTGAGATAATAATAGTACCTACCTCACAGGGTTGTTGTAAGGGTCAAATGAGAACACACATGCAGAGCACTTTGCAAAATTTAATGTACTATATAAATGTTAGCTGCTATTATGTTGTTTTATTAATGCCTTTTGTTTTTACATCCCACTCATTTTTGTATTTGCCTTATTTGAAAACCCAGAGAACCTTTTCTTATTTAAAAAGAGGGGAAAAAATTACCTCAATCATGCAACTGTGGTCCTCCCCATAGCTTTGTAGAACTGAGTCAGTCTTTCAACAGTATTCATATGATTTCCCTGTATGATACTTAAAGCCCAGGTCATGAAACCATCATCTAGGGGAGCAACTGATTTGGAGCAGGATCATCCTGCACACAGCCACCAAAACCAACTGCCGCTGACTGAGCAGGTGAGCTAACCTGGCTGAAGCAATAAGGGAAAAACAGGAAACAGCATGTGCTGGGTCAGTCAAACTACCACCTCCCCTCAGTATTATATTTAAGCAGACCAGGAGCCTGAGTCTAAAAACCCTAGGAAGAACAGTACCATTGCATGATCCCATCCCCTTAGAACTATCCTTCACTCCAACCCTGCCCCTCACCCTTAGCCATCATCAAGGAGAGCAGCTCTTAATAAGAAGGGGCTTTCCACTATAACCAACTGTAATAAGAATGTAAATTTTAAAGATCTTCCCTGCCCCTAGGCTAATGTGCACCTGAAGCCTGGGGTGGGGGAGGCTTGTTTTTCAGTAGATACTTCTTGATTGGCCAGTGAGTCAATAAGGTTGTTACATTCTCTGAGCCAGGAGAAGGCTATATAAGCCCTGAAGTGTAGCTTTGTTTTGGGACTCACTTTGAGAAGTGTTCTGTGATTTGATCTGAATTCTGGGAAGCCGTTGTTGAGAGTCCCCCGGCTTTGAAAAACCCAGAATGTGGAAACCCAGATGTTGACTGGGTATGGATGTAATGGTTGGACAGTTTGGAAATCTGTCTACTTGATGTTTCTATCTTGACAATTATGCCTGTATACTTTGAGGTTCAGGGTGCTGACCTTTTCTCCTGAACAAGGTAAACGATATATGTCTGACTGATTAAAGTAAGCTTGTTAACCCATTTTGAGTTGCTTTCCTTTAACAAAGCAGATCCAAGAACCTGTGGTAGCTGCAAACCCTGAGGACGCTTGGGGTGCTTGCTGCTACACCAACACCCACTGATGACAAATAATTACAATCAGGCAAGTAAGTTCTAGAACTCTAAGAACATAATTCATATCCCTGATCACTGGTTCTGCTTCCAGTCCAGCCAGCTGAGCCATGGTCCAGGCAACCACCTCCACAGCTGCTACAGACCCCACTTCATTAGCAGCCACAGCTACTGAAAACCCAGTAAATGAAGTTCTCACCACTTTGGCATTATCAAATGGTTCAACAGAAGAAATGTGTATGGTTTGTTCAAAGGAAATGATACTAATGAAGATACACTCTCAACTGTTTTGCCACTGCACCCTAAGGAATACTAGGCCTTTCCATTTGACTTACAACTATACAGAACCTCTTACATTATGAGTTCCTTGAGATGAGGAACTGTCACACTTTTCTATTTGTATTCCCAGAGCTTAACACAGTGATTGGCACATAGTAAATGCTTAATAAATGAATAGTGCTTCCTTCCTTCCTTCTTTCCTCCCCCTTCTCTTCTTTCCTTTCTTCCCTTCTTTTTATTTCTCTCATTCTTTGCTTCTCTCTCTTACCTTCTTTTTCCTTCCTTCCTCCTTTCTCTCCTTTCTTCCTTCATTCCTTCCTTCTTTCTTTCCTTCTCTCTCCCTTTTTCTTTTTTCTTCCTTTCTTCCTTCTTTCCTTCTTATTTCTCATTCTTTCCTTCTCTTTCTTTTTCTTCCTTATTCCCTTCTTTCCTCCTTTCCTTCCTTCCTTTCTTTCTTATTTCTCTTTCTCATTCTTTCCCTCTTTCTTTTTCTTCCTTCTTTCTTCCTTTTTCTCTTCTTCCCTTCCTTCTTTTTATTTCTCTCATTCTTTCCTTCTCTCTCTTTTTCTTTCTTTTTTCTGCCTTCCTTCCATCCTTTCTTTACTGCCTGCATTGTATTTTGCTATAGCTATGAAACACAAGGGAGGCAGCATAGCGAAGATTCAAGTTCTGCCTCTGACAGAGACTAGCTATGTGACTGTCATAATAAGTATCAAACTAGTTAATGATCAGCATTGGTGGAAGATATTTTCAAAGTGGGAGTTCCCTGCACTGTAGTGATCACAGATCCAGACCAGAAAATGAAATACAAACATTCCAGGCTATACATAGACAATGTCATAGTGTAAAATTTGCTTCAAAGTGCATATTGAATGAGTTCATACTCTTAATGCTGGTAAAGAAAGTGTCCTTCATTTGCAAATTCTTAGTCACTTCCTTATGACTCGTTGTCAAAACAGGCTCTTTCTTTAAGACAAAAAAAATGACAAAAACATAAATAAACAAAAAAAGACCCTTGATCTTCCACATCTAGACTCCTTCTGTCTTTTTTTTTTTTAATAAGAAAATAACAACAATGCAACTGAATTGCTCAATGTTTTCTCTTCCGTTTTGTGGAGGGCTGTAAATCTCTTGGGTGGTTTTGTTAGGGTTTGAGGGTTTTTGAGGGGGAAAAAATATATTATTATTTTATGACATGCTTAAATAAAACTCTTAGCCTTCTGGGGCCATCACAGAGATTAGCTGTCTGTCTCATATTGAGGTGATCCCAGAGAGCCTCATGTTCAAAGAAACACAAATAAACAATTGGACTCTTTGAAATGCCACTGATCCTCCTTGGACACAATGATCCTCGTTCCCCATTGGGGTTGAAAATAAATGGTTCAGAGCACCAGTGGAGCCAGTTGGGAAATGCTGGTTTGCTCACAGATATGGTGATAGCCCACAGGGTTGCCATCTGACTCACACATCAGACAATCTTCCCACAAATGGCTGCCTTGACTTTTTTTTCCTGTTTGTTTTATTCTAGGATCAAGGAGTTTTAGCCTACAACAGAATAGGAGTAGGGAATGGGGAAGCCGAGTGGGAGAGGTGGAATTTGGGTGAAAGGAACACTGTAAAAGACTAATTTTTCAGAGCTTTTTCAGTGTCTATGATTCCTCTGACTTTCAACAGTAGAAGGAAATCTCTGACGTGGCTCTTGCTATAAAGCATATGGTAAAGGAGAAATATATTGGCCTAGAAATTAAAAAACCCAGGTTTCATTACTGGATCAGCTATTTACTAGCTGTATGACTTTGGGCATATGAGTCAGTGTGATGTGATGTAATGGAGAGAAAACTGGCCTATAAATCAGGAAGGCCTGGATTCAAGTCTTGACCCTGAAATGTACTGGCAATATGATCGTTGGTAAGTTAAGTGACTTAACCTCTCAGTAATTCTCTGTAGCAGCAAGCAGCCTAGCATACCCAGGATGGCTGCTAGCACAGGTTCCTAGATCTGCTTTTCTAAAGGAAAGCAACTCAAAATGGGTCAACAATCTTGCTTTAATCAAATATATGTCATTTACCTAGTTCAGGGGGAAAAGTCAACACCCTGAACTTCGGAGAATACAAACAGAAATTACAAGCAGAAGTTACAAGCAAACAGAGAAACAGATCAGCAGACAGGACTTCCAGCTGTCTGATCATTACATGCATACCTACTCAGTTACCAGGGAGGGAAGCACCAACATCTGGCGTTTCAAAGCCAGGAGCCTCAACAGCTGCCCAGAGTCTCATCTGGTCAAATCACACAACTCTTTTCAAAGTAACAAAACCTCACCTCAGGGTATATATAGCCTTCTCCTGGGTCAGAGAATGTCACAACCCTCTTGACCCACTGCCCAATCACAAAGTAATAAGGTGTGGGCATTCCTGAAAAACAAGCCTCCTGCCACAGGCTCCATGTGACCACATTCAGCCTATCAAGGGGCAGAGTATATTTTCAAATCAGGGAAGGTTCTCAGAGTCACTTAAGTCTATCAAAGGGCCTAGGGGCAGGGAAGATCTTCAGATTCCCATTCCCATAACACTCTCTAAAGAAAGTTCTTCACCAGAGACTTCCTACACAGATGTGAGTTTTAAAAATGGCCTTGATTCTTTCACATATTGTCTCTGCACCTCCATTTATTTATCTGAAATATGGAGGTAATTTTTACTTTACTTTACAACTGGGTAAATCCAATAAGATCATTCTTCTAAAATGCTTGTAATCCAGTCTTCTAGAGATATGCCCAACATCTAAGTTCATTAGTAGCAGTGTTTCCCACTTCTTTCCCTCCTGTCTCCCTTTTAGTTTGTGTGGTATGTATGTATGTATGTATGTATGTATGTATATACTATCTTCTGACATCCTCTATTTCTATTTTGGTCTCTTTGTCTCTCTCCCTATCTCTCTTTCTCTCTGCCCATCTGTCTATGTGTTTCTGTGTGTGTATGTGTGTTCATTTCTCTGTCTCTTTGTCTCTGTCTCTGTGTATGTCTGTCTGTTTTTTATCTCTTTGTCTCTCTGTCTGTCTGTCTGTCTGTCTGTCTCTGTCTCTTGTTCTGTCTCTCACTGTCTCTGTCTTTCTGTCTCAATCTCTACGAATCTTTCTCTCTCTCTCTCTCTCTCTCTCTCTCTCTCTCTCTCTCTATATATATATATATATATATATATATATATATATATATATTTGTACATCTGTGTCTCTGTCTTTCTCTCTCTCTCCTTTCTGGCCTAACTATCCAAATATATGTTTTGAATTAAATTGAATTGGCTTACAACTACTGGTGGCCCTTACAGGTATCCATTGGCTTTATATTGCCCCTGGAATGAGTACTAACTCTGGAGTTAGAGGCCTTGAGTTCAGATCTTTCTGCTTGATGACTACTACTTTTGTGCTATTGAACAATTCACTGAAATTACTTCCTGGGTCTTAGTTTTCTCATCAGTGAAAATGAAGGGGTTGGACTCAGCTATAGGTGTGCAATCCTATAATTCATATAAAGTTGCTTGCTTGCTTCTATTTTCCTCACTCCCTCTTTCCTGTCTTTCCCTTCATCTCCACACCTTCATGATCATGACCATTACAAGCACATATAAACATAGTACAATTACATGCTTAGTCATCTTACTGAAGTCACAGGTTAGTTTGGTGTTTATTTTTTTTAACATATAAAAATAATCAAATCAAACAGTCCTA
This sequence comes from Petaurus breviceps papuanus, assembly GCF_028583685.1. Classification (NCBI taxonomy): domain Eukaryota; kingdom Metazoa; phylum Chordata; class Mammalia; order Diprotodontia; family Petauridae; genus Petaurus; species Petaurus breviceps. The sequence continues at coordinate 10,099,584 of NW_027187368.1, read as the reverse complement.
AATATCATGTTTCATTATTCACTTACTTTTGTCTTCTGAGAAGCCTTCAGTCATCTTTGAGTCAGCTTCAATTTTCCCTGCTTGGAAATTTTGGACTCCAAAGTAATCATTTGCTTTTTAATTCAGAGCATTGGAAAAGCATGCCTATCATTTTGATAATATATCCATTCAAATCCTACTTGGTGCAGATGGCTCTCTCTTCTCTCATTGTTGGAGGAAAGACATTGCATTCCCTTAGGGTTAGGTGGAAGGGTCTGTCCCTCAGTCTGTTTTCTCCTTATGCCCTTTCTCTGAGAGAATTCCTCCAGGTGTCCAGGTAGACTAAAGGGTGAATACAAATAGTCCTGGGACACAGACTGTGGGAAAGGTAGAAGCTGCCCCATGATTTTAATAGAAGAAACATGACCTCCACAACACCCCTAGCATTTCCCCAAATCCTGCAAGGACTCCTTGGCCTCCAACAGGCATCCTGATTCTGCCAAAGTATTTTTCCAGGTTCTCTTACGGATTAAAATATATAAGCTTTTCTTCCTAGTTTGCACTGTCTGTCATGTACCATGGGCACTTTGGTCAGACAATGATGCAAAACACAATCTGTTTGAGAAGACAAAAGATCCATGTTGGTTTCTAGAATGTGGACTTAGCAATAATTTATCTTGAGAATTATCTGTCCTGAGATTCAGCTTGGGAAGCAACTATCATGCTCTGCAATTCCATTTGCAATATGATAACGGATTTGATTTAATTCAATAAATATTCATAAGTATGTGCAAGTCACCATGCCAAGTGCTGAGGATACAAAGACAAAAAAAAAAAAATCAAACCAGCCCTGCCTCAAGGATCTAACATTCTACTTGGTTAATTCATCATGTACTCAAATAAGTAAATATAAAGTTATTTTATGAGGGAAAGAGCAACAATAATAGGGGGAGGGGCGAGGAAAGGCATTGTGAAGGAAATGGCAACTGAGGCGTCCTTTAAAGAAAGCTAGGAAGACAGGATTCTAGGAAGATGGCAGAGTAGGTCAGAAAATTCCAAGCTCTCAAGATTTTCTCCCACAAAAGAGATAAAATAGCACCTCAGTGTGAACAAAGTGAGGGTAAAAATAAATAAGAATAGGGGCAAACTAGGGTCTTCCTGGTACAATTTGAGAAGATCAGAAGAAAAATCCTAGGATGAGGTTTGGCCCCTGTGAAAACTGAACACCTCCAGGCTAGGGTCTGCTTAAACAACAAGCATTAATCCCTGGGGTTAGTAAATTTGAGAGAAGCCGCCTCAGCCCCAGCCACAGGAACTTTAACCCCAGGAATAGTGAAGGAAGTTGGGTGTCTGAGTCTGGGAAGATTGAGGGAACATCTGCTGACAAGGAAGGCCAGACCCAGATGGGTTGCGAAGAGAAACAAGGGTGAGAAGAAAAGAACATACTTCTGGTGAGTGTGAAAGCAGTAGGACAGAAAGCCTCTGGCTGTGGGAACTTACAGGAGGTTGGAAGTTTGGCTTTGGTTCCAGGCTGGAGGGGAGAAAGAAGATCTGGGGCAAGAGGCACAATCTCTCATACCCCAGGACTAGAGGTGATTATAACAATTACACTTTCACCACACACACGCACACACACACACACACACACCACCACCACCACCACCACCACCACCATCACCACCACCACCACCACACAGGCAAAAGAAAAAGAATCCAACCATAAAAAGCTATTATGGGAATAGAGAAGATGGGGGTTCATCTTCAGAGGAGGATATTGAAGTAAAGAAAACCCCCTTCTACTTCAAAAGGTAAAGTCAAATGGTCACCTGCCCAAAAAGAATTCATAGATCTTAAAAAAGATTTTAAAAATGAAATGACAGAGGCAGAGGAAAAACTAAAAAAAAAAAAAAGAATCCTAGAAAAACAATAAAAGTGTGAAAGGAAAGTCAACTAATTAGAAAAGGAGATCTAGAATCTTAAGGAAGAAAATAACACCTTGAAAATTAGAATTGGGCAAGGAGAAGCCAGCAAAATTATAAGAGATCAAGAAACAAACAAAATATGGATAGTGAAAAAAATAGAAGAGAAAGTGGAACATCTTATAATAAAAAAAACAGATCTGAAGAATATATCGAAGAAAAAACATAAAAATAATCGGACTAACTGAAAGTTATGATCAGGAAAAAACCTTGATACAATAATACAAGAAATAATTTAAAAAAATTGTCCTGAAGCATTAGAACAAGGGGGAAAGTAGAAATAGAAAAAAAAAATCCATTGATCACCACTTAAAAGAGATTCTATGAGAAAAACTCATAGGAATATTATAGTCAAATTCCAAAACCCCCAGATCAAGGTCAAAATATTAAAAGCAACAAGAATAAAACAATTTAAATATGATGGTGCCACAATTAGAATGACACAAGACCTAGCAGCGGAGACATTAAAGGACCACAAGTCTTGGAACACTACACATGGAAAAGCAAAAGAATTGGGGCTGTGGCTGAAAACATCTTACCCATCAAAGTTAAGCATAATCCTGAATGGAAAAAAAAAAAACATTTGATCAACTGTCATAATTTCAAGACTTTGTTAAAAAAAATAACTGAACTTAATAGAATATTTGACATACAAGAGCCAAGAGAAACACAAGGTACATACCAAAGACTGATTACAAGAGATTCAACAAGGAAAGACAATTTGCTTTTTATATATGTAAAATATAAAACGTATGTCTAAAATTCTTAATAATTGGGTAGCTCATAAGAAAGATTGGGGTAAACCTGAGTATGATATGAATTTAATGAATTTAAAAAGTAAAACCATTTAGGAACAGCTAAAAAGTAATAATTATTTTATACTATACAAATGAGGTACAAGAGGAAGACTCAATATGGAGGAATTAGGTGGGGGAAGAGGGCTGGTAGCTCTGGTAACCTATTTTCATCAGGAATGGGTTTAAGAGGGAATAATACATATATATTTAGAAGAGTATAAAGTTCTTCTAAATTTAGAAGAAATTAAATGGGATTTAAAAAGGGGGATAGGGAGGGGTGAGAGGACAAGGGAGGGATCTATAGAAGGGAGGGTGAGGGAATAGGTAAAAGGTAGTTATAGAAGGGTGTTTAGATTTAGAAGAATTGGAAGTAGGGGAGGGATCCTTTGAGGGGGGTAGGCAACTAATAGGAGGGTAAGGTAAAGTAGAAGAGGCAGGAGGGATAGGAAACAAGAGATATGAAAAAACATAAAAAATGAAGATCAGGAATAGAATTTTTTTGGAAAGTATATGTGTGTACATGTGTATACATGTATGTATACACAAATACACATACATGTACATACATGTGTATATATATTTTATGTGTGTATTTATATATTTATAACTATAGAGAAATATATCCACACTTAATTTTAGTCTTCTTGGAGGGGGAGGGGAGTGGAGTGAAAAAAAGAACAAAGTAAAAAAGTACACAGCAGAGAGCAAAAGAAAACTTAGAAGGAAGCAAAGAGAAGATGGACAGTTCTCAACACAATGTATAGTACTTATCATACAGGCTTCCTTGAAATGAAAATTTATTGTTACATATTTTGAATCCTCTCTTATGTTCTGCTATGTACATGCCATGCTTACCCCCTTTCTTACTTTGTATTTAAGTATCAATATTTAAGTTTATGATAAGTTTTCATTTCTTTTCTCTATTCTGAAGTTTTGTTCTGCTGTTTGAGTCTAAAATAAAATTTTTTTAAAAAGCTAGGGCAGCTAGGTAGTTCAGCGGATAGAGTGCTGGGCCTGAAGTCAGGAAGACTAGTCTCCCTGAGTTCAAATCTGGCCTCAGACACTGTGTAGTCCTGGGCAAATTACTTTGCCTCAGTTTCTTCACCTGTAAAATGTGTTGGAGAATTAAATGGCAAATCACTCCAGTTACTACCAAGAAAATTTCAAATGGGGTCATGAAAAGTTGACTTGACTGAAACCACTGAACAAGTGATTCTATAAGGTGAAGATGAGGAAGGATTTACATTCCATGAGCAAAGATAGAAAGCAGGAAATGGACTATCACATAAGGGAAACAGCCAGAAGGCCAGTTTTACCATAACAAAGAACATATAAAAGGGAGTAAAGTGAAACAAGACTCCAAAGGTAAGCAGAAGGCACACTTTTGAAGGCTTTGAAAAATTACAAACAGAAGGGGGAAAAAGTCCAATCAACAAGCATTTATTAAGTACCTACTACATGGCTGGACACTGTGCTAGGCACTCGGGATTAAAAAATAAAGGCAAAAAAATATTCCCTGCTTAGAAGAAATTCACAATCTAATGGGAGGCACAACATACAAACAACTAGGTATGAACAGATTCTGTGTGTGCGTGCACATACATTTGGAGATGAAGAGATGATTGGTAACTTTGGAAAGAGTGATTACAGTTGAATGTTAAGAACAGAAATAAGACTGCAAAGAGTTAAGGAAGTGAGAGGAAAGGAAGAGGAAGCATGGATCGTAGGAAGCCTTCTCAGGGACGTTAGCTAGGAAATGGAGAAGAGGTACATATTTGTAAGTAGATAAGATGAATGGATCACCCTAAGGATTTTTGAGGATGGGGGAGATATTTGTTTATGGAGAGTAGGGAAGCAACCTGTACACAGTAAGAGATGGAATATGAATGAGATAGTAGGGAAGAGAAAGGGGCAATCTGATTCTGAAGAGGGAATGGAATGAGACCCACCAGTCTATGGAGATGCCTCTGTCCTCTAATTTCCCTTAGCACTGTCTGTCTGTTCACTCACTTGACACTTAGTATAGGTGTATATACATATGATATATATCTATATAGAACTAGGATTCTAAACTATATTCCAGGTGTCCTAATGAATAGAGTGCTGGACTTGAGAATCAGGAATCTACAAAAAAAGAGATAACAATAGCACTTACATCATGGGATTATTATCAATGAAAACTTTCCATGTGCATAGCACTTTCATACATAGCACATAGTGCAAAAAAGAAAAAAATACTAATTATAAGTTGTTTTCCTGATCTTCAAACACTTTACAATGCAATTGGAATGACTTGACGTATTCATGTCTTGACAACTGACCCTCTAACACAGTATGATATAGTAAGCACCAAGTGTGTGAACAGACAGAAAGTGTTAAGGGAAATGAGAGGGGATCAAATGAGATAATATATGCTTTACAAACCTTAAAGCACTATATAAATGCTTGCTATTTTTAATATCTTTATCATCATCATCACCAGCATCATCATCCAAGTCTGCCATCTCTCTTCAGTACATCCCCAAGGCCTTTCTAATCATCTACAAAGTAATTGATAAATATACCTCTAATTAAAGGATGACTTTTAATGTCAGATGTGGCCAATTCAATTCAGTCCTGCGAATACAAGTGTTTTCCTGGAGGCAAGAGATAATATGGATTGGAACCCACTAAAATCACAGTTTCTCCATACTTTCATTTCTGTGTTAGAGACTCAAGTGAATTTAACCAGCAAAAAGTGAAGAGAGGGTGACTGGGCTGGTTGTACTCCAAAGTCTCTTCTACCTTGGGTATTCTATGTCTCCCATGAGGATCAGGGTGACAGTCACATTGAGAGGAAATATGACTGATACAGGGTCTGTACAACACACTCTGTTTCTGTATTTAAATTTGAAACAACCAACCCCAAACTTAATTGCTGTCATTCTCCTGAAGTCACTCTGGAAAGTATTAAACTTGGTAAGCTGTGGAGTGTTCTGTAAATAAACACCGAGGAGGAGGAGGAGGAGGAGGAGTTTGCAAACAATTATGTTAATACGCTTGCATACTTTTCTATGGTTCTGACCATTGTGTGAATTTAGGTTAATGGCTTTGGTCACTTCTGGCAGATGAAGTCATTTAATTTTGTTCTCTCTCAGAAACAAGAATTAGTGTCTAATGCTGTGGCTTGTTTCTGCAGCCATATGTGCACTTGGGGAGGGGGGGCGGGGGGGAGGTAGGAGGGAGGTGGAATGAGAATCAGATCTGTGAGGCTAGGTGGTTTACCCTAGCTCTCTTTCAGGTGTCCCTCCCTAAAAGGAGAAGATGCAATTTTGAGTAAATAAGAAACACTTGAGAGAGCAGGGGAGCCTATGAAGCAATCTAATCCCAGAGTAAACATGAAAAGAACAATCCAAAGCCTTTCTTCCACCAAAGTGGCAACACATTTATTGTTCCCTGTCCTTGACCCCTTTGGAGACTCAGATTATCCATGGAGGGATATACCCAGAGCTACACACCCACACTCACACCCACACCCACACCCATACACACACACACACACATTCTCTCTCTCTCTCTCTCTCTCTCTCTCTCTCTCTCTCTCTCTCTCTCTTTCTCTCTCTCCATGGAAAATCTTTTTTTTTTTTAAAGGGTGGGGAGCAGTTTGTTGCAGCACGTGGCAAGTAACCCAACTCTGGAGTATGAGAACAGGGTTCTAGTCCCAGCTTGGCTACTTAACTAGCTGTGGGACTTTGCGCAAGTCATAGGGTAATCATAATGAAAGGAGCTTTGATGCAAGGGAATGAATTTCTGATTTGGAGCCCTGTTCAGATCTAGGTTCTATCCTTACATACCCTGTCCCCTCAGGCAGGTGAGTGAGTTCACCACTCTGAGAGTTTCATTTATCAAATGAATGAAGGAAAAGGACTGAACCCTAAAGTCCCTTTCAGCTCTAAATCTATGGTCCTATACATTATGACCTCCAAGGGAAATGAGTCCAATTCTCACATTTTGCAGATAAGGAAACAGAGGTCCAGGGGGGTTAAGTGATAGGCCTAAAGTCTTCTGTGTAGTAAATAACAGAGCAGTGAATCCATCTGTCCCCTGATTCTAAGTTCAGCACTCTTTCTCTCCTACCCAATTGCTCCAGATTTTAGTTGCTTCATCTATATGATGTTAAGACTTATACTTCTTCACACAGGACTATTGTGAGGAAAGTATTTTACAAAATTTAAGTCCTATATAAAGGTGGATTATTGCCAGTATTATCACCAAGACAACAATGTGACCTCCATGATGTGTAATAGGACTGATATTCCTTGTTGGACAAGGCTTTGAAAGGTAAAGATGAAAGGTGATGGTATCTCATAGCCTTACTTTCCTTCCATATGTATTAAGATAATGGATGAGAAGACCATCTCTACCTTTAAATGTTCAATGCCGGGTCAAACAGTTGAACTCCTTATGGCTCAGTTGTTCTTTATGCTCAAGGGGTTTGCTTGTCCCTTTCTTATTTCATCTAAAACAAGACAATAGAGATAAATATTATCTGAGCTCATCAGAAGAAAAATGATATAATTCCATGGTTAAAGATTGAATGTATAAAAAAAAAAAAAAAGAACATGGGGCTAGGAACTAGGAGATCAGAGTTCTGGTTTCTATTTAGAATTATATTAGGCAAAGCTATTGACTAGCTAAATGACCCTGGGCAAGTCACTTCTCTTTAGGTCTCAGTTTCCTCATCTGTCAAATAAGGGTATTGGACTAAATGATATCTTAGATTCCTTCCAGTGTAGCATCAAGAAGGAACCTTAGAGATCATTTCGTGTAATCCTCTCATTTTGGTTGTTGTCTTTTCTTCAGCCACACTTGACTCTTCATGACCCCATTTGGGGTTTTCTTGGCAAAGATACTGAAGTCATTTGCCATTTCCTTCTTCAGATCTTTTTATAGATGAGGAAACTGAGGCAAACAGGGTTAATTGATCTGCCCATGGTCACACAACTAGTACGTGGCTGAGGCTGAATTTGAATTCAAGAGGAGAAGTCTTCCTGAATCCAAGTCCAGTGTTTCAGCAGCCCCAACCCTTCATTTTACAGATGATAAAATGGATGCCCAGGGATATTACAGGAGTAAGTGGGACCTAGGACATGTCTGAGCCTCAGTTCCTTCATTTGTGAAATAGGGCATCTCATCTCTACTCTGCCCTGCCTTGACCTTTGTATCTCATAAGGTTTTGCTGAAGTTCCAATGAAAGAATATGGGGAGACACCTAAAAAGTCATATAAAAAACCAAAAATATAAGTTAAAAATTATTTTGAGGTTTCAAGCCCAGGTGACTGATGGTATCATTGTGCTTGTGGTTGTGCGGTTTGTCCTTCATTCTCAGAGAGGACCATGACATCAGAAAGATGATGCCCTGATTTGCAAATGAATTGATTTAAGTGAGGAAGAGTTGTGTAAAGTCACCAACCTCACTTTCTTCTCCAGAGTCAGCTGGGTGCAGTGGCCAGATATAGATCAGGATAACTAGAGATGGCCCAGGATACAGACCTTATATAGACAAAGAAGACTGGAGGGAAAGCTTGGGTAAGGTTGATACATGTTAAATTCAGCTACCTATGTGCCTCCACCTGAGAGGCAAGGAAGGAAAAGAAGTGACCCTAGCTTGTCACTTACTTTCCAGGAAGTTCTGGGACAGTCACATGATTCCTTTCGGTCTCAATTTCCCTCTCTGTAAAATGAAGGGGTTGACCCAGAGAACCATCAAAGTCCCTTTTAGCTCTAAAGTTCTGTTGTCTTATGAGATCATTCTTATATCCATACCTGTGTAGGGGTGGCACTGTCAAGGAACCCTAACGAACATAGACATCAGGCCATATAGCCATCACATTATAGTCTGGCACCTGCAATTTCTTATTAAACCGCGAAACTAAGAATGACTTCTTCCAAGGATCATTTTGATGTTTGTTAAGAAATTCTTTTGTTTGACTTTTCCTTTCTCCCTACTTTACCACTTCCTCCCCCCCAAAAAAATTAGAGATCCCCCCCCTTTTTAAAGGAACTTAGAGTTGAGAGCTCATTGTTTGAGACCATTTATTGATGGAGGGGCCTTTCTGTTTTATAGACTAGCAATTTTGTGCCAAATGCATTTCAGGATTTGGAGCTGGGTGGTACCCTAGAAGTAAGTCCAATTCTAAAATGCTGCAGAGGAGGTAACTGAGGCCCAGAGAAGGGCAGTGGTTTGGCCAGGGTCCCACAGTAGGGAGCTGAATGAAGATTCTGACCCTGATATTCAGTCTCAAAGTTGTATGCTCTTTCTGCTTTACCATGCTGCCTATAATATCATTTACATTTTTTGAGAACCTACTGTAAGCACCTTTAACATCTCCCTCTCTTCTTCTGTACTGAAAAGAGTACTGAACTTTGAACCCAAAGAACTGGTTTTAAAACCTAGCATACTTATTATCTATGTGGTCTTAAGTGAATCACTTCAATCTCTGCATCAGTTTTGTCTCCTGTGAAATAAAAAAAGTTGAACTAGATGACCCCTAGAGTCTCTTCCAGCTCTAAATTTGTATATGTTATCACCGTGCTTCAGTTATCTCAGCAATAAAATGTGCATAATAATTCTTGAACTAACCATCTCACAGGACATCTATGAGAAAAGCTTTTTTTTGTATGTGAACTAGAAAATGTTAAAGAAAATCAAGTTATCATTATAATTGCTCTTTCCTTCTGCCTCCAAAAATTCATAGACATCCATGATCTTTAAAAAATAAACAAAATTTATTTTTGTACCCTGCTGCTACTCCTTCTAGCAACTTGTAATGGAAATGCAAATTTAAAGATCTTCCCTGCCCCTAGGCCCTTTGATAGGCTTAAGAGACTCTGAGAACCTTCCTTGATTTGAAAATATACTCTGCCCTCTAATAGGCTGAATGTGGTCACATGGAACCTGTGACAGGAGGCTTGTTTTACAGGAGATACTTTTTGATTGGGCAGTGGGTCAAGAGAGTCATTACATTCTCTGACCCAGGAGAAGGCTATATAATCCCTGTTGTGAGGCTTTGCTTTGGGGCTCACTTTGTGAGGTATTGTGTGATTTGACCAGATGAGACCCTGGGCAGCTATTGAGAGCCCTGCTCCCCCTTTGAAAAACCCAGATGTTGATGCTTCCCTCTCTGGTAACTGTGATTTGGTATGGATGTAATGGTTAGACAGTTCTAAGCCTGTCTACTTGAAATGTTTCTGTCTGTATACTCTGAAGTTCAGGGTACTGACTTTCCCCTGAACAAGGTAAATGATATATTTGATTGATTAAAGTAAGCTTGTTAACCCATTTTGAGTTGCTTTCCTTTAGAAAAGCAAATCTAAGAACCTGTGTTGGCAGCCACCCTGGGTATGCTGGGGTGCTTGCCGCTACACTACTATCCATTTCCTTTTTGTTTTTTTACTGAAAGCTTCATTCCTTTCGATTCAAACACTCTATGATTTGATGCCTCTTAATCAAATGGTATATACCACCTTCCTCCATTTCCTTAGTACCCATTCCTCCCCTTTCCTCCCCTCAGCCTAACTACCCAACCTATTCCAGAGTCATCAATAATGTCTTTCTTACCCAATTCAAAGGTGTCTGCTTAGTTCTCTTTCTTCCTGATCCAACCCTCTCCAACCTATAATAGGGAAAGAGCCATAGTTTTAGCTCACTACCAGATCAGTGTGAATGATAATCATGAGAAAACCAAGACTTGGGAGTATTCATAACAAAGCTACAAAGTTATTGTCAGAGCCAGAATTTAGACTCAGGTCTCCTGACCACAAGTCCAGTGCTCTTCCCTCTGTATTACAGTCCCATTCTCCTCTCCTCCACCCTCCCCACACTCATGTCCACTTGCGGCCCAGCCTCAGTTAGTGCTGGTCTCAATTCCATCCCCTGAGCTGCTGATGTTACTTGGGAAGGTACATCTTATCTTCTGCTGACCTTTCTGGTCTGACCTAAGCCAAATCAGATTTCCTTGCTCATGATTCAGAATGACTAAATTCTAAGAGCAAAGTTCTTGCCCTTCAAAAGTAGCTTATACTCCCATAGGGGAGAAGAGACAAACATGGAAATGTTTGAACTTTATGTTCAAGTAGAATAGAAATAGCTGGCATTTACATAGTGTTTTAAAATTTACAAAGTTCTTTAGATACACCCTCTCATTTGAGCTTCACAAAAGCCTGTAGGCTTCATTATCCCCATTTTACAGATGATGAAACTAACACTTAGGAAAGTTAAGTAGTTTGCCCACCGGCAGTTCCCAGGGCAAGATGGAAACCCTTGTCTCCCCTCCCTTGAAGTTTGATGCTATTTCCACTTGAGCACACAGTTGTCAACATGGGGGCTTTGCAGGGGAATCAGTTAGATCCTCTACAGGTAGGTGAAGCAGTGACTAGAGGGCTAGGCCTGAGTTCAAATTTGGCCTTAGACTCTTACTAGCTATGTGATCCTGAGCAAGTCATTTGATCTCTATCTGCTTTAGTTTCTTCAACTGTCAAATGAGGATGCTTATAGCAGTTATCTTCACAGGGTTGTTGTGGGGATCACGAGATAAAGCAAAGGTGCCAGGAACACAGTAGCACTTGGTTAAATGCTTGTTCCTTTCTGCCTCCAAAATACCTTCTCCACTGACTGACTGATACCTGAAATTTCTCTTGCCTTGAACAAAGTCTTCCATTCCACAGTTAGAGAAGGGGTTTAAAGTAGGTGTTTAAAAGCCCTGGGATAGGCAACAGTGATTTACATTCAAATTTAATGCAAGTGACTGATACCAGGTCATTCTGAGACCAAAGCTGGAGGAGAGGAAGGAGAGAGAACACGAAGAGGCTGAAAGCCTGAATGCGGAGGTAAAATATTACAATGAGGGAAGAAGGCACAGAAAGTCACTTGAAGACTGAGTTAGGGCCCTGAAATGAAAATGCATTTATTCTGCAGTGTTGCCTGGAACTGGCTTTAGATGTAGCACAGCTAGAAACTCACATTAACATACTACCTTGTGGTCTTCAAAGTGCTTTATTTACTGTCCCTTATTCAAGTCCGACAACTGCACGATGTAGTGCAAATATTCAGTCCATTTTACAGATGAAACAAACAGGCTGAAGAGCGAAGTGACCTTCCAAAGGTCATATAGTTTAGCCTAGAACTCAAATCTGACTCTAGAACGAACACTCATTCCACTACAAAGGGTCATAAGTCTAGAGCTGGAAAGGATCTCGGGGAACACATAGTTGACTCCCTCCTCCACTGCATTTTGCAGGTGATAATGATAAATCTCCAGGAGATAAAGTACCCAAGGCCACATAGGGAGTAAGCATCAGAGGTGGAATTTGAACCCAGGTCCTCATACCCCAAAGGTAGTTCATCTTCCTTTGTTCCATGTTGCCTACCTTGCTTCTTTGCTAGAGGAACTTAGACACTGAAACACATACTATCAAAGGTCATTTTAAAGCCTTCTTTAACTATGAAGACACAAATCTTTTTTTTTCAAATCAAAAGGATAGCATTCTCCATTTCCCCTTCATTTTGGGTTCTGTCTGAAGTATCTCCCGTAGAGCCTCGTAGCAGCCAAAGGCACTCAATAGACACCTGAACATGAAATTTCCAAATCCCACATTAAATGAGATTCCAAATCTTACTGTCCTTGTCCAGACAGGAAGGTAATCTGTGAGCCTTCTAGCACTTCCATGCCCATAAGCCAGAAATGAAATCATCCTGACGGGAGAATGCTTTCCAACATCTTGAGGAATTTGGAGCTTGTTTTGTTTCAGGTTCAATAAATCCCAAATGTATTTTGCCAAACACTTTTACCCTTTATTTTTTAAATCCCACGTGTCATTTAAAGAAAACTTAATCCCCAGATTTGATTCATGAAATGTTATTTTCTATAGGCTATTCAATATCCAATTCTTAAAAAAAAAAAACCACACATCCATACATACACAGCTGAGTTTTGCCAAGAATAAACTCATTCAAACACTAGAAGGTTAGAGTTTATGGTTTGGTTTAAAAAATCCAGGCTGAGAATTGAATGGGCTCTAAACTTGGCCAAATCTATTTATCTTGCATATGATTTATGTATCAGTATATATGTGTCTGTGTTTAAATTATGCTTATTTGGCCTGTCATTCCTCAAGATTTCCTTCTTTCCACTGTATTTTTTAAGAGACTCAGTTTTGTTTTGGTTTTTTTAAAGTAAGACTGCCAACACAATGATATTTACTAATAAACAATATTTTTATCTATATAGTCATGAATTCACATGCTTTGAGCAAACAAATGATAAGAAATCACTTAGAATTATGCTTCTAAAGTTCTGAAAAAAAATTCAGGACAGTCCAAGAGTTCAGAAGAGTCTTGTTTTGTTTGTTTGTTTTGTTAACCTTATCTGTCGAATCACAACTGCTCCAATATCCAGGAAGGCAATATAATAGTTAACATTTATGAAGTGCTTACTTTGGGTCAGCCACTGTGCTAAGCACTTGACAAATATTATCTCATTTGATCTTCATGACAACTCTAGGAGGTAAGTGCTATTATTATCCCCATTTTACAAATGAGAAAGCTGAGCCAAAGAGTGGTTAAGCGACTTACACAGGGTCACACAGCTACTAAGTGTCTGAGTCTGGATCTAAACTCAAGTTGTACTGACTTCAGGCCTTTCATTCTACCCATTATGCCACCTAACTGTCCCTCTCAATATGCTATAATAGAAAAAAGAAAATGCTAGATTGATCCAGGAGACAGGCATTCTGACTGTCTATACCTCTACCTGTGTAACCTTGGATAAGTCATTTTACTTCTCTGGGATTAGGGACACACAAAAAAGGGTTAGTAATCCCTGAACTGAGTATGTTGAGTCTTATAACCTAGATTCTGAAGATGATTCAGTATACATCTTTTAATGAATAGCAAAGATTTATTGAGTACCCATTCAAGAACTGAACTTCAGTTCAAAGTAATTATTGAATGCTTGCTATGTGTAATGAATGCCCTATGCCAAAGGTTGGAGACAAAAGGAGAAAAGCAAAAGAAAACTTACAGGTAGACAAGACAATAGGGAAACAGCATTTATTGCTATTTTCCTGACACAGTGCTAAACTCTTGAGATACAAATAAAAGCAAAGTAAAAGACAATCCCTGCCCTCAAGGAGTTTACATTCCAATAGGGAAAGGTAATACACAGCAGGGAACTGAAAAGCAGAGTGGTGGATAGGAAGTTGAAGCAGAAAGGGAAAACCCATGTGGTGACATGATTTTGAAGTTTAGAAAGTCATATGAACATCTGGAAAGGAATGAAGTTGGAACAGCTTAGTTAGACCCCTACCCAAAATGGAAACTTGGGTAAAACTCACCAATGGGAAAAGGGGAAAAAAGAGCTAACATGGACGAGTAATGTTCCAAGATGAGAAGATAGCAGGAAGATGTATGGATATTCTAGTAGGAGTCCCCAGTCATTAAGGGAGTTTCCAGAGAAATAATGCAACAGAGCAATCATGTGAAAGTCTGGAAAGTCAGAAACACAGCACCTTCTCTCAGAGAGTTTTCAAAGTCCTGTGGTATGAGGAAGATAAAAAGAATAATAAACATTTTAGATGAGGAATCAAGATATATGCACACAAGAAGGAATTTTTCCCTAAATGCCTTCCTTGTAGGCTGAGGTTGGAAATGAAGGTTGATAAAGTAGGTGAGATGATCTGGGACTTGAAAAGGTATCATTTGCACAAGCACAGAAGGGGAGAAGATGACTATTTTGGGTATAGAGGGAAGCCTCTGATCCCCTAAACCTGGAGTTCTTAACCATTTTTGTGTCATGGATTCCTTTGGCGGTGAGATGAAGTCTATGGATCTCTTCTCAGAATAATGTTTTTGAAGCACAAAATAAAATGCCTTGGCTCATGGAGTAGACCAATTGTATTAGAATGCAGTTATACACACATACACACACGCATAGTTGTGAAAAATATTTCTCAGCCCCCATCACTTAGCATCCTAGTGAAAGTGGGAAGAGCTTGGAAACCATTGGTTATCCATGAAATGGGTAGTATACTTAGCTAAACTGGAAAAAGGTTAATTACCTTAAGTGATGATATATCCTTGAGGTAGGACTGTGGCCCTGGACTATGAATCTCTCCCTACAAATAGTGAACTTACTCAAATTCAATTCAATGAGATGATCGGCATCTCTGAGTACAAATTATTTTTATATTCTATAATGTCTTTAATTTACTTTCCATTTTGTACGAAATGTGATGGATAAAAGTGCTTATGATGCCAGGTTGCATTTTAAAATGAAATTGGTACAACTTGGGAGATTAAATATGGAGCTCTGAATGAGAGCCAACATGACCCAAAGTTGTAGGTGCCCAGAGAAAGTGGTGACTAGAAGTATCTTTCCCAGGGAAGTAGGGGCATAGGCTTTTTAACTAATTAGAAAATCTAAGAACTGCTGTTTGACATTTTTTTTTGGTCATATATAAGAATATGCCATCTATATGGCTTGGCATACATGCTCTTATCCTTCCATTTGATTCTAGTTTATTTCTGTTGTCTCAGGGTGAGCCAGGGCAGTGGGATTTGAAGTTAGAGTCTAATGGATTAAAGGCCCCCCATATAGAATTTTCTCTATTTTTTATTGCCACTTATAGTGGGGGGGAGGGGGAAGGGAGGGGGAAATCATTATAAATATGTTTTAAAATTGCATCTTGTTTTATTTAAAGGTCTTTTATGTTTTGATTTTAGAAAAAGGGAGTTTGACTTCTTTCATAAAAGTCTCAGTAGATATTTACCTATTATGTTCTTTTTTTTTCCCCTTTAAGAGATCAGAACAAGTCACTGACCAAAACTGGTATATTTTCAGTCCCCACTCCCATCCCGGCAATGTTCTCCCTCCTCACTTCTTTCTCTTGGCTTCCCTAGCTTTGTTCAAAATTCAGCTCAAAGCCTACATTCTATATGAGACCTTTCTCGTTCTCTCCATTTTGTCACCTCCTCATCCTCATGCCTTCCCTCAAGAGATTACTTCCCATCTACTCTGCATATGATATATGTATACAGATGTATGTATATGTGTATATACAACTATATAATGAAACACTGGGGGGTGTATATGTGTATGTATGTATACACAGACACATGTGCATCCACATGCACATACACATATACACATACATATACACACACTTGATTATAGGTTTTCTTCTCCATTCGATCATAAATTCCCAAGGACAGGGACTATGTTTTTATTTCTCTTTGTATCCTAAGCTACCTTGAATCCAGGAGTTCCATTCTAAGGGGTTTTGGTCTTGGTTTGGTTGGTTGGTTGGTTTAAATGGAAATTTAAAAAAGGAAGTGTCATTTCAATCTCAGTTCACATTTTCAGTTAAGACGGGTGTTCAGATGATGAGGCCAAAATCGTGGAGGAATTCCCCAGGCACCAGGGAGGGACCTAGGATTTGGGTAGACCTGGCATCTCAGCTTTCCCTGAGTTGTTGAATTCATACCTCTCTTGTCACTAGACAGAATCTCCCAACATCTTCTGGATGCAGTTAACCTAACATGGAGTAAGATGAGTGGACTCAATAGCTGGTCTTGGCAAGGAGAGAAGCCTGCCACCATTACTGTTAATTCTTGTGCCTTTCTCTTAAAGGCATATTGACCCCCTCCATCACCTCTATGTCATATCACTCTTTCTATCCCCAGTCCAAAGCTCCCAGATTCCCCATACAATAGGAGGAAAAGCCAGTAGTAGAGTAAACTCACAGATCTTACTTAGAAAACATAGCGTCCCTTCCTTTTACATGTAGAGGAATACAGTATGTTTGTAGCAATGTCAGAACTAGAACTCGGATCTTCTGACTTCCATTTCAGTGTGCTTTCTGGAACACCACAGAGCTTTAATGTTTGCTCATGTATACTTAGGACTACGCCTTAGGGTAGAGGGTAGCTTCTATCCACTTCCTCAATGGGTATTGTCTGAGCACAGATCAGAGTTAAGGCAGGGCAGAGTGGTAGTTTCCTTTATTGTAACATAATAAAGAGTAGTAGATCAACTAGGGCTGTCCTTCACTTGCCTTGTGACCTTAAGTAAAATATTTTCGCTACTTAGTTTTATCATCTGTAAATTGGTCATAATAACTACCCTGCCAAGCTTATAAGGTTTTTATGGAATTCAAACAAGATAGATGTTTGAAAATGATCTGCAAACTTTAAAACATCTATGCAAAACATAAGGAATAGGGGCGGTTATGTGGCACAGTGAATAGAGCACTGGCCCTGGAGTCAGGAGGACTTGAGTTCAAATCTGGCCTCAGACAACTTAACACAAGAACTAGCCATGTGACCCTGGGCAAGTCACTTAACTCTAATTGCCCTACCTTCTCCCTCCAAAAAATAAAATAAAAGCCCATCTTTAAAAACATAATGAATAAAATGCTGAATTTGGAGTCAAGGAGACCTGAGTCCAGATCCTGCTACAGGACCCTAAACAAGTCTCTTACCTTTTTTCAGACTTTTTTTTTCTCTTTAAAATGGGGACAGTAACAATACCTATGTCCTAGGATTATTGTGAAGATCAAATAAGATAATATACATAAAATGCTATGAAAACCCTAAAGCCTTATAAAAAGTTTGGTTGCCTATATATGGTAATATATAATCTTTTTTTCCTTGTCTTTAATCTTAATATTTGTCTTTTTTTTTTTTTAAAGAATCACATATGATAAGAAGTGAAGGGAAATTTGGTATTTTCTTTTGTCCAATCAGAATTGGAATGGTACTCCAAGGTGATCTTGTCAATCTCCCTGCCTTGTTTCATCTCTGGTATGTTATCATCTACCTTCTACTTGAAGGCCTCAAGAAGGCCTCTTCTATTTTCTAATTATTAGAAGGATATTTCTTCTAGTAAACTGAATTGTACATTGTCACAAATTTCTCCTCTTGATCTTACTTATGGGCCAACACAGAACAAGGCTGCTTTTTCTTGCCTCTGCCAGTCTCTCATGAGTGAAGACAACAATCATGTGTCCTCTTTCCTGTCTCCACACTAAACATCCTCAGCTTCTTCAACGGTTGCTCTCATGACATACTTTCAAGTTCCCTCTCCTTCCCAAGTCAAATTTTCTGAGCTTGCTCCAACTGGTCCAAACGTTTCCCAAAATGTGGTATCCAGAAGTCAACACAGTATTTCAGATGCGGTCTGTCTGATCAGGACAGAGTATAGTGGGACAATTAGATACCTCATTCTAGACACCAGACTTCTATTAATGTGTATAAAATGACCCTTTTTGCCAACAACATCACACTGTTGACTCATATTGAACCTAATAGGGCTCTATTAGGGTATAATTATTTCTATTTTACTGATGATGGCACAGAGACTTCTCCAAGGTCATACTAGTAATAAATGCAGGATGGGAGACTAGAACCTACCTTTTGCCTCCAAATACAGTTACTTTCTGTTATCCAGAGCTGACTCACACAGACTCTACTTTTTTTTTCATCCCCAGTTTAAGTATATTCATCTTGGCTCTCTCTGCAAATAAATGTCTGGACTCACACTTCTAGATCCTTGTGAAGGCATGCTATGATCTTAAACAATGACAGTACTTCATACACTTTGGTGTGACACATGACTAGCTGAGACCAGTAATGGCACTAGAAGAGGCTGACACCAGAGAGCTGGTCTTCTCCGCACATTGCTGACTCTAGACACATCCATATGTCCAGGATGTTTAAAGGCCTTAGGTGTGAGGAGAAGTGAAATCAACATCAGCCCCCTTCAAGCCAGCTCAGGGGCCTGAAAATCCTCAGATCTCATTGATGCTGAAAACAGACACTTCACCCACAAAGTGAATGAGAGAGTCAGATGAGAACCTTGGCTTCCCTTCTTCCCATCTATCTCTCCAGCATCTTGTGGCTCTCTCAGTCTTTCATCACTTCCCCAGGCTTAAGGAAGGGGCATGTGAGTGTGGAGTGATGGAGGCAGATGCATTTGTAGCCTTTGAGGCAGCCCCCAGTGGTGTTGTAAGAATAAAAGGCTCTCCATGTTTCCAGTAGGAAGATATCTCTTCCTGATGCATCAGAACATGGGCCTGAAAAATAAATCCTGTATCACCTTCAATATGTCTGGCCTCGGGGGGTAGTGGGGAGAAAAGAAGAAAAAAGTCAGGAGAGCCTTGGTAATTTTCAACATTAGCTGCTGTATTTCCAGACCACACTACCCTACAACCCCTTCTGATCCTGATGCCTTCATTGTTGATAACCACAAGGTGGCATTGCAGATTAAAGTGAAATACTGTGTTCTTGCTCTCATATTAGCAGGTATTTTTATTTTATTTATTTATTTATTTTTGTAATCCTGGCTTGCAATTCTGAAAGGACCTTAAAGATGTCCAACTTCCTCATTTCACAGATAAGGAAAATGAGGTCCATTGGGAGAAAGCAACTTGCCCAAGGTTGTAGTAAGTCAGTGGCAGAATCAAGCCCAGGATACAGCCAAGGTCTCTTGACCAGAACATACAGGAAGATGTGTTTTCTAATACGTTGTAATGCACTGAAGGGAAATAATCTGATCTTACTGTGTAACTTATGGTAGGTTTATTTAAGGTGCTGTTTTGAATTAGTGTGAAGGAATCTTATGTTTGTTATAAGTATTTCCATACTTCCATAGATACCTGGATGGAGCTCATCAATGCAGCTACTCCTTCCAGGGACTGAGACTGCAGCCTATGCATACATATGTGCTTTTCCTGTAAAATGTTTGCTCATGTCCTAATACAAATCCTTCTGCTCCATGACTGTGAGGATGATTCTTGTGGGAATATCTGTAAAGGGAGTATCTGGGCTGTCCACTATTTAAGATCCTCTAAGTATTTTTAAATAAATAGATATACAAATAAACATAAATGAATGAGTAATTATCTAAGAAGATCAGAGTCAAATTTGCTGTAGTCTCTGAGATGAAAGTAGACTTTCAACTTCCCCAAATCTGTGCCTAAGTTTCTAATATTATATGTTGTTTCTGGTTACAAAGGCAACAGCACATACACCATTACTGATCAAATCAATTCACAGTCATTGCTTCAAATGCGGTGAATTAAGTCTACAATGTCATAGTTTTAAAGATAGAAAGATCCTTAGAGGTCACCTAGACCAAATCATTCCTTTTCCAGGTAAAGAAACTGAATTCAGCCTCATCCCTGCATTAGAGAATGCTAGAGATTGAAAAGGAGGGGGGTGGAGCAAGGGGGGCAGTGTGTACATCTCAAAAAGCTCATAGTACATATGTTGACCCTTTGAGATGGCAGAATGGAACCAGAGAACTCCAGTACTGGAAGGGACTTTCCAATCATCTCATTCCTCTCTTTTCCTCCCTTGAGATGAAGTTAACTAAGTCTTAGAGGTTACTGTTAGAAGATGGTGAACCACTGACTTCCTTCTCTGACAGTCTCATTGTGCTGCTTTTGCTTTAAGACAGTGCTTCCATTCCACTATAGCCCAAGAGCTTGTATTATGTGAACAGGATCACCATGAGAAAATGGGGATGGCAATGACATTTTTTTTTTGTTTCCAAGGATCAATAAATTCTGCATGTGTCACAAAGATTTTATTACAAGTGGCAATTTGCAGTGAGGATTCATATAGTGGAAAGAACACCGGATTTGGAGTCAGTGTGAATTCCAGCCCTGCCACTTGCTACCTCTGTGACCCTGAATAAATTACTTAATCTCTCTCTGCCTCAGTTTCTCCATCTGGAATAGGAGGGATGTGGACTAGATGACCTCTAGGGTCCCTTCCGTCTCTAAAACTATAATACTACAGACATAATTCTGTTCAGTTTGAAGCAATGTTTCCATACCTGCAGCTAACTGGCACAGTGGTGGTTAGAGCACCAGGCTTGGAGTCAGGAAGACCTGAGTTCTATGTGGCCTCAGATACTTACTAGCCGTGTGAGCCTGGGCAAGTCACTTAACCCTGTTTGTCTCAGTTTCCTCATCTGTAAAATAAGCGGGAGAAAGAAATGTCAAATCACTCCAGTATCTTTGCCAAAGAAACCCCAAATGGGGTCACAAAGGGTCAGGCAAAACTGAAATGACTAACAACATTCCATAACTGCTTCTTTATCCTGGGGAAATTCCATACTCTCAGAATAGCATTTATGTTCTCTTTCAGTATATTCTCATTAATATATTGCAAGCCACAAAGTGGTACATGGCCAAATTAGTTTAGAAGGCACTGTACTAATACACTGACCCTCTGTGGTCCCAAAGGAAGCACACCCTGGGGCTATGAAAAAAAAAGTTGGAAAGTGCTTATCATAAGGGCATAGGGGATTCAGAATTCCTGTGCTGCTGTTTCCAGATTTCATTTTGGGAAGTAAGGCCCACCAACAGAAAGGCTGGAGATTGTGTAAGGGACAGAGAAAATGGAATTGAACTAGTTCTAAAGTGATGCTTCATTTTTCATTCACCTATTTGTTCATTCATTCATTCACTCATTCAATTGACTTTATTTCAAAAAGAGGAAGCCAAGGAGATCTCTTCCTGATACAAATCTGGTGAGTAGGTTGTTCTTCTCTGCATAGAGTAATGATGTGAATCTCCTGTTTCTTAGACACTGTTTAATCATAATAACTCCCATTTCTACATTACTTTGAGATTTACTAAGACCCAGGTAGGCAGTATAAGTATGGAGAAATCAGAGAAGTCACATGACTTGCCTGTGCTAATTAATGACCCTGTTGAGCTTGGACTCGAACCCTGGTCTCTCATGATGCTGCTTTTCTTCTGCACCTTGATACCTCTGTCACCCTCACATTTCTGGATGTTTTCTTTTCAGGGTTAATGTTTCATGAACATAAGTGTTTACATTGGATGCAAATAAAAGTTACCCACATGAATATTAAATGGAAATCAGTCCCCAGGAGTAAAGCTGATTACAACCTTTCCTTTGTTTTACTTTTCCATTCTCGGCTTTGGGTTCAGAGCTCTTTTACATAGTGGAAGGTTATGTTTCATAAATCTCCCAATTCTGTGTTAAACACCACAGCTCAAAGGAAAGGAGGCTGGCTATTTGTGGACTGTTATATGGATGGAGACACAAAAGTGCTTTCCTTTGCCAAGCAGGAGGCCTATTTCTCTCACTTGGGACTGATTACATATGTGAATTCATTAAGCTATTAGACATGGCAACATCTAAGTGAACATAGAGGAGGGAATGCTGTCAACCTCAGGGTTCTCATTGGCTGAGTATGTCCCCATGTCTCCAAGGATTCAAAACTGCTTTGGAAAATTTACCTGGATAATTCAGGTAACACCTCCACTTTTCTTGTATGTGTACACATACCTATGCATACATACATGTGTGCATTATATATGTATGTGTGTGTACATACACAGATATAGTTAAAGCCTGGATTTACCCAAATCTTCAACTATCTAGGAATCTCCCACATACTTTCAGAAGAAAGAAGCTAATGATGATAAAGTAAATTCATATCAGAAATTCCATTTTTAAAACAAAACAAAATACCACACAATCCCAAGGGATCTTCTGGAATCAACACACTTCTCCAACGGCATTTGTCCTATGGTCTAGCCAAACTAGATAACTTACTATTCTTTAAACAGGCCCCCCAGTTTCTTGACTAAAAGCTCCATCTGGTCTCACTGCCTGGACAGCCCTTTCTTATCAATTCTGCCTGCCCAATTGTTTCCTCCTTCAAGGTCTAGTTCCAATGCTATCACCGCCCCAGGATACTACCCCACACCTGTCTCCACTCAGAGGGTCTCTTTTCCCTCTCTGAAGTTCCAAAGCACAGTCTCTGTGCTCCTCTTATTACATCTGGATATCTTGTGCTTAAATGTGTTTGTATTCCTGATTTTTTTTTATCTCTCTTTGCAAACCATAAATTCTCCTAGAGAGGGGTCTATGTTTTATTCTTCTTTGCATCTCTTCAACACCTAGCATAGAGCCTTGTACACAGTAGATGCTCAAGAAATATCTATTGAATGGATGAATGAAGAGAATCACAGAATCAGAGAAGATCAGGCTTGACAGAACCATAGGGATCACAAAAGCCAACCCTCTCATTTTACAGAAGAGCAAACTGAGGACCAGAGAGAACCAGTGCCTTATCGAATATCATATACAGAAACTAAAAAGCAATGTCAGGACTAGAATTCAGGTCTTTTGATACTGATCAGTACTCATAATATAGTGGAAATAATTGCTAAAAAGGAAGTCAAAAGATCTGGATTTTCATCTTACCTAGACTTAGGGATCATGCTCAGATTTCTGACTCAAAATCATTCATACACACATGTGTGTGTGTGCATATGCATATCCACATATATGCATACACATACATATACATGCACACATACATATATACATATATTCCAAATTCTTCCACTATACCCTGCTTCAAAGAGGCAGCTAGCTAACACAGTGAATAGAGAACTGGACCTGGTTTCAGGAAGACCTGAGTTTAAATTCAGCTTCAGAGGTTTACTAGCTATGTGACCTAGGCAAATCACTTAACCTCTGCCTGCCTCAGTTTCCTCATCTGCACAATAAGAGTAATAATAACACCTACTTCCCAGGGTGGTTGTGAAGATAAAATGAGATAATGAGTTACAAATATTAAAGTTCTCTCAAAATGCTAGCTAGTCTTATTATTGCTCCTCTTATACTGTGTCTACAAGGCAGTTTATGAACTCCCAGCTTCAATTTCTCCAAATGATCTTCTATTATGCAAAACTGTAGCATATTTGCAAAGGAAAGTGAAAACTACATATATCCTTTGGCTAAGGATCATAGAATCCTAGACTCTTATAGATGGAAAGAACCTTAGAGGTTTTAGAATCCAAAATCTACTTAAACAGAAATATGTCCTATAGTATCTTCCACAAGTGGTCATCAATCATCCACTTGAAAATCTCTAGTGATAGGAAACTCACCCCTTTCCAAGGCAATCTATTTCACTTGTACAATTTGAACTGTCACAATCTCTCTTTCTCTTGGTCTCTCTCTCTCTCTTTATGCCTCTGTGTCTATCTGTCTCTCAGACTGTTTTTCTTTCTCTGCCTCCCTTTCCCTCTCTCAGTCCCTTGCTTCCTATATCCTTCCTTTCCTCCACAGAGCCAAAATCTGGTTTTCTGTAACTTTCAACCATTTTTCCTAGTTCTGCTCTCTGGGAGTCCCACGGCAAAGTCTAATCTCCTTTCTCTGACTTTAAAAAATAAAATCTTGGAACTACAAGGGACCTTGAAACATTGCATGTTAGAGATGTAAGGCATCTCTTAGAATACCGAATGCCAGAGCTTGAAGATGCCATGACTTTCAACAGAGAATGTCAGAGCCAGAAGAAACCTTAGAATATTGAACTAGACTGGCTGGGACATTAGAAACTATATAACCTAATTCTCCATTTTACAAACAATGAATTTGAGATCCATAAAATGTGACTTGCCAGAGGTCACAAAGTGATGGATCTGAAACTAGCATCCAGGCCTCTAGTTTAGTGAGTTAGGGCTCTTTTCATAATTCCCTACACTCCATGGCTACAAGGACAAATAAGGCTATAACACATACTGGACCATTGTTACAGTGTGTCTGCATTGGAAGAGCCCCTACATTGAAGACCAGATAATCTTTTTTTGTAGCACAAGGCAGAACCCCATTTGCAGCTTTGCCTCCTTTTATCTATTGCCCATTCCTGAAAAACAACTCCATACTGGTGAGAGAGGGTCTTAATTGAAAAAGAAAGAAACCTATGACTCTAGGGATGTGCTATGAAATGAGTAGGAAGCCCAAGAGCTGCACTTCATTTTGTCAGCTCCAGTTACCATCACTCTGACACATGAAAATTACAGATGTCAGCCTCTCAATTTGTGACTCTGACACCCCACATCAAAAAGGCACTGCTCATTTTTTCCTAGTGCTATAGGAAAGGAGAATGTCCAAATTAAGCATTAAGATACTGACATTAAGACAATGGCTATTAAAGATCTCACCTTACCTTAAACTCATTTCACTTACTCTCTTGGGATTAAAACTAACTGCCCAGTACTATCAGA
Organism: Petaurus breviceps papuanus; assembly: GCF_028583685.1. Lineage (NCBI taxonomy): Eukaryota > Metazoa > Chordata > Mammalia > Diprotodontia > Petauridae > Petaurus > Petaurus breviceps. Next base: position 10,074,731 of record NW_027187368.1, on the reverse strand, counting down.
GAAACTGGACTAAGGGGTCATAACCCTTTGGAAGCATTCACTGTGTCTACTAGAACTGGAGAGACAGCAATTTGTCATCCAACAGGGATAAAGTCACCATCAGTACTTGAGCATTTGATTCTCTATTTCTCCCACCAGCTTTATATAAAATATCAAACAATTCATAATGTCTTCCTCCTCTGCTTCATTGTAGAGTGACCTCAGTGTGAAAGTGACCCTGGACTCTCAGTGGCTATGCTCCTAAAGCTTTTTTTGGTCCTATCAAAGTATAAAAACTTTACGTATAGGCAAATGCAGACTCTGCTTTTGTTATCTTTTGTTATATACCAACCTAGATAAATTCAAATAAGCTTAGCATTAGAACGCTGGATATCATATGCAGAAATTTTCCTCATGGCAGATCATGAATACAATTGACTAAGGCATGGTGGGGTATAGCATTCAAAGAACATTTATTAAATGCCCACTATGTATAAGAAACTGTTCTAAATACTGGGACTATGAAGATAACAATGATTAGACCCTACCCTAAATGAATTTACATTATGCTAGGGGCAGGACAAATTTGTACAAAGATAGGTCAATATGAACTATATAGAAAGTAAATTCATTGTAATTTTGGGGAGGCAGAACATAACTGGTGAGATCAGGAAAAGCCTTTTACAGGAAGTAGCTCCTGAGTGGAACATTGAAGGAAGTTAGGCATTCTTAGAGACAGAGGAGTAAGTACAAAGGCACAGAGGTGGGAAATAGAACGCCATGTATGAGAAAGCAGACTGCTGGCTAGTTTGGCTAGAATTTACGGTGAGAGGAAGGAGCAAGGAGGAAAGAAGGAAAAGTTAGAGTTAGGGAAAAAAATAATGGAGAATCTACTGGGAAAGTTAGTTTGGTATCAAATTGCAATTTGAGTCTTTAGAAAGAGTGCCTATATTCATGAATCAATGTTTCCTTATTATTATTATTATTAATTATTATTATTATTATTATTTTATGCCCAGTTCCTGTCATTTTACCTGGCTCTTGTTGGTACTTAATAAATGTTTATTGAATAATCAGTTCAATGAATGAAATAACGAATCCTTGAAGTAGTGAAACAGAGACAGAAAATGGTATATAGAATACAGATTCAGAGTCAGAAATTTCTGGGTTCAAAGCCCACTTCTGACATTTACTAGTTATTTGACCCTGGATAGGTCTCTTACCCTCTATATAACTCATGAAACTTTCTAGGACTTGTCTGCTAAATGCATCCATACATAAGTTTCCTTAGCTAGTTATTCAATGTCCTGAATAATACAGCCTCTAAGAATCATCCATTGTAATCAAACTGGTTAATTTATCACTCCCCAAATTTTGTGCATTATAGACTCTACATATAGGAACATGCTGTCTCCCTTTCATCTTGACTTTATCTACATTCTACTCTTCTACCAATAATTGGCTTGGGTCTACTTCCTCAATGAGACCTTTCCAGATTGCTTCAACCTGATATCCACCACCTCCTCACCTCACCAGGCTTTTCCATATTTCTTCAGGTGAATGATCTTTCTCTCCTTTTAACTATGCTAGTACTAAGTATCACAGGATCATAGATTTAGATGTAGTAGTCCAATAAAGCTTCTTGTCTGATGGAGGTCTAGTTTATTTAGTGCATTTAGCATTTGATTAGATCACAGAATCCTAGAGATGAAAGGGATGATCTCATCCAAAATCCATTTTCACTTTTACCAATAAAGAATTGCCCATGAGAAGTGGTATTAAAAATAGCCTAAGAGACATGGATGACCAGAAAAGGAGATGAGTTGGAGGTACAATAAGAATTATGGATAATGATGGAGGGTAGTGTCGCTGGCTAGAATGCTATCCTACCCAGGAAACATTCAAACCATCAGATCATGGCCCCCTGTGCACACAATGTTGTATCTTATATGGAGTAATTAAGGAAAGAAATGGAAGAGAAATGTGGAAGATAAACTGAGGATGGGTTATGAGTTGCTCCAGTGACAGGTGTATCCATACAAGTGAGATGGCAGAGAAAATAAGCCCACTGCTATTAATACTTAGAAGTTAATTATAATATATATATTATATAATATATATAATATAATAAGAAGTTAATCTTATTATATTACATAATAATATATTACTCTTTACATTCAGCAAAACCTCAGGTTTCTATAACTTTAGGGGAGTAAGTTATTTTTGATAGCCAAAGTTAAGGGTTTCTGAACCTTGCCTATGCATTAGTCATTTTTACTCTTCTCAAAGCTCTTCCGGTTTTTGTTCTGATATTTATGGAAGAAGGACGAGAGAGAGAGAGAAATAGAGAGAGAGAGAGAGAGTAAGACAGACAGAGATAGACAGAAGAGACAGAGACAGAGAGACTAACACAAGCAGAAATATGGAAAGAGACTGAGAGAAAAAGTGAGACAGAGGAAAAAGTGACAGAGAAAAAAGAACAGAGACAAAGAAAAAAAGAGAGACAGACCAAGGAAGAAATAAAAAAAAGGCAAAGTGAGACAGAGAGATAGAAACAGAGAGATTAAGAAAGGGAAAAAGATAGTGAGAGAAAGAGATAGAGAGACAGAAAGAGAGACAGAGTTACTGATGTGAAAGGATGCTATCTGTGTAGCCCAGTGTGAGGATAATCAGGTTGAGGACTGTGATGCTCTAATCACAGTCCTTTTTGGAAATGATTAGAGTTCATTAAGCCTAAGTAAGGAGTACTAATAAAGTCTCCTGCAAGCTTGTTTCTGCTACATCACTGCATGGAAATCTCAGAATGGCTTCAGGTTTCCATTAGCAAATATGTTTTCCTTCTAATCATCACATACAAATTCCAGAGAGCAGCAATCTTCTTGTAGCCTGACCAGAAACATCAGAGCATTCTAGCTGCAAACAGGAGTAGGGCAGGATCAGGAGGTTTGGGAATAAGGCAGAGGGCATGAAGGGACAGCATGATTTAGTAGTTATCTACATACATGACATCTTCTGCTTCCATATCTTTGCACAAACTGTCCCCCATGCCTGGAATGCCATCCTTCCTCACCTTTGTGTCTTGGGATTCTTAGCTCTATTTAAGGCTCCAACCAAGCACCACCTCCTTCCAGAAGTCTTTTTTCTGGTGCCCCCCATCACTTTCTATTCCTTTTATATGTAACCTGCATATATTTATCTGTGAACATGTTGTATTGCCCTAATAAACTGTCAGCTTGTGGGCAGAGATTATCTCATTTTTGTATTTTCAAACCCCAGTGCCTAGTACAGTATTTGGAACATGGAGGACACTTAGTAAATGCTTTTTGATCAACTAATAATAGATGCAATGGAAAAGTCCCTGGATTCAAAAATCAGGTGACTTGAGTTCAAAATCCTGTTTCTGCTAGTTTTCTCTCTGTGAATTTGGCCAATTCATGTAACTTCACAGATTTTCAGTTTCATCATATGTATAATGGAATGAAATGATAGAGTAGATGATCTCTAAATATCCTGATCTCTAATTCTTATTTAACCATGTTTCACATTTCTAAAGTACTATAAAGTCTTAAAAATATTTGATCCTCAACAGCTCCATGAAGTACAAAGTATAGAAAGTATTATTCCAACTGTACAGAAGAGGAAACTGAGGCTCAGAGAGGGTAAGTAACTTAACCATGGTAACACTGCCAATGAATTTCAAATCCAAATGAATCCAGGTCTCCTGACTCAGAATCCTTCCACCTGCACAAGCTGATGCTAAGGGTAGCAATGCTATGTCCTGAGGTAAATCCTATGAAACCATTAGTACTAATTAATATATTAGTTCACATTATTTTATCCCTTAATCCTGCCATACAGCAGAGCCTTGGGAGCAGAGCCTCGAGGCAGATAAGTTTAATGAAAATAAAAGGGGAAAAGAGGAAAGGGGAGGAGAAAGTATGAAGTAGTGGGAGGTAAAGAGGTTCCTGAGTGACTAGAGAGAGAGATTTATAGCACTGTGTGTTCAGGGATAAGGCAGACTTCAAAAAAACTGAAGAGAAGCAGTGAAGAGATTTGAAAAGAGAAAGAGATTTCCTCAAATTTCATAATTTTGTTTTATTCTTTTTCTCTTTATTTTTAGTTTTACATACTTTCTTTATTTGACAAGGAAGCAATGTATCTAAGGAGAATTAGCATTATAAGTAAGAACCAAAAGGCCTGGATTCTAAAATTCAGAAGCCCCTTCCTTATCCTTCCATTCTCAACTCAACCACTTACTTACTAAGTGACCTTCAGCAACTCATCTCCCCTCTCTAGGCCCCAGATTCCTCATCTATGAGATCAGGGGTTGGATCAGATATCTCTAAGGTCCATCCAGCTATTTAGGATAGTCCAAAAAAGCCAGTTTCTCTTCTCCACTCCAAAAAAGCCTAAAAAACAAGCCTCAATAACGCAAGAAAAAAAAAACTTAGTATTGGGCTTTTTAAAGGATACCGTATTAGGGAGTTGAGTCTATGATACTTAAGAGTAAAATTTATAATGGTCATATTAATTCACATAAGGTCACTTGAAAAATGCTTACCCTTAAGTGAATCACATTGTGGCATAGAGATAGTAAGTACTGTCCCCCTGCTGGCCCTCTAGGCAGGTGACAGCATCCATCTTTGTTCCATTCAAAGGATTATTCCTTCTAGTTGAATGGAATTTTTTTTAAAGGATCATAAAAAAAAAAAACCATCTCACCACTGAAAGCACTCCTTAGAGTTATGTCACTCCATGGCGATGACTCTGGTCTCTCCAGACTAAGCTAGTGGATCTCTAATAAGTCCTATCAAGTTGGAAAGGCATTGACTACATAACCACAATCTGAGGACAAGATTGGCTGAGTAAAAAGAAGTTCATTATGGTAATGTTCTCTCCTGAAAGGGATTGAACACCATCAAGATAACAATCTAAAGTGTTTCCTTAACAAATTTGCAAAAAAAAAAAATACCCTGCTGATGGCATAATTGAAATACCCAGATTCATATACAATGGCAGGACAATGAATTTTTCAGGAATAGCATTTCACGAAGCATATCTACTTAAGGAAGAGGTCAATGCAACTGAGAGGCAACATGATGTAGAATAAAGAGAACTGAGTCAAAAAGACCTGAGTTCAAGTTCTGCTTCTGATTCATAATTAACTATGTGATTCTGAATAGGTTACTTAATTTGTCCATGCCCTAACAACTCTAAGATATAAGTTGCAGAGCAGATGTGATCTACATTGGTTGAGAGAAGTTCCTCATGGGGAGTTTGCAACATTAATGAAATCAGAAGTCTGAGGAAAGGAAGGAAGGAAGGAAGGGAGAAAGAAAGAGAGAAAGAGAGAAAGAAAGAGAGAAAGAAAGAAGGAAAGAAAGAAAGAAAGAAAGAAAGAAAGAAAGAAAGAAAGAAAGAAAGAAAGAAAGAAAGAAAGAGAAAGAGAGAGAAAGAGAGAAAGAGAGAAAGAAAGAAAGAAAGAAAGAAAGAAAGAAAGAAAGAAAGGAAGGAAGGAAGGAAGGAAGGAAGGGAGGAAGGAAGGAAGGAAGGAAGGAAGGAAAGAAAAAAGGAAGGAAGGAAAAAGAAGGGAAATGAAATTGTCATGACTCCTCAAAATATAATTAAAAATGCTTTCATAACCATTATTTCCTTTGATCCTCCCAACAAACAGTGTAGGTAGGAAGAAAAGATATTTCTTTTCCCCTTTAGATTCTTTCTTTAGCTTTTACAGATAAAAAAAAAAGTTGAAACTCAAAGAGACAAGTCTCATAGATAATCAGAGATCAATTACTGTCTTGCATTAATAACATTATACTTTCTTAATACCACAAAAAATAATGAATTTGGGGATGAAAAAAACAAAATCACAGCAACAACAACAAAAAACCTTTCCTTTTCATTCTAAGAACTTTTTAAAAAAAATTTTTTTTATCAAAATTCAAGTCATCCTTTTGAGGCCAGCACTATTGCCACTTTGTCAAATAGGGAAAAAAAGATATAAATTCCAGTGCTACCTTCTGCTTTGCTCATCTTTATACCATACATCATATTGAACTCCTGTTCTATTTTGAAAGACCAAATAAGGAATACTGGGTCTCTCTTGAGAAGGGTTCATCTTCCAAAAGGCAAAAGTTTAAAGTTGGCATCATTACGAAACCAGCAAAAATGACTGCAGATGATACAATGGAAAAACATGCACATGTGAATGCATACCCTTACATACAGGCCCACAGAAGTTTCTGAAGAAGTAGTAACTTTATAAAAAGGAATCCCCTGAAGACATAACTTTGTTGTTTTTAACTTCCACTTACTATTTAAAGTTTTTCAAGTCTAAATCAGGAAACTCAGTTCAGGCCCTTGCAAAAAAAGGTCATAGAAAGTCAGTCATCAGACATTCCATAATTCTAGACATTGGGGCAAGAATGAAGTTCAGAGTCTTATGAGATATTGATGTATACTTTTTAAGTCAGTGCAAAAACCACTTTATACCATTTCCTCTTACGTAGTTGTTTGTGGTTGTATTGGGGTGTAAGACTTGGGAAACCCACTCAAACCTTTCCTACAAATGATATTGCCTTCTCTCAATTCCATAAACAACAATGGGAGGTTTTCAGTACATTCCCCTAACCAATAAATATCTAAATAAATAAGGCACCTCTTTTCCCTAACAATTAATTCTTTCTATTTGTCAAAGAACTTAGTATTATTAGTACCACCAAAGAGGTTTAAGGACTTGGCTAATGAAATGAATAATTATGGCATTTTCCTAGAATTATAGAATGTTAGACCTGAAAAGGAATGTTAAATCTTAAAATTTCGGCTCTCCAAGGAACACCCGAACACAAAATGCTAGAAACTAGAAAGGATCTTAGAAATAAATCAATTCAACCTCTTCATTTTCAGATAAGAAAACTGAGATACCTATAATGGAGAAATGAATTATCCAATGTCCTACAACTGATTACTTACAAAAGTTAGGACTCTGCATTTTCACTAGTCTGGCATGATTTCTGGCTAAACTATGCTGCCTAGGCTGTGGCTGGATTAATATCACAGCAAGAAAAAGATTACTCTGAGCAGAATATAAATTGATTAGCTTTAAAATGATGAAGTAGGAAGTCAGTATCATTGAGACTTTTGGTGTCTATTCTTTGGGGTTATATATTAGGCACCATATAGATATGGGCATAAACTGCTAGAGGCAGGGGCACAAACAGTAAGTTAAACAGTGTCCCTTGGCCTTTCGTAGTTTATGCCTTAACTTCTATAATACCTTTCATATGGCCCCAAAGGGCTAATGGAAAAAGTCTCAATGATGCTAATGATTTCCTAGTTGGTCTCTAGGAATTTATGTTCTAATAAACATGGAATCAATGTAGATTATAGTCATAGCATGCTGGAGTCAGAATTACTCAGAGATCATCTAGTGTTAGTCCCACCCCCTAATTTTACAGTTGAGGATGCAAAAACCAGAGCTCTGAAATGATTTTTCCATGGTCACAGAGCTAATTCTTAGTACCTGCACCAAGGTCGAGGAAGAGAAAAAGGAAACTTCTTCCCACAAGTAGCTTCTTAGCAAAGCTCATACTCCATTTTGAAAAATCCCTTTTTTTCCCCCACTCACCAGCATATGAACCTAGATAAATTAAAAAAAAAAGTATCATTTCCTCCACCCTTATATTTCCCAGCTGTCTCTCTTCTCCTACCCATCTTCATCTTTATCAGTATTCTACCAAGATGTCTACAGTAACATTACATGCTACAAAGTGAAACATTATTCTAAACTTGTTCACTTATTGTGCATCAAAATAATAGTCAAAATATTGGGAGAGTTTGTAGTAGAATTCCTATGGTAGCTCTTGCTATGTTAGGCTCAAAATTTAATAAGTTAGAAAACCAATAAGGAAATAAGTTGTGTAGTCCCATTGAATGTGTAATGCTTAGAACAGAAGCCTTTTAAAATGCTTTGGGAGACTGTTTTCTTCCGGTCAGCCAGCACTTGAGATTTGGAAGTACCCATTGGTAGCACCAGCTCTCCTTATATGTACTGAGATTCAAAAGGATCAAATAAGGAATGAGTATTATTTGCACAATAAATGACTCAAAAAAGACTGGCACTGGAGCCCATAGAGAGTAAGGCAATTTTCTTCAATCTTCTGGTGAAGTCTTTCTTTCCCTGCACATGGAGCATCAATAAATTACTGATCGCAATGAGGAGGATTATCAAAATTATCCCTCTCATCACTTTACTCTTGAGAAACATCCAATGCTCTATCACGGCACAGTTACCGTCTTCTCCTGCTGTCATTGTAGTCCTCATTACTATCAATATCTTTCATTCTAATTACTAGGATCATTGATCATTATTAATGTTCACAAGCCCCTAATCACTATTTGCTCCTTCTTTCTTGAACTTGGTATAAGGTCTTGAACCATGGATAGATTCAACAGGAGGGCAGGCTTACACTACACTCCAACCCTCCAAACAAATGATCTCTTCCTGTGCTATAGAAACCACCTTCTACTCTCCTGCTTGAACATTTTCCATTCTGAGACAAATTAAGGTGAATCTTTCTCTTTTTTCTCCTTCATCTCAACCTGTCCAGATAATGTGATTCTTAGGTAGTTAGCACCTCCCAGTTATCCTTTTTGAGACTCAGGAACACATTTACCTTAGTCTTGCCTTTATTATCCACCCATCTTCCTATTGGGAGCAAAACATGATGATTCTGGGCAACTTTTCTGAAGTTTTTCAGAGGGACAGAACGACAAACAGAACCTCCTCTCACACCTACATCAATAAGTTAAGTGAGAGGGCAACCCTGCTACAGACTGTTGACTGAAATTTTTGAGTCCTTAAATTATATGTAATGACATTTTAGGGTATACCATACCTTTCATCCAAAAGTCTCGCTGAACCTGCCCTGGGAAATGGGGCAATAGGGAGGAAACAGGCACTGAAGCCACTAAGGCAACTGCTTCTCTCTCTACTTACCTAGGTCTTTTCCCCCCCAGACCACCATGAACTCATTCATAGCCCAGAAGAATTCATGAATAGTTAAATTCATTTTTAACCTCTTGTTTTAGGAAGTTTAATAATCCAGATTACTTAAGGGGTGACTCTGGGAGAGACAATAGGGAAAGGGAGATATTAAGAAATATAGATTATATAAAACAACAGATACCAATGTATTTTAGGTTCTTTATTCATAACCTTATGAGGTAGGTACCATAGGGATTATTATCCCTACTTTACAGATAAGAGTTTTTACTTGCCCAATATTACACATTAAGAGTCATAACCAAGGCAAAGCCAGTGTTCCTTCCATGATACCATGCTGTTTGTCATCACTGGATATTATGTTTTGAGCTCTGACATTATATGTTCTAAGATGCTATCCAGGTCTGATATTCTATGATTCTAATCATAATAAATCATCTCTAAAGTTTGGAAGCACTTTCATCCTAACAACCTTTTGATAACAAGTATTATATCCCTGTTTTAGTGATGAGGAAACTCAGGTTTTGAATGGTTCATTGATTTGACCAAGGTCACACAACCAGTAAGTATCTAAGGAAGAATTTCTATGAAGAGTGCCTGACTCTGAGTCCAGTGCTCTATCTAAAATGCTGAAATCTGAAGGAGTAAGTAGGAATATATGTGTGTGTGTATGTGTATAACAAAAAACAAATAAGCCAAAAGCTGGACAATCATTTTTTGAGTTCTTAAATTATATTATAATGACACTTTGAGGTTATACCATGCCTTTCATCCAAAAGGCAACTCAGGTTATTGCTTTCTCCTGACCTTGAAGATGATGAATGGCCAGAGAACATTCCTTAATGGACATTTCCCTCCCCACCTCAAGACCTTGATCTCTCTAGGAAATGATTATGCATATCTATCTTGCTCACTAATTAAAGACTAGATAATGGTTTCTTGGGACCTTTTGCATCCTGAATGATCTCCTGAACTCTTGGAGGACACCACAGATTCTGTGGCCATCTCAGTATGGGCCATTTTGGGAGGAAGCCACCAAGGAAGTTGAAAACAAAGAAAATGTGTCTTAATGGAGAAAGCAGGAGGAAACAAGAATGACTGGTGACTCATGAATGTTATTTGGAGACTGTAGACTACGGTGAAGAACCTTAGCATCTTCTATTTATGACTGCAATGATGGACTATAAACTGCTTACCTTTTTACAAGGTCATATAAGTTTCTCAGCCCATTAGGGAAATTACTAATAGCAATGAACATTAAGAGAGAATGTTTAAGTTATACAAATCACAAGTCTAACAACAGTCCCTTAAGCTAGGTAGCAAATTGTTAGCAGTCTTATTTTACAGATGAGGAAACTGAGACTCAGAAAAATTAAGTGACTGGCCTGAGATCACACAGTTTTTAAGTATTTGAGACAGCATTTAAATTCAGGTTTCTCAAGTCTGAAACCTCTATGTCAGTACAGTGGTCCAGGGGCCCACAAAGTCAAAACTTTTTTCATAATAATAAGACATTTTCATGTTGAATGCAGTAAATATTGACAAATATAATCCACATAAACAAAAGCTCTTTTTTTGTGAGGGTGTCCTTAATAACTTTGAAGAGTATAAAAGGTTACCAAGACAAAAAAGTTTGAGAACTATGTTTTTACATTATACTGCTTCCTTTATTTTACCAGTGAAGTTTGCTTTAAGGAAGTCTGACCCATGAGACACTAAATTTGCATAGAAGATGATTTAGATTATTACCTTTATAAGATAATCCTTCAATACTCAGAAGGATTTACAGGGTTTTTTTTAAGTAACAAGATCTCTGAATACATTGAAAGTATAAATATGCACACACATATGCTTTAAATGTATATATGTCTGTGTGTGTATAAATATGTGTATACATATATATGTGTGTATTTGTGTGTGTATTTCAATCATCATTTAAGGTACCCAGATATATTTTATATTGTATGGCACATCTGTATCACTCTGGTATATTAATGAGCCTTCTCCTAACCCTGGAAAGCTATCAAATATATCTCCAAAACACAGGTAAAGTTAGTACTTTGGAGGAAAGATGAGTGAAGAGTGACTTACATCAGCTTATTTACTTAAGCAATAGCCCTTGTCTCCCAACTGGTGTCTCTGGTCCCTTTCATTATGCCTAGCAGGCTACCAGACTAATTAGCCTCACGTACAGCTCTGATCATTCTCCTCTTCTGCTTGAAACCTTTCTATGGATCCCCATTACTTCCTAAATAAAGAACAAATTCCTTAACTTGGTATTCAAGGCCCTTCCTGTACTCCCTAAATATATTCTGTGCTTCAGTGACATCCAACTTCTTTCTCTTTGTTGTACATGATATAGACTATCTGACCTATTAAACTTTGCTTATATTCTTTTGTTCAACACTAGGCTTCCCCTTAACCTCAAGTCCCATACATCCACATCGCTCTCTGGCAAATCCTTCCTATCCTTGAAGGTTCAACTCAAATGTTATCTTCTTCACGGTGCTTACATTAATAACCCTAGCTAGAAGAGTTCTATCTACCCTCTGAATTCCTGCATACTTAGTTTATGACCCTTTGGGAGAAAATTACACATAAGTCCTTGTTTGGGGAGATCTTTCCCTCTCACTCTGATGCAAGCTCCTTGAACCATAGCTTATACCTCTTCCTATTCTTTCTATTCTGTATGGTGGGTAGCTAGGTGGTACAGTGGAACAGTAACAAGAGTTCCAGGTCTGGAGTCAGGAAGACTCATCTTCTGGATCTCAAATCTGGCCTCAGATACTTTCTGACTGTGTCACTCTAGGCAAGTTACTTAACCCTGCTTGCCCTAGTTCCTCATCTGTAAAATGAGCTAAAGAAGAAAATAGCATACCGCTCCAATATATTTGTCAAGAAAACCCCAAAATGGGGTCACAAAGAGTAGGACACAACTGAACAACTTCCTATACAGTGTCTAAAATATCACAGAGGCCAGATGAACAGATTTGACGATGATAAACTAGAGGGTGACTATCCTAGGCAGGTGTAACTCCTAAATATGACCCTGCCCAATAAATGAGAAACATTTGAAAGATCTATCAAGGTGAAGAATAGAAGGGGCTTGAATTCACCCAAGAGCATGGTATGTGACTTCAAGAAATCTGTTCATTTTTTCTGTGCCTCATTCAATTCAATTCTACAGGCATCTACTAAATGTTTATTTCAAAAAGGCACCAACTATGCTAGGTTCTATAATACAAAGAACAAGGAGCTTACATTCTAATGGGAACTATATTCTCCACCGTTCCATGGAGCTGATGATTTCAATGAACCATGTATAGAAGTGAAGATTAATTTTCATTATTATAACTTGTATTTCTATAGAACTGTAAAGATTATAAAGCACTAGGCTCCCAACAACCCTGTGGATTAGGCAATACAAGGATTGTCATCATCTTATATATACTAACTACCCCAGGATCAGCAGTGTTAGACATCTAGTAAAATAAATCTTTCATCCGATGACTTATAGGCAGTGCAGTGTTTTGGAACAAACTCTAGACTAGAAGTCATGAAAGCTGGATTACAGCCCCAGCTTTACCACAAACTCAGTCCATCTCTCCTGACCTCAGTTTCCTTATCTGAAAAAGGAATTGGATAATTTGTAAGGTACCTTTCAGCTCTGTTATTTTCTGCTCAGTATGCAAAAGAAATAATAATAATAATAGCATATATAACATTTTGAGGTTTTTAAAGCATTTCCCAAATATTATCCATTTTATATTCCCAACAGCCCTAGGAAGTAGGTGTCATTATCATCCCCATTTTTATAGATGAGGAAACCTAGACAAACAGGGGTTAAGTGACTTAGTTATACAACTGAAAGTCAAAGGAAAGATTGGAACTAGAGTCTTCCTGACTCCAGGTGCAGGACTTTATCAAGCATACCACCTAGCTGCCCATAAAGAAAGAATTACATTTCCATCTGCATGAGTTATAATAAGTTGCATGTTGGATATGGAAAATCAGGTCACTCTTTCTTAAAATTGAAATAAAAAACAATGTGTGTATGTGCACATTTGTGGTATGTTTTCCTCCTTAAAGAAGAAATAATTTAATATGTGATATTGCATTTCACCTTCAGTCCCACCAATTTTGATTGCTTATTTCCAAATGTTGCTGTTTGTCAAGGCTACTTTATTAGTACCTGACTGGACTCAGAAAATCTCGTCCTTTTCATGATTTTTCCAACCGGCCCTTATGAGAGAAAAACAGCTTCGTTATAAGTGTACCCAAGACACCCTTCTTTCTGGGGCCAGGGTTTTTGCAATCAGTTGAGCCAATATGACCATTCCCTTGAGCCTAGGGGCTGAAAGGTTAAAAAGGAATCAGGCTGGCCAAGGAAGGAAAAACAAGCAGCAAGCCTGAAACAGATTTAATAAGCTACATCATTCCTTTCCACTACGTTTTTGTTCAATTTTCATGGGAATTGCTGTTTGGGAGACTCTCTGAGCCAACCTGGGGCACCGTCCATCATAAATATCGAGCTCAGAATCATTCCAGACATCTTGTCTATACACGGTAAAATGCTGAGAAGGGGAGGCAATCCAGCTGTTAAGGCTTCGGAGCTTTGATCTTGGAAGGCCATTATCCCTATTATTAAAGGGGTGGAGGAGGAGCCTTTTCTACATGCTGGTTAGAAGCACAGGTCATGGAATTATTGATCCAGACCTGCAATTCCCTGGTGAAGGAAGAACCTGGAAAAGAAAGCCTCTTTATTGTAGTAGTGCAGAATGTCAACAGTTCTGCAAGTGAAAATCTTAGAAAGTTCCTTAAGAGCGCTGAGGTCAGGTGACTTACCCAGTGTCACAGTGCCAGTATGTGTCAAGAGGTGGAATTTGAAACTAAGTCTTCCTGACTCAAGGTCAGATGTCTATCTACTACACCATGATAACTCACATTTATCTAGTGTGCCAAGGTTTACACTGGGCTTTGAGTATATATATATATATATATATATATATATATATATGTGTGTGTGTGTGTGTGTGTGTGTGTGTGTGTGTGTGTTATATACTATATATAACTTTATAATTTTTAGAATGCTATAACATAAGTACCGTATATTATGTGTAATATATTATTAATTCTTATTAATAACTAATTATTAATATTATAATGTTTACATATTATGTAATTAATAGGATATAATGTATAATTATACATTACAGATGAGGAAATAAGGTCAGAAAGGTCCAGTAATTTGTCCAAGGTCAACAGCTAATAAATATTTGAGGCAAGATATACTTCAGAATGGCAAACCTGGAACCACAAAGGTCATTCAATACAACTAGAAGTCAATCAGTCAACAGAGATTCATTAAGCTCTCAAAAAATAGATGTGATGAATAGACACCGTGCTAAGTGCCAGAAATGGAAAGAGAATAATGAAATAGACCCTGCTCTCAAGGACTATACATTCTAATGGGAGATAATGAGTATAAATATAAACATACGTGTGTGTACACACACATACATACATACATATCTATATGTATGTGTATTCTGTATATAGTGACACCACGGTGGTCATGCGATAGAGGGTACTAGCAGCCAGGGGGGGAAGGGAAGGCTTCACATAGAAGGTGGCATTTGAGGGAAAAGCACACCTGGCTTTAGAAGTCAGGCCTCCTCAGGCCCAGACCAGTGTTCTTTGCATGACCCTTCTCTACCTCCCTGCATGGTGTTATGCATGAAACCCCATGAATGTCTCTCTGAAGGGCTATGGGTTCATTCACCAGTGCTCTCTTCTCTGGCTACACTGCCTTATTTGCTATTTCAAGTAGCTAGGATTATGTGAGTTTGCCTCCCAATGCTAATTGGGCAGCAACCCACACTTGCTGCTGGCCCAGGGATCAGGATGGGTAGGGTCTCTTGGCCCATCTTCATGACTATCATGAAATCCATCTGACCTTTTATTTTGCCATCTTTAATATGCTTTAATCCGGTAACATGGCTCAAATCTGTCCCACTGCCTGGGACATAGTCTTCCTGCTCCTACTTCCAATCCATTCCAGTGTCTCATTGACTCATTAGGAATCATCTAATTCAGCTTATTTGTCAGTGACAAGAAGCAATGCAATAAGCTTCATTCACAAAAGGTCAACAAACATTTATTTAGCACCTACTTTGTATCAGGCACTGTATTAGTGACTTACCAAGGGTCACACATCCAGTGTGGAGATATTTAAAAAAAAAAAAGAAAGAAAAGAAAACTAAAACCTGTCCTCAAGGAACTTACAATCTAATGGGGAAAGATAACACACAAAAGAAACCTTTAAAGGTAGGGGAAGGTACCCTTCTCTATGACATGATGGAGAAGTCAAAGAAATCCAAAATGAGTACAAATAAAAAAAGCTAAAGAAGTTCAAAATGAGTGCAACCAGATTGGAAATGAGGACATATTGAGGGATCTAAATAATATCTAACAGATCTAGAAAATGCATAGAGGGAATCCTGATTGGGTAATCCAATAAAGGTCACAGCAAGCTTTTCGTCCAGCCTAGCTCCATAAAGGGATAAAGAAAGGGAGGTCTATGGACACTGGAGGGGGATCAGGCCAGGAACACAGCATGGGGAACACTACAGTGCCTGAGGAAAGTCCATATGCCAAGATGAGATGTAGTTAGAAGTACAAGGGGCACTCCAAGACCCACACCAGGGCACTGTGATGGGGACAGGTTCCAACTGGTAACTTTGTTGTCCGCTTCACAGTACTGGGTTACAGATCATTGTAGAGTGAGAAGGGGACCTGCTCACTGCAGGGGAAGAAGTAATTCTCATGTGGGAGGCCTTGGGTGGTAGAAAAGGGGGGAAGCTTGAAGCCAGAAGCAGCAACAACAACAATGACTATATGCCTCAGATCTCAGGTACAAAGCAGTCTTACTTCCAAAGTCTAGCCCAATTCAGAGGAATGACTAGGATAGGAATCCCAAACCAAGGAGGAGGCTACAAATCTCCAACTTTGAGCAAACAGAGCTTTCTAATTGGTTGATATGGGTAGAGAGAGGGTCCAGCAATAGTCTACTCTTGTTCAGACCAAAACCCAGGTCACATACTTGCAGTGCTTAAGGTTGGGAGGTGGAGTGGGAGTCAGGGTGAGAAGGGAGTAGCAATCAGACTTTGCCCTGGATCTGAGCATTTCAGGAGCACTAAAAGTTTGCAGATGTCCAGTCTGTCCCTGAGATCCTGTCTGTCCCTGGAATAACAACACTCAATTCTTCAAGTAAGCAGCAACAGGACCAGCCTAGATCTTCCCTCCACAAGTGCTTCAGAACCCAGTTCTAACAACTGGTCTGAGGCCAGGAAACAGGTTGGAAAAATGGGCATACCAAGAAAAAGAACCTGACCCTGACAAGGTTTTATGGTGTGTCAAGGATGCTCAAGATAGAAACAGATTAAAAATGATGCCAAAATATCTACAAGCAATGTCTCAGGAAAAATAAAAACATAGCTTGGACATCAACTCAACTAGAATGTTTGGAAGAGATGAAGCAAAAGTATATACATGCGCACACACAAACATGATATATGTATATATAAGTATATATAAATACATAAAATATAGATATAGATGATATAAATATAGGTATAGATATATAATGAGAATGCTTGAAGGAAAAACTCCCTGGAAATTTAAATGGATAAGAGGCAGTCTAGGTGCCACAGTGGGTACAACACTGACCCTGGAATCAAGAGGACCTGAGTTCAAATTTGCCCTCAGACACTTGATACTTACTAGCTGTGTGACCCTGGGAAAGTCACTTAACCCTGATTGCCTTGCACAAAAAAAAAAAAACCCACGTTAAATAGGCCAAATAGAAGCCAAGTGACTCCATGAGGCAACCAGGAATATTAAAACTAAGTCAAAATGACCTGGAAAACAGATCAAGGGAGGTAAAAAAAAAATTAGTAGGAATCATTGAATTGTCTGAACACCATGACCAAAAGCAATAGAGTCTAGAAATCCTACGTCAAGAAATCTTAAAAAAAAAAAAATTGCCCGGATCTCATAAGATCAGAGGACAAAGTAGAAATAGAAAGAACCCACCAGTTAGAGGAAGGAAGGAAGGAAGGAAGGAAGGAAGGAAGGAAGGAAGGAAGGAAGGAAGGAAGGAAGGAAACTCCTGGAAACACCATAGCCAAAACAAAAAGCTTTCAAGTCAAAAGATAAAAATACCACAGTGAGAAAAAATTTCAAGTTCCAAGGAGTCATACTCAGGACCACACAATTTAGTAGCCACCACTATAAAAGGATGGGAATCTTGCAATACGATATTCCAGAAGGCAAAAAGATACAGACTTAAATCAAGAATAGCTTACTCTGCAAAACTCAGTATAAGACTACGGAGGAAAAATGGATTTTTAATGAAATAAAGGACTTCCAAACATTCCTGATGAAAAGACCAGAATGGCAGGAAAACTTTACAAGTACAAACACAAGAGTGAAGAGAAATACAAAAAGGTAAACATGAGAACAATGATAAAGGACTAAAGAAAAACTGTTCATATTCAAATATGGGAAGATGATACATGTATTCCCTCTGATTTCTATCATCAGAATTCATAGAGAGGATCTAATTAGACAAGACCTGGGAATTATCTTATTATGTCTTGATGATTTTGATGATCAGCCCTGGAGTCAGGAGGACCTGAGTTCAAATCCTGCCTCAGACACATAACACTCACTAGACATGTGACCTTGGGCAAGTCACTTACCCCCAATTGCCCTGCCCTCAGAAAAAAAGGCAAAAAAAAAAATGAAGCTGTTGAATTAGATGATGTCTAAGGCCCCTTCCAATCCATGAGCCAACAGTGACTAGAGAGCTGACCAGCCCACACGAGTTACTAAATCTCTCACTCTTAACTTCAGGGCAGGTGCTCTGGTTCTGATGAGGGATGGCTCCCAATAGGTTCCACAGGAACTCTGATCTTATCTAAGACCAGAACCTGCGATTCAGTCTGGAAAGAATTCAGCTCATCCTTACTTGGAGTCAGAGTTGAAAAAGTTTATTATACGCTTTGCAGCAGGCAAGGGTCCCTAGGGGACCTGCAAGTGAAAGGGGGCGTAGGCTTTTACTTTTAAAGGGTAGGGCTGCCATTGACAGGGTTGACCAGATGGATGTAAGGGACTTCAGTGCATAGATAAAAGTTAGGGCTGACTGAGAGGATTTCAGTGCATAGATAAAAATTTGAGATGAGATTTGGGCCAGACAGGAGGAGACATGAGGAGATTAAGCTAAGACAAAGGAGTCACAAGTTGTTGCCTAGGCAGAGTGCTGATAGGGGGAAGGGGCAGAGTTTGAGGCTGGGAAAGGGATTTTACAGACTCATTTTACAAATTGCTATTACAATTTTACAATACAAATTGCAGTTACAACTGTACAAACTGGTTTTACAAATTGATGTTACAGAGTGATGTTACCAATTGGTTTTACAAATTGCTGTTACAGATACAGATCCCAAGCACCCCATCATTTCCTATCCCATATCCCTTCCTGACAGTAAAATTGAGGACCAGAACCTAGACTCCCAGAGTACCAGCTCGGTGTCATCATGATTATTCAAAGCTACACCCCCACTTCCTTACCTAGTCAAATTCTACTATGTCCTTCAAGGCTTTTCTCAAACCCCGCCCCCCCCTCCCAACTGGAAAGCTGACACACATGCTCAATGTCACCTGCAATTTAACTCCTGAAGCACTTACTATATTTTCTGCAAAATGATTTGCCACTTAAAATGTTACTTTGTAGCATTTCTTTTCTTTTTATTTTTTTTTTTTAGGCAATCAGGGTTAAATGACTTGCCCAGGCTAGTAAGCATCTGAGGGCAGATTTGAACTCATATCCTCCTGCCTCCAGGGCCGCCTCTATCCATGGTGCCACCTAGCTGCCCCCATTTCTTGTATTGTTTTCTTTTCTTTCTTCTTAACTTTTTTTTTATGGTTTTATCTCCCCCCACCCCCCATACACCAGCTAGATGGTGAGTTCCCTGAGGGCAGAAGCCATGTTAAAAGCTTCTTTAACTCTTCCACAAATTCTTCAACAGTGCTGGCACTTAGTGGGCACTTAATAAAACTTCATCATATTAGTGTGTTCCCAGAGACACTTTCCCAGCAGGCCATTCTTCCAGAGCTTCAAACCTTGCTTACAGCAGGGGGTTTCAGCTCCAGTCATGCAGCTCTTTAACATTCAGGACAGCGTTGATAGATGGGACCACTGAGGTGGCTAGGTAGATAGAGCATGGGCCCTGGAGTCAGGAAAACATCTTCTTGAGTTCAGATCTAGCCCTCAAACACTTAGTAGCTGTGCTACCATGGGCAAGTCCCTTAACACTGTTTACCTCAGTTTCCTCATCTTTAAATGAGCTGGACAAGGAAATGGCAAACGACTCCAGTACCTTTGTCAAGAAAACCCCAAAATGGGAACAAGAAGTGGTAGTATAATGAAAAACCACAGTGGATTTGGATCCAAACTGCTGGATTGGATCCCTGCTCTGCAATTGACTACCAGCTGTGTGACCCAGGAAAAGTCATTTCTTTTTTCTAAGACTTAGTTTCCTCATTTATAAAATGGAGTTAAGAATAAGCATAGCTGAGGACTGAATTATAAGGAAGCAGCCCAGTAACCATAGATCTATATAAATGCAGGCTATTATTATGTTCAGCTAAGGGGTGGGGGTGAGGATTGACTGGGAAGTAGACAATGCTGCATTAATAAAAATGGGTGAGGTCCAAAAAGATTTTTGTGAGCCTGAGATGTTTTTAGCTCCCACTTGAAAGGCTGCCTTAAGGTATTGTTTTCTCATTTTAAGTTATACATTGATTAGAAGGAGGAACTTGGAGTCCAAAGACCTGCCTTCTATTCTTAGTTTTCCTTAATTACCGTGGCTCCTCAGGTGAGTTACTGAATCTTTTATGGCTCAGTTTCCCTTCCTGTAAAAGCTTAGCTCCGGATATCACTCCATAATGGGTTCCTAATAAATAATGATGGTCTGAAAGATAATGCACTAACAACAATCACAGTTCCTGGTGAATGCTCTGCTTTTAATGGCCCTGAGAGCTCTAGTTCCCTTCAGTGGGCTTAAGTCAAGGACTTAATTTTCCTTCTGTTTAGAGCTATGAAAATTGCATTGAACAGTAGGACTGATGTTCAATTGGCTAAGTAATTTACTCTGGACACAGATGAGTTAATCCTACATAAAAGGGAAAAAGAGACAACATGTGGGAGTTGGAGGGGTATAACCTTTTGGAAAACACAGTAAGAAAATGTATGCATGCATTGTGCAAGCTAAAGCATTAGAATTTTAACTCAGTCATTATGTGAGAGGCAGCCAGGAGTAAAAGGATAAACCATTGACCTTGGAGCCAAGTTCAAGTGCTGCCTCTGATGAATCCTGGCTGTGTGACCCTGGGCAGGTCATAGTTTCTCAATGATCCAGGCAAGATTAGGAGTGGTGTGGAGGAGAGGAGGGCAGACTAGCCAATGAGGAAGCATGCCCAAGGTACCCTGTCTGGTATCACACACACACATCACCTCATCAGGGAAGCTTATGAGCTCACTTCTGGAAGTACATGATGGAAGAATCTTTTCCCTCCCCTCTTTAATGCACTTTAGGTGTCTTCTATTTCCTGTTGACTTACTATGGAGTGATGCAACCCTTGTAACTGGCCATTGAACCATAACTGAGTATACATTTAAAAGCTTAGACACAAGGTTTTCTTGTTCTCTTCCCTGACAACTTTTGAGAGTAGAATGCTATTGGCCTTTAGGCATGAGGAGAGGCATCCACAGCAGCAGTAGCCTTCCATGGCTGACATTTCCCACCCAGCCACCAAGTGGGTATGATGCATGGTGCCTTGTTTCTTCTAAACGTGCGATAGTGTATCCATTCACCATTCAGATGACTGATGAGACCTGGAGATTCCAGAAAGCTATATAAAGTCCCACTGACAACTGGAGTCCCAGAGTCAGTAGGACAAGCAGTCAGATCCAATAAGGAACCAATCCTGTAATATGACCCGTTTAACATAGTCTAGTAAGGACTTGGACTAACTGAGCAAAGAGACATGTCCATCTGCTATGCCACACCAGAAGTAAACTTAATGGGGAATATTCCAGGGAAGAAAAGGACACCAGGACCAAAAAGTAAGTGGTGGGTGGCAGAATTTTGGGGAGCAATGATTTTAAATTTGAGTCTGCTCTTCCTAGGGACTGAACACATATGCAGAAAGGAAGAGTATAACAGTTTAGGAGAGGATGAATATTGTTGTATTTCAGTTCTTACCATACCTGCTTAGTAAATATCGCTTTGAAAAAGCTAATTGATATTAATGGTTAATTAATATTAGGAAGATATTTAAAGGTTAGATGACACTAGATGGAACATGCCAGGGGATTTGTGGACAGCAACCTTCCAGATTTGTGTATGGCAACCTATTAGTGGAGTGGGAATGGGAGACTGAGCCCAGAACTTATCCTACCTAATACTATAAATTTGCAAAGCAGAATATGCATTAGCAGAGGGAGTTTCCTTATCTGAAAATCTCTTTATCATAAAAATCCCAGATCTCATCTGAAAAATGAACAATTATGAAGGATATGGGGGAAAGAGTGATGAAAGGATATGAGGGAAAGATCCTACTTCTGATTCTTCTAGCTGTGTGACCCTGGGCAAGTCACTTTAACTTCTCTGAACTTCAATTTCCTCATTTGGAAAATAAGGCTAATTATAACATAAACTGTCTACTTGCTATGGTTATGTGGAAGAAAATGCTTTCAGAGTCTTACATGAGATATTATTATTATAGATTTCATAGGTTTTGGGAACTCGACATAGAGATGAAGGAATTGAAGCCAGAGAGACGTAGCCCAAAGTCACACAGCTTGCTAATTGTTATTGAAAACTTGATAATCAATAATGTGGCTTAGGTCATTTATCAAAATTATTTTTATATAATACAGACCTGTTCTCACAAGATGAATAAAATTAGTGCTGATTTATGGTCATCAATAGACAAATTTTAAGATACCCCAACTCTCAATGCCTGACACTATGAAGAACTATACTTAGAAACTCTCATATGAGTACACAGGAACTCAATAACTGAACACAGACAATGGCTTCCATTCAAGCTGGTGTCTCTTTTATAGAGAATTCACAGATATTCTACTGACTTTCTGTAATGATTAAATAACTGAGTTAAAAGTATGCAACAAGGAAGACTGGCATATGGGCTGATTCTCCAATAAAAGGTACAATCTACAATTCAGACAAGTACTAGTCAGTACCATTTATTCTCATTGTCTTTTTTTTCTTAATCCACTCATCTTTCTAAGTGCTACTGCAGAAGAGTGCTAAGCATTAATGCTATGGCCACATACGAAAAATCTTTCATTAACATGTGGCATCAAGATGAGACCTGAACCTCCAGTATCCTGGAAGAAGACTGTGGACAATGCCAATTCCAGAGCTATGTTGCCTGAAATTTCATGTGCTATAGCAACCATCTCACTGTGGAGACTTTCTGAGCCCAACATAGCATTGTGATGGGTCCAGAGACTTATCACTGCCATAATGGAATGACATAATATACAATCCAAGATGCTGTAAAGAGTGACATGAAACACTACAGGATAAGTAGATGTGTTGTCAAAGATGTTCCATAGCCCACATCTACCAACTTCTCAAAGACATACAATTGTGTAACTAGTCATTTTTGTACATAGCAAATGGTTAATTACATACTTAATTTGTGAGGTCCTGTTATCATATTCGTCTTTTGTGCTGACTTTACTGTTATTAATGCTGATGAGATAGGCAGTGAGGCATTGTGAGAGGATGGGAAGGGCACTGAAAACAGACTCAGAAGTTCTGGGCTCAAATCTTGACACTGACACTACCTACTTTGGTCAAATCCTTTTCTTTGGAGATTTCAAGTTTTCTCTTTGTTAAAAATAAAGGGTTGGACTATGTGATATCTAAGATTCCATCAGGCTCAAAGATATTACACTGTTGGACTTGTGAATTCAGAGGCAGAAAACCTACAATCCTGTCTCTTTTTTGTTAAGAGTCACAATGCCCATGGTCAATCTGCTCATATTTATTACAATAATTTCTTAATAATTTTTTTTCCACAATGGGGAGAGTTGGGAGGGAAAAAATTAATTTTTGTTAATCAAAAAAATTAAATTAAAATTAAATAAAGGCACAATGGGACTAACATTGTGACATAACCCTGTAGTTTCTGCTATAGCTGAGACTGGAGGATCACTTGGGTTTGGGAGTTCTGAGCTGCAGTATAGTTAAAGCAGATCAAGTGTCACTGATACACCGAGTACTTCCTGTCTAGATGAGATGGGGAGATCCAGGCTCAAATACATGTATTCATGCATACATAGACAAATATGCATAAAATAAATGAATAAATAAATTTAAACCAAGAAACAGAGTACAGAGCAAGAGAAATAATAGACCCTTTTTCTGGCCCTGGTTAGACTAAATCTGGGCAACCAAAAGTAGCGGTGATATGCTGGTCACTGGAACTATTTAATTCAAAGCCAAATGACTACTCGTAGTATGTTTTAGAGAATCAATATACTGGGTAGAAGACTAGATTAGATCATGTCTAAGCTCACTTCAAACACTAGGAGACAGATTTCCATGATACCCTAGCAGAACAATGTTCAACCTAACCTAGCATAATTGCTAGAATTAGTGCCACTAACAAAAGGTCGAATTCTAGCCTACTACCATGTTTCCCCGATAATAAGACACTGTCTTATTAATTTTTTTGGACAGAAAAACACCAGAGGGCTTATTTTCAGGGGAGGGCTTATTTTAATGAACATTGACAGCAATTTTAATAAACAGGTAAATGTGAACAAAAAAATGTACCTTTATTCAATAATGAATTCAATAAAGAACAGGATGATGCACTCACTGCTGCAGCTCTGATTGGATGCAGCTCGGAGCACGGCGTGCATTTCACCCGGGGGGGGGGGGGAGGGTGCATACAGAGGGTACCGTAATGTAGCGTGTAGCACAGGGGATCACCTTCACTACAGTAGCAATCTCAATAGGGCTTATTTTCAGGGGAGGGCTTATTTTAGAGGAATCATACACAGTAAGGGGAGGGCTTATTTTCGGGATAGGTCTTATTATCGGGGAAACACGGTATATGCCCTTCTCCAGTTTGATTCATTGACTGCCTAAGCTTGAAGAGGAGGGGGAAGTGAGAAACAAATTATCCTTTTGCTCCCACTTGGCCAATTGCCTATCATACTTGGTACTCTATTCTCCTGAAAGAGCTATAACTAGAAGTTTTTCTCCACCATCTCAGCCAGGACAAACATGATAAGGACATGGGAGGAGAAAAGGGATGAGTAATGAAGGGAAGAGAAAATAACAGAGCTTACATCAACTGGCAACTATAAGAAGGCCAAAGAAAGGATAGGAAGGAGAAGATGATACAATTACAAGATGAATAAAGCTTGAAGACTGGTCCAAGGAAGGTAAAAGGCTTTCCAGCTGGGCAGGGTCAGCAAGAGCTATAACTAGAAAAATGTGCATGCAGGACAAGTAGAAAAAAACCATATTCTCATATCTCATATTCTAATTATAAAGGGGTGGGGTGGGATAGAGGAGGCAGACTTTGGAGTATCTTGACTGTTGCTGGGGAAGCCATCATGGTGGAGGAAGGCACGTGCTAGGGTGAAGCAGATGCTCACCGGGACTGATTCAATTTTGGGGAAGAGGGCCAACATTAGTCATATTTCTATTTAACTAGTTGTTCTTACTAACTAGGTGTCAAGTTTATTTCCATCTTTTCTGCTGAAAGTGTAGAAGTGCTTATAGCACTCGCTCTAAATTTGACACACTGGTTTCCCTGCCCTAGTTATAGATGTTGGGTCATCATTAGTTTCTAAGTCCAGGAGGCAGATGGAAAAAAGAAGCTGAAGTCCAATGAAGATTTTTCTTGTTTGACTTTTTCTTCCCCACCTATTCTTGCCACCTCCAAAATGGGGGAGCATGTTACATTAGGAGCCATGCAAATGGCAATAGGAGCTGTTGCTTTTTGCTATTGTTATTTACAAATATATCCCTGCATTTCCTCAAATTGTGCATTGGGTATCCTAGGATCACAGTAATCTGTAGGTCCACATTCATTCAAAACCATGCTCATGAGCCTCCACCAATGTGTCTACTTTTCTAGCAAGCCAGAGAATTGAATTAATTCAAAGAAAAACATTAAAGAAAATAACCTAATGAGAAAAGTCTCACTAAGACATTTCCGTTGTAAATATGGGCCATATATGGAGGAGTGAATACATAGGGAACATTTATGTCCAGAGAACATGTTTGTAGGGACCTACATGTAAGAGGATACACATGAATGTAGAAGCACATGGATAAAGAACACACATAGGCAGCACCTTTTTCTTTGCCAAATATGCGACTATGGCTTAGTCCCTTTGCCAGATGGTTCTCTTTGCTGATTTTACAAGGTAATTTTCTTCGTGTTATTCCCTTGGTCCTCTGGTCACTGCTGATTGCTTCCACACACACCTCTAGGCAGGACGCCCCAAGGGTTTCTCATTGCCTCAAGGTTCTGACTTCAGTTGTAGTCTCTAGTGGAGGCGCTACTTCATCCTTACTGGAGGAAGAATAGATTCAACTATTGTTCACTTAGTTTAAAACCCCCCAGGCTTTTGTGCTAGAGTTCTTTGCAAAAAGGCAAAAGCCCTAGAACACCCTATCATCAAAACTACTAAAAAGTCTTTTGTGGTTCTTCTCCCATAGGGGGTCTTTCTGTCCTGGGCCTGCACTACAATGTGTGTTTACTTTCCAGAAGATTACCCACCTAGGTGCCAAAATATTCATCACAAAAAGTCAGAGCTTCCCCAGACTAAATAGCGCATTTAGGATTTAATCTATTTTTTATTCTTCATCTTAATGACCAAGAGTAGCATCTCTTTTAGAAATCTCTATCTGTGTTAGGACAAGAAAATCCTTTTAACTCCCAGCCTAACTTCCAATGGCCCAACTGTTCTCAGTCAGTATGCATTTATATGTTATGCTTTTAGCAAACTTTCAAGAGTTGTCTGGGTTCAGGGTCCTTCAAATTCTTCAACCCCTCAAGTGCTTTTGCTTTCTCATGCAAATGAAGGAAAGAGGAGAGGCAAAGAAATATATTGCAAGCATAAGAGTCAAGGTCATTGTCTTTGCCCAGCCTAAGCACATTCCTGGCCTTTCTTGTAGATATGTGGATAACAACCAGGCTTCTTTACATAGAGTACCTGTTCAGGTTTTGTTATTGTTGTTGATGGTGTGAGTGATGGTGATGCGGATGAGGATGGATTTACATAAAGTGGTATTCAAATTAGAACCTTCACTGAAAATTGGGCTCAAAAATAAATAAACAAGGTATGATAATATAGCACAGGACCACCAGACTCAGCATCTGAATGACCTATGTCTCTGTCCTGATTCTGACACTAATTTGTCCTATGATATTGCGCAACTCACTTCACCTCATTATGCCTCAGTCTCTTAATCTGCAAGATGGGAGGGAGTGGTAGAACTAGACGTGATCTAATTCTCTTTGTGTTATAATATTATATGTTCCAAATTCTCTCCTCTCAACTTCTAAAGTACCTTCTTCTTAATTCGGAATATTTATAACTCTCTAGCCAAAAATCTCGTATGACTCCAGAAAGTGAGCTTTCTCACTGACACTTCTGGATTCTCCTGCATGCCTGTGCCTTCCTTTGGCCATTCCACTTCTCAACCACTTTGTGAAACGTGTTTATTTTGATAAATGTTGCATTGGGGCGTCGGGGCGGGGCAGGCAAGGGTATGGGTGAGCCAAGACATTTAGTGCAGCACTTGGCATAGGTTTTCAGAAATCATTTTAGTAGGAGGCAGCCCTGGACAAAGTGCATTTACTTCTCTACCGCCCAGCCTCACTTCCAAGCAGAAGCGGCTGCAGTTTTCATTTACAGTCAGCAGCTCAGTTGGGTTATGGGCCATGGCAGTTCTTTCCTGAAAAGCCAGTGTGTCATTAGGAGCAATGAGTCCCCATTCTCCTGTTAATGAGGGATCCTTTCCTGTTTTCTTTCAGTAGCAACAACCTAATTTATCTAAGCCAGGAAGGGAATTTTGTCGGTCTAAGTACTGAATCAAAACATCATTATGTAGAATGAACATTTGGTGAGTGTCTGTTATGAGCAAGATACTTCGCAATGGACTCTTCAGGATCCAGAGAGTTCAGGACAAGTCCCCTGACCTCAAGGATCTTATGGTCTATTTGGAGAGTCAAGACAGGCCCACAAATAAGATAAATTGATTCATTCCCTGCGCATTCATTAAATATTCATTAAGTACCTGCCACTAGTAGATGCCAATCTCCTTCTGCTGACTCATATTGCCTACCAGAAGATATGTGATTAGTGTCTGATGAGTAGAACAATAAGTTTCTTAGAGGAGGGATGGATCATTGTGGGCTGAAGTGGTCAGGGAAGGCTTCATAAAGAATGTAAAACTTAAGCTGGGCTGGAAGGAAGGGAAGGATTAAGATAAGCAGAGAAGAGTAAGAAGGGTTTTACAGTGTGGGAGAGAAAGAGGCAATATGCTGAGCAAAGTTACAGAGATAGGATGCAAATCGGATGTGTAACCCTAGTGTCAGAAACTTCCTCTTGACCCAAGGGAAACAGGTATACATTGGGGAGCTCTCACTTCTCCAACTTATTGCCCCTACCCAGGTAGAACTTGGGAATACCATTATCCACTTCTCTCATAAGAGGAGAAACCAGATCCTCTTACAAGAACTTGTATTCACAAGGCACAAAACATTAAAAAAAAAATCAAATGAATGAATGCCGATCCCCTTTCTGAGGAATTAAATATGTTCTCTGTAAGCTACCATTTGATCAGAAAAGTGTATAGTCTCTGTAATTTCTGTTATTGCCCTGGATAGGGCTCCATAAAGAAGAAGGGGTCAAGGTTTAGTCCTGCACATTAGTTTTATTCTCTGTAGTCCCCTTTTCAATTCCATACTACATTTTTAAAGAAGTTCTCAATACTTTCTACTCCTTGATGTTATTTCCTCTCAAATTCCTATAGTTCCCTTCAGACTCCAGTGTGGTCACTCCTCACAGGACCTGCTAACTGCCTTTCATAGCTCTGCCTCCTATGGCTCATCTTCCCACAGTATATAATTCTATTTTCTTTAGATCAGTTGTAAAACCACAGTGCACCAAAGCTTTACCTCCTCTAGCTGAGTACTTTGTTGACTTTTGCAGATCTATGATGCTGGAAAAGATGACATTTATCAACTTCCTTAGAGGATTGGCTTCCTTGCTGATAACTCAATGAAGAAACAATCCTAAAGCCTCTGTCACAGATGTTTATAGTTCAAAATTTGTCTCCAGACAGAGACACCTCCAATTCCACTGAAATTATATTTGAAATGGAAATAAAGTAGGTGTCCATCAATTGGGAGATGGCTAAAAAAAATTATGGATACATGAATGTAATGGAATATTCCTATTGTGATAAATTATGAGTATGATGAACACAGAGAAGCATAGAGTTTCATGAACTGCCTCAAAATGAAGTAAGCAAAGTCAAGAAAACAATATATAAAAGGACTACTACAAAGTAAATGGAAAGAACAACAAACAAATAAATCAGAACTGAATCATGAGAAATTACAAAGTACAAGCATAACTCCACAAAAGAGCTATAAGAAAACACCCCCTGAGCTCCTCTGCAGAGGTGAGAGATTCATGGGTATGGGACATTGCATGTATATTTTAGGTTCTTTTACAATGTATTGATATATTTTTTTTCTTATATTTTCTCTCTCTCTCTCTCTCTCTTTCTCTCTCTCTCTCTCTCTCTCTCTCTCTCTCTCTCTCTCTCTCTCT
>NW_027187368.1:10037913-10045766 GCF_028583685.1 Petaurus breviceps papuanus | reverse complement strand
TCTCTCTCTCTCTCTCTCTCTCTCTCTCTCTCTCTCTCTCTCTCTCTCTTCCTTCTTGTTCTATGGGATGGTTGTCTGGGGAGGGAGAGGGGAGACATACAAGGGGATATTTTGGAAATTTAAAAGCAAAATATATCAATAAGACTTGTTTTTTAAAGAAAAAAAAGAAAAAAAAAAGTCTATAAAACTTGGGACACCCAGTCCCTGACTGCTGTTCAAATTAGACCTGGACTATTGAATAAAAAAGCATATTCAAGATACCATCCTTCCATCAGAAAGGGGGAGACTCTGTAGTCACCAAAAACAGTTGTTTCCAAGAACAAAGAATATATTATTCTAGATGGAGTAGAAGGCTCATAAAATGGGAGACCAGAAAGGCAGCTAAGAATCAGGCTACAATGACTACAATGACAATTAATTTAAAGAACGGCCTAAAAAAAAAAGTAAAAATACAGTTATCTCTTCCACAGTGCTGGGAGAGGACTGCAGCACCCCTGTAATTTGGAAAATCGATGTAAAATTTTTTGACCAGAGAAGTCTGAATTTTTTCTTTTTCTTTTATGGTGTATTTATAGTATTTAAAGATAAAATATGTTGATATTATATAATACTTTGCATATATTTTACATATTTCTGAGTTTCTAAACTTTTCCTGTGTTATGTGTGGCTTCTGTAAAACTCTATTTAATTTCTTATCCTGACCTGTGATATATCAAAACCTCGATGGGGAAAGTTGTGGTGTGGAAGGGATAACTGTACATATGGTGGGATCTGAGCACCTAAATCCAGGAGTATTTCAGCAAAGACTCAGTGCTGAAATTGGGAACAAGGAAAGAGACCTCTTCAATTTATTTTTACATTCAAGTCCCAGAGAGTAAACAAAAAAGGGGGGCCACAGTTTATAGACCCTGCCATTAATTTGTGTAGATCTACATGGTCTTGTCCAATGATTGAGTGGATAAAGGAGTTTTCATATGAGGATAAACTAAGGACCTCCTCTGCCCAGGAAAGAAATAAGCTGAGTAAGGGAAGGACCAAAATCTCAGAGATCAGCTAGATAGTAATGAACCCAAATCATAACCCAAAGCATCTGAAAATGCCAGAACTGAAGGGAATCTTCTTAAAGCTTAAAAGAGATAAAATAAAAATAAGAAATGGTCATTTATGAGGATTTAGAGGTAGGAGAGACCTTAGAATTCACCTAGTCCAACTCTCTCATTTTTCAGGTCAGGAAACTGAATCTTGGAAGTATTAAGGGACTTATCTAAGGTCACACAGATAATGTGTCAAAGGTGGGGTATTTATACCCAGGTCCTCTGACTCTAAATCTGGTCCTTTTTCTACTACTTAATTCTTTATACAGGAGTCACCATTCTAGTTTTTTAATATTTCTGTGATTCATCTGTGTATGTATGTGAATGTGAACCTATGTGTATATGACATGTCTAGCCTATTCCAAAGAATGAGTGTGACTCTGATAGAGGAAAATCTGGAGCTAGTGGGGTAGGAAGAAGAAATGGTGCTCAGCAATGGGGAAGGACTACTAATAGGAAGGAAGAGCCCTCTCCCAAGCTGCCTTGGGCCATACTAGATCCCTTTGTGGGATTCACTACCATTCTGGTATGTATTTCAGTTCCTTAGCACTTCAATGGCCCCATCTATAGAGGGAATCTATCCAAAAGAGCAGATTGTGACCTATATACACCTTCTCATCTTGGGTGACTCTTATCCCTATCATTATATAAATCTTCCAAAGAGGATGTCCAAGAAGTCTTCCTCTCACTCTACGTTTCTTTATCCTTTGGTAGGTATCTGTGTAGGACTTAGACTGGTCATCTGTATTTCATTGCCTGACTGGTCCAGCATCTTTTCTGATCTGCCATTTCCTGAATAGTCTTCTTCATGCTGCTCCTTTTGTACTGCTATGAGTCATCATCATCAATAGTATGCTAAATTAACCAAAACTAGGGTTCAAATTGACAAATTCCCAAGGAAAAGATTCCTTATAAACTACTAAGGGGAAATGAGAAATGTTCAAAGGGCATCCCTTGCCTTGTGAGGCTAGTGTCATGCACAGTAATGGCACACACATAGCTTCTTGGTGTCCTTATCATAAGAGAGAATCAGCCCTGGGCCAAGGAGATCCAGGCAGCCTTTATTGTCTTCATCACTTCTCATGGCCACATATTTCCAGATACACTCAGAAATCCTAAGTCAGTTCATTTCAGCCATCTTAGGCTCAGTCATCTGAGAGATGAAAAAATATTAGTTTGCACTCATTCCTTCCACCCTAGGTATTAATTTGACTTTAATCCTTTTAAGGTAAAATCAATGGCTAATGTGAAAACAACTTTAATTTAAAATATTTAAACAGCCCATCTGGTTGTAGAAACCTAAATGAGGGAAGCCTACCTCCAGGAGAGCTTTTCCTATCTTTACCAGCTTGGTAATTCCCTCTTTTCTCCACAAATTGCATTCTTTTTTTCTCTTGACAACTACAAACCCAATCCAGCCCTATACTTCAAAGCAGCTGTTCACTGCCAAACACCTTGCCTTCAACAGTCTTAATCCAAAACCCAACAAGATGACCCTTGAATAAAGGTAACATACTAAGGAATTTTTTAATCAACATCAATTTAAAGCATTTTCTATTAACCTAGGCAGATTGTTAGAATGACAAAGTTGGCTGGAGAGGCAATATGTCTTCATATCAAGATTTACCTGTTCCTCAATATATACAGTATCCTAATTAGGGAACAGACAGAGACAGAGACATAGAGAAATAGACATAGAGGCGCAGAGAGAGAGAGAGAGAGAGAGAGAGAGAGAGAGAGAGAGAGAGAGACTTCTGACTTGCTAAATTTGATGCATTTCTCCATTGGATGACTTGTATTTTCTGAAAAGTCTAAGAATGTGTATGGATGAATCCAGGGAGTTTTGCATTCTATGCTACTGATTTAAGGAATCATGAAACGGCAATGGAAATTGAGAATCAGGTACTTTGCATTTGTTAATGGGCTAAAGTTACCATCCTTAAAAACTGACTTTCAGTGGCTCCCTATGGACTCTAGGATAAAATAAAAGCTCTTCAACGTAGCAGTCAAAGCTGCCTACAATTGAGCCTCAATGTACATTCCAGTCTTACTCTATACTAATCTCCTTTATGTACTCTATCTTCCAGGCAAACTGTACTATTTAGCCAGTTCCTAAATTCAATGTGTCATTTGATGCCTCTATACAATCATGTATACTGTAATGTAAATGTATTATGATATCCATGTCTATAACGTACTATAATTCTAACAGTTTAATCATTTCCACCCTTCAGAACTGTTATCTTTGTTCAATGTTCAGCTTATCTGTCACCTCCGGTGTGAAGCCTTCCCTGACCCTGGCACTTATGCCTGTTCTCCCCTCCTTCAAATTACCTTATACAATACATACCTGTGAACATGGTATAGAACATGATTTCCTTGAGGACAATGGTGGGTTTT
The DNA here is from genome assembly GCF_028583685.1 of Petaurus breviceps papuanus. NCBI lineage: Eukaryota > Metazoa > Chordata > Mammalia > Diprotodontia > Petauridae > Petaurus > Petaurus breviceps. Next base: position 10,042,272 of record NW_027187368.1, on the reverse strand, counting down.
GTATTTTCAGCTTTATCACCTAGCACAGTGTCCTGCCACACAGGAGGAGATTCATTGGCTTTCACTGATACAACCTGAATTTGCTAAATTGACTAAACCTTGTGTTCTTCTAACAAATGATATCACAAAATAATCCAAGCATATCTATCTCTGCTTCCATCATGGTAGAATTTGTCTGCACACATCAGCTTCACTTCTAGCAGAGATTAACATCTACAGACCTAAGGTCACCCCAATCCAAGAAAGAATCTAAAGCAGAGAAAAAGTCAGAGGGCAAATAAGTTTCTGTTTTACAATGAGATATGCCCTCAGTATCTCCCACTTAATACTGCCATTGTAAATCATTGCCTCCATGATCTTCCTGTTTAGGTTTCTTTCTGTCTAAACTTACTTCTCTGAATTCAATTTCTTGTCTGCCAAGACCCAAAGATTCTATTTAATCTTCCCCTCCTCACAAGCTTCTTTTAAATGGAACCTTTAGCCTACCTGGCTCAAAGTAGTTGCAGATGCCTTCTTTTCTAGACCTGATCGGCCCTTCTCTGTCATCCTCAATCATCCTCTATATCCTGAATTTCTAGAAGGATAGATCTCATATAGAAATTAAAAAAAAAAAGACCTACAAATTACAAGCCAAGATCATAGGATTTTTTGGTCTGGAAGGAGAATATTTAGTCCAACTCCCTTATTTTACAGATGAGAAATGAGACCCAAAAAGATAAAGGATTTATCAAAAATCAAAATCAGACATCTCTGAGAGGGAATGAAGATGGTGTTGGGACAGGGGAGGGCAGGATGGAATGAGAACTGAATTTTGAGTCAAAGGTTCAAAGTATGACTCTTCCATTTTACTGCATGTGTGTGACCTTAGGCTAGGCACTTAAACCTCCATGTTCCTTGGTTTCTTCATCTATAAAGTGAGGGTATTGGACAAGACAGCCCCTGAGGTCCCTTCTAGTACTAAACTTATAATTCTATGGGAAGTGAATCTTTGTGATTACAAATCCAGGGTTTATGCCATTACAGTTTGCAATGCCCCTTATGTACCTTGTGCCAAATGAACATTATGAACAGCAAATGTTATGGGAGTTCAGGGAAGAAAATATTGCAGTGCTGTGACCTAATCAGAGCATATTTCAGGGGGAAAATGGGATTTGAGATGGTGCTTGAAGGATTCAGGTAGATGATGAACAGGAAAGCAGGAAAGGCATTCTAGGAAGGGGGAGAGAGAATAAAGGTACAGATCTGGAAGGTGTATTTAGGAGACATTCAGAAAAATTGAGACTGGTGGAAAGAGGGGAGAAAAGAAATTATTATCAAAGAGTTTATAATAGACTTTAACTGTATGTTTAAGCTTATTTTCCTAAAGCCCTCATTTAAATGGCAATAGAAAAATTTTAAATCTTTCTACCAAAAACCACCTGGGAAAATAATCATAGTCATAAAGCTAAAGGGGCCAAACTTGATTTGTTTGGTATCTTTCCTTCAATTGCTAAGGTCCCAGTGTGGCAGTATGAGGCCATAAGACCAAGCTTCTCTTCACTCCACCCCCTCCCACCCCCACCCTTGCTAAAAATATTTTGGATTTCTAGGATTGTTTCTCTTCACATCCCTCTAACAACTCATGGAAATGTATCTCCAATAATCTAATAAAATTTGGTAGTAGAAAATGTCAAGTCCTACATTGTGTTCCAAATATTAATTGTGTAAGTATAGTATAGGGAAGTATAATCAGAAAATACTTTATGAAAAGGTCCTATGAGTTTACTGTGCTATGAATTCAGTATGAGTAGTATGTGATATAGCAGAAAAAATAAGTATATAATAATCGCAGGCAGCATTAATCTATGCGTGATGTCCAAGCAATCAGTATTTTATCAAGCATTCATTAAGAGTTCAAATGTTGGGGCGGAGCCAAGATGGCAGAGTAGAAGCACGACCTTCCTGAAGCTCTGGCTTCCACCTTCCCCAATCCATGTAAAAAGGGGACTCTAAGCAAACTTTGGAGCTGCAGAACCCACAAAATGACACAGAGAAGCTAACCTCCGCTGAGGACAGCCTGGCAGGCCAACAGGAATCGGCCAGCACAGAGATCTGGGAACCGAGCCCAGCCCCATGTGGAGGCTTTAGCCCCAGGGCGGGCCTGACCAGCCACAGCCAGAGGGACTCCAGAACAGCAGCAGCAGTGGCCATTTCCAAATTGATCAACACATTGATGCGCCGGTGAGAGGCCAGTGCAGTCTGGACTTTGGGACCAGTAAGTGGGAGTACGTGGCTTTTACCCCCGGGGCAAGAAGCCGCTGAGACGCTGGCACTGCCAGCCAGTGCCACATGGCAGCTTCAGCTGTTGGCCTGCAGAGTGTAGGGGGACCAAGCACCAGTGTGAGGGGTAATTGCTCTTGCTTTAGCCTGCTTGGATCTGGATTGCCATCTAGGGTGGAGGTCATGGGGTGTGTGTCCAGCTTGTCAGAGTGTGTGGAGACCTCAGAGAGGGCACCCATCTAATACCTCCAGCATCTGAGAAAACCCCAGCGTTTGGGATGAAAACTCCCCCGTCTGGTGGCAGAGTCCTACTGTGGCAAAAAGCCCATAAGTCAAGTAATTGAGTGGCAAAATGAGCAGGCAAAGGAAACAAAGCAGACAGAAGATTCCAACATTACACTCCTATTTTGGGGACAAAAAGGAGCAAGGCAAACAGTGAAGTCAGAACTCCTGCACCAAAAGCTTCAAAGGAAAATATGAGCTGGTTACAGGTCATAGAGGACCTTAAGAAGCAGATAAGAGAAGTGGAGGAAAAATTGAAAAGAGAAATGAGAACAATGCGAGAAAATTATGAAATGAGAGTCAACAGCCTGACTGAGGAAAATAATACCTTAAAAAACAGACTGACTCAAATGGCAAAGGAGGCTCAAAAAGGCAATGAGGAGAAGAACGCCTTAAAAAGCCGAATTTGCCAGATGGAAAAAGAATCTCAAAAGCTCAATGACGAGAATCATTGCTTCAGAATTAGATTGGAGCAAATGGAAGCTAATGCCTTTATGAGAAATCAAGATGCTGTTAAACAGATCCAAACAAATGAAAGAATAGAAGACAATGTGAAATATCTCATGGGAAAAACCACTGACCTGGAAAATAGATCCAAGAGAGAGAATTTAAAAATTATTGGACTACCTGAAAGCCATGACCAAAGTAAGAACCTAGAAATCATCCTCCAGGAAGTTCTCAAAGAAAACTGCCCTGATGTTTTAGAACCAGAGGGCAAAATAAAGGTTGAAAGAATCCACTGATCACCTCCTGAAAAAGATCCCAAAATGAAAACTCCTAGGAATATTATAGCCAGGTTCTGGAATTCCCAGATTAAGGAGAGAATATTACAAGCAGCCAGGAAGAAACAATTTGAATGTTGTGGAAACACAATCAGGATAATCCAGGATCTGGCAGCTTCTACACTGAAGGATCGAAGGGCTTGGAATGTGATATTCTGGAGGTCAAGGGAGCTGAGATCAAAACCAAGAGTCACCTACCCAGCAAAACTGAATATCATGTTTCAGGGGAAAATATGTTATTCAGTGGAATAGAGGACTTTCAAGCATTCTTGCTGAAAAAAACTAGAGTTAAATAGAATATTTGACATTCAGATACAAGAAGCAAGAGAAGCATGATTAGGTAAACAGAGAAAAGAAATCATATGGAACTTATCAAAGTTGAACTATTAACATTCCTACATGGAAAAACACTAATTGTAACTTATGAAACTTTTCTCAGTAGTTGAAAGGATTAGAAATATATATATATATATATATATATGAGGGTATATGGGCATATGAATACATATGTGAATGTGCGTATATATGTTTACAGGTATACATAGATAGAGGGCACAGAACCAATTTAACAGGAAGGGATGATACTTAAAAGGTGAAATTAAGAGGTGAGAGGAATATAATGAGAGGAGATGGGGAGAGACAGATTGGGGTAAACTATCTCATACAGAAGAGGCAAGGGAAAATGGTTACAATGGAGGGGAAGAATAGGAAGGCAAAAGGGAGTAGGTTAACCTTATTCCCATTGAATCTGGCTTGAGGAGGGAGTGAAATACACACTAAATAGGGTATCTCACCCTCCAGGAGAACAAGGGGGAAGGGGATGAGAGGGGAGATGATGGAAGGGAGGGCAGGCTGGGGGGGAGGGAAGTTGGAAGCACCCACTTTTGAAAAGGGACGGGATCAAAGTAGAGAATAGAATAAGTGGGAGGTGGGATAGGAGGGAGGGAAATATAGTCAGTCTTTCACAATATATCTACTATGTTATTGTTTTGCATTAGCCACACATGTACAACCTATACTGAACTGCTTGTCTTCC
>NW_027187368.1:10009749-10032913 GCF_028583685.1 Petaurus breviceps papuanus | reverse complement strand
TATTATTAATACCATCTTACATGTAATTGGGAAATGAGATGTGCAGGCACTGAGGCATAGAGATCCACTGGAAAAGTTGAAAGGGGTGTGGGAAAGGATATGGGAGAGAGCAGATTGGAGGAGGGGATATCCTGTGGGACTGCTATTTTGGGGCGGTGGGGGGGAGAAAGGCGGGGAGAAAATTTGTAACTCAAAATCTGGCAGAAACAAATGATGTAAATCAGAAATTAATAAAGAATTTTTAAAAAAGAGTTCAAATGTTCTTGTCCTCAAGGGACTTATGACCTTTGAGTGCCTCTTACTGATACAATGAGAGGCAATAAAAAAAAAGTCCCTACCCTCAAGGAGATTCCATTATAACAGTGAAGATAACATACACACATGTACAGATGCATACATAAACATGAGCTTTCATGGACATACTTGTATCAGTTTAAATGGTGCACATATTTGTGTGTGTATGCACACATACAAGTGTGTATAGCATATATACATATGCGATATGTTTTGTGTGTACATGTGTGTAGGTGTATATGGGTACAGTTGTATAGGCATGTGTATTTTGATGTATATATGTAAGTATATTTGCACATGTATGGGTAGTATATGGATATGGATATTGGTAACGGATGGAAGACAACCTTAGAGAAGACACCAGCAGCAAGGGTGACTGGGAAAGGTCTCCTGCTGAAGGTAGTATTGGAGGTAAATCTTAAAGGAAGGCCAGGATTCTAAGAGACAGAGGATAGAAGGAAGAACGTCTCAGGCAAGAGGAGCAGACACTGCACAATCACGAATGTGGGAGGTCGAGGGTCATGTGCAAGGAGGGGCAATAGGTCAATCGGAGTCTACGTAGTATGGAGCGCCTTTATGGGTAGCAAAATATAAGAAGACTAGCAAAGTAGGAAAAGGCCAGGTTGTGAAGAGCTTTAAATGCTGAATGAAGGACATTACATTTGACCCTGAAGGTAATACGGGAGTCGCTGGCGTTTTTTGGAGTGTGTGTGGAAGGTGGAGGGGTGGTATGGTCAGACCAATACTTTAGAAAAACTACTTTGGTAGCTTGAACACTCCTCACGTCAGCTTGGAAGATGAGAATTTGGCTGTAATTTCTTGATGCCGACAACCATAGGCTCTTGGGAATTTAGAGGAAAACTTTTCCAATAGAGACTAAAACATACTTCTTTAGAGTACAATAAGGGGATTTCTTTTTTAATTTTTGAGAATGGAAACCCTGAAATTCCTATATTTGTAAGAGAGAGGGTTAAGGGAGTGCAAGCCAAATCAATAAGCATGCTCATTTTTGTGCTGGGTACTCTCACTAGGGAGGCGGTGGGGCAGCGAGGTAGAAAATATTGTTCTTGTCCTCAAGCAGCTTATGACCTATGCGTGCCCCTCATTGATACAATAAGAGAACAATAAAAGGGTACTATAGAATCAGTCCTGAACTTGTGGACCCTCAGAGGTTTTAGAAGTGTTTGAGAATTCTTATCATAATGCCTATTATCAAACTCAAAAAACTGGAAAAGTTTCATGATAGGAACCTGGGGAGATTGTAGGACTTCAAGCAATAAAGGAACATCAGAAATAGTCTTGTAAAATCTCCTCGTTTCAGTGATGAGAAACTGATACCCAATAGTAAGGTGGTCACACAAGACATAAACAGAATCAGAACCTGAACCCAGATACTCTGACTTCAGATTCATTGATTTCTCCAGTCTGCCTCTAAGATTCTCTGGCTTCCTTTGAGATTCAGGTCAAATCCCACCTTCTGCAAGAGATCTTTCCTGGTCTCTCTCCCCTCTCCCCCTGCCTCCTGTGTCCCTTCCTTTTTATCTCTTTCTCTCTCTCTCTCTCTCTCTCTCTCTCTCTCTCTCTCTCTCTCTGTCTCTCTCTGTCTCTCTCTCTCTGTCTCTCTCTCTCTCTCTCTGTCTCTCCACACATACACACACACGTATATATCTTATATATACATAATTATTTTGCATGTTCCTTTAGAATGTGAGCTTCTTGAAATCAGGGACTAACTTTTGCTTTCCCTTAATCCTCAACTCAGCACACACACAGCCTGACACATGTTAAGGATTTATCAAATGCTTATTGACTTATTGATTGATAATACCAGGCTGCCTCTCACCCTATTAACCTCAATTCTGATTCCTTCAAACCCCCTCATCCCTATCCTTTAGAGTTGGGCCCCAAGACTTGAACACCCATCTGGGCCAGCTAATATAATTTTGAGAATAGGATAAAGATGTAACTCATGCTGTCCTTTGTTCTGTTGCTTCCACTTGTTAGTGGACCATCAGCTTGCTAAGGACACCTTCATTACAAGCAATATATCAGTGTCTCAAACCCAAAGGTAACCATTTGCTGCTACAAAATCTCTCTTCTCACCTCAAATAATAAGATATTTTATGATATGTGATGTGATGTGTGATAATAAGTTGATATACTCAGATTTTCTTATTTTCCTTGAATAGCCTCATTGCCCCAAAGAAGCCATTGTTTCTTTACTTCTTTTCCCTTTGTGAAACCAGAGCTCCCTGTAGCTCGGAGAAAGCAGTATATAGCAAAAACAAAGCAGATTTGTTCCTATAACTTTTTGTTGGAAATGGAAACAGTTCCTGATCAGAGCTATATTTTGAGTATGCAGGGGCATTTAATATTTACAGGAAATGAAAAGAGTAAGAAAATAAAAAGATTTTCTAAAATGAAGTTTGAGCATCCTTAGTGTTTTGGAAATGTAGGTTATGTTGTCCCCCCCAATGGAATGAACTTCAACATAGGGGTTCACTGCTTGCTTTGTTTCTTCTCCTTTGTTTTTCTTCCTTCAGTCTCTGATTCCAATATAGATTAGGAATATAATTCCAGTCACCACAATTCCCATGACCACTCCAAATATGACCATCCACATGATGACAAGTGACTTATAAAGAAATGCCACTGTGTGGGGTTTTGTGAGGTGCCCACAAATTCCAGGCCATTGTCATTCAGGCAGAAGGCATCATTGATGTGACCCCTATAGAGCCTAGAAATGAGGAGTGAGGAAAGGGTAGTTTTGGAGTCTTGAAATTTCATCAATTGTACCCCTAGTGAAAATTTAGAGCACTTGTCACAAATTCACAATAAGTTAAAAGTAGTTTCAAGGCAGCTCTGCCTATACCAGACAGGATATGTCTATTTCTTAGAAAAGAAAGAACAGCTGAATACTTAGTATTCTGGGCTGAATTGGAATTATTTTTTTAATCCACATACAGGAGACTGGGTAATAATGATTCTGTCCCAAACTGCACTAGCAGCATTAGGGATGAGACTTTCCAAAGTTCCATTTCTTGTCCATGATTGCCCTAAGTTTTTTAGTTTAAAAAAAAAAGGATTTTTAGAAGAAGAGGAAAATAAAATATTCTGTAAATTTCCTTGGACTGTTCAAAACTCCCTTATTAAAGGCATACTACAGTGCCAAGTCTTTTGCAGACCTATAATACACATTAATTGAATTGATTATGAATTGAATTAAGCAGAAGACATATTAATAGTTCTTTTTCCTCTTCAGGGGAACAATTTAGGTGGCTTTAATATCTCCCCATTACCTCATGACACCTTAAATATTGGAACTTTCCGTCTACCTAATACACAGCTCTGAGACATCTGTAGCAATTTACGTGAGGGAGGATTCTGGCTTAAAGATTACTGGAGCTATTTTATGACCTGTATGGATAATGTTTTTTTTTCTTATATTCCTCAAATTGTTTTTTTATTAAACACAAGTGATCTCCTAGTTCCTTTGCTAGATTTTTTTCTGGGTTGCTATGAGGAAATTGAATGTAAAAAATCCCCATGCATTCAGTTCATCAACACTCTTCTGTAACATAAAATGTTTAAAGATTCACAGGGAGAACTCAATTCAAGCATTTTATTAATCATTTTCTACTCTCCAATAACTGTGCTATGTACTCTTGTCACAAAGGAAAGCAACAACTCCTACTACCACAACAAAATAGTGCCTGACCACAGGGAACTTGTATTCAACTTGGAGGAAGACAAGGAACCACCAAATATATTCAAGAATGGGCATAGGAAGGTTATACCAACTGGGGGAACGAGGAACAGCCTCATTGGAAAGGTAGCACCTGATCTGAGACTTGAGAGGCACCAGGAATTCCAAGAGATGAAGGTGAGACAAGAAACCACTCCCAGTGTAGATTTGGAGACAGAATGTCTTAGAGAGGTAATAGAAAGTAGTCCAGTTTGGTTGAAACACAGCTGGGGGCTGTGGAGATCAGGGAACTGAGGGCATTACAGGATGAAAATGGAATAATAAGTTAAATTGTGAAATGTCAAGTAGAGAGGAGTTTGTATTTTTATGCTGGAGGCCATAGGCAGCCACTGAAGCTTTTTAAGCAGGGAAGTGAGATGGTCAGAGAAGACACCACTACTATATATGTAGTTATAATACCATCCAACTCCCATAGGAATTTATGGTTGTGTGTACTGTGAACATCAAATGAGATAATAATTCTCAAGCACAGTGCCTGGCACATAGTAAGCACTGTATAAATAAACTATGTAAAGTTATTATTATTATTTATTATTATATCTGTTCATTCCTCACTTAGTCATCATATAGAAGTGTTTCTCCTATAGATAAATGGCCACAGGAGCTTAGGCTCCCATTCCCTTTGGATCGTGCCTTAAGTGTAGAGCGTGCCAGTAAATGGGGGGAAAAAAGAAAAAAAAAGTACACTCAACACACTTTTTAGCTGAATCAGCATTATAATCATTTCTCTAGCACTTTCTTAAGTCTAGAAAATTAACAAAATAATACATTTAGCCTTGATTTATAGCACTGTTAATTTCCAAGGTGTAAAAATGCTGACACTGAAAATTTGACAATAGCTTTCTCAAGCCAGTTTGAGCTGGCTCTAGTTCATTCGTGTGTGTGTGTGTGTGTGTGTGTGTGTATAAAAACTGCCAAAGTGTCTTTTCATATGAGAATTCCCTGTAAACGAAGGGTCATATACCAGAAGCAGTCTCAAATTCGTATGTCAAAAGACCTCAGTTCTCTTCCTACCACTGACCCATACTGCTCCTCTGAACCTTCAGTTCAACTCAAGCATTCATTAAACTCCTGCCACACATTCTATATCATGCTAAGCAATGGGAATTCACAACTGAACAAGGACTTCCTCCCAGACTTCAAGAAACTTATGATTTAGTGGAGAGATAACACACGTATTTAAATAAACATATATGAAAAGGCAGCTAGTTGTCATGGTGGATAAGGGGCTAGGTCTGAAGTCAAGAAGACCTGAGTTCAAATCTATCCTCAGAAAATTAACTGTGTGAACCTGGGCAAGTCACTTAACCTTGCCGGTCTCAGTTTCCTCAACTCTAAAATAGGGATCTTAATAGCATCTAATATTGCAGGGTTGTTGTGAGGGTTAAATGAGATAATATTTGTAAAGTGCTTAGTATAGTATCTGGAATATAGTAGGTAGGTGCTTAATATATGATTATTTCCCCTCTTCTTCCCTAAAGAAATGGAGTTATCTCTGACTTACTCATTTCTTTCTTTTCATATTATCACAGATAACAAAGTGTCCTTAACAAGGTGTTAACACCCTATTATCCCTAAACAAAATGTGAACACTTTTCTCTCTTTGAATGGGAAATGAAAATACTTGGTCAGGCTCAAGATTGGCCACACTCTTGCAGTCAGTGGACAGAGTTCAAGAGTTTGATCAAGCTAGGCCAGGATCATCGGTCTCTAGCCTTGTGCCTATCTCAGGGTGGAAGGGAGGGGATTTTCTCTCACTTCCCCATCCCTACAGAGTCAATGGCATATTGAAAGGGAACTAATTGCTTAATAGGAAATGCCCCATCAAGCAGGGAATTGAAACATATTCCCCAGAACATAGACCCGGAGGGTTCAAGTAGCTCCAAGGAATGGACTTAAGAGGAAGCACTTAAGAGGAAGAATTGCACTGACTATCAAGAGTTGAACAGCAAAGAAAAGCAAACCCTAGGATTCAAACTGAGCGACACCCCCACCCCTGTAGAGTCACTGCAGTCAGGGTGGAGCTCCATAAGCAGAGAAAGTCTGAGGCCCTGTAGTGCCAGAGTTGTGAATCATCTTGCAAAGATCAGGAAAGACCAGCATAGTTCAATGGACAGTAGAGTAATAGATTTTGGAGTTTAAATCCCAGTTCTGCTATTTACTTATTAACGCAACAGCTGCTTGACATCTCTGGGCCTGACTTTTCCTCATTCATAAAGCGAGTGAATCAGATTACATGATCTCTATATTCCTTCCAAATTCTTGTGATCTTCATAGAAAAGCTAGGATCTAAACTGAGCCTACAGAAATATACGAGGCAGAAGCATGGAAAATCTCCCCCAGAGACTGTGGGTATTCTGTACAAATGTACAGAGGTGGGAAAAGGCAAATTAAGATGAAGAAATGGTGTGTTCTCTTAAAGCCTCATGTTCTTTTTCTTCTCTGTCAAATGGAGTTAATAATCCCTTCCCTGTCTTGCCCAACTCACAGAGTGTTAGTTGTGAAGATCAGAAGAAACAAGGCACATGAAAGAATTTTACAAATTGTAAAAGTACTGTACAAATGGAAGGGGTTATTGTCACTATCAGTAAATACTCAGATGACCCCACAAGGTTCTTTTAGGTCAGGGTATTCTCCCACCATGGGAGTGAAGGACATCAATCATTCCATAGCTGGCTCAGCTGAGGCACTTTTCTTTTTATAGGCACTGTGATTGTCTTCCCACATTCCCAGTAAAATAAGAGAATGGCAGGTCACAGCAGCTGAGCTAGAGTCCCAGCAGATAGTGATTCCATGGAAAAACATTGCATGCTGAGTTTCTGTCTAGTTAGATGTTTATTGTGTCCGGACATCAGAAAACTGTGATTTATACTGTGTCTAATACATCTTAGAATCACAAATCACATCTGAATTTAAAAAAAAAAAAGACTTGGCATTCATTTGGGTTCCAAAGTAACTCTTATCTGATTAACTGACTCCATCATTTCTACCAGGCAAAGTTTTGCTTAACTCCAAATTCTAAGAGGAAATGCTTGTTCATTTTGCTAATGAAATGTTATGGTATTTAAACTGCACAGAAGAAATCAATATAAAATCTACCAACTTGTCCCATCATTGTCTTGCATTATAGTATTTTCATTACTCCATAGGTCTACCAGAAATTGTGATCTATTGGTATAAACTTTGAAATTCATGGTCTTCTGCATGCCACAAAGTACTGAAGTAAGACTTTGGCCAGGAATATAGTACATGTGTGGATGGGTAGACAGATAAGCAGTCAGAAAAATGGAAAGAGAGAGGATAGAGGACAGATAAATGATAGATGTGCATAGGCACACACACATACATCTATAGATACATATACAAATATGTACAAATAAAATTAGAATACCAGCATATATCTAGATATAATATACTTGTCTTACATATGTATTTATATTCTCTAAGTTCCTATAGATATACAGTTTACAAATATATATACATTTTAATAATAATCCTGACAGTACAAATATTATTATTACTTTCACCTTAAATAAGAGGAAAATGAGCTTCATAGAAGTTGTGATTTGTCCAAAATGACAGAGCTATTAAGCTGCAGTGCCAGGACTCAGATCTCTGACCTGTGCTTGAGTGGTATGATGGGAAAGGCCCTGAACAGGGAATCAGGAAATCTTTGGCTTTAAAGTCCGTACATACTGCCACCAAATTGATGTGTGATCTTGGGCAAGTCACTTTCCACCTTTGTGCCTGCTTTCCTCTACAACTAAATCAGTCAGTCAATAAGCATTTATTAAGCATCTTCTATGTGTCAAGTACTGAGCTAGCAATACTAAGAACACTGAGTCCCTGCTCTCAAGGAGCTCACAATCTAATGGGGGAGAGAATATGCAAACAACTATGTACAAACAAGCTATTCACAGGATAAAAAGGAAATAATAAAGAGGGAAGACACTGGAATTAAGAGGGCTTGGGAAAGACTTTCTGTAGAAGATGGGAATTTATTTGATATTTGAAGAAAGCCAGAGCATTCCAGACATGGGGGACCACCAGGGAAAATGCCTGGAGTTGAAGCAGATAATCTCCAAAGCGTTTTTCAGCAATCAAATCCTATGGTTCTGTAGTTCTGTGGCTCCATAAAGCTGACAGTCCTCTGACATAGACTGCCTTTATAAGTCTCCATCAGATTACCTACTCTACAAAAATTCCTGAACCCCTCTGCAAATCACAGAGTTTAGAGCTGATGAGGACCTTAAAAGTCAGCTCTTGATTTGAAGATAAAAAAGCTGAAACCCAGAGAAAATAAGTGATTTAATCTGGATCTTACACTCATAAACAAATGGCAGTGTTGGAATTTGAACACAGATCTACAGATCTGTCTTTTTTCCCATTACATTACACCTCCCCAATTGACAATGACCGCCTGTTTGTCAATACCTCCTGTTTTCTAATTTTGGAGCACATTTTATAGAATTACAGAATCTCTCATATGGAACTGTCCTCAGTGGCTATCGATTGAATCCATTCCTAAAAAAGAATATTCACTACAACAATAGTTGTATTTCTAACCAGCTGCTCTGCTTGGTTTTTACTCCAATATCATCCATCTCCCATCTCCCAGGATAAACTCAGTACCAGGAAAGGCATTATCATGGAGATTACTTGAGCCTTGGTAGCTCATTAGTGCCCTCACTTGCCTTTGTCACTCTGATAGCAAGAGTAGAGGGCAAAGTAAAAAAAAAAAAAACCTCCTCCCAAAGCCTATCCACAAAGAAGACTCGGAATTCCCAGTTATTTCTTCATTTCCCACTTACTTATATCCCCAGCTTAGCACAGTGTTTGGCACTTAGTAGGTGCTTAATAATTGTGTATTGTATGGTGTTATGTTATATCATATAATGTCGTGTCGTGTTGTGTTGTGTTGTGTTGTATTATATTGCATGGCATTTTTCAGACCCTATAAGTCACAATCCAGACTTCACTTGAAGATTTCTGAGTAGAGAACTCAACACCTCCTAATAAAACCCATCCCACTCTGGTATAGCTTTGACTGTAAGGAAGTTTGTTGTTTTGTTTTTATTTTTGTTTTCTCTTCCATAAGCCTATTTGACTTTGAAACTTTTACCCATTTGTCTTTTTTTTTCCAATTTATTTACTTATTTTCAGTTATCAACATTCATTTCCACAAGATTTTGAGCTATAAATTTTCTCCCCTTCTTTCCCCTACCCCCCACACCAAGATAGTGAGCCTAATGAATACCCCTTCCCCCAATCTGTTCTCTTTTATGTCCTTCCTCATCTCCCCACCCCCCGCAACTTTCTAATAGAGCAAGATGGATTTCTATACCCCAGTGCCTATATATCTTATTTCCCAGATGCATGTAAAAAAATTGTTTTTTAAACATTTGTTTTTAAAACTTTGATTTCCAGATTCTTTCCCTTCTTTCCTCCTTACTCACCCCCACTGAGAAGACAAGCAATTCAATATAGGTTGTACATATGTAGCTATACAAAACATTTCCATAGTGTATATATTGTGAAAGACTGACTATATTTCCCTCCATCCTATCCCATCCCCCACTTATTCTATTTTCTACTTTGACCCTTTCCCTTTTCAAAAGTGTGTGCTTCTAGCTACACTCTCCCCCAATCTGCCCTCCCTTCTATCATCCCCCCTCTTATCCCCTTCCCCTCTACTTTCCTGTAGGGTAAAATACCCAGTGGAGTGTGTATATTATTCCCTCCTTAAGCCAAATTCAATGAGACTAAGGTTGATCAATTCCCTTTCACCTTCCTGTTCTTCCCCTCCATTGTAACAGTTTTCTCTTATCTCTTTTATATGAGATAACTTACCCTATTCTACCTCTCTCCCTTTCTCCTTCTCCCAATATATTCCTCTCTCACTTCTTAATTTTATTTTTTAGATATCATCCCTTCATATTCAACTTATCTTGTGATCTCTATGTATACATCTCTATCTACATGTATACACACACACATTCCCTTCAACTATCCTCAAACTGAGAAAAGTCTCATGAGTTACAACTATCATTTTTCCATGTAGGAATGTAAATAGTTCAACTTTGATAAGTTTCTTTTTCTTTTTCCTGCTTACCTTCTTATGCTTCACTTGCTTCTTGTATTTGAAAGTCAAATTTTCTGTTTTTTTTTTTCATCAAGAATTCTTCAAAGTCCTTTATTTCATTGAATAACCATATTCTCCCCTGAAGCATAATGCTCAGTATTGCTGGGTAGGTGATTCTTGGTTTTAATCCTAGCTCCTTTGACCTCCAAACTATCATATTCCAAGCCCTTTGAACCCTTAATGTAGAAGCTGCTAGATCTTGCATTACCCTGATTTTGTTTCAACAATACTCAAATTGTTTTTTCCTGACAGCTTGTAATATTTTCTCCTTGACCTGGGAACTCTGGAATTTGGCTATAATATTCCTAGGGGTTTTCTTTTGGGGATCTTTTTCAAGAGGTGATAAGTGAACTCTTTCAATTTCTATTTTGCCCTCTGCTTCTAGAAAATCAGGGAAATTTTCCTTGAGAATTTCTTGAAGGATGATATCTAGGCTCTTTTTTTTTATCATGGCTTTCAGGTAGTCCAGTGATTTTTAAATTATCTCTCCTGGATCTATTTTCCAGGTCAGTGGTTTTTCCAATGAAATATTTCACATTGCCTTCCATTTTTCCATTTGTTTGGATCTGTTTTGTGGTATCTTGATATCTCATAAAGTCATTAGTTTCCATTTGCTCCAATCTAATTTTGAAGGAATTATTCTCTTCTGTGAGTTTTTGAAATTCCTTTTCCATCTGGCCAATTCAGCTTTTTAAGGCATTCTTCTCACTGGCTTTTTGGGCCTCTTTTGTCATTTGAATTAGTCTGTTTTAAGGTGTTATTTTCTTCAGTCAGGCTGTTGACTCACTTTTCATGATTTTCTTGCATCATTCTCATTTCTCTTCCCAATTTTTCCTCCACTTCTCTCACTTGATTTTCAAAATACTTCTTGAGCTTCTCCATGGCCTGCCACCAATTCAGATTTTTATTAGAAGCTTTTGATGAAGGAGTTTTGACTTTGTTTTCTTCTTCTGGTTCTGTGGCTTGATCCTTTTTGTCCCCAAAAAAAGGTTCTATGGTCTGATTCACTTCCATTGTTTGCTCATCTTGCCAGTCAATTACTTTGCTTTTGAAGTCTTTGCAATGGTAGAACTCTGCTTCCAGAGTGGAGAGAGCTGTGTCCCAAATTGCTGGAGTTTTCACAATTGTTGCCAGAGCTGCTGTCAGAGCTATGATGCCTCTCTACAGCCATCACAATCTCTGGTACACTAGTGTTCCTCACCCCAGGACCACCATCCAAGGCTGTGAACCAGATCCAAGCAGATCAAAGCAAGAGCAATTACCCTCTGAATGGTCCCTTAGTCCCCCTACAATCTGTAGTCCAGGAGCTCCAGAGGCAGCCACACAGCAGCTGCTACAGCTGCTACAACTTCTGCAGCTGCCATACCACTGCCACCTCTTGCCCCAGGAGCAGGGGCTGGACCACACTCTTCTCTCATCCAGTTCCAACAAAGTTCCCTACTAACCTTTTACTTTCTCTTTGGCCTTTATGGGTTGAGAAGTCTGGAAATGGCCACTGCTGCTGGTGATTCACTCCACTACCCATTTGTCTTAATTCTGGATACAAATACCATAAGTTTAATCTCTTTTACACATGATAAATTTTCTAATAGTTGCAGATAGTATACCCCAGCTATGTTTTCTCTTTTTATACTAAACACTCCCTTGATGAATTCTTATATGATATGAACTCAAGGCCCTTCAGCATCCTATTTGCATTCCTTTGAAAATTCTCCAATACATCAGTGACCTTTCTTAAATATGATGCCAGAATGCAAAACAAAAACACTTGTCTGATGTGATTAGGGGATAAAACAGTCAGAATATCACCTCCCTATCCCTATACAGTATGCTTCTGTTAATGCAGTCTACAGTTGCATTCTCTTGCTGCCAAACTGACTTGACTTTTACCTCATATTGAATCTCCATCAACTAAAACTCCATCAACTCCATCAACTAAAACCAACCTAGATATGTAACCTGGGACATTGGTTAGTTTTTTTTCTTCTAATCCAAGTGCTAAAACTTTATAGTTATCTGATTATCTAATTAAATCTCATTTTACTCAGATATAAAATGGGCAATTTAATTATACACATATAAGAGAGGTTAAACAAACAAAACAAAAAAACTCACAAGAAAGAGCACATCAATAAAATAGGATTCAAAAATGATTCACAACTACTAGTACAATCTGCTAAGAAGATGACACTTAAGTTTCATCCCTCCAAACTAAAATCTCCTTTGAATTTCATGCTCCTATCATTAGACTCAAGACTTTCAGATCTTTCAAACACACAGTCATTTCCAACCCTGGACATATCCACTAACATAACTGTGGTGAGTCACCTACATAGGTAAGGCAACAAAAAAGTAGAAAAGACAAGCATGGAACCAGGAACAAGCTTATCTCATTAAGCCCAGCTCCATATGGGGCCAGTTATTGTTTCTCCTTCATTTTCAAAGAAGACCAATGACATTATAGAGTGATGCCTTTACTGATACATGAATTGTATTTAAATGAGACAGAGTCTCACAAAGCTGGGAGACTCTCTACCAGAGTCCCTGGAGTCCAGTTCCAAGACAAAAGTCAAGACAACTGAAGATGGCCCTGGATGCAATGGATGAGCTTGGCATCTTAAATGTCTGACAAACCTCTAATTACTCCACAATGCTTTCTTCAGCCACCTTCACATAACTGGAATAAATTGTTCTTATCCACCTATCCCACTAGAAAAAAGTCTTCACATGCTTAGCAAAGACATCCCCCTAATTCATCTACAAGTTTGAGGCCAGTCAATGGGATTAGCCCATCTTCCAAGATGGTTTTATCAGGGTGTGGCCGCTGCATGTGCTACAGATTCTTGGAGTCACAGTCTGGTGTGAGAAAGAGCACAACTCATTCTCCACCCCCTCTCTTACCCTCTACTTTCTATAGGATAATCAAAGCAGAGAGCACAGTCCTTGCCACATAGGATAATTCCAATCCAGAGGGTTAAATTTCTTATTCAATTCAGTCAAATTTACTAGGCTATCAGAACATTTTTGAATTCTGACTCTGTCATTCAGTGTAATACCTAGCCTCCCATTTTGTGTCATCTACAAATCTGAGAAGTATCCCATTTATGCTTTTATTCATCAGTTATAAAAATAATAGTTAACACAAGGCCAATAACAGATAACCTGGAATGCTTGAAGGAGAAATCTCAAATTTACTTTAACCCTTGATGACCCTACTTTGGGTCTGGTCATTCAGTGAAATTTGAAATTATCTGATTGTATTATTGTCTAGTTCCTACCTCTCTGCTTTCTACTTGAACAACATTAGAGGTTTTGTAAAATAATTTGCCAAAATCTGGGTAAACAGGGTTGGCTAGGTGGCACAGTGAATAGAGCACCAGCCTTAGAGTCAGGAGAAACTGAGTTCAAATCCAGCCTCAGACACTTAACACAAAAAACTAGCCATGTGACCTTGGGCAAGTCACTTAACCCTCATTGCCCTAGCTTCACCCCTCCAAAAAGCAAAAAAAAAAAAAAACCTGGGTAAACTATACATACAGCATTCCACTGATTTACAAGTCCAGTAATGAGGAAATGAGGTTAGTTTGCCATGACCTGGTTTTGATTGAGCCCTACTGGGTCTTTGTCATCATCATTTTCTTTTCTAAATGTTCACTCACCATCCCTATAATAATAATAACAACAACAAACAAATAGAATTACTCCAGGTATTATAGTCAAGCTCACTGATTTACAGTGTGTAATTTCATTCTCTTATCTTTTCTGAAAACTGGAACATTTGATTTTATTCAATCTTGTCATACCTCTCCTGCTCTCCACGAAAGATCTATGGCAATAGCTCAATAATCATACATGTCTGTTCTTTCACTGCCCAAGAATGGAGTTCATCTAAATCAAATGATTTGGATTAACCAAGAGAAATCATATTCTCCTTTTTGTATAAATTCCTGATTAGTCTTTTTTACCCCCAAATCCAAAGGCCATTCTCATCGGCAGAGAAATAAAAGCAAAACAGGAGTTGAGCACTTCCCTTTTCTTTTTCCTGTACATTATTCATAATTTCATCTACCTCAAACAGTGATTTGAACTCTTTCTTGATCTACTTTTCCCCTCCAATATAGAATTATCAAAACAAAACTTTTTTTTGGGGGGGGGTGGAGAGGAGGTTGTTGTACTTAGTTTTTTTTGTCATTGTCTCCTTGTTTTGAGGTTTAGCATTCCTAACACAATTTTTACAATACTATAGCATTCTTTAGTATTCATCTTATATTACATATCTTTTCTTCCATCTTCTTTCTATGCTTTTCTAAAAAAAATAGTTCATTGGCTCATTCATATCAGTCCCTTTGGACAACTCATACTTTTTCTGCTTGTCAGAATTATTTCATGTGTCTTCAGAATTTCATTCTTGAGAGTTTCCCAGCTGAAACTGGATGACTTTCTCTATACAATTTATGGTCAAGAGATTCTACTTATATTTTCTTTGAACCCTTTTAAATCTGTTGTCCAAAAAGCTAGGATGTATGCCTATGCAGATTTTAACTCTCCACCTTTTTAACTTCTAAGACAGAATAGTTGCTTCCTCCCTCATTTTGATTCTATCAATCAGGTGGCCCCCTTCCTTATTGGTAAGAATTAATCTAGAACAGAATTTCCCTTAGTTGATTACTCTATCTTTTGAAGGGTGTATACCCTTTGACCCAGTAATACCACTTCTAGGGTTATATCCCAAAGAAATCATAGAAATGGGAGGAAGACCTGTATATACAAAAGTATTTATTGTGACTCTTTTTGTGGTGGCAAAGAATTGGAAATTAAGGGGATGCCCATCAATTGGGGAATGGCTAAACAGGTTGTGGTATATGAATGTAATGGAACAATATTGTGCTATAAGAAATGAGGAGCAGACGGACTTCATATTTACATGGAGAGACTTATACAAACTAATGTGGAATGAGAAGAGCAGAACCAGGAGAAATTTGTACATAATTATAGACACAGTGTATGTAGGACGACCAACTTTGATAGACTGGACTCTTCTCAGCAATGCAAGATTATAAGACAACTCCAAAAGACTCATGATGGAAGGAGAGGTTTACATTCAGAAAAAGAACTAGAAAGAACAGAGTTTGAATGCAGACTGAAGCAAACTACCTGCTCTCTTTCTTTTTCTTGTTTGGTTTTGTTTCCTCTTTCCCATTGTTTGTTCCATCAGTTACAATCCTTTAGAATCTGACTAATGTCTAATGTGAAAGTATTTACAGATCCTATACTTGACTGCATGCCGCCATGGTGGGGGGGGGGGGCAGAAGAGGAAGGGGAAGGAAATTTGAAACTCAAGGGACTGTGGAACTGAATCTTGTAAACTAAAAGTAAACAAACTAATAAAGACAAAAAATGCAGTCATCATTTTTAAAAAGTAAACAGTATGAAATGAGAGAGAGAGAGAGAGAGAGAGAGAGAGAGAGAGAGAGAGAGAGAAGGAGGGAGGATTAGGTAGCTTAATGTAGTGGATCCCCTCCAAAGTTTTTCTCTGATCATTCATCATAACATGGAGTTGACCCAAGTACTCAAAGGCCTGGTCATCAGAGAACAAACTATGGCATATCCTTGTCAAGCTAAAAAGGCTTCAATTTTAAACTGATTTAGAGTAGCCAAACTAAGTAAAGAAAGATTCATTTCATCACCATAGACTTGACTAAAGGCACTGATCTTGTTGGCTGTGGAAGGTCATGAAAAAGATAGAGACACATGATAGCCCTCAGTCCTGTGCAGCTTCCTTCTACCTCCATTATAGCAATAGTGGAGTCATAGAAAACATGACAGAGGCCACTAAAAATCATCAATATACCAAGATTATAGATAATCTACAACCATTAATTCAGCAGTTGGTACTTTTTCATGTGGTTTTTTTCTATAAACAATAAAAAATACACTAGGGAAGGAACTGAACCACATCCATATTGATGGCCTCACTATAAATGAAACCAAAGGTCAAAAAATTACAGATATATTGGAGAAATGCTCAAAGATGCTCCTTCTAAGGCAAAAGAAGGATCTGGCAGTGTTGGTATCATTATGCCCCTTAACTCACCAAAGACATCAAAAAACACTACTGCATGGGAAATGTGAATGTCTTATCTTGAAGTGTCCATAATAAGCATGATCAAACAGTCACAAACAAAACAAAACAAAAAACTACACTTTTAGGCAGCAAGAGGGATTGAAGAAGCAGGGAATGAATATGAGGCATCATATTGAAGTGGACATAGATCTGCACTTGAAGTCAAAAAGAATTAGGTTTAAATCCTATTTCAAATGCTTACTACCTAAGTGACCCTGGGCAAGTCAGCCAACCTCTCTCAGTCTCACTTTCCTCATCTCTAAAATAGGATATAATGGCACCCACCCTCCACCTTTGTTATGTGGTATAAATAAGAGAACATATATATAAAGAACTTTGCAAAGCTTAAAGCATCATATACTTTAAAGCTTTATTGTTAATAGTTATCATTATTAATATTATTAATTGTAAGATAAAGAGCTTGGGTTCTTTGGCCTCTCAGGTCACTTTGAACTCCAAATCTATGATCTGTCACCTATGAAAATTCCATGAATAGCTTGAGAAGATCCTTCAAACTAAGTGAATATATACTTTAGTATTTGGTATTTAATACATTTAGTATTCAGAAGAGCATGGCAAAAAATTTTTTTTCAAAATATACTCCATGGTTAAGAAATGAAAGAAACCAAGGGTTTAGAAACTACTCAGTAGCCTCATACTGATAACATAATATACCAATATTTCCACATATTAATAACCTCATAATAACCATGAAGGTAGGTAGTGCAAGTATTATTAGCATCATTTTACAGAGGACATTGACATACTCATAAGTTGTGACCTGTTCATGATCAAATAGGGAACAGATTCTGCAAAATGATGTAAACCCAGGTCCCTGACTCTAAGTCCAAGAATTCATGCCCTACAATTAGATCATACAAAAGTTTTTCAATAACTGAGTCAAACAATTCCAAAGGGCTCACAATGAAAACTGCTATTCACCCCTAGAGAGAGAACTGATAAACTCTGAGTGCAGATTGAAGCATATTTTTTAACATGCTGAATTTTTCTTTTTTTGTTGTTTTTGGTTTTTATTGTTTTCCTTTGCAACACAGGTAATATGGAAATGTGTTTTGCATGACTTCACATGGATAATCAATATAAAATTGCTTGCCTTCTCCAGGACAGGGGAGAAATGAGAGGGAGAAAGAGAATCTGGAACTCAAAATTTTAAAAATTAATGTTAATTTTTTTACATGTAACTGAAAAAATATTTAATGAAATAAAAAATAAACCTTCCAAAAAGAATCGAGTCAGAAGGTACTGAACCTGGTTAAAGCCAAACAACATTACACTCAATGAAATTGGTTATATCTTAATTGACGACAATAATTGGTTACCAATATGGGAGTTTTTTCATCTCTCTTGTGCAGTCAGATCATTGAGTGGTTAGATAAAAAACAAAAACAGATTTCAATTTAGGGGGAAAAAATGACAAATGTAAAAAGATGATAATGTATTTAGCTACACCATGACTTGAATTAACAAGATACTGACTCTGAAAAATGGGAAATGGACAAAAATAAAGACATCATTTAACTATGTCTTTGAGAAGTTAAATGACTACAAAAACAAGAAGGAAGTCAGAAACCCCAAAAACTGCATCATTCAGCAAGCATTTGATCACCTAACCAAACTTTAGGAAATTATAGCCAAAGGCAATACAGGTATAAAGTATAAGATCATTTACTAAATATTATGGAAAGTTATGTCCCAAAAGGAAATAAAAACAAATAAAGGAAATATGATCTTGTAGGAAGATCAGTGTGATAACTTACTAAGATAGATCATCCAGAGGGCATTTGTAGATGAAGAGGAAAGACTACACACATGAAATGAAACAGATATGCCTGCATTTCTACAGACAACTATTTTTATCAGTGATAAGAGTAGAATCACAATATCTGCACACTACTCCTCAAATAGCTGTTATACTATGTGAAGAAGTAGACACCTTGTTTAAGAGACAAAGTTAGCAAAATTTCTAGTGTGTAAGAACATTACAAAAATAACCAAATCAGACCAAATATGGGATGTAAGAAATTTGTGCAGGAAGTGACACACTTCTAAACTTTAACACTTTTAAAGTTATTCATGGATCAATTTTATTTTTAGTACCTCAAGGAGGGGAAGATTACAAAAGAATTTTTTAAAAGATCATAGATAGTTCTTTTATGAAGAAAATTTAAAAGGCAAGATGCCTAAAAGATAGCAGCAATTACCAAACTATGTTCCTGCTTTCTTTTCTCAATGCAAATTGTCCATGCAGACATGAGGATACCCTTGCAGAAAACATGAGAAGAGAACCAGCTAGGTTTTTCCAACATAATCTTCATGGCCATACAGAAACTGAGAATTTGAAAAATCCTTTTTGTATTTCTTGTTTATCAAATACAAGAAAACCTTTGAATTGTTCAAAGAAAGCAGTGTTAGGAAGGATTTTCCTCACACAAGTTATTGCTTACATTTGTTAAAATCAAACAAAATTATGACACATCCAACCACAAGGATGAACTTGTTCAATGATCCTCTGGGGCTCAACATCAAATGAGAAATATAAAACAGGGAAATAATTATTAAACTAAATTTATGTCAGTGTCACAGAAAATAACCTTCATAGAGTTCCTCTGGAAAAATGGACTCTCAATCAATGGTGAAATTTTCTGAATGTTACTATTTACAAATGACATAGTGCATATCCCATAGGCCTCAGAATACTAGAGGCGTCCTCATTGAAAAATATATGGTCATTAAGAAAATATGAGTCTAGCCATCCGTGCTATAAAAACAAAGTGGATTTTAAAATGAACACCTAAAGATTATCACATGCAATTAGAACTTTATTTCACCTCAGAGAAAATTAAGCTCATAGATATGTGAAAAAATATAGAATACATAAAAAATTCACAATGGTCCCATCTCACTCATTACTCTGGGAATTACTCCTAAAAAGTAAAGACCTTTTTATGGAACTGAACACATAATTTGCATTTACTTTGGCCCTACATTGTCTGAGCAATTCATACTAATTACCATGGAAGGTTGGCAAGATCTAGATCTTTACCTAACCAGGGTTTGGCTTTCTTTAGTTAATGTGTTGGGTGAGCCTATTGACTGTCCTCTATTCTAAAAATTGTAAATCAAGAAACCTTTCTTCAATTAGAAGTTTTTACTATTCCTTCTCAACATGATCTATGTTCCTCAGCAGAGGAGTGGCCAAATCATTCAGTGATTTCCCTGATCACCTCTGCTCCATAATTTTAACACCTATATTCATTCAATTCTTCCACTCATAGACAAGTTGATATGGATACAACTCAAGGAACACCACAATCTCACCTCAGAAAACAAACAAAAAAAAAAATCACCGGTTACCCAAGCAGCAAAGCAAAGACTTATGGTGGATATAAGTAAACTGCAGCATATTATTAACACTGTCTTTCATGGTAGAAGCTGACATATATTACTGGAAAAGGAGGCAGACCAGTCATATAATAAGCCTGGAGGATAGTAAATGGATGGCCTGAGTGCTACCCTGGGATCCACAAAATACAGGGTTTAACTTGAACTTTTGGGCTGTTCCATAATAAAAAGAACTATAAGAAGGACTCTGGTGAATGGGGTAGATTTTTAAAGAAGGTTAATAGAAAGATACAGATAGTAATCTGATAGGAAGGCATGGGAGGGTTCTGGCCTATAGCAATGAAGGAAAACTCCATGTCATTGCAATAAATGAAAAAGCAATAATAGATGTGATTTGATAAGCGTTCCAGAGTTAAAAAAGGAAAGGGGAGGGGAAGGGAAGGGAAGGGGAAAGGGCAGGAAATTTAGCAAGAGAGAGCCAGAGTGGAAGAACAAGAAATGTGAGTGGGGTCAGCTAAACAGAAAGAGCCATGAGAGGAGCTCATGAAGTTCCAGTGCTGAGAGTGTTAAGGTCCCTAAGAGCAAGGGTCCCAGAAGACATAGCAGCAGATTGGACAGATGAAAAGAAGATGGCTGGTTTGGAATCACTAATCCACTGACTAGAGAAGCAATGTAATATAGAACACATTGGGCTGGAAGTCCTGGGTTTTAATCCTTTTCCTCCCACTTATTAATTGTATGAATTTGGCAAGGCACTAAGTCTCTCCGATCTTAGTTAACTCACCTGAAAACTGAAGCTAATAGTCCTCACCTAGACTATCTCATGGGCTTATTGAGGAGCAAAGGAGATAACCACAGTGAAAGTACTTTGTGAATGGGAAAGGACTATATTCAGTATGGGCTTGTTATCACTGGGAATAATTATATGACCTGGAATTGTCTCCCTTTTGAAGTGCATTATAACATAATGCTATGATATGGTGGATGTCAGGAGAAGAAAACCGGGTTTCCAGTACCTCTCCCTCCATCCCCCACCTCCCAGTCATGCCATTTACTACCTTCAATTGGCAAGTTTCTTGGAGACTTAGTTCATTCCTCTATCAATCTGGGATGATGGTACTTCTGTCCTACCTCCTGAAACATTTGTTAGGAACTGCATTGCAAACAGTAGTGGACATAAGAAGGGGAGCTTCAGTTATTAAGGTTAATAATAAAGTCACACTCTGTGTCCAGGGTCACAGACCCACTGCCCAGGGAATAGGCTTAATTTTCTCATCTCTCTTGTCCTTTTCTCCCTAATCCTTCACTTCCTCAAATAGCATCATTTTCCATTTCAGCCCAGGCATCCTATCATTGCCTGGATTCAGAAGAGACGAAACGTCTTTTGGCTTTAGCCTGAGACAAGTTCAGGCATGTTCAGACATGTCCAGAAATTTTTCAGAAGGTTGCCTTTGCCAAAGCAAAAACACGACTCCCCCTTTCTCCTCCCCCTCTTCCCCTCTCTTCTCTGTTCCTCTCCTCTCCTCCCCACTTCTGGTCTCTCCTCCTGAGCACAAAGCTGTTTGACATCAGTTCATTCTTTCGAAACCTCAGTATTTACACAGAGTCTGTGACTATGATTTACTCAGTGTCCAGCTGCTGATACTTATCTTCAAATTTCTAAAGCGGAAGGCAAAAATCAAAGCGTCAGGACACAGAAATGAACAAATAAAGATGTTTCTGAGCAGTCTGCTTCTCTCATGCGATTCTTACATTTTTCTCAGCTTGCATAACACAGTATAGTTGGGACCATGGGCCCTTTCTGTCCCAGCCCCACTGGTTCAGCGCATGGCAATGTTACAAATAAAGAAAACGCACACATCCAGGAGGGGCCTTGCCCCCATGAGGAAATCGTCCACCTCTTCAGCTTCAGAAACATCATTGACGCATACAAAAAATTCTGGACATGGAACATAAAGTCTCCATTCTCTTTCCTTTTTAGGGAAGATGTTGCAATCTATGAGCAATCAGAGTGTTTGTCTAATTTATCAAAGCATTGCCATTTGCTAATAACACAAAGGCTGTCCATAAAGTAAGAAACTTTAATAGTAAAAGGAACTCTACTGTCCACAATCCCATTAAATTGAAAGGGATAATAGAAAATATCTAATAAACAGACCCTTCCTCATTTTGCAGATGAGAAGTTTCTCAGTGAAAAGACTTGTCCAAAGTGACACAGATATATGACAGAGATTGGGATAAGACTCAAGTATCCTGACTCTCAGACTAACACTGACTTATTGTTCCCAAGATTTAGAGCTGGAAGGGACCTTAAACCAAAGGCACAACTAGAGTGAGACAATAGATGCTTTATTCCAGAGCTTCCAAATTTGCAGGGTACAGACAATACTTGCCCTCCTCCAGTATTATAGAACAAATGAGCTTAGTACATTAGCAAGAATAATTACTAAAATAGCAAGCTACCAGACACACTCTTTCCTCTAATCATAGACATAACACAAGAAGAGTTCCTACCTATCCCATGCTATTACTCCCTCATCCCCAACTTCTCCAGTTGCTGCCTCCAAATGTGCCTCTCCACTATTCTGTCAAATGAATTTGTCTTCTATGCTGTGTGACTCACCACAGTTGCGCAATTTGCCCCAGGTACCAAAATTTTTCATTTCAGCTCTACTTTAGAAATCAATTAGTCCAACCATTTATTTCATAGAAAAGGAAATTAAAGTTTTAATGATTTGCCCATGGTCACACAAGAAAGAAATATCAGACTCAGAATTCACACTCAAATCTTCTGACTCCAAATTAAGAAATCTTTCCACTCACTATACCATGATTATTCCTTCAATTAGTTGAATTGATTGTTTCGTCATCCTAAATAACTTTATAAACCTGATGCAATGTCTTCCCTCAGAAATCCTTTCTCTCCTGTCCTCCCAAATCTCCTTTAACCATCTTTCTGCAATCAAACGTTAGATTGCATATTTAGACCAGGGGAGGGCCACAGTAGCTTACCACTTTCTGAAACTAAGGTATAGATATTCTGAAATCATGAGGATTTAGTTAGATGGCTTTGAGAAATTGTGCAGTTCCACCTAATATCAGACAAGCTTATATTTTTAACTCCATAGAATGGTCCCCTCTATTGGTATTGGGAACATCTCTCTCCTATTTCATTCCAGAACCCATTTCACCAAAAAGATTTTATAGAATTTAGAGATATAAAGCTTTATAGATCATTAAGTTCAAATACCTTGAGGAAATATGAGGGAACTAAGACCCAGAAACGTAAAGCGTGTTGTTCAAGGTCAGACAGTTTGATCTGGGTCCTCTAGGACACAAGCTTCTCTGATAATAAATAGAGTTCTCTTTGGAAATAATGTCAAATTTAAACCCTGAATCATTCTCTCTCTGTCTCTCTCTCTCTCTCTGTCTCTCTCTGTCTCTCTCTCTCTCTCTCTGTCTCTCTCTCTCTCTC
>NW_027187368.1:9997103-10009649 GCF_028583685.1 Petaurus breviceps papuanus | reverse complement strand
TCTCCATCTCTCTCTGTCTCTCTCTCTGTCTCTCTCTCTCTCTCTCTCTCTCTCTCTCTCTCTCTCTCTCTCTCCTCACACAGGGTTGCTCAAACCTAGGACTACTCAGTCAGCTCTTTGGATGGATTGTGCCCCCGCCCTCCACAGCCCTGCCTAGACATAATGACTCCTGCTCAGTATTTCCCACCCTTACCCTCGCCCTCTTCTGCCCAGCTCTAACCACAGCCTGCTCTGTGCCAGACCCCCATATATCTGGTGACATTCCAGACCTGCCACAGGGTCTCACATGTTATAGAAGCATCTGTCTGAACCAGCAGAATATTACAATAACACCTTCTATCTGGCTATCACTTTTCTTGACTTCATTTAACAAGTATTAATTGAAAGCATGTTTTGCTAGTGTTAGGTGAGAGGGGAGGGGGAAAAGGACAAAGAGAGGGATGGAGAAATAAAATCAAGAATTATTTACTGAGTCCCTACTGTGCGTGAAGCATATTCCTGGTTTTCTAGGAGTTTATAATTAGAAGATATACATGAAGTATCTGGAGAACAGTTGTAAAGCAGCATTCTAGCAAGTGTACAATTATAGACTTGAAGAACTTTAGAGTGAGAAAGGATACTAAAGAATATTTAGCCCATATCCCACATTTTACAGATTAGGAAACTGAGGCCCATAGAAGTAAAATGGCCTCATTAGCAAGGTAGTTGCACAGTTTGGCCTAAAATCTAGATCTCCTGGTTCCAAGTCTAGCATTATTTCCAAAATACCATACTAAATCTGATAACCCATGCCCAACTGTGTGTTTTTGGACCTGGGAGGAGAGTTCCAATAAATTAGATCATGTTAACAATAACAAATGCCCTTTCTATAGCTTCACAAATTCTTTCTCTCACAATAAATCAGAGAGGTGGGTAATGTGTTATATGCCCATCTGACTGATGAAGAAACTGAGCCATTAAGTTATTTACCCTATGGCACACAGCTACTAAACTCAGGGCTACAACTTGAACCCAGGTGCCCCTAATTATAGGTCCAGGCTTTTCCACTACATTCAGCTGCCACACTTCTGTTGTCCTTAAGTCAATTGTCCTTAAGTGACTACTCTCAGGAATTTTTGCTTTTTAAAAGAGAAAGCAATGCTTAACCTAGAAGGAATAATTTACTAATGGTGGAATTTCAGGCACCAGAAAAGCTATATTTTTAGACAGGTCTATGTAGGGAAACTGAAATCACACCTATCCATAAAGCTAACTTCATATGTTTAAAAGTATATTTTTAAAAATAGAAAAATTTCCTCCTAAATATTCCTATATTGGTGGCCAGGGCAGAAAATGCCAGTATTTTGTGGCCACTTTTTTTTTTCTAATTTATTTAGCAGCTTCTCATATCCCTCATTTGTCAGCAATCTACAAGAAAACTAAAATCATTCATGATATTCATACTTTCATCAAACAAAACCAACTCAGCTTTTTTTCCCCTTTTATTAACTTTTAAAGCACCTAAATCATCCAGCAGAGTACTGGGCTGCTTTATGGTCCTAGAAACCCAGCTTGAGCAGGGTCTCTCTGGGGACTGTTGGGCATCTGCTCAGTGACCTGGACTCCTCTGCATTTTTCCAAGGAGGTGTTGGATTGGCTGTGGTCTGGGTCTGGGCCTCTGGAAACTCTTTCTTGCGGTGTGGCATCATGGGCCTTGGTCTGGGCTGCTTAGTATGGTTTTCACCACCCTAGACATAGCCAAAATATCAATGAGATGACTAGAACTACTGTCTATCTACATATCAAAGGAAACTCACGTTGTTGATAGTTGGAGACTAGGTTGAACATTGAGGAATTTAAGATCTAAGATATTACTATGTCTGCTATCCATAAAGAAAAAATGGCTTTCTATTGTATAGTCAATGTTTACCCCAAATTATATGAAAACCAATATTTACTCAACATTTGCCATGTGCCATACCTCCAGGAGACATTGGGAGAAATAGGAAAAAAAGACAGCCCTTGCACTTAGAGAAGTAATGATCTATTGGTGGGAGGCTAGACATCAACAAACCAAGGGACAGATGACAGATAATACAATGGCTCATAGCACCAAAGAATCTTACAGTTTGAAAGGACCTTAATGGTATTGCTAGCCCAATTTGTACCTGGACCTTATAAATATGAATAAATCAGGGAAAAGGGCCAAAAGAGATACTTCCCTAAGGTGTGGTTTCCCATATAGCCCCAACTCCATGTACAACTATGACCTGGTCAGAAAATGCCTCTGCCT
This sequence comes from Petaurus breviceps papuanus, assembly GCF_028583685.1. Classification (NCBI taxonomy): domain Eukaryota; kingdom Metazoa; phylum Chordata; class Mammalia; order Diprotodontia; family Petauridae; genus Petaurus; species Petaurus breviceps. Next base: position 10,007,377 of record NW_027187368.1, on the reverse strand, counting down.
TGTTAATTCAATTCAATAAACATTTATTAAGCACCTATTAGGTGCAAGGGACTTCGCCTTCTCTCACGCTAGGCAAACTACTCCCTCCTTAGGCACCCTACTTTATTTGTGGACAGCTCTAACTATTAGGTATTATTCCATACACCAAGACAAAATTTGTCCCTCTAGAGTTTTCATTCCTGATTCTGATCTCTGGGATCCAGTAAAATAAATAAGAGATCTTCAATTAGTTAAATTAGTCAACATTCCCCTACAACATCTTCTAATCTCCAAATTTAATGGCACCAATTTCTTCCAGTGATATTCTGGTTAACTTTGTTTTAATGAAATTTAATTTAATGTTCTTCTTAAAATATGACACAGAATAGAAGCTGACACTCTGCATGGATTCTAGCCGTATCAGATCAAACTATTTCTTTTTTGTTCTGGATGCATTATGTTGTCTAATATCCCAATAGGTTTTTTTTTGTCTTTGACATATTGAATTTGTTGTCCCCTAGAAATTATAGGGCTTCCCCCTCTCTCATAACATGAAGACTTTAAGACAAAATATGTCAAAAGGCAAAACAGGGTTCATTACCAAGGGAATGATACAGAGAAGGTCTATAAACTTAAAGACAATACAGATCCTTTCACAGATGAGTGAGCTGTGCCTTCCATAATAGGTAGGATCATGACATAGGTATGTGAAGAGGAGTTGAAAAGGTCACCCATGGCATGGCAACATGTAAGCAAGGCTACCAGGAGGGAAGCAAAAGGACACCCAGATCCCTTCAAAACAATTACTAGTATCTCTTATCAAAATTACCAGGTTTTCTACGTATTTTGCATCTGCTGTAATAATTATTACCACCACCACCACCACTACTACTACTATGACTATTACTACTATTACTAACCAACATATATTTGAGGTTTGCAAAGTCTTCAGATTGATAAAGCATTTATATTGCACTTAGTAGGTTCTAGGAACCCTCTTAAATACTGGGATTCAAATACAAGCAACAAAACAGTCCCTTCCCTTGAAAAACTCATATTATTCTTAATTTTTTCTTTTCTTTTTTGCCTTTTTATATTTTAATATTTTTTTAAAGTTCTAAGTTCCAAATACTGTCCCTCCCTCCAAACCTTCCCCCACCCACTGAGAAGGCAAGCAATATGATACCTCTTATACATGTGAAGTCATGCAAGACATTTCCATTTTAGCCATATTGAAAAAAAAAGGCAAGAATAATAAAGTAGAAAAAAAAAACCACGCTTCAATCTATACTCAGAGTTCACTACTCTCTCTGGAGATGGATAGCATTTTTCATTATGAGTTCTTTAAAGTTATAGTGGATCATTGTCTTAATCAGAGCAGTTAAATCTTTCACAGTTGATCATCATTGCAACGTTGCTGTTACTGTGTACATTGTTCTCCTGGTTCTGCTCACTTCACTTTGCATCAGTTCATATAAGCTTTCACAGGTTTTTCTGAGCCTACTCCTCTTGTTATGTCTTAAAACACAATGGAATTTCATTACAATCATATATTACAAGTTGTTCAGCCATTCCCCAAATAACGGGTATGTCCTCAATTTCCAACTCTACCACCACAAAAAGAGCTTCTATATCTTTATACATATAGGTCTTCTCCTTTTTCTCTGATCTCTTTAGGAAACAGACCTAGTAATAGTATTGCTGGGATAAAAGGCATGCATAGTTTGATGATCCTTTGGGCATAGTTCCAGATTGTTCTCCAGAATAGTTGAACCAGTTCACAACTCCACCAATAGTGCATTAGTTTGCCTATTTCTCCGCATCCCCTCCTGCATTTGTCATTTTAATTTTCTGCTGTGTTAGCCAATACATTAAGTATGAGATGGTACCTCAGAGTTGTTTTCATTTACATTTTTCTAATTGTTAATGATGTAAAGTATTTTTATGTGGCTATAAATAGCTTTGATTTCTTCTCCTGAAAACTGCCTCTTCATATCCTTTGACCATTTATTAGTTGGGGAATGGCCCTTCATTTTATGAATTTGGTTCACATCCCTATATATTTGAGACATGAGGCCTTTATCAGAGAAACTTTCTGTAAAAAAAGCAACAAAAGTTTCCTTTTTTCCTTTTAATTTTGGCTACATTGGTTTTGTTTTTTAACTTTTTAATTTCATGTAATCAAAATTATCCATTTTCTCTCTTGTAATCCTCTTTAACTCTTGTTTGGCCATAAAATCTTCCCTTATTCATAGACTTGAGAAGTGATTTTTTTCTATGCTCCCCTAATTTGCTTATGATATCACTCTATATGTCTAAACCACATACCCATTTTGATATTATCTCAGAATATAGTATGAAATATCAGTCATGTCTATTTTCTGCAAGACTGCTTTCCAGTTTTCCCAGCAGTTTTTGTCAAATAGTTTGTTCTACCAAAGACCAAAAGTTTAGAACTTTAGATTTATCAAACACTAGATTACTATCATCATTTATTCTTGTATATTATCTACCAAATCTGCTCCACTGATCAACCACTCTATTTCTTAGCTAGTACTAGATTGTTCTGATGATTACCACTTCATAAGAGTTTGGAATCTGGTACTGCTAGGCCACCTTCCTTTGCATTTTTTTCATTGATTCCCTTGATATTCTTGACCTTTTGTTCTTACAGAAGAATTATGTTATTTTTTCCTAGCTTTATAAAACAATTCTTTGGTAGTTTGATTGGTATGGCACTGAATAAATAAATTAATTTGGGTAGAATTGTAGAATTGTCATTTTTATTATATTGGCTTGGTCTCCCCATGAGCAATTAATATTACTCCAATTGTTTAGATCTTTTATTCATGTGAAAAGTGTTTTATAATTGTGTTTATATAGTTTCTGGGTGTTCCTTGGCAGGTAGAAGTCACATTCTAATAAGGGAAAACAACCTGTGAATGGAGAAAGAGATGGAGTGGAGACTGAGGGTGATGCAATGGCCTGGGTCCTCTAAGAATTTGGTCAGAGATTAGGGCCATGGTAAGGATGTGAAAGAAGGCCGTAGGGTTCTACACATAACAGTAATAATAATAATACTGCTAATAATGATACTATTTATTATAACAATAATAGCCAGTATTTATATGTGCTTTAAGTTTTGCAAAGCACTTTACAAATATTATTTCATTTGATTCTCACAATTACCCTAGAAGATAGTTACTATTATTATTCTAATTTTACAGGTGAAGAAATTCAAACAGACAGAGGTTTAATTGACTTAACCTGGTTCACATAGCTAGGAAGTAACTGAGGCTGTATTCCTAACTTTAGGACTAGAACACCATCCATGGCATCACAAGGCTGCCTTCACCTAGTGGAGAACTCTGTCTGTCTGTTATCACTCTCTATCTTCCATTCTGTTCTATCTTCTCTTTCAGTCTCAACATGCCTTAAAAATGTTTTTCCTCCTACACTTTTTTGAAATTCCTCATGTTTTATGTTCCAACTTACTCATACCCATTATGTACAATCCATATAATTTAACAAGGTAGTAAAAAAGTTGTTGTATTTTCCTGTGTCCCTTTCTAGATTTTTTTCTTCTCCATGTTAAAAAAAATGTTTTACCAATGCTCTGTTTTACATATTAGGCAGCTAGATGGCACAATGGATAGAATGCTGGGTCCAGAGTCTGGAAGACCCGAGTTCAAATGTGGACTCAGCCACTAACAACATGACCCTGAACAAGTCACTGAGCCTCTATTTGCCTCAGTTTCCTCAACTGCAAAATGGAGATAATAATAATAAAATGAAATAATAATTGTGTAAAGTTCTTAGTACTTTGCATAATACATAGCAAGCTCTTAATTAATGCTTACTCTTTATTAATGCTTATTCTTTCCTTTTCTTTATCCTTTCCTCTTTGACTTGGTTAGCAGGAAATATGTCCTTGAAAGAAGGAGCTCTTATATCTTTGCCCATCCCTTGAATGTTAGTCCATTTTAACGACCAACTTCAATGTGAATTGTTATTGTGAAAATACTTGAGATGTTTGGATAATTTCTTCCTATTACTGGCACTAAGGCAATAGAGTCTCTTTTCAAGCATACTGTGGAATTGCCAAACTAATGTTTGGGTCCAGATGGCTCACACACTGAAGTGAAGATAGTTTTGTGTTAAGCACTCAAATATGTGGCTTCATACCTATGCTGATTCCAAATTCTATAAAGATTCTGAAATGCGCTATGGATAAATTGGTCCATTGCAAACATAAATAGCTAGGCACTTTTCTCCTTTGTTGGGCAGGGGGACATCATCCAAAGGAAAATTTGTAGGTTGTAGGAATTGATCTCTCTCTTCTGGGTCTTTTACTTTTACCTCTACATTTACAACAAAACCTGGGATGCCTAGGAATTTGTGATGAGAGATGGCTAGTCTCGGTTCAACACAGTGATTCAGCCCACTCTGACATCCACCCAAATGTCTGTCTGTTAATTTGGTTTCAAACAAAGCTATTTTCCAGAAATAGAATGCCAGATCTGAGAAGGCCCTTAGAGATGTGCCAATACAAGTCCCTCATTTTATAGAAGAGGAAAGTAAGACATAGGTAGCAGGCTATCACCAAAGAGTTGGCTTTGACAACAGAAGACTGAGGTTTAAATGCTGATTCTCCTACTTAGGATTATGTGACTTTGGAAGAGTCACTACCCTTATCTTTATACTACATTTCCTTCCCCATAAAATGAGGGGGCTGGATGAGAAACATCTAAGATATTTTTTAGGAAAAAAATTTTAAAGATCATTTACCTCAAGTTCCCTCTTCTTCCCTTCTCACCTCATATTACTCAGACATCTTCTAATCCAGTCTCAATGGAAAGGCACTCATTCTTTTTTACCAAATCAAATCCCTCTATATGTATGCTTGACCCCACCACATCCATTTTTTCTAGCACACTGCTCCCAAAGTTATTCTCTAATTGTTGATCTCTATCTGCCTTAAATATATCTTTATATTTTTCATATTAAAAAAAAATACGCACTTGATCTGATCATCCCTACAAGCTCATGTGGTATCTCTCCCCCTTCTCAGCTACACTCCCTTAAAAAGCCATCTTTCTATTTCCTTTATTCTCACTGGCTTCCAAACCTTATAGAAATCCAGGTTTCCTCATGATTCAACTGAAACTGCTTTCTCAAAAAAATTATAATTTAAAAAAGTTTTTATTCTGAAATCAAACATCTAATACATATACATGTATATTATATATAAAATTTCTGTATACAGAGAAAACAAAAGGATTGTATAAAACAATATGAATGTACATTTCATACCACTTGCTTAAATATATATATATTTTATATATATTATTTAATATATATATTAAATATATATATATCCACACATTACTTTCAAACTCTCCTGGTGGTCTGTGTTTTCTCCTGAACCTCCTTCTGTTCTCTTCTATGCATTAAAAAAAAAGTGCATTGGCCCTTTTTTTTGGGCATCACTATTGCTAACTCTCCTCCCTACCTTTTCTTGAATGTTTATATACTCTTCTCACACACCTCAATTATAAGAAATATCAAGTTCTCTTCTCTTTCCTACATTACTGCATTCTTTCTCCTCTCTGTTCTCTTTCCCCTACTTTGAACTCAAAAATACAATCCGTCTACCTCCAGGTCCTCTGTGTTTCTTAAACAATCCCCTTAATATCCTTTAATGACATTAAGGTTCTAAAGGGGCACATTCCTCTAGTCCTCTACCATTAGAATGTTAACACTGTATTCCAGTTGTTCAAATTAATTTATCTTCTAGGTTTCTCTTGACTTTTGTGTTTGTATTTAAAAAGTTGCTACTCAGCACTGGTCTCTCCATCAAAAAAGCTTTAAAGTCTTCAACTGAATGTCCATTTTCCCACCTTTATGGTTATACTCAGCTTTGCAGGATGAGTTATTTTTGGTTATAAGCCTAGGTGTTCTTCATTGTGAAATCTTGTGTTTTTAGGTTTCCTTTTTTTTAGAGCAGAATCTGTCAGGTCTTCTGTGATCTTGACTGTGGTTCCTTGGGACTTGAACTCCTCATTCCTGGCTTAAAGCATTTTTTTTTAACATTTGATGCTCCCTAGCTCTGGATTTCAGCAATTACGTTCCTGAGACTTTTCCTTTGAAGGTTTCTATCAGGAGACACTAAGGAGGGGCTCTATCAGATTCTTTCTTTCTTCACTTTGTCCTTTGAATCTAATAGAGCTAGGCACTTTTGAATGATTATTTCATGAAATAATAGTATCCAAGGTTTTGCTTTGTTTTTTTCTAAATAATGGTTTTCAGGTAGTCAAATAGTTCTTAAATTATATTTCCTTGACCTGTGTTCTAGATCAGCTGTATTTGATACCAGATCTTAAATTTTCCTTTCTTTTTTTTTTAAATCTCATTCTGATACTTTTTGTTGTCTTATGAAGTCACTGACTTCTCTTTAAACTACTCTTTCAAGGAATCCATTATTTAGCACAATTTACCACTTCTTCTTCTAGGCTATTTTACTTTCTTTATAATTCTTCCAGAATTTTTCATTTATTCATCCATCCATCCATTCATTCATTTATTCATTTACATTTTACCTCTTGTTTCATTTCTGTTAGGTATTTGTGTAATCCTTAGGGAGAAATCTATTTTTTTCCTTTGCTTCTTTGCTTATAGGTCTGTAATATTAATGGAATAGGAAGATCTTCCCTGTCCATTAATAGGCCTATGTGACCCCATGTGTCCTCTTTTCCCTTGGAATAGGAGCCGTGTTCCCAGGTCTAAAAAATGTACACAGGTATTTCAATCACAGCTGTGATACATCCTGAGTCACACAGAACCCACTGGGGGAGAAACTTGCCTAAGGAGGGGTTTGCTTAGGGGGAGGCTTGCTTGCAGGAAGGCTCTCACACCTTTTGGTACTACCTAAGCTAATTAGGCACTGAGCCACATGGGTTGTGATACCTTCTGGCCCTGAGCCTACTAGTTGAAAACTATATATACTGGGAGGTTGGTATTTTACTTTGGGGGCTCACTCATGAAAAAGACCTTTTGATTCCCTGGACAGGACTCTGAGTAGCTGTTTGTTATGTCCCCCCCTTTTCTTCCCCCTTCCCCCCCCCAACTACTCAGATGTCCAGTGGTGTATGTAAGTGGTTGTATTATTCTATTTAGACAGTTGGAGCCCTCTCTATTTGATTCTTTCTTGGACTACTTATCTATACTTGTCCATCTGTTAATTAAAGTAAGATTGCTAACCCCGTTAAAGCTGCCTTTCCTTAAGAAAAGCAGATCAAAGAACCTAGGTTAGCAGCCTACCCTGTGTGCTAGTGTGGTTGCTACTACAAGGTCTTACATGGTTATCTTCTTCTAAGATAGATTTAAGGTGGGGGTGAGTGAGGAATGAATGGAATTTCTTGTTATACAAAATATACATATAAATAAGTATGATAGCAATTTACACATATACATGTCAATTGTATAATACACGCATATATACACACAGGTATATATTGTATATGTATGTGTATATATGTGCATAATATACTACATATTTACATATACATGGATATATATTGTGCACATGGTGTGTAACCATATGTGTGTGCTCATGTGTGCATATGTATACATACGTGTATATATGGATATGTATGTAGTATGTGACCTCTTTGGTTCAGTCATTCATCTGTCTTTAGTTCCTAAACTGGGGTTTTCAGCTAGGGCCAGGTTCTGTCCTCTGTTGGACTTTAGGGTGGGGTGATAATCCTTGCAGGGTCTCCATCTGGATGACCTGGATTCCTGCATTGTCCTTCCCTTCCCAGAGTTGACTCCACTGACACCTGGATATGTGAAGTTCATAGTGCTCAACCTTCAGAGCTCCTTACAGTGTCTCAAATAAACTGCTAGGACTTTAGTGCCACACTGTTTGGTATGAAGCCAAGGTGGTTTCCAAGCTTTCTGACCACACTGGAAATTTCTGGACAACTCTAGGGCTTTCTTGGGGGAGCCCTCCATGCTTACTATATCTGAACACCAAGCCTTGTTGTCTACACATATCTCTGGCCCATCTCTGATCTTCCTGGTCCTGACTTTGCTGCTTGCCCCCTTTTTCTATTTCTTTGGACGACTAGATGATTTTTTGTAGAGTTCTAGCACAGGAGAATTCATTTACTGTAATTTCTCATTGGATTTCTCAATCATTATTCAGTCTGATACAAATTTCAGGTTTTTGCTCTAATAGATATATGTGGGATAGATAGTTTACCTCTGTTTTGGCAACTATGCTGTTTAGAAGCTCCTAGTTACATCTTAGTTGCCAAATCTAATGGTTCCCTCCCCCACCCATCCTCCACCTTCTTGGTTTCTCTGAAGACATTGCTACTGTTAATCATCATCTCCTCCTTAAGACTTTCACCTAGGTTTTGTGTATCAGGTACCGCCCTCTCCTGATTCTCCTCTTACATGTTTAGTACTCTGTCTAAAGCCCCATTTTTGAATCTTACTCTGTTATATTCACTAACCTTGGGTGTCCCATGAACTTCTATACAAGGTTCTCTTCTCTTTTCTTTCTACATTAGCTCACTTGATTTCATTGGCTCTCCAGTGTTCACTCTATGAAGACAATTACCCTTATACAGCCCTAGTCTCTCTCTTGAACTACAATCCCATTTCACCAAATGCCTATTAGACATCTTAAAAGTTTTATAGGTTCTCCAACGCAATATGTCCAAAATAAACCTCATGACCTTTTCCTTCAAACTCTCCCATCTTCCAAAATTTCTCATCTTCAAGGCATGATCAGCCTTCCCAAGCATCTACGATCATAAACTTGGTATCATCCTTGACTCCTAACCTCCATTCTCCCCACATATCCAATGTTGTTAAATTTTGGTGTTCCATCTCCCCTATGTCTGTTTTTATTCACCTACCCAGCACTCATCACCTCTGGCCTAGACTATCTTAATAGCCTGTTGGTCTCTGCCCCTCAAGTTTCTTCCTACTTCAATCTATCCTTCATTCAGTTATAACAGTGATATTCCTAAAGCTCAGGTCTGATTATGTTACCCCCTATTTAAACTCCAATGACTCTCTAATATTGCAAGATCCAACATAAAACCAAGTAAAATCCTTCACAATTTGGTTCCCTCCTAACTTTCCAATCTTCTTACACTATACTCACTATTCAGATACTCCACAATCCAGTCACACTAGCCGATCTGCTGTTCCTCATATGTGGGAAACCATCTCAACTCCATTTTTTTGCATCAGTTGTTTGTCCCCCCGTGCCTAGAATGCTCTCTCACCTCACTTCTTCCTACTTTCCTGACTCTGTACAAGACTCAATGCAAATTCTATCTTCTGTAGGTCTTTCCTAATGCCCCCTGCCGCTAGTAACTTCTCTCTGAAATTACTTTCCATTTATGCTGTACTTCCGTTGTATGGACAGAATTACTAAAAAGTAGACTCCCCCATCGGAACATGATCTCCTGGAAGGCAGCAACTGTGTTTTTGCTTTCCTATGTATTCCCAGTGCTTAGCATAGTGCCTAGCACATGCTAAGTTCTTAACAGATGCTTTTTAACTGATTGCCAGTCTCTAAATTACCTGACTTTCATTACAAAGTGACTTGGTCAAGGTCACTGCACTGAGATTGGAATTTGAGGCTTCTTGCTCCTGCTTCAGTGTTTCTTCTATGACTCCAGAATCCATTTGTATAGTCCTTTTGCCTATACCTGAAGAAATGTCCCCAAATGAGCCATAAAATAGGTCAAACAGAGTTATGTCACCACTTTTCAGTTTACAGCCAGAATTTGTAGGAAAGATTCATCCTTATGGGTTCACTTTGGTGTATCAAAAGGAAAAGCCGAGGTCTTATCCTTCTCTAAGCATTATTTTTCAGAGATAAGAGGAAACAAGCCACAGGTTTTCCTAATCTCTGGAACTTTTTTCCCTCTAATTCTAGTCCCTATATTATGTGAAGAAAAACATGAGAAATAAAAGGGGGAGGGGAGGAGGGCTCTTGTTTTAATACATTGAGAATTCAATCAAGCCCCAGATGCCTGAGTATATGGGGAAAGGAAAAGTCTAGAATGAGCAAGCTTGGACAGATGTCCGGGGGAAAAAAAGGGGTGGTGTTAGTGGAGGTAAACAAACTGAGACTCCACTTCCATTACTAATCCTAATCCAAAAGTCATTTAGGCTAGATCTTCTTCAAGATCCCAGTGCTTATGAAGACTCAAAGGCAGCTAAAAAGCTCTCTCTCTCTCTCTCTCTCTCTCTCTCTCTCTCTCTCT
>NW_027187368.1:9953303-9997003 GCF_028583685.1 Petaurus breviceps papuanus | reverse complement strand
TCTCTCTCTCTCTCTCTCTCTCTCTCTCTCTCTCTCTCTCTCTCTCTGTCTGTCTTTCTTTCTGTGTCTGTCGTCTGTCTGTCTGTCTCTGTCTCTCTCTGTGTGTCTGTGTCTGTGTCTGTCTCTCTTTTCTCCCAACTCAGAGTATCCTTCAGTTTTTCAGGGGAAAAAATAAAGGAACAGTCTAACGCCAGTGTAATAGAAATAGGAGAGGCAATTCCAGCTTGGTGGCCACTGTGGTTTTCAAGAGGAAACACAGTGAGAAGACATCAACTTCTTGGTGTGGACCCAGCCATTGAAGAGCCTCAAGAATTTTGAATAGAGGGGATTCTTCAAGAACATCCAGCCGATGATGGTAAGGAAATAGAGAAAATATACTAAATACCCTCTCTGGATGAGATGTTTTGAGAAGTAGTGGCTTCTTCCTTCAACTCAAATTCATCTTTGCAGGAAGGTAAGAAAAAAACAAAACCAAAACCAAAAACACTACCACCACCTCAGAGTTTAAATTGAAGTCACCAGTTCCTTCAACCATGTGGATTTTATTCAAATGAAGTCCTAATCTTAGTAAGACAAATCAGACCACTTAATAAAGTTTGATTTGAGGAGCCAAGTTAAACAGAGTTCTTGGTTAGACTTGGGTTATCCACTCTTCTGGCTGTCTGAGGAAGGCCCAGAAGTAGGGTTAAATGTAATGCCAGGAGAAAAGCAATACTGTTAGCTTTTATTGCTCTTTCTGTCACTAACTTGCTGAGGGATTTGGGGGCATGTGGGCTTAATATCTAACCAAGTGGGAAAATGTTAATTGCCTAAGTAGAAGTCATAGGCTTTGAGATCTTGCCAAAGGGGACAATATAAGTCTAAATGAAATGTATGCTGATTTATTCCTTAAAGAAAGTCATATAATTAACGCTCTCAAGTAGAGAATCCACAGAAAGTCTGGAAAGGTGCTACTTGCTTAGTATCTGTCATCTTTGGCTTTTATGAATATTTTTTGCCACATTACTTGAAATTCTACTTACTAAGAAGGATTGTGGTATTGCGGAAAAAAAAAAAACATTAGAGTGGGTATCTAGGATGTCTAGCTTTGCCATTAATGAGCTGGAAGACTTTGGGCAAGTCATTTCATTCTTTGGAATTCATTTTCTTTATGTGCAAAGTGTCATAACCACAAGACTAAAAACTATTAAATTGGTCATTGCAATGGACTGCAAAATGAAAAGGAGAGCTGTTTCTTGTTGGGACAAGATTCTCTCTAACCAGGACAAGTACGGCATGGTGGAATCCATCACCTGACTCTTAAAAGGTGAATCCTGGAGTTTCTAAAGCTATTTTGTTTTTGTTTTTGTTTTGTTATTGTTGCATATTTTTCCCCTCTGGATTCAGACTCTGATACTCTAGGAGCAAGTTCTCACATTTTTGGAATAATTCTTCACTTCTTCCAATGATACATGATTTGTTGGTATATGTGTATGTGTACATGTATGTTTGTGTGTGTATGTGTGTCCTCTCACCTGTGATACTGAAGTGAGATAAGGTTATTGAACTCAGAGGCTGTATATTCCAACCTATATCTGAACAGAAATCCACTCTACAAATCATCAGTGAATAGCCATCCAAACTCTTTTTGAAGATATTTAATGAGAAGGCCTTCACTATCTTCTGGGTCAGATTTACTCCAGGCTTGAACTGATCAGATTGGAAGGAGAAATTCCTTACACTGATCCTAAATCTGTTATTCTGCACCTTCTACCCATCGCTCCAAATTCTGCCATCTGGGGCAAAGCAGAATAAATCTAATCCCTCTTCAATTAAATAGCCTTTGTAATGGTAATGAAATTTAAAGATCCTTTTGTATTGGAAAGCTAAGAAGTACTTAGCACCTAGTTCAAATTAAGCCTCTGTTAAAGAAACAGAAGGTATGAACTCCTGTTGCTGATGTAACAGGAAGGGGATGAAAAGGGAGGAGCAATACTGTATAAAAGGAAAAGCCTTATAGAGAGGGAGTCAGAACTCCTTGGGATAAGCTTTGTGGAGGGGGAGGCAGAAGAGGAAAGGCCCAATCTGGAGAGAATGATTTTGATTTTGCAAACCTGAGTGAAGCAATTTTGATTCTGGGAACCAGCTGGAGCTTCTGCTGGGGAGCTGGGAGCTGCTGAAGACTGAGGAAGCATGACTGTGACACTGGTATTTTCATGAACCTGTTTGTGGCTTTGTTAAGCCTTGACTTCTGGGGAACAGAGACTGAGAAGGATTTAAGGTGCTCTGGACTCTTTGAACTTCAATGTGGAACAGGAACAGCATGGAGAGCTGGACAAGGAACTGGGAGCTGTTTGCCTTTGAACCCAGGTGAGTTTGATGAATCAAGGGAGGAGCTGGGACCATGAAGGAGGATTCAGGGAATCTGAGAGACTACCCTGAGTCAAGCTGAAAGAAGACTTTACTTGGATACTATGTACTGACTGAAAAGATTGTAACTTATTTGTGACTGAGGGATGGATGACCTGTTATTTTACACTACCCCTTAAGAGAGTGCTGAGTAGTGACTGATATTGTAACTTAGTGTGCCCCTGAGTGTCAAACTTTGACTATTGTATTTTGTGACACTTAAGGAGCCTCCTTAAGGATGATTGAATGATTGAGTTGACTGAATGATTGAGTTACTAAGTGACTGACTGACTGACTAAAGGATTATACTTTGTTCAAAACTGTGTAACTACTGTGGTGAAAACTATGTGGCCACTTTCTGTGATAAGCTGTTGTGAGCTGTATTTTGATTTTCTGTGATAAGTTGTAATATTGTGAATGCTGTACCTTGATTTTCTGTGAATATTTTGCTCTGATTTGTTATTGAATAAATAGTGTTCACTATACTATGTAATCAGAACCTTGAAAGCTGTTCACAGCAGCATTCTTCTGGAAAGCTGCTTATGTGTGGCTTTATACTTTTCAGATACTTGAAGCCATTCATCATCTCTTCTCTAAACTAAACATTCTAAACTTCTTCATTTGAATTCCCATGGAATAGTCTCCACTACCATCATCATTCTGGTCAACCACATCTAAATGTACTTCAGTTAGCCAATGTCTTTTCTAAAATGTGGTATCCCAACCTGATCATCATGGTTTAGATTTGTTCTGACCAGGACAAAGAACAGATGAACTATGACCTCCCTTTTTCTTGACTTTAAGCTTCAACTAATGCCTAATGACAAGACCAAACATTTTTTATTACTATTCCTAGTGTTAAATCAATTCAACAAACATTCGTTAATTATAGGATACCATAGTAGGTACAGGGGATACAAATATTAAAATGTCAACATTGAATATTCCCCACAAATGAAAATAAACAACCTTTCTTATTTAAGCTCTCCTGAAGCCAAGAAAAGTCTGCAATCTAATTCAATAACAATGCCTTGGAATTTCCTACCAATGAGGTGAACAGTATCTCTTCCCCACTCCCCTCCCCTTTCTGGTTTCTGAGTATGAGGAGGTGAGAATATTTACCTCCTATCAGGAGAAGAGTAGCCCTGCATGTGTTACTAAATTTGAGATCTGAGCCCACGAAGAATTTTACAGTGTCCTAATTATAGAGATGCAAAGGACCTTAGAGGTCAATCAGTCCAACCTCTCATTTTACAGAGAAGATAAATGAGGCCCAGAGAGCTAAAATGACTTACCTGGAGTTTTCCAGTAGCATAGATGTGGTTCAAACTTGTGTCATCTGTTTGCAAACCCCATGTCCTTTAATTCCAAACCCAATCTGATTTCTATTACCCTATTCTGTCTCTCAGCACTCTCCTCTGTATACTTACTCCATGTTCCATTCCTGCGTGCAAATTCCTGCCATCCATCCTCTCTTAAGAGAGTAGTTCTTCCCATCATAGTACAGAGGAAATGAATCAGAAAATTAAAAAAATAACTCGCCCAACCCCCGCAAAAAAAGAAAAACCTTTTCATTTTTACAAGGAAGGAAACTGTTAACCAAAGAAGAGAAAGAGGCATTCACTAATGTGAATTCGTTTTTGTTGCAAAAGAGATCAATTTGTGAGACGGATACTGGTTGTGTTCAAGTGTCCAAGTTCTATTAACTGTTTAATTCTGCCAGGAAAGCCAAGAGCAATGCTGCATTTTTTAAGTCTGGTCTTGTCTTCAGATAAAGGTGTCCCCCCAGTGATGCCATTGCGTTCTATGCCCTCCATCTGGATGCCGATGGCTGTGAGAACAGAACCAGTCTGTGCAACATCTCTCTCCTAGGTGCAAGATCAGATCAAGGGGCCATGTTTACAAGAATTAGCAAGTCTGGTGCCATGACGGAGAACTGGCAGGTTTTCCCGCAGCCAGACCTGGCCTAAAGGATTAAATCGAGGCTGCAGCACTCTGCTCCAGTGGGATGGCCTGGAGCTGCCCCAGCGAGGGTGCTGGAAGCAGGCCGAAAAGCCGGCCTCCTTCAGCCCCTTCAGCAGCGACCCCAAGTCTGACGGTTTCGTCAGCAGCAGTCTTCAGTGCACCCGCGGGCCCCCCACGTGGTGGGCCCTGTGCTGGCTCTGTGTCCAGGTTCCCCTGGTGACAGAGGGGCCGGGCCGGGAGCCCCCACCAGTATAAGACGCCCAGCCTCCCGGCAGCCCATGTGCAGCACATCTCGCGAGAGGAGTCTGGTGGGTGCAGAGGTGGCCACAAGGCCAGAGAAACACCTAGGAAAAACAGAGGAAACTGAGAGCCAAAGAGGCCTTCACTAACGGTAATTTGGTTTTTTGTTGTTGTTGTTGCAAAAGAGATCGATTTGTGAGAATAGCAACAAGGAAGGCTCCTTTGAAAGCTGGACTCCACTCCCCACCCCCAAGCATCCCTGAGGCCCTGCCATTGAGGTAGCCATGTTTGGCAGCCCTGCTGTAATAGAACAAAATGCCCTCTTACTGAAGGGAAATGAGACGCTGAGCTGAGGTGATTAGCAGAGATGCCAGGGAGCTTCTTCCTGTGGACGGAAGTCCTGTAACCTCTGAATCAAAGGACTATAAATCTAAAGAATGTATCATCATAATTGTTCTGAAAGGCCTAATTGACATGAGGAAAGGGAGCCAAACAGAGAGTGCTAAGGACAGCAAACTCTCAGCCCACTCTCCTTTCAGAGAATGTCGTGTCATCTTCCTGCTCTGGCTAGCAAGGCCAGTTGGGGCTTTGGTGGCCCCACTGCTGTCAGCCTGAGAGCCATGGCTCTGAACAAGTGGTGACTGCTCTAGGGTGGGTTAGGGCTCCTGCCCTACAGGTCTCAGGGATAGCAGACAGGTAATATTCACATTATGAAAGAAGGAATGGTAAGTTTGGGGCCAGGGGCCAGAGAATTAGAATTGGGAGGAATTTTACAGCCCTTTCATTTCACAGATTTAGGAAACTGAGGTCCAGAGTAGTAACATGATTGCCTAAGGTCACACAGGTGCCCTGAGATTTGAACCTTATTCTTCCAAACCTAAATCCAACTCAGTTTTCCATTGCACTGTGCTTCTTGGAGTAAATTACTCACTGAGGGAAGAAGGACTGGTTTAGGGTTAGATTTTTATGAATTAACACCAAGCCAACATCCCAGCATCTCAGGGTAGTATTACAGAGTAGAGCCTTACTGAGAATGATAATAATTGGAAAGCTTATGTATTCCTTCATATTTTATGCAAAATGTCATTATATCCACTATCTTATCTGATCCTCACTGATAACATTATAAATTGTGAAGGACTGTATATGGCTGCAATTAGTATCTCTGCTTTATAGAAATAGAAACTGAGAACCAGAGAGATTAAGTTAAATTGTTCATGGTCACCCAACTACCTAGGTCTACTGGCTCCTAAATCAGTGCTTTTTCAAATATAGCACCCTATTTCAGCTGGATGGGGGAATTCTCCCTGGGGGGACAAAAAGGGGAAGAAACATGTTCACACCCCTACCACTCTTGCTCTCAAATCATACTTCCTAGGAAAGTATGGTGGCATGCTTTCCTGTCTAAAAGTAAATATGTGAGCACTTTTCCCCACACCACCTCCTACTCTTGAGTTAGGTCAGTGATTCCCTACCTGTGAGCTGAAGACCCTTGGGGGGGACTGAGAATCCATATATGCACCAAGCATTATCATCTTGACCTTTTTTAGTGCCAACAAAATATGCAGTATGGCTCAGTAGAATAAATAAGCAAACATACTTTCTGTAGACTGAATAATATATGTTGCATATATATGCATTACTATTTTCCAAATGTATGTAGGTGCTGCTATGATTGATAAAATCAGAACTCCTTTAAAAGCATAACTGAATACAGAATAACTTTTTGACAGCCTGCTTTTTCTAATCAAAGGATACTAATAGTCCAACTACTACCATACAGGGACTTCTGAAAAAAATGTTAACATTAAGAGGGGTCCTCATACTTTTAAAAAATATTTTTATTTTGTCTTTTGCTTTTTACATTATAATCATTTCTCCCAATATCACTCCTCCAAGATAGCCATTCCAAATGGGGCTCTAATACCTGAAAAGATTGGCCTAGAGCAGGGGTGGGGAACCTGCAGCCTTGAGACCACAAGTGGCCTTCTAGGTCCTTGGGTGTGGCCCTTTGACTGAATCTAAACTTTATAAAACAAATCCTTTAAGGAGATTTGTTCTATGAAGTTTAGATTCAGTCAATTCAAGTCTTTGCCTTTTCAAAGAATTATCATTGGTTGGTGCAACGACAATGCAATATTCACAATGCCCACAGTGACTATAAATATGCTGGTATAGTTGTGAGTCACAAAATGTAACAGGCTCTTCACATGGAGGACTGAATCAAAGCATTTATTCAAATAACAGAAATCTGAGTCCCAAAACCAGAAAATCAAAGCCATTACAGTAGCCATGAAATTGGTACACATAAGTAATGCAGTGAACACCCACATCCCCAAGCCTTCAAAACAAAACAGGCTTCCTCAGGCAAAGATCCTCCTCTCCTCACTTTGGGGTAACTGTTCAGCCTCCATGAAGCTTGCTCCCAGAAGCTCTGGCCCCGCTGCAGTTCCCATCCTCAGCAGTCCTTGGCAGAAGTTCTGGCTGGCTCTCCAAAGAATCTCTGCCACAGCTGCCCCTTGTATCTCCACTGCTGCTTGTGTCTCCCCCTGCTGCTACTCAGCCACTTGTGGTTACTATGCTGGCTCCAGCCTGGTCTCTACTGGGCTCCAGCTCCTCCTTGCCCCACCCCCTTCTATCATCCCACCTGACACAAGTATGAAACCAAAACTTAAGTGCTAAATCCCTGCCAGCCTGCCAATACAAGGAGCATCAAAGATCTTCAAATGCCACTACCATTACAGTTGGTTGTTGTCCTTCATTCTCAAAGAGGACCAAAAGGATATCACTATATTGGGGCCAAGGTACAGTGTGTTTGACTGTGGCTGATTAGAACAACATGAGTCTGGAAGGCTCTACTGCAAATCAGACACAAACTGTCCGTAGCAACGTTTGGAGGGGAGATGTCTATAAATTTGCGCATCTCTCTCTCTCTCTCTCTCACTCACTCACTATTGCAGTTCTGCTTTGTTCTTATAGTACAGTGCCTTCTTTAATGTGGGCACTCCATGCTGTGTGGTCCTGTGCCAATGTCTCATATGTCTCACAATCAATTCAAAAGTGCTTCAGTGAGACCTTGAAAATGTCCTTGTTATCACTTCTTCTGACCTCCATGTGAGCACTTGCCTTATGTGAGTTCTCTGGCAAACATAATCTGGCATCCAAACAGTGTGGCTAGCCCATTAGAGTTGATCTCTCTACAGCAGAGTTTGAATGCTTGGCAGTTCAGCTTGAGAAGGGGCCTTGATGTCCAGTACCTTATTTTGTCAGATTATCTTCAGAATCTTCCTAAGACAATTCAAATGGAAGTGATTCACTTTCCTGGTATGACACTGGTATACTGTCCAGGTTTCACAGGTGTACAACACAGCATAATGGTTCTGTAGACTTTCAGTCTGGTAGGCAGTCTAATACCTCTTCTTTCCCATACTTTCCTTCAGAGCCTTTGAAACACTAAGCTAGCTCTGGCAACAAGTGCATCAACCTCATCATCTATGCTTACTTCCCTGGAAAGTATATTGCCAAGGTAAGTGGAACTTACCAAAAAGAACTATGGTATAGACAATAGAAAGAATGTTGGATTTGGAGTAAAAGAGCCTGGGTTTGAGACCCAACCCTTTACCAGGTATGACCTTGAGCAAGTCATTTTGTATCTGTGGACCTCAATTCCCAGTCATTGAACTAAGGAGGCTGGATTATATAACCTCAAAGCTTCCTCTAAACTCTATATCTGTGAGGTATGATAATAATCTCATTGTGGAAATGAGCCAACACATTCATATTCAATTAATATTTTATACATAAGGTTTATTCAACATGATCACTTTCAGATGAATCAAAAAGCATATATTAAGCACCTCTACATACCAGGCACTGGGTGAGGCATTGGGAATACAAAGATAAAAATGAAATAGCCCTTACACTCAAGGAGTTTACAATCTATTGGAGGAGACAACATATATGTATGTAAGTATAAAGAAGATATAAACAAAATCCATATAAAATTAGTTGAGAGGGAGAGAGCAAAGCATCTGGGGGAATGCCTCTTGTATAAGGTAGTTCTTGAACTGAGCACTGAGGCAAACTAGGGATTCCTTAAGAAACAAAGGTGAGAAGGGAGTACATTCCCAGAACGGAGGACCATTTGTGAGTCATCCACAATTCTCACTCTTCAAATATCATATTTTATGGTTTCTTGGCACATGGTATCACTGGGAAGATTGCTGGTGTTAAAAATATTGCCTTTGGTGTTGGGAAACATTTGGGGACCATTTGTTATTTGGAATTTAGCCAGAAAAAGAGAAGACTCTAGCAAGACATAGTAGCGATCTTCAAATATTTGAAGGTCTATTACTTGGAAGACTTTGTTCTGTTCATTCTCAGAGGGTAGATATAGAAGCAATGGGTAGAACATCCAAAAAGGCAAATTATGATTGATATATAGAGAAATAAAATTCTAACAAAAACATGATAGACTGCCTTGGGAGGTAAAGGTTTTCCCCTCATTGGAGATCTTCAAACAGGTTTGATATACACTTATCAGATATATTGTAGTGAGGATTCTCTGTCAGAGAATCCATGAACTACATGGGTACTGAGATCTTTCAACTTTTAATTCTGTGCCTGTGAGTGAAAGCAGTACAACCCAAGACAATAATTAACAAGAGAGCAAATGTATATCAGGCAGTAAATCTCAAGTGTTCTCAAGATCTTATCTGATCCAACCCCTATCAAGGGTGGGGAACCTGCAGCCTCGAGGCCACACATGGCCCCCTAGTTCCTCAAGTGCGACCCTTTGACTGAATCCAAACTTCACAGAACTAATCCCCTTAATAAAAGGATTTGTTCTGTAAAACTTGGACTCAGTCAAAAGGTTGTACCCAAGAACATAGAAGGCCACATGTGACCTCAGGGCAAGGTTCCCCACCTCTTGGGCAAGGAATCTATTATTGTTCTAATTTTATAGATGAAATATATTCATCCTTTTATAGGCTACACATCCCACTCTCCAAACTTTCTCTACAATGCCACAGAAACCTTTTCCATGCTTCAATAGCCTTTGCTGGATCTAAAATCCAGGAGAGGCCCTCAACCATGGGCATCTCACAGAGTTCTGCCCAGGGCTCTCTTCTCTTGGTGATCTCATCAGCTCCCATGGATTCAGTTATCATTTTCATGCTGATGACTTCTATCTAATTATACAGCCCTAAATTCTCTGCTGTTCTCCAGTTTGTATCTTCAATTACCCTTTAGACATCTCAAATTAGATGTCCTTTAGACATCTTAAACTCAACATGTCCAAAACTGAACTCATTATTTTTCTGTCCAAATTCTGCCCCCTTCCAAACTTCCATATTACTATTGAGGGCGCCGCTATTTTCCCAGTTCCTGAGGCTCAAAATCTAAGTGTCATCCTCTTCACTATCCTTTACCCTCTATGTCTAATCTAAGGTCTTTTAATTTCACATTCATAATATCTCTCAAATACTCCCTATTCTTTTCTTCTGATACTGATACCGTCTTGCTCTACTGCCCTTGTTTCCTCAAGTCTGGGCTATTGCAGTTGCCTCTTGGTTGATCTGCCAGTCATGAGCCTTTCCCCACTCCACTCAGCCACCAAAGTAATTTATCTAAAGCACAAATCTGATATGTCATTCCTCCTACTCAATAAATTCTGATAGCTCCCTATCACCCCCCAGGATCAAATACAAAATTCTGTTTGATCTTCAAAATCCATCATAGCCTACCTAGTCTCACATGCCTCCCCCTCACCTTCCCAGTTTTCTTCTATTTTGTACTCTCCCATATACTTTTTGACCCAGTGACACCATCCTGGTTTTAGTGTTTTGCAAAATACATTCTATCTCTTCTCCAGATAGTTTCCATGGTTATCTCCCATGTCCAGAATGTTCTCTCCCTCATCATCTCTATCCCTTGGCTTCCTTCAAATCCCAGCTTAAATCCCACTTTCTACAGGAAGCCTTTCCCAGTCTCTTAATTCTAGTTTCTTCTCTCTGTTATTTCCTATTTAACTTGTATACAACTTGTTTGCAAATAATTGTTTACATTTCATCTCCTTCATTAGTTTGTGAGTTCTTCAAAAGTAGGAGAAATCTTTTGCCATCCTCTCTATTGTCAGCAATAGCACAGTGTCTGGCACATAATAGATGCTTCATAAATATTTATTGACTGACTAACTGGAATCTTAGACTTCTCACAATGCAAGTATCCCCGCCCCCCCCCACCTCCACCATAGCTTCTCCCTCTGTTTGACTAGTTCATACCAGAACCTCCATTTTAAGGGGGGGAGGGGACATTCAGGCTAATCATGTCTACACTGATGACTGTCTGGGCCTGGCCATTGCTAGTTGTTTTGACATTTTTCTTGCCACTGGATTTCAATGTCTCTGGAGGAGAGAGTGAGGCTAATGACTTTGTGCAGTTGTGCTGCACTTACATCTAATTCACCATGCACAAGTCCAGAAATTATGCTCTTGATATCATTGGTCCTCTTCAAGAGTGAGGGATGAATAACAATGACTCTCTGGACTTTTTCTACCATTCCCCCAAAGGGGTACCCGCCTACTCCACTCTTCTTCCTCTTCTGTTTTTCAACTTCCTTTTGTCTTCCCTCATTAGAATGTGAGCCATTTGAAGGCAGGGACTGGTTTTCTTTCTGTTTCTATTTATATTTGTAGCACCTTGCACAGTGCCTGGCATATGGTACATGTTTAATAAATGTTTGGCAATGTGGCTTGACTTGGCAAAAAAGGCCCAGAGACTTTAGTTCATAGGGTTATTAAGATCACACATTTAGAGACAGAAGGGGCCTCTAAATCCATCTAGTTTGAGCCCTCCCTCTCATTTTATAGATGAAGAAACTGAAGTCTAGAGAGGTTCATTGATTTGTCCAAGGTCACACAAAATATTTTACCAAAGAGACAGAATTTCAAACCCAATCCCCTGGCCCCAGAGACAGTTCTTTTTCCATTGTACCTACTACCTTTCAGAGTCAGTCAATGATGGCAGGACGAGGGTAAGGCAGAGGGCTACAACCAAGCTTTCATAGAAGCATAGAATTTAGGACTGGAAGGATATTCAGAGTCCAACTCCCTCATTTTAATAAAAAGGAAACTGAAAAGCAAAGACATTATGTGACTTATTCACTGTTACTCAAGTAACAAGCAGCAAAGCTAGGATTTGAACCCAGTTCTTCTTGCTCCAAATTCAGTTCACTCTCCACTATGCCACATTGACTTTAGTCACTTTCCTCTATACCACATTATTATTGATTTCTAATTGAGAAAGCCTGTGCAATAAGTGCTCAGAATTTGAAGGAGACAAAGATCACTGCAGACAAGGGTGATTTGCAAAGACTACACAGAGGAGGGGGAAGCTCAACTGAACCGTGAAGGACATAGAAGATTTGGGTAAGCAGCTAAGTGGTGGATACATGTAATAGCTTAAAGAAAGCCATTCTTTTTTTTTTTTTTGCCCCCAGCACTTGTATTTAATATCAACACTAACATCTGATTTGAATGAGGTTGTCTAGGATGCTTAGTCTACAGTACAGATAAGTTCTATTATCTGGTCTCAACTAAAAGTTTCCAGCCATATAATAACATCCCACCATAAGAAGTCCTTGAGGGCAAGAGTTGTTTTGATTCTTGTTTTTGTCTCTTCGATGGTCAGGACAATATCTTGTATATATGACATACTCAAAACCTATTACTGTACTGAACTGAATTAAGCTGACACCTGGAGAACGCTCCGGTCCTCAAGGAATGACCCTTAAGATGAAAGGACTTGCCCAACTAAGGACAAACCTATCAGCAGAACCAAAGAAGAACCTTAGGTCCCAAGTCTCTCAAAAGCCAGGACTCTTTCACTTATATCCTGCTGCCTCTTCTTAATGTTACTCTTTGCAAAAAACATCCAAATTGTAGAAAAGTGTAAATGCCAAATGAACTCTAAACCTAGTTTGGACTGAGATTTATTTACAGTGAAACCTCATGAATCCAAACTTCACTGATTTCGAAATTGTCTCAATTCAACTTCAACTGGCCAGAAGTTGGGAGTTAGGTTGTATTATGTATACAGACAAGGAGACAAGCACAGACATACAAACACATTCATGCACCTATATACACACAGACACACATACTGCACATATGCACATAAATATGTGCATATGTTGTATATGTGTAGGTTGTGGTATTATATATTAATAGATATATAACATGATAAATTCATAGATAAATAGATAAGATGGATAGATATATAATGGGAGAGGAATGTTTAACATAATCAATAAAGAATGCTCTTCAGGAGAGGTCATAGAAAAGTTCTCATATATAACAAAATATTTATAGTCTCCCTTTTTTTTTTCTTTTTTGGAGAGGGGAAGGTAGGGCAATTGGGTTAAGTGACTTGCCCAAGATCACCCAGCTAGTTCTGTGTTTAGTGTCTGAGGCCGAATTTAAACTCAGGTCCTCCTGACTCCAGGGTCCATGCTCTATTCACTGAGCCACCTAGCCACCCCTCTAGTCCCACTTTTTTTTTTAAGCAATTAGGGTTAAGCAACTTGCTCAAGGTTACATGGCCAGTTATTTCTGAGTGTGGTGCTAAGTATCTGAGTCTGGATTCGATCCCCAGGTCATCCCGACACTGGGGCCGACGCTCTTACTCGCTGAGCCACCTGACTGCCCCTAAGCAAATGGGGTTAAGTAACTTGCTCAAGGTTACACAGCCCCTCCCACTTTTTAAGGTAGAAAAAAATCACAAAGTGGGTACCCATAAACTGGGGAATGGATGAAAAAATAATAGTATATGAGTATAGTCAAATACAAATGTACCATAAGAAATTATAACTATAAGAAACTTGAAAATACCCATGTTTTCAGATATGGAGATCTTATATGTCTTGCCCAAGGTCATACACCTAGTAAGTGGCAAACTTGGAATTTGAATCCAGGTCCTCAACTATGAATCTGGGACTCTTTCCATTGCTCTTGTCTGAACTGATACAGAGCTAAGTAAGCAGATACAACCACCATAATTTAAAGGAAAGCACCACTAGAAGACATCAGAACTCAGATCAATGTGATAAACTTTTTTGACTCAAAAGGACTGATGATGAAAGGTACCTTTCTCTATATTTTCAGACAGGTAGGTATAGAGTATCACATGGGCTTTCAGGCAAGGTTAATGGGTCAGCTTGCTTTGCTTAATTGTCCTTTGTTCCAAATGAGAATTCTATTGGGGAAAGCATGTTATTTGGAAATGACAGCAATATTTGAAAAATCAATAAAACATTGAAAAAAAGAAAGGTAGGTTGAAAAAAGACTGTGAAGGGCTTTAAATGTCAAGTCAAGAAGTTTATATTTTATCCCAGGGACAATAAGGAGCTTTTGAAAATCTTTTAAATAGATAAATAACATGGTTAAAATTGTGCTTTTGGAAAATTATTTTTACCCCGACCCTCTGCCCCTATTAGCACTTGTGTTTCATTGGTAAAGGCTGATACAACATTCACAGAGGAAAGGTTGTTATTTTTGCTGGTTTTATTTTCATTGATGTCTTTTGTTTTTATATAGCCTAAATTTTTCCTTGTGGCCCTCCCTCCCCCCTTCCAGAAAGTGATCCTTATAAAAATAATTTTTAAAAATTCTCCCTTTTGCTAAAAAAAAAAAAACAACCAATAATCACATATGTATATATTTATATATACACACATATACATATATATGTATGATTAATGCAATATTTCATACTCCTAAACACCCCCTCCATATCCCTGCAAAGGAGTGGGAGGGGGTCTCTTATGTAGGTCATTTTGTCAGTTATGTGGAGGATGGGTAGAAAAAGGAAAAGGCTAGTACCTTGGAGAACTAATTAGGAATCAAATGTAAAAGTCTAAGCAAGAGGTGACGAGGGCTTGGACTTCACATATATCTTTCTGAGTAGATAGAAAGGAAAGGGTGCAAGATATTGTGGCAGGAAATTGGGGGGCGGGCTTAGATTTGACAAGATTCTAAAACTAACTTGATATTGGAGAGGGGAAGAGAGAAGAATCATGGATGAATCTGAGTTTACAAACCTATGTGACAGGAAGGATGTAGTGTCCTTAACAGAAGTAGGGAAGTTTGGAGGAGGAGCAGGTTTGGAGAGGAGGCTGAGTTCCATTTTAGACAATATGAATTTGAGATACTTATAGAACATCCAGGTAGAGATATCCAATAGGCAGTTAGTAATGCTCAAGAAAGAGAGATAGGGACTAAATATATAGAGATAGGGGCAACTAGGTGGCGCAGTGAATAGAGCACGGCACTGGAGTCAGGAGGACCTGAGTTCAAATCCGGCCTCAGACACAACACAAAAACTAGCCTTGGGCAAGTCATTAACCCCAATTGCCCTACAAAAAAAGCAATATACATACACACACACACACACACACACACACACATATATGGAAAGAGAGAGAAAGAGAGATAGGGACCATGTGCATAAAGATGATAGTTGGATCCATGACACCAAAGTGGAGCATAAAGGAGATGATGGTCCATTCAGAAGCTTTGGGGGAACACACAGTTAAGAGGCCAGAAATGGAAATGTTCTAGGAGAAAATGAAGAAGCAGTCCAATAGATTGGGGTGGGGAAGGGGAGATGAGAACTAGGAAAGCAGTGTCACAAAAATCTAGAAAGAGTATATTGGAGAAGAGTATATTAAAAAAAAAAAGTCTGGAGTTAGAGAGGGCAAGATACAAGCAGGGGTATATATTAGAGGCAACTTGAGCCAGTTTTCATGAGTCAACAGTTTGAGCTGAAAAATTTTAGTATTACCTATAGTATTTAGTATTTATATAATACTTAGTATTATAGTCAGCAAGGTGGTACAGTGGATGGAGTGATGGACCTGCAGCCAGAAGGACTTATGTTCCTAAGTTCAAATCTGGCCTCAGTAACATACTAGCTGTGTGACCCTGGGCAAGTCACTTATATCCCTTTTTCCTCAGTTTCCTCATCCATAAAATGATCTAGAGAAGGAAATGGCAAACCACTCCAGTATCTTTGCCAAGAAAATCCCAAAAGGGGTCATAAATAGTCGGATACAACTAAAAAAGAACTCAACAGGTATTACATATCAGAAATTGACAAGTGCTACAAACCAGGGCTAGATTTATTGTTTTGTGAATTGTCTACCAGAGCTAGGGAACTGCAGCCTCAAGGCTGCATGTGGCCCTCTAAGTCCTCAAGTGAGGCTTCTTGACTGAATCCAAACTTCACAGAACAAATCCCCTAAATAAAAGGATTTATTCTGTATAACTTGGGCTCAGTCAAAAGGCTACACCCTAGGACCTAAAAGATCACATGTGGCTTCAAAGCTTCAGGTTCCCCAGCCCTGGAAGAATGTGATGGAGAAATTGTTAATAATTCTGATTAATCTTAAAATTTGCTTTGCATGTTTGTTGTCAGAGGGTCTAGTGTTAAACATTTACAAGCATATACCTGGATACAAAAGATAAGATGCAATCTGTTAACTCAATTTTGGGTTTCATTTTTAATTCAACTACATATCTATGAAGACTTTTATTTAACATAACTTTCTTCACCTAATTAAAATCATTATTTGCTGACTAAAAAGTAGAAATTCCTATCTGACTATCAAGGTCTTATGTGCCTTGGTCCTAAAATTTTTTCCATCTACACAGCTACCTCTATCCTAAGATCCAGCCCAATGGCACTACTTTCTTTTTCTTTGGAGTAGCACTCATGCATCCTCTACTATTTCTTTGTTCACATTGTTTCTTCTGATTGCAACGCTCTCCCTCACATTGGTCCTTTTTGTGGTCTTAAAAGTATTTTATACTTGACCATCTTCTCCTCCTAGACACTAATCTTCTGGTACTATAGTGACACTGCTCCCCCTTCTTTCTCTTCCTACCTGTCTAGCCATCCCTTTTCTATCACTTTCACTATATCATCATCTGTGCCCACTCCTTAACTAAGGGTGCCCTCTTAGGCATTGTTCCTTGTCCTTTTCTTTTCCTTTGAAGCCCTCTCACTCAATGATCTCATCAACTCCTAGAAATTAGATAAATCATCCCCCTGTAAGTGACTCCTAGGTCTCTACTTACTCCTAATCTCTCTCCTGACCCCCAATCCCAACTCACCAACTGGCTACTAGACATGTTGAACTGTGTCCTGTAGGCATCTCAAACTCAACATTTCTAAAATAAAAATAATTATATTTGTCCCAATTTCATCTCTCTTCCCATGTTTCCTATTTCTCTTAAGGGTATCACACACCAGCCAACTTTTTTATAAATTTTTTTTAATATATCTTGCATCTTCTCCCCTCATTTTCCACCTTAACTCATGTGACTATTACCCAACTTGGGCCCTCAGCACCTCCTGCCTGGCCTAGTGCAATAGTCTGCTACTTTATTCTTTGTGCTTCCCCAATTCATCCCCCATACAACTACCAAAATGTTATTGGTAAAAGCACTGATCTGCCTAGATCACTTCCCTGCCCAAGAAGTACCGATGGTTCACTATTGCCTGTAGGATAAAAGAGAAATTCCTGTTTAGGCATTTAAAGTGCTTCAAAATCTGTTTCCAGCCAATATTTGCAGATTTATTGGGCTTATTCTCCTTCCCACACTCACGCTATAGACTAACCAAAATGGAACAGGACTCCACCCCTGCTACATGACTCTTAATCTCCTCTCTGTGCCTTTGAATAGGCTATTCCCCCATTCCTGGAATGTACTTCCTCCTTATCTGTGCCACTGAGAATCATTAGCCTCCTCCAAGGTTCATCTCAAAGCACTAATTCCTATGCAAGGCCTTTCCTAATCCCCCAAATTTTTAGTATTCTTTCCCATTTATTACTTTGTATTTCTTTTTCATACACTTTTACGCATGGCCTTAGAATCCACTCTTGAGTCTAGCTTTGAGATAGATAGATAGATAGATAGATAGATAGATAGATAGATAGATAGATAGATAGACAGACAGACATATGTATGTATATATAGTCTGTGTGTATGACTAAATATATACAGACATATACTCATTATACATACACATAAATATATGTATGTGATATATACATAGATACACATGTTTATATACATGCATGTACATCTACATCTATATACACACTACCTTGGGCAAGTTACTTAATCCTTCAGTGTTCTAGGAATCTCTATAAATTGCAGAGAATTGCCAAACTGCATTTTTAGAGAGAATTAGCACTTTGAGAGTGTACAAATAAAACCACAAGTGCCATTCTTCACCCTATCATATCCAATACTAGCCTAGTTTTATATTTTATTTATCTCCCCAATCAAATGTTGTTTTTCTCCAATACAATCCAAACCTACTAAGAACTGGAACTGTTTTATTTTTGCCTTTGCATGCCGATTTTCTAATACAGGACCTGGCTCAGAGTAGAAATTTATGAAAAGTCTTTTGAGCCAGCAAATGAATAAACACCTGTTAAATCATACCCATCCTTTAAACTTCATATGCCACCACTTTCATGAAACTTTCTCACAAGCCAAACATTCATCTATAGGACTATAGGATTTAGAATGTGAAGGGACCTTAGATATCATTTGGTATATAGTGCCCCCATGTTACAGATTCATTAATTCACTCTTCAAAACACCTTAAGGTCAAGCAAACACACATTCGTTAAGCGCCTGTACCAAATAATACTTCATTCTGAATTAGCAACTCTGTTTGGTTTTGACTCCATGGAACATTGTGGTCCCAAGTCAGGTACACATTTTTGGACTCCTCCTACACTCTGTTATCCCTCCCTTTTCAGCTTCCTTTTTTTGGCTTCTATTACATTGTAAGCTCCTTGAGAGCAGGGGCTGTCTTTCTTTTTTCTTATTTGTAATTCCTGTGCTTAGCATAGTGCCTGACACATAGCAGGTGCTTAAATGTTTATTGAATTGCATTGAATGGAAGGTAAGCACTATGTTTTAGCACCAGGAATACAAAAAAAGCTTATGACAGCCTGCTCTCAAGGAGTTCACAGATTAGCAAGTATGTCCAAACAAGATGTACACAGGATACATTGGAGAGAATCAACAGAGGAATGACACTGGCATTAAAGGGCAAGGAGAAAGACTTCTTGTAGCAGGTAGGACTTTATATGGGACTTGAAGGAAGCCAGGAGGGGCCTACAATTTACAAAGTACTGAGATGGTTAAAAAAAAAAAAAGGTCCAAGTCAATGTTCTAACCCTCAAGAAGCTGACCTTTGAATAGGGGAAAATAAGACATGCATAAAGGTAAATAATAATAATAATCCCAAGGAGAAGCAGTGTGATATAGGGGAAAGAGAACTTACCTTGGTACCGTTTATTTAGCTTTAGGCAAATACAACAGCTCTGGGCTCAGTTTCATCTGTAAGAGTGGGAGGATATGGGGGTCAAGCCTCTGAAGTTTCCTCCCAGACCTAAATCTCTGATCCTAAAAAGACAGAAGAGGAGTGCAAAGGGCTATATTATCAGAGGAAGAACACGATGCATCCCAGTTGCTTTATTCTCCCTTGTGTGACTACTTTATATTAAAATCTAATGCATTAATGTCTCCTCCCTTACAAGACTATGAAGTTCTGCCAGGAAGGGACCAGAATTCATTCATGTGTGTATTATCCACTGAGCATTACACATAATAGGTTTTTTGTTAATAGTTGTTGAATGAATATTCAGATATAGCACTGGTCTAATAGCCATAACTTACTCAGGTTTATTTAGTGATTTAAGACTGGCAAGGTACTTTCCTTATAATAAGCTAGTGAGATTGATGTGGCAGATATTATCCTCCCCATTTTACATGTGCCTAAATTGATGCTCAGAGAAGTTAAGTGATGGTTCCATGGTCACACAGCTATTCTGACTGTGAGCAGATTTACGGATCTCTGCTACACTGAAAAAGCTTTCCGTTGCTTTCCTATAGTGGGGAGGGCAAAAGGTTAAGAACAGTTAGTTCAAATATGTAAGGTTTTGCTCAGATTCATGCTTTTGAGAAATAAAAGGAAGACTTTTTTTCACAAGATGGCAACCACTGAGGGGGGTCCCCAGAAGGAGACCAAGTGCCTGCAAATCCTATAGGAGACCTGAGGTCAGTCAATTTAATATCATTTTACTTCTTTACAACATGTTTGCTTGTGTTTCCAGTAAGAAAAAAAAAGAGACTTTGTTTGGCTCCCTGTCTTCCCACCCCTTCTCTGCTGGCAGTATGCAAGGGACTGAATGTCACAAGAATATTCAGTGTATGAGAGTAAATATTTACACTCATTTTAAACAGCTCTTCCAGATTCCTGTTTGGTTTTTTAATAGAAACAGAAACCTGTAGCTAAAAGCCACAGCTAGACCCGTCCAATTCTCATGAAATGTGAAGGGTCTTTTCTCTGGTTCTGATTTTGCAGCCTCTTTTTTTCTTCCCTCCATTCCCTTCTGTCTTCAGTACAGTGATGTGGGAAAGGAGAGCTGGAAGATGACCACAATTCTACCAGGTCATTTCAAATTACTCTTCTGTGGTCCCAAAGGACCAGCAGGAAGTTCAGCTGTGATAGAAAGAAGAGGAGAAGGAGGAGGAGGAGGAGGAGGAGGAGGAAGACATGTAGTCTAGGGTTGCTGTATAAGGCAAATTTTGTTTATTTTAATTTGATTGCTTTCCTATGAAATGAAGGCATGACCTTGTCCTAAAGCTCTGATTCTGGGTGGAAACAGAAACCAGAGTTAAGATGAAAAAGAACATATTAGTTCAAGTGTCATGGGGAGGGCAAAAAGATAAGTTAATGGGACTATCAATGTTAGTAGCATGGGTAACTGTTTTAAGAGTGGCTCTATGAGTGAGAAGAGTAGAACCAGGAGAAATTTGTACACAATTACAGACACAATGTATGTGTGATGATCAACTTTGATAGACTGGACTCTTCTCAGCAATGCAGTGATATAAATCAATCCCAAAAGACTCATGATGGAGAGAAATATGTGCATCCAGAGAAAGAACTAGAAAGAACTAAGTTTATATCCAGGTGGAAGCAAAATACCTGATCTTTTTCCTTCCCTTATTTGGTTTTATGTCCTCTTTACCATTTTTCATTCCAGCTGGTACAATCTGTCCTTATAACCTGACTAATGTATAATGTGAAAGTATTTAAAGATCCTATACTTGACTATAAGCCGCCATGAGGGGAGGGACGGAAGGGAGGGGGACAAAATGTGAAATTCAAGGAATTGTGGAATTGAATCCTGTAAACTAAAAGGAAACAAACAAATTAATTAAAAAAAAAAAGAGTGGCTCTATACATAGATGAAGTAAGGAGCCCATTGACAGCTTGTGATTTGAGAGTACTCAAAGTCCACGACTACCTCTTAACATTTTCTCCACTAACCAATCACTGTGCCCAAATCTAATCTGTCATTAGGTAGCAGTGGGAGGATTAAAGACCTATACAAAAATGCAAATATGTCATTAATTCACTCCTCAAAACACCATAAGGTCAAGCAAACAAGCATTAATTAAGCACCTGTACCAGGTAATTCTCTGTTATGCATTAGCAGCTCTGCTTGGTTTCAACTCCATGGAACATTGTGGTCACAAGTCAGGTACCCATTTTGGGGTGTAACATGGTCACCAATGAGCAAGTAAAATTTTATGGAGCTGGGAGCAGCAGCAGATTAAGTTGAGAGTTTGTAATTCAACCAGGAGAATAGGCCCAGATAGTGGTTGGGGTTTTGGAGAATGAACAAGTAGACAAGGGACAGTATGAGGGAACAAGGAAGAGTCACTAAAGACAAAGGTGAACGTATACAGCAAATGTTTATTAAGCACCTGTTGTGCAAAGAGTATTGGGTAAGGCACAAGGGAGGACTGAAAGTTTAGGTAAAACAGTTAAGTTATTGTGCCTACCCTCAAGGAATGCAGTCTAGTAGGTATTTCATACCAACAGAGTCAGCTATGTATAATGATAATGTGTTAGATGATCATGAAAGAGTTAGGAAGCCAAGTGCTATGTTGGGCCCAAGGAAGGGAAAACCTTTACAAACTGGGGGGCTCGGGAAAGTCATTTAATTAGATTTGAAAGGATTTGATCCAATTCAGTCCAATCCAGCAAACATTTATTCAAGTTTGCACAAAACACTGTGCTAGGAGCTGGAGAAACAAAACAAAAATGAAACATTCCCTACCTTCAAGAAGTATGCATTCCACTGGGGAGATAAAGCATATGTAAATAAATGCAAAATATATACAAAATAATATAAATGATTTTCAACAGGGAGAGAGAATACTAACAAGGGGAGATCAAGAAAGGTCTTAAATAGGAAGGGGCACTTGAGGTGTACTTGGAAGGAAGCTAGGAATTCCATGAGGGAGAGGGGAAGAATTTGTATACTGAAAGGGATCGCCTGTGCAAAGGCAATGAGGTAAGATATAGAATATACTGTATGTGGCACATCCAGCAAACCAGCTTTATTGGAGCAGAGTATATAAGAAGGTGAATAAAGTGAAATAAGACTGGTAGAGTAGATGGGAGCCAGATTTTAAAGGGCCTCAAGTTCCAATTTAAGTATTTTGTATTTCATCCCATCAAAAAAATTGTTTCATTTTATTTATTTATTTTTAACATTCTTCTTAAATTTTGAGTTCCAAATTCTCTCCCTTCACTCCCCCCACCCCCACCCAATTATACATGTGAAATCATGTAAAGCATTTCCAGATTAGCCATATTTTTTTAAAAAGAGAGAAAAAAAGGAAAATTTTTTTTTTAATGAGAAAATTATACTTCAATTAGCACTCAGAGATTACCAGTTCTTTCTCTGGAGGTAAATAGCATTTAAAAAAAAAATCATTTTATCATGAGTCCTTTGAAATTATCTTGTATCACTGTATTAATCAGAGTAGCTAAATCTTTCATAGTTCATTATCATTACAACATTGCAGTTACTGTGACCCCTAGTTCTTCTCACTTCACTTTGTATTGGTTCATTAAGGTCTTGCCATGTTTTTCTAGAGCCGCCTTCCTTGTCATTTCTTTCTTTTTTTGGAGGGCAACTGGGGTTAAGTAACTTGCCCAAGGTTACACGGATAGTTTTTTGTGTGTGTGTGTGGGTGTTAAGTGTCTGAGGCCGGAACTGAACTCAGGTCCTCCTGACTCCAGGACCAGCGCTTTACTTACTGCGCCACGTAGCCACCCCTCCTTGTCATTTCTTATAACATAATAGTACACCATCATAATATTATGCCATAACTTGTTCAGTCATTCCCCAGTTGATGGATATCCCCTTGATTTACAGTTCTTTGTCACCACAAAAAGAGCTGCTGTAAATATTTTTGTATATATAGACCAAGTAGTATTATTGTGGGTCGAAGGGTATTGCTAGGCAGAGTCCCAAATTGTTTTCCAGAATTGTTGGACCAGCTCACAACTCAATCAACAATTCACTAATATACCTATTTTTCCCTCATCCCCTCCAGCAATTGTCATTTCTTTTAGGTGTATGATGTGAAAAATGATTTTTCTTAGTAGTCATTATCTTGGAGACCCAGAGCTTCCCTCCAGTCCCCTTCTTCCAAAGTTCAATTTCTTCTTCAGAAGGACTTTATTGATCATGAGATTGCATTGAATCTCCTTATCACAATCAAACCCCAACACAAGATGGAATTCATTTAATCAAAGTTATGGAAGCTCCTTTGTGTTCTAGTGTGGTTTGGGTGGAGACAGATTCTTCTGTCTAGATAGCCTGGGAGTGGTCTCCTATGATTGGGGCGGGTGGGGGGGAAGGGGTACAGGGTCTGATAGAAGATGTATTTCCTCTGCCCAGGAGATAAAATAATAACAGGGTGATATTAGCCCCTGTTGAAAAGGTATATAAACTGGTCACCCCAACTCCATCCAGCTCCATGCATATGCATGTTGCCCACTTTGAGAGAAATAAAATGATGGACACAACCTAATTTTGTTTATTTTTTCTTGGAACAAACTCTGTGAGGTTGGCAGAAGTGATACCTCAGAGTTGTTTTAATTTGCATTTCTCTAATTAATAAAGATTTAGAACATTTTTATATGGTCATAGAAAGCTTTGATTTATTATTCTGAAAACTGTTTATACCCTCTGCCCATTTATTATTTGGGGAATGGCTCTTATTGTTAGAAATTTGATTCAGTCCTATACTCAGTATATATTTGAGAAATGAGGCCCTTATCAGAGAAACTTGTTGTAAAATTTTTTTATATTGTTCCATTGTTTATAGTACCTTTTAGCAAAATAATAGTTTCCTGGATTGTCTCTTTTAATTAGGTCTGTTTTTGCTTTTGTTTGTCTGATACCATGATTGCTACCCCTGCACTTTTTACTTCAACTGAAGCATATCAGATTCTGCTCTAGCCCTTTCTTTTAACTGTGTGTGTTGTTCTATTTCAAGTGTGTCTTTTGTAAAAAAAAAAAAACATTGTTGGATTCTGTTTTCTAATCCATTCTGCTATCTGCTTCTGTTTTATGGGTAAATTAATCCCATTCCCAGTTATGATTACTATGTATTTCCTTCCATACCATTATCTTCTGTTTCTTCCTCTATCTCTCACTCTCTCTGTCTCTGTCTCTCTTCTTTTATCCTGTCCCTCCCCAAAAGTCTATTTTGCTTCTAACCCTAGCCTCTCTTAATGTATCCTCCCCTTTATGATTCTCCCTTTTTCTTTTCTCCCCTTGACTTCCTATTTCCTTACTGGATAAATTTCATTTCTGTACTATATATATATATATATATATGTGTGTGTGTGTGTGTGTGTGTATGTATGTATGTATAGTCTTTCTTCTTTGAACCAATTCTAATGAAAGTTAGGTTTAAGCATTGCCTCCACAACCATTCCCATTTTCCTCTCCTTTATAAAAGCTCTTTCTTGCATGTCTCTTTTTTATGTGAGAACATTTTCCCTATTTTTCTTCCCCCTCCTCCCAGTGTACCCCTCTTCCTCACCCCTTCATTTTTTTTAGATATCATTTCAACATACAACTCACACCCATGCCCTTTGTCTATGTAATTCCTTTTAACTTCCCTAGTAATGATAAAGTTTCAGGAATTAAATCTTCCCATATAGGAATATAAACTGTTTAACTTTATTGAGTCACTTATGATTACTCTTTCATCTTTACCTTTTTATGATTCTTGAGTCTCATGTTTGAATGTCAAATTTTCTATTTAGATTTGGTCTTTTCATCAAGAATGCTTGAAAGCCTCCTTTTGTACATATCCATTGTTTCCTCTGAAGGATTGCATTCAGTTTTTCTGGGTAGGTGATACTTGGCTGTAATCTTAGTTCCTTTTTTTTTTCCAGAATATTATATTGCAAACCCTCTGGTCCTTTAATAGGGAAGCTCCTAAATCTTGTATAATCCTGACTGTGGCTCCACAATATTTGAATTATTTCTCTCTGGCTTCTTGAAGTATTTTCTCTTTGACCTGGGAGTTCTGGAATTTGACTATAATATTCCTGGGAGGTTTTCATTTTTATTTTACATCTATTTCAGAAAGTGATTGATGGATTTTTTCAATTTCTATTTTAGTCTCTGGATTTAGGATATTCAGGCAGTTTTCCTTGATAATTTCTTAAATTATGATGCTAGACTTTCTTTGATGATGACTTTGATGTAATCCAATAATTCTTAAATTATCTTTCCTTGATCTATTTTCAAAATCAGTTATTCTTTTGATATTTCATTCTTTTTTTTCATTCTTTTGACTTTATTTTCTTGTTTCTCGATGTCTCATGGAGTCCTTAGCTTTCAATTCTAATTTTTAAGGAATTATTTTCTTCAGTGAGATTTTGTACCTTTCCCAACCCCTTTGGTCAATTCTATTTTTTAAGGAGGTTTTTTCTTCTATGACTTTTTGTGTCTCTTTTATCATTAGGTCAGTTCCCGGTTTTTGTTTGTTTTTTGCAAGGTGCTATTTTTTCAATATTTTTTGCTTCTTTTACTACACTATTAATTCTCTTTTCACAATTTTCTTATATCACTCTCATTTCTTTTCCCAAATTTTCCTCTGCCATTCTTTTTTTTTTTAACTCTTCCAGGAATTTTTGTTGAGCTTGGGTCCAATTAGCATTTTAGTTTGAGGCTTTTTTGTAGGAATTTTCACATTATAATCTTCTTCTGAGTATATTGTCTTGGTCTTCCATATAATCATCATAGCATTTTATGGTTAGGGTTTTTTTTTTTTAATTGTTGTTTGCTCATTTTTCCAGTCTATTTCTTGATTTTGAACTTTATTTTAAAGTTGGCTTTGCTCACCTTGGGGTAGAGAGGCACTATGTCAAGGTTCAAACTTTTTTTGTGCTGCTGTTTTCGGAGCTTGCTCTGGCTGTCTACAAGTTTTTAGTGTTTCCAAGGTGGTATGATCCTGGGAGAGGTATGCTCATTGCTCTCCTGGTCTGCACTCTGGTCTTTATAAAGAAAGGCCTCTGGTTTCCTAAATCTACATGCACTAATGCTCCTCTCTGTTTTTGAATATGACTAAGACTCCTGCTCCCTTGTGACTGGCCCCCAGCATTGCTTTCCAGCCTAGAACTGCAACTCAGAACTGTGTATAGGCCATAGAGTTGCCAATCAGCAACTGTACACAGTGCCAGTAAAAGGGTCCCCTGTAATGTCTTTCTGAGCAGTTGACCAACTGCCTCACATTTCTGGTTGGGAGTTCCCAAAGCTGCTGATGCTGCTGTGGCCACCTCATATGTGGGCTCCAGAGAGACCTCTACCAGGCCTCCACCCTGGACTTCTTCTTCTTATCCCTTAAGTTTTCTTATGCCAGAAAAATATCTCAGTCCTATGCTTCTGTTAGCTCTGTGTAAATCTAAGAACATTAATTTCAATAAGTATAATTGTAAACTCAGATATAAAAAAACACCTTTTCATATATAAAATGGAGAAGGTATAGATAGGCAGCTATTGTTCTGAGAAAATTATAGGGGTTTTAGCAAATACCTAGCTCAATAAATGTCAGTAGTGTGATTTGGCAACCAAAATAGCTCATGTTGTCTTGGGTTGTATGAAGATAGACATACCTCCTAGGAATAGGGAGGTAAAAGTCCCCACTGCACAATAACCTCTTCAGATCTCATCTAGAAAATTGTGTTCTGTTCTTAGTTAAGAAGAACCTGGAGAATCTGGAGAGTATGCAAAGGATGACAATTAGGAGAGTGAAAGGTCTTAAAACCAAACAAAGAGATCATATGGAGAAACTGAGGGTGTTTAATCTGGATGAAAAAAAGTCTCAGTGGGGACATGACAACTGTCTTTAGGTATGTGAAAGGATAGCACATAAGAAAAAGGATCCAAATTATTTTGTTTGATCCCAGAGGGCAGAATCATAAGCCATGGATGGAAGCCTCAAGGAAATTAATTGAGGCTTGATATCAGGAAAATAATCTTATCTGTCCAAAAGTGGAATGAGCTGCTTTGAGATGTGGGAGATTCCCCTCTTTTGGAGATCTAGCACAGAATCAATTACTAAGAACTGGAAGGATCACTCATTGAAATTAGCATTTTCTAGTTAACTACAGGAGATTCAAATCTCAGAATCTCTCAAGCAGATAGAGGAACATTATAGCACAAATTCCTTTTGGAAATGAATTGAACTATATGGCCATTAAGATTCCTTCTAATTTTCAAAATCTATGATTCTTTGATTTAACAGTTAATTATCAGCAACAGTAAAAAGAACATTTTCAAGCAAATACTAGGGTCAGAAGTAAGATTATGAGAGACTGAAAAACAGAGAGGTAGGTGAGGAAATAGAAGCAACAAGTACAAATGATAATCTCTGGGAGTTTGGCCATGAATAGGAAGAGGAATTTAGGACTTATGACAATAACTTCAGGCTCATGTGAAGGTTTTAGTTTGTTTAGTTTTTTAGGAAAAGGAAGGTTTGGGGGCGGCCAGGTAGCACAGCAAGTAAGAGCACCGGCTCCAGTGTTGAGAAGACCTGGAGATCGAATCCCGGGCTCAGACACTTAGCACCCACCCAGAAACACCTGGCCGTGTAACCTTGAGCAAGTTACTTAGCCCCAATTGCTTAGGGGAGGCCAGGTGGCTCAGCAAGTAAGAGCACTGGCTCCAGTGTTGGGACGACCTGGGGATCGAATCCTGGGCTCGGACACTCGGCACCACACCCAGAAATAACTGGCCGTGTAACCTTGAGCAAGTTACTTAACCCTGATTGCTTTAAAAAAAAACAAAAAAAAAGGAAGGTTTGAACATATTTTTAAGTAACTCATAAAGAGTCGGTGGAAAAGGAAATGCTGAAAATGAAATAAAGGAAATATTAAAAGGGAAATACTTCTGGAAGAGGTGGCAGTGGTAGGATCAAGAATAGCATTAGTAGGGGTTGGTCTTGACAAGGAGCATGACCATCTTTAAAATCAGAGACTGGAGTAAATAGAGACTTCCACTGTGCGTTTAAGTGTTACTTTACACATCGCTGTATGTTCCAGCGTAATTCATATAAGCCTTGCCACCTACCATCTGGGCCATCTTGGGCAAACCTTGAATCTTAGATATCACTGGAAAAAATAGGATTTTATTTAGAAGAAATGAAAAGAGAAATAAATCTTTCCCTTCCCTCCAGGAATTGAAGAACTATTCTCTCTCAAGTTGCTGAGTTTTTCTTCAATTTTTAACTCCAACCAGCTTTTTAAAAGCCATCTGGAAGTGAACAATCTTATCCCAAACAATGCCCAGGCTCTCCTTCATTTTCTTTTCTTTTCTTTTCTTTTTTAAAGCAATTGGGGTGAAGTAACTTGCTCAAGGTTACACAGCCAGTTATTTCTGGGTGTGGTGCTAAGTATATGAGCCGGATTCGATTCCCAGGTCATCCCGACACTAGGGCTGGTGCTCTTACTCGCTGTGCTACCTGGCCACCCCTCTCCTTCATTTTCAATCATAAAGTAAAGGATAGATTCAGGTGTTAGGCTATGTGAGGATATGACTAAGCTCTGCTGTCCCTTTAGGAAGGAAAGGCTAGTCTTCATGTCAAGTCAATCCAGCAAGCATCACTGAGAACCTGCTATGTCGCAGGCACTGTGAATACAAAGAAAGGTAAAAAAGTCCTTACTTTCAAGAAATTCTTCTTATCTCACCCACCCAAATATAGCTAGTGAAACAGATAGAGTACTGGGCCTAGAATCAGAAAGACCTGAGTTCAGATCTGATCTCATGTGCTTTCTACTTGTGAGACTCTGGGCAAGTCATTTAACCTCTGTTAACTTCAGTTCTCTCAATTGTAAAATGAGGATAATAATAGCACCTACCTCTCAGGTCGTTGTGAGGACTGAAAGCACTTCACACAGTGCCTGGCAGATAACAGGTATTATATAAACAGTGTCTGACACATAATAGGTGCTGTATGAAAGCTTATTCCTTCTCCTTTCAGAGAGAGACAGCAGTTTGGAATTAACCTTGGTCTGTTTGGCCCCAAAGGTCATAACTAAGAGCAATAAGTCAAAGGAACATAGAATAAGAGCTGAGAGATTTTGGAAATCCCATGAATACTCATTTAGAGTTAGAAGGGACCTGAGAGTCCCTCAAGTTCAACTCCCCATTACCTCATTTTGGAATTAGAAGCAATAAAACTTCGGCTCTGACTGTGTGTGGAAATGTGGGGGGAAGGGGAAGGCAGGAGGACAATGACCAGTTGAAAATGATTCTGAGATTTCAAACTCAGGAAGCTGGGAGCATGTTGGTACCCTACACAAACAAAGAACAAAATAGGAGTGGGTTTCTGATAAAGATAATGAATTCCACTTTAGATATGTTGAATTTGAGATGCCTATAAAATGTTCAGGTAAAAATGTACAATATGCAAGCGGTGATGCAATACTGGAGTTCAGGAGAGAGACTAGGGCTGGATATACATATCTGGAAATCATATGCATAAAAATCCAAATAAACCAAGAGGAGCTGATGAAGACACTGAGTGCACTTAAGTGGAGAAGAGAAGAAGACCTAGGACAGAACCTTGTACTGCACTCACAGCTAGGGAATATGATATGGATAATGATCCAACAAAAGAGACTGAGAAGAAACAGTCAGACAGATAGGGGGAGAATTGACAGAGCAGTGTCCCCAAAACCTGGAGAGGAAAGATTATTCAGAAAGGGTAGTCAATAATGCCAAATGCTACAGAGGGTTCAAAAAGAGTGAGGATTGAGGAAAGGCCATTAGATTTGGCAATTAAGAGATTATTGGTAATATTGGAGAAAGCAGTTTCTGTTGAGTGATGAGGTTAACAGCCATATTACAAAAGATAGAGAAGTGAGTAACAGGAGAGAAAGCAGTTTGTCTAGAAAGAGGATTTGGAAGTTTTGTTGAGTTGGAAAGTCACTATGAAGTCAATTGTGTGATCTAGCACTCAAACATCCAATGTGACTTTAGGTAAGAATATGGCAGTACCATCATACTCCACTCTGGTCATATTACACTATTATGATCATCTCTAGACACAACCAAGTAGGAAGGATATTGACAAACTGGAGAGGCTCCAGAGGATGGTGCTGGGCTTCCGATTTAAGCCATTACAGTCCATAGAAGGCCCAGCTTATGTTTATCCAGGATTTAAATAGTCATCATGTGAAAAAGGGATTCAACTAATTCTGGTTGGTATCAAAGGACAGAACTAGGAGCAATAGGTGGAAGCTGTGAAGAGCCACTTTCAAACTTGAAAACAGACGAACAACTTCTTCATAATTAAAACTATTCATATGTGTAACTGTGTGCTTTGGGAGCCAGTGGACTCATTTTCTGTGGAGGTCTCCAGATGTAGGCTAGATGACCTCATGTCAAGTATGTTGTGGAAATGATTGTTCTTTTCAGATATTGGTTGGACTAGATAGTCAATGAGACCATTTCGTTTTAACTCTCAAAAACTGTGATTCTGTATAGAAAAGCTTTGAAGTGGAAGTATTGAGGATTCACCCACTCCCAGAAGTCTTTTCTAACTAACCTCAACCCACATTGACTCTATCTTCCTTTTCATTTCTTTACCTTTTGAGTATATGGTCTGTATCACACCGCCACATGCAGCCTGTTATCATCCTATTTGAATTATTCTCCATCTTTCTTCAAGGTTGCTTTTATCTTCCTGAAGAGGCTGGGCTCTTGAGGACAGAAATGATTTCTTCTTTCTCTCACATCCCCAGAGTCCCTAGCACAGAGTTAGTACCACAGTGGATAAGTAAACATTTATTTAATGAATGAACTTTACTGTCCTTGAGGCATCCCAATGCAATTAGTTTACTACAGGGCACAGGGGAGAAAGGACAAGATGCATTTACTTGATCACCAAGAGAAGAATTCTTTGCCAAAAGAACACTGGAAACAAAATTAGACAGTAGTTCTCCAAGGAAGGATGCTCAGCTCTTCTCTATCTCCACGGGAAGGATAGGGACTTGTGATACTAGCATCAGAAACTCTTCTATTACCACAATTGGGGGGTAGATATAAGGAATGATCTAGCAAAGGAGAATGAGAAGCATTCAGATGGACAGAAGAATAAACAAGGGAGAGATTGGTGTCACCAAAACCTTCTCTTCTTAGAGATTTACCCAGAATTCCATGAAATTAAGTGACTTGGCCAAGGTCACAGAGACAGTAAGTGATTTAAAGTCAGGTCTTGCTGATTTTCAGACCAGCTCTATGATGATGTCACTATACTGCCTTGTAAGATTCATTTTGGATATACTTTGTGAAAATGTCTGGTAGGCATCTATCTAGCTACTATTAGTGTTTTATCTGCCTACCAAATTTAGAGATCCATGAAGACTCACTCAGCCTTACTTACACATTGTATTTTCCTCATGTCCTAACAGTTTTTTTGCCCTGAAAAAGGTATTTAATAAATGCTAGTGAATAAATAAATGATCCATTCAGGGTTTGAGGTTTGCAGAAAAAGGCTTCATATTCACTTTCCTCCCCTACTCTCTCCACTATGGTGAGGAAAATTATGAGTAGTAGGTATATGTGTGGATTTCTTTTCTTTTTTAGAAGTGGGGAAGAGGTAGCAAGGAGATATTCTTCAGAATTGTGCTGAGAGAGAATTATAGTTGGACTTATTCCCTATTAGTTATTTTGATGGATCCAAGTGGGAATGCCTTTCACCAATGATCGATGATAACCCTTTATTCTCTCCTTGTCTTGTTGAATTTTTTATTTTAATTTGAACAAACACTAATAATAACAATAGCTAGCATTTATATAGTGCTTACTACGTGCCAGACACTTTGCTAGTTGCTTTATAAATATTATCACATTTTTTTTCACAACAATGCTGGGAGATAGGTGCAATTATTATTCCTCAGTTAGGAAACTCAGCCAGACAGTTATATGGACTTTTGGCAGCAAGGTGATGTCTCTGCTTTTTAGTATGACATCCAGATTTGCCATAGCTTTTCTTCCAAGGAGCAAATGTCTTTTAATTTCATGGCTGCAGTTGCTGTCTGCAGTGACCTTTGACTCCAACAATATAAAATTTAACATTGCTTCCATTTCTTTTCCCTCTATTGCCAGTGATAGTACCCGTTGCCTAGATCTTAAGTGTTTTTTAAAAATTTGTTTGTTTGTTTTTTAATGTTAAGCTTCAAGACAGTGTTTATTCTCCTCTTTCACTTGCATCAGGAAGCTTCTTAATTCTTCACTTTCTGCTATCAGAGTAGTATCATCTGTATAGTTGAGATTATTGATATTTCTCCTGGCATCTTTAATTTCAGTTTTTGATTCACCCAGCCTAGCATTTTGCATGATATACTCTACCTATGAGTTAAATAAGTAAGGTGACAATGTATAGCCTTGGTATACTCCTTTCCCAGTCTTAAACCAATCAGTTGTTCCATGTTCATTTCTAACTGTTACTTCTTGGCCCTCATACAGACTCCTCGGGAGACAAGTAAGATGATCTGGTACTCTCATCTTTTTGAGGAATTGCCACTTTTTGTTGTGATCAACACAGTCAAAGACTTTAAAGTAGTCAATGAGGCAGAAGTAAATTTTTCTTTGTTTTTGTGGAACTCCTTACTTTCCCCATAAATCAGCAAATATTGACAATTTGATCTCTATTTCCTCTGTCTTTTTGAAAAACAACCAGCTTTGCTGGTATTTCTCAGTTATGATATTGCTGAAGCCTAGCTTGCAGAATCTTAAGCATAACGTTGCTAACATGTGAAATGAGCACAATTATTTGGTA
Organism: Petaurus breviceps papuanus; assembly: GCF_028583685.1. NCBI lineage: Eukaryota > Metazoa > Chordata > Mammalia > Diprotodontia > Petauridae > Petaurus > Petaurus breviceps. The sequence continues at coordinate 9,964,151 of NW_027187368.1, read as the reverse complement.
ACTTGAATATTCCTTGTCATTACTCTTTTTTAGGATTGGGACATAAACTGAACTTTTCCAATCTAGTAACCATTGCAGAGTTTTCCAAATTTGCTGGAATGTTGAGTGCAGAACTTTAACAGCATCATCTTTTAGGGTTTCAAATAGCTTGGCTGTAATTCCATCACCTCCACCAGTCTTATTGTTAGCAATGCTTCATTAGGCCTACTTGACTTCATTTCCCAGGATTTCTCACTCTACATTACCATCTATGCTATCTACCAACTATATCATGATAGTTATTGGAGATGTAAAGGTCTTTCTGGTGTGATTTTCCTGTACATTCTTGTCACCTCTTAATCTCTTTACTTCTATTAAGTCCCTACCATTTTTGTCTTTTATCATTCCCATTTTTGCATCAAATGTTCCCTTGATGTCTCTAATTTTCTTGAAGAGATAGATCTCTTGTCTTTTCCATTTTATTGCTTTATTCTATTTCTTTGCATTTGTCACTTAAGAAAATCCTCATCTCTCTTTGCTATTCTCTGGAATTCTGCATTTATTTGGGTTTATCTTTCCCTTTCTCCTTTCCTCAGCTATTTGTGAAACCTCATCAGACAGCCATTTTGCTTTCTTGTTCTTCTTTTACTTTTGACTTTTTTTTTTTGTTGCTGCCTTCCATACAATATTGTAAACCTCTCTCCATAGTCCTTCAGGCCTTCTGTCTACCAGATTTAATCCCTCAAATCTATTCATCACCTCCACATCATATGTATAAGGGATGTCATTTAGTTCATACCTATATGGTGTGATGATTCTCCCTTTCTTCAATTTAAGTCTGAATTTTACAGTCAGAAGTGCATGAGCTGAGCTACAGTCAGCTCCAGGTATTGTTTTAACTGACTGTGTAGAACTTCTCTACTTTGGCTGCAAAGTATATAATCAATCTGATTTCAATACTGACCATTTAGTGATGCCCATATGGAGAGCTGCCTTTTAGGCTGTTGAAAAAGAGTTTTTTGCTACGATCAGCGAGTTATCTTGACAAAACTCTGCCCTGCTTCATTTTATACTTGACCAAACTTGATCATTATTCCAGTTATCTTTTGATTTGCTTCTTTATCATTCCAATCCCCTATGATGAGTGTGACATTTTTTTTGTTGTTGTTATTTCTAGATGTTGTAGGTCTTCATAGAAATTCAGCCTCTTTGGCATCAGTGGTTGGAGCATAGACTTGTGTTATTGTGATGTTGAATGGTTTGCTTTGGATTGAAACAGATACCATTGTGTCATTTTTGAGATTATACCCCAGAACTGTTTTCTTACCCTTTTATTGACTATGAAGGCTATTCCATTTCTTCTAAGGAAGTAGTATATGTAGTGATCATCTGAATTAAATTCACCCATTCCCATGCACATAAGTTAACTGACACCTGAGATAATATTTAATCTTTTCATCTCCTGTTTGACCACATCTAGCTTCCTTCCCTTCATTCATAGATCCCCCATTCTAGGTTCCTATGAAATATTAATCTTTATATCTTTAAATATTGGTCTTTCTTTTCATCGCCAGACACATCCACACTGGAGCTGCCTTTCAGCTTTAGCCCAGCCACTTCATTAGTACTGGAACGACTTGGCAGTTGTCCTCCACTCTTCCTCGGTCATGAATTGGACACCTTCTAACCTGAGGGGCTCATTTTCTGGTGTCATATCTTTTATCATTTTAATACTGTACATGGGTTTTCTTGGAAAAGTTATTGGAGTGGTTTGCCATTTCCTTCTCTAGTGGATCAGCTTTTGTCAGAACTCTCTACTATGACCACTCCATCTTGTGCAACCCTGCATGCCATAGCTCATAGTTTCACTGAGCTATATGAGCCCCTCTGTCACAGCATAACAATATACAAGAATTTGACATATAAGTACCCCTAGATCTAAAATAACTTAGAGAAGGACTCCAGAACACTGGGAGGAGGGTGTTTATAGAAAATCTATGAAAGAATATGGAACGGAATTCCAATATATGAGAAAAAATGACTGGTTTGTAAATTGCATTAATGGAGAGAATATCTAGACATATACAATCATGTCTCCCAATACATACAACAGCCTTTAAATAAAAATTGCATCATCATCAAGAAATTAAAAGATTTTATACCCTCAAAATATCACTTATTAGGACAATATTACATGTTTGAATGGAGGTGTGGGTGATAGGGAGAAAGTAAGGGGATATAATTAATTCAGTGGACCCATGTCTTACAAATATCTCAAACAAGTAGCTTCTTTAGTTCTGTTAGGCCATAGTTTATTTTTATCAAGAAAATCAGTCACCAATTATTTATTGAACCCTTACTGAGGGTATAGTGAACTAAATGATGAAGAAATGGACCACACCAGTCAGTTTCTGATGATAGGTCAGTGCATCCACAGTTAGGACTAATAGTGCCGCCTGGTGTCAATTTGAGGTAGAAAATCATGAGTAATGGAAAAATAAACTGATCCTGCCTTGTTTTCAAATTGCAAGCTAATCAGAATTTTGACGTACTCTAACTCTATTGAAAACACAAGGGTGTTTCCTGATTTTCAATATCGATACACTCTATTTGGAGTAAGAAAGACATGGGTTTGGATATTTTCACTATTTCTCAACATCTTTTTGCTTGTTTTGGCATTCCTAGCAGTTAGCACAGTACCTGCCACATAATAGGTGTTTAATAAAAAATTACTGATTTATTGATATCTGTGTGCTTTTGGCTAAGTTACTTCAGGTCTCTAAGCTAGGTTTTGTTTCATTTGTTTCATTTCATATATAATTAGGGGGTTAGGTTAGATGATGTCCAGCTTTAATACTGTAATATCAAAAAAGCATATAGTATTCAAAAGGAATCTGCCTAACTAGAGTTTTTAAAATGCCAAGAGAACAATTCGACAACCATTGGCCCAACTTTGAATAGAAGCTTGGATCTAGGACCGATGTGAACACATACATATCTGTTAATAGATATATGATCTTTGAACATAATATATGCAATCTTTGGGCCTATCATACATATGATCATATATCATGGCTAAACAAGTACTACTGTTTAATATCCACACTGAGGAAGAACACTAAGGAAATTCATTAATTTGGATACTGTTTAATGTTTTTTTCCTTCTTCAAGTGGCATGTTCAACCTTTATTGAATTGATCCATATCCATGAGAAAATGAAAATGTGTTTGAATTCCTACCTACCTTATGTTCCACAGCAAGGACCAAGATTCAATCAACACTTTTAGGCAATGGCACAAGTAATAATCATTGAGTCTTATTTAAGATGACAAACCAACAAAATATTTCCTTCATAGTAGAAATAGAAATTGAATCTCAACTCTTTAATTTGTTAATTGTTCTTTCCTGTCACTTCCTAAGTAGTTACAACCTATACTCACCATTTTTATTTACAGAGGGAAATTAAGTGACATTAAAATCTAATGATGCTAGTTTTAGGGTCAGTCTAGGTTTTTAGTTAAATTTCCCAGAGTACAATCTGTGCCTCATGAAGATTCATGTTGGCTAAGTGGAGCCCAAGAGCATAACTACCTTCTCAGTTCCTCCATCATCTTGTCCTTCAGGATAATGAGAGCAGGACCCTTCATCTTGAGAGAAGAATGAAATACACAAGGATTGAATTTTATGTATTATCCAAAAAGATGGGAAGTAATGTCTTTTTTATATGACTGTGGCAGTTTCCTTCTATTAAAGAACATTAACACAGCCATTATCCTTTACTTAAAGACAGCAGCATAATCGTTTCAGTCTAGATCACTGTGTAGCCTTCATAAAATCTAACAAAAGGAGATTAAAGTGTAACGTCAAATCAATGGTCTGTTCCTTTGGTCTTCGGAAATGGAATAGCTTTAAAACTAAATGAGAGAGGAAGGATTTATTGCTTAATATTTGGATCCATAGTGATTCCTATCATGCCCAACCCCCATCTAGCAAATCTGTCCTATTTGTGAAATCTCTAGCACCAATTTTAGATGGGTGTATTGATGCCAAGGTTTTGGACAAGGTGTCTTCTAGGCTTCCTCATGCTTTCTGTCCCTGGTTTAATTTGAGAAAGATAATTACTCCCCCCATACCACAGATCACCATCTCTCTCAGGAACTAAAGGGCTTTCTGGCCAGTGCAAGTTCTGTAACAGGAAACAAAGGCTTAAGAGCTTCAGGTTTCATGAGACTAAGCTTACCACTAACCCTTGAGGTTTTGCTATTTGAATCCTAGCACCTCAGTCATAATTCCCACTCACTGCACAAAGGTTCCTCTAATCTGAAAGTCCTGTTATGGAAAATCAGTCCTCAGGTAGGAAGTGGGAAGTACTCTTCAGGAAGGGAGGGGATGTTATTGTTGGTGAATCATCTCTGGTGGGAGTTTTAGAGACAAATAGATCACTTCCCCATTCTTAAGTTTGAAAGGGTGTGTGGGAGGTAGGGAACTCCTGGATTTTATGATCCTATTACGCTAAAGTGTCCTGCTGAGAGCTGAGTAGAGAGTAGGTGTTTCATGAGAAATGTAACCATTCTCTCCCCACACTGATCAACCTCCCCACCATAAAGAAAAGCTACTCTGGTTGTATTCCAAGCCACAACTAGGGTGGGGTGATCGGCACTTTGCCCTAGGGTGGACCGTTTAGAAGGTGTTGACAATACTATCTTGAATGTGTTTCTTCCCTGTCTGCCCCACCCCTAGGCAGTAGCTGCCTCATCCCAGGGGTAATTCCTCCCCTGCCCACCCTATCCCCATAAAGGCAGCTGAGATAGTAACCTCTTGAGGTGAAGGGAACCCTTCCTCTTACTACTCCACCCTCTACCCCAGGGGAGCCTGTTATCTCTTTCTCCATTCAACCCCATCCCACCCCTCCCCTCTCCAATCAATTTGCCCTAGGTGCAGAAATTTCTAGATACCACTCCACTTTCATATTCTGAAGCCTGAAATGTTTACTAACATCAAGAAATATACCTTCAGTAGGTGGAGATGGTGCTTTATTCTGGTAAACCCTGATACTCATGCCATTGAGAAGGTCTATGAGAATGAATGAATGAATTCCTGTGTCGCTATGACTTAGGCTGTTTCTTAACAAAATAAAACAAAACTTGCTCATTTGCAGATAGGAGTGAAAATGTAGGGAAACATGCAGGTACATACAAAATCATTAGATATGACTTCGAGCTAAACAGAATCAGCATAGATAATCTCTCACAAACTCTCCAATTTTGATTTTATGAGGAACCAAACCCATGTCAGCTGTGAACTAGTTCTAGCAGACTCCTATGCTCAAATCCTCAGAACCTCAATATTTCACAAGTCCCTTCTAATTTCTTTCACTGTTCTATTTATCTGATCAGACCTCAATTGACATATGTTTTACCATTAAGTCCCCTTTGAGTAGATTACATTCACACTCCAGTTCAGTTTGAGTGGCCTTAAATGGATCTCTACCTATGCGAAGCCCCATCTGGTCATTTGCAGACAGAGTTGTTACCTATATATTATTTATATGCCTGCATGTAGCTTAATAACGGTGAATTAGCATACTCAGTGGGAATAGAAATCAAATAGACTTGAGTTCTACTCTTACTCCAACACTTGCACTGTGGTCTTTAGCAAGTTTCACCATCTGTAAAATAAACTTGCAGGACTATGTAGTCTGTAACATCCCTTTCCCTATGATTCTATTTGTCTAGGGGAAAGAAACAGGGGAAGTATCAAAGTATTATCAATTAATCAATAATCAGATGAATTATCTCACTATATACACAACAGTTGAAGAAGAGAAAGTTCTAGAATGACAGTCTTATGGAAACTTCCTGAAAGTTTTGGTTTGGAGACCTAACATCCTGTGTATGCTAGTGCATTGTCTTTTCCCTCTTAAGTGACATAAATGCCAATGGTACTTGACTACAAGATGATTGTATTTGCTTGTTTATTCCATTTGGCTGGCAATGTAAATAAGGAATTTAACGGCCATTCACTGGCTGATATATGGTGTTATAAATGTGGACATCTGCCTGTAAAGAGCCGGTCTCCATAAAGCTATTCTGAGAAAAAACGGCTCCAGGAAGCTGAGCTCAGATCCATTACTGGAGATATCTGCACATTTATTACTGGAAAAGTTATTAGGACATGGGTTGATCCAACCTTCTTCTGCTGAATCTCATCAATGGTGATGTGGAAGAAGTGACATCATCAGCACCATGAAAAAGTCTGCTGCCCTCTTTCTCACCCACTGTAAGGCTAACCATAAGTTGCAGGACCCAGCCCACCAGGGGAGAAACTATCAGAAAAGATAGAATCCTTGTATTCAAAATCCTCAAGAAAAGTGACTTCGCTAAGAGATTCTGTGTCCCAACTTCTCTCCTTCTCCCCAACCCCCAACCCCAAATCAGCTATTGTACAGGGACATTTCATTAACAATGTAATTGGTGGCAGCCTCATCCTCTATGAATAAAGATGAAGTGAGAAAGCCTCCATTTCATTAGCCACCTTCTCCAACTCAGCTACTTGCTTCCTGGCATGAGGAATGGCAGATGTATAAATTGTCTATGACTAGGTTATGCTGAGTAAGAAGGCTCCCAGTATCTCCTTTTGAGGTCCCACCGTTTCAGACAAACTGGACTACTCTGCTCCATGAACACATTGATTGCTCTCTCTCCCAGGTGCCTTGGGCCACTGTTCTTTCTGTGTAAAAGGACCTCTCCCCCCAACCTGCTGAAATCCGACTCCTCTTATAGGTCCCAGTTTGACTAACACCTTTTCCATGAAGGCTTCCTGGAAGCAGCTGTTTCTTCTACATTTCTGCAACTCTTGGCTTGTCTGTTTCCTACATAATACCATACCCCTACTACCTAGCATCTTTGGACTTGATTTGCCATTCTTTTGACAGGGGGAACTTTGACAAGGGGAACTTTGACAAAACTAGTATGGATAATCACTTGCTCTGTAATTTAGAGTCTTAGAGGATTGCCGGAGGTCACTGAGAGATTAAGTGACTTGCCTGTGGTCACACAGTCAGTATGGATGAGAGGCATGACTTATCCCCAACACCCCCTAATGCAAGACCAACTCTATTCACTACATCACTCAATTTCTTGCGTTGCATTGTAATTTCTTATGTACATGTCTTCACTTATTCAATTATAAATTCTTTGACTTTAGAAATAATTGAATCCACATCTTTCATTGTGTTGTTGTTCATTCATTTTTCAGTTGTATCTATACTTTGTGTCCCCATTTAGGTTCTTCTTCGCAAATATATTGGAGTGGTTTGCCATTTCTTTTTCCAGTTCATCTTACAGATGAGGAAACTGAGACACACAAAGTTAAGTAACTTGCCCAGGGTCACACAGCCAGTAAGTGTTTGAGGCTAAATCTGAAGAGTTTTCCTGACCACAGGCCCAGTACTCTAGCCACTGCTCCACCTATCTTCATTTACTTGATTATAAATTCCTTGATCTTAGAAGTCATTGAATCCAAATGTTTCATTTTACAGATGGAGAAACAGACCCAGAGAAGGGATGTGATGCAATCCTCATTTATTTATTTATTAAGCATTTACTTTGTGCTAGGCATCACAGATATTAAGCCAAAAATGAAAAAGTCCCTTCCCTCAAGGAGTTTACATTCTATCAGAGAAGACAAAATGTGCAAATAAGATTACAACCCAAGTTTCCTTCTAACTCTCACCTAAAGAAAAGACCTAAGAATGGGGAACAGCTATTTAAGGACATGTAGGATAAAGAAGAGAAAGGAAAGGGCCCCGAAGGATTAGTTTGGTCTATTCTACCATGTGATCTAGTTCAACCCTGCCTATGATGAAAGTCTATTGTATGTGTGAGGGGGCACTGTAGATATTAAAGTCCCTAAGGAGGCTGTCTTAATAAGCAGAATTCTTTAGAAAGTTTCCTCCTATTTGAAGTCCAGAGACTTTTAGTTTGATGGCCATCAGTGAGTAGGGCTAAGGGCATCTGGTTACCCATGAACTCTGAAGACCTTAGCATCAAGACTGCAAACCACAAGGCTCCTCTCAGAAGCTTCACTTCCTATTCTGAGCTCTTTATTGGACTTTGTTCACTTCTCCAGGGGATTTTGCTGGATACTAATTCTTACCCAACTCACCCTGCTTTCTAAAGATATTCATACCAAAATCTCTGTAAGGTACAGATGGGCATGAGTCATCATGTCATGAACCATCACAGCCCCAGATGCACTCAGAAAAGCAATTTGATATATAGTGTACAGAATACTGGCCTTGAAGACAGGAATACCTGGGCTCAAACCCTGCCCCTGACTTTTAGTAGCTACATGTGCTTATATCAAAGAAGGTGCTGTGCTCTATTAGCAGAGCAGAACTGCAGTAGCTAAAAGGAAATGTTAGATACTCAAATGAGACATCTCCACTCTAAATGTTCATATATGTTCATTTATGCCTGACCTGTGGTTGAAACTTCTGAGCTTGTACTGATTTGTTCAGACACACTGTACCTTAACCCCAATATGGTGATGTTATTTTGGTCTTCTTCAAGATGAAGAATGACCACCACCATGTATGTAGCCATCAGAAAATCCCTTAACCTCTCTTTGCCTAAGATTCTTCATCTATAAAACAAAGTTAGGCTAAAGGACCTCTAAGGTACCTTCCAGTTTTGAATCTATAATCCTGTGATTTGCTATGTCATAACCCATCATCCAGTACCCTTAGGACATAAGACCAAAGTTACATATAGAAAGCTGAAAGTATATTGAATGTATAGGGACCCAAGAGACATGAGTTCAAACCCAGGTTCTGCCATTAACTGGCTGTGTGTCCTTCAGCAAGTAACTTCTCCTTGCTAGTCGTTATTTGCTTTCCTCCTGACTCCAATTTTCTGTAGAATGGGGGTACTGGACTTAACTGATGCTTAAGGTTTCTTTCAGCTCAGTCCAAAGAAACTTTGTACTCAGAGACACCAATTTAACCCCAGAAAATTTTCAGTAATTAATACTCTGTATCAAATGACTAAATTCTGAATAAAACTTTTATTTGAAAGACACAAGCAAGCATTCTTCTTCTAGTTTTCCCTATACTGGAAAGATAGAAGAGATAATTAATTTTGAGTATAATCATGGGGATGATGGTAGCAATAATAATATTTTTTGTAGTTCTTTACAAAATGATTTTTCTCATTAACACCTTTGAACCTGTGGATTGCTTGACGCTCAGCTCATGTGGCGCCTCCTAGAAGAAGCACTTATTGATAATGGTGATGAGGTCACAGAGGCCCATATGTGTGACATAGTCTGCCCAAGGTTATACCTTTGGTTAGCCCCAGAACCAGAATTCAAACTTAGATCTTCTCTATCCAAATTCAGCCTCTTTTGCACTACTGTGGACTGCCTCTTACTCAAACTCACACACAGTGAATCTGTGACAAATCTGGAAGTAGATGCCCGGGTCTCCTGACTCCTGCTCCAGCTCTCTCTGCTGCATCATGCTGCTTGTCCTGACCATATTTCTAGATTTAGGAAGTGCATTCACTAATGTCTTATTATGACTTTGACCCAGCAGTTTGCCGTAGGCCCTTCAGGGGGTCTCAAATGCCCACATGGGTAGACAGCCTTCAGTCTGAAAGCTGGCACGAGCTGTCAGGCCTGAAAGAGGACACCTTCTCTGACTCCCAGCTGAAAGCACAGAGAGAGCAAGCCCTCTTTTAAAAATTAATGAATTGAAAGGAGAAGAAACCGCCTATGTAATGCAGAAAATGGTCCCAATGACCACAGCCCTGGTCCCTCTCCAGATGATGTCACTATCTAGTCTAAATAATAAATTTGTAACAATGTAGCCAAAAAAAGGAGTAAAAATCAAAGATGCTTGGGGCAGCAAAATCTGAAGGAAGAAACAAAAAGTCTGGAGTGAGGTTTTCTGTTCCCTGTGTAATTAAATTATCCAGCATATAGGAGGATAGGGTGAAAAACCACAGTAGGCTGCGGGTTCTCTGAGCCTGAGGTCCCCACCTCTCCTTGGAAGACAGAAAGAATGGCAAGGGAGTGCTTGGAAGTTCCATGTGCTGCATGTATGCAAAATGGCTTGTTGTTGGTAATGCCCAGTTATGAACAGAGGAGATATGAGACATAAACCATATTCCTTTTATCTAAACCAAAATTCAATAATAATAACAAAAAAATATTAGTGGAAATAATAATATAAGCAAATATGAAAATAGGTACTGGACCTGTGATTTCACTGGTACTCAGAGTTATCAGATGAGAAACCTCCCTCTACCATTGCAGACCTGTACCTCCTCTGCAGATTTTAATCTTCCAGAATTGCCTAGAACATCAAGAAGCTAAGTGACTTGCCCAGGGTCACATCACCAGTGTGTTTCAGAAGCAGGACTCAAACCCAGTTCTTCCTGCTTCAAGGCCTCTCTTTACACACAATATCACACTGTTTCCTATGATGATGATAATAAGTAATATTTCTATGGTAGCATTTTAAAGTTTACAAAGTTCTTTCCTCTACAACAACCCCATGGTGCAGGTAATATTATCCTCCTTTTCCAGATGAGGAAACGAAGGTTCCAAAGTGTTGGGAATTTGCCTGTGAGTGGTAGAACCTTGTCTGAGAACTAGGTCTAGACCACAAGTGTTCTTTCTATTGTACCAAATTCTGTGTTGATATGTGTATCAGATGCTATGCAAGTGACTATGGGGGACATGAAGAAGCCTGACAATAGCCCCTGTCCTCAAGGACCTTGCAAGGTAGAGAATTATCATGTCCTCTCTCTGTCTGTCTGTCTGTCTGTCTCTTTCTCTCTCTCTCTCTCTCTCTCTCTCTCTCTC
>NW_027187368.1:9951585-9953203 GCF_028583685.1 Petaurus breviceps papuanus | reverse complement strand
TCTCTCTCTCTCTCTCTCTCTCTCTCTCTCTCTCTCTGTCTCTCTCTCTCTCTCTCTCTCTCTCTCTCTCTCTCTCTCTCTCTCTCTCTCTCTCTCTCTCTCTCTCTCTCTCACACACACACACACACACACACACCCCAATAGCTAAGAAAATAAGTCTTTACATATAGTGTCAAATGGGCATCAGACACTAAATTCTATAGGAATTCAGAGGTCAGCAAGGAAAACTTTAAGGAGACTTTGGATTTTGAGTCAAACTTTAGAGGGTATGTGAGATTTATATACATAGATTGAGAGGAAGGGGGAAGGAGGGGATAATGAAAATGTCAGCTCATATCCTAGGACATAAACTTAGAATCTTACCTGCAACGTAATCCAACTCCCTCATCTTACACTTGAAGAAACTGAAATATGAAGGGTCTCACTCACATAACTCAAGGTTACACCTGTAGTGAGTGGCAGAACCAGGAATCAAAACAGGTCTTCTTACTGCAAATCCATCACTCCCTCCAATACACCACACTTCAGAGGTGGGAAGGGATGAGAGTAACAAAGAGAACTATCTGTGTGGAACAAAGAATTGTATAACAAGCAATGGAAGGACAAACTGGAGAATTCTATTGTGGTTAAACTGTGACCTGGAAAACTTTCCCTTCCCATATAAAAGAAGTGTGTTATCCATTACGGAAACAGGAAGTCACAGATTTAGAGCTGGAGGGACCATCGTGATAACTTAGTTCAATCCATCCCTGTCATGTTATGGATGAGGAAACTGAGCCTCCAGAGGTGACACGACTTGCCCAAGGTCTCAGAGGTCATGAGTGGTAGATACAGACTTTGAATCCAGATCCTCTAACTCAAAGTATAGTGTTTTTTGACTGAATAATAGTGTCTGAAATTTCCCTTTGCACTCCTAGACTGAACTCGCCACTCCTTATTACATGTCTATTTACACTGGCTATTTAACATAGATTCTAAGCTACTTGTGAGCCTCTTTCTTTAAAATGGTTTTAATTTTGTTGCTGTTGTTGTTGGCTAGGGCAATGACTGTGTATTATCACTCATCTGGTATGATAGAGTCTAATATAGCAGAATGGTAAGCCTAAGGCATTTCACTTTAAAAATTACCACCCCTTTTGCACACAAAGGAGAGAGTATTGGCTATGTGGTCAGAAGACCTTGGTTCAAAGCCTGCCTCTGATACTCACTACCCAGGTGACCCTGGGAAAGTCACAAAACATCTCAGGGCCTCAGTTTCCCTATAGATCTATAAAATCAGATAGTTGCCCTAAATGGCTTCTGAGGCCCCTTCTAGCTCTAAATCTATGAGTCCATGTAATGGGAATGCAAATTTGGAAGATCTTCCCTGCCCCTAGGCTAAAGTGCACCTGGAGCCTGGGGTGGGAGGCTTGTTTTTCAGTAGATACTTTTTGATTGGCCAGTGGGTCCAAAAGGTTGTTACATTCTCTGAGCCAGGAGAAGGCTATATAAGCCCTGATGTGAGGCTTTGTTTGGGGGGCTCACTTTGAGAAGTGTTCTGTGATTTGATCTGTATTCTGGGAAGCCGTTGTCCAGGGCCCCCCCCCCCCCCCCCCCCCCCCCCCCCCCCCCCCCCCCC
>NW_027187368.1:9941753-9951485 GCF_028583685.1 Petaurus breviceps papuanus | reverse complement strand
CCCCCGGCTTTGAAAAACCCAGATGTGGAAACCCAGATGTTGACTGGGTATGGATGTAATGGTTGGACAGTTTGAAATCTGTCTACTAGATCTGTTTCTGTCTTGATAATTCTGTCCGTGTACTTTGAAGTTCAGGGTGCTGACCTTTTCCCCTGAACAAGGCAAACGATATATGTCTGACTGATTAAAGTAAGCTTGTTAACCCATTTTGAGTTGCTTTCCTTTATCAAAGCAGATCCAGGAACCTGTGGTAGCAGCAAACCCTGAGGACGCTGGGGGTGCTTGCTGCTACAGTCCATGAACATTCTAGATTCATCTCAAAACATTTCTCATGAAAAAGTAACACATTCTTTTTTGGGGAGGGGAAGGGACAGTAAAAACACAAATAAGGACAAAAGAGAAGTTCTTTTCCCACATGAGCTGAAAGTCAAGAGGAAAGATCATTTATTTTTATCACAGATTGTTGAACTGTGGTGTTGTATAAGTGAATAGCAGTACTGGATTATGTTGTTGTTTAGTCATTTTTCAGTTATGTCTGATTCTTTGAGACTCCGTTTGGGATTTTGTTGGCAGAGAAACTGGAAATATTTACCATTTCCTTTTCCAGCTCATTTTACAGGTGAGGAAACTGAGGCAAATGGGGTTGATTTACCTAGGGGAATACAGCTAGGAAATGTCAGAGGCCAGAACTCAGGTCTTCCTGACTCCTGACTTTCTGACTCCGGGCTCAGCTCTAACTGTGCCACCCACCTTCCCCAAAGACTTTACCCATCTGTCAACCAAAGTCATTTTCCTAAAATCTAAGTCTGGTAACTTCACCACCTTCTCCAATGTAAGTAGCACAGTGGATAGAGTGTTGGCCTTGGAATCAGGAAGACCTGAGTCCAAATCCTGCCTCAGATACTTCATAGCTGTGTGACCCTGGACAAGTTGCCTCAGCTTCCTCATCTATAAAATGAGCTAGAGAAATGACAAATCACTCCAGTATCTTTGCCAAGAAAATCCCAAACAGGGTCACAATGGGTAACATTGATTGAAATTAGCGATCAACAATTCCACCCTGTCACACATCAGCTACCTCTTATTTCTTAGGATTAAATATAAACTCTACTGTGATGCTTTTAAACTTCTTCATACCCTGACCCTTTTCTGTCTTCTTCATCATTATTCCCATCTACATGGTTTAAAATCTAGGGCCTAACGTCATACTTGGTGGTCCTCCAGGAATAGTACTGATAGCTCTGACCATCTTCCATTCCAAGGAATGCTTCCTTCCTAATCTCCACCTTTTTGAATCCCAGTCACCTCCTTCCTGTACCAGGACTTTCCTGGTCCCTTCAGCGGCTATGCTTTCTCCTCTAGGCTACTAAGTGGTGCCAGGAGTAGAAGACTGGGCATGGAGTCAGAAATGTTTTAGTTCAAATTAGTTTTCAAAGACTCACTGTGTGACACTGGGCAAGTCACTTAACCTCCATCAGCTTCAATTTCTTTAACTGTAAAATGGAGATAAGAACAGAATAGCATATGCTTGTTGTGAGGATCAAGTAAGATAATATCCATAGAAAGAACTCACCACAGCGCCTGGAAGGTAGTAGGGGCTACATAATGCTCATCCACTTCCCTCCTCTTCTCCTCTAAGGCTACCATCTATTGAATAGCCTCCCAGTTGGTCTCTCTGCTTTAGGTCTCTTTTCCCTCCAATCCGTCCTCCACACAGGTGTCCATTTTGTTATCGACAAAGCTCTCTTCTTTGCCCATGAAGCTCCAGTGAGTTTCTCTTTCCTCTAGGATAAAACAGAACTTCTCTGTTTGAATTTTAAAGCCCTTCATGATCTGGCTCTAGCTCACCTTTCCAGCCTTATTGCACATTACTCTCCTTCATGCACTCTCCATTCCAGCCAAGCTCTGCTCTGATTGCTGTTCCTTGTATGTGGCATTCCATTTTCCATCTTGGGGCCTTTGCTCCAAGGGGGAATGTATTTCCTCTCCACCTCCTCAAAGAATCCTTAGTTCCTTCAAGATTCCACTCAAGTATCACCTCCAGGAAGGTTATCCTGATCCCTTAGTTGCTAGTCCTCTCTCTCCAAAATTATTTTGTGTATGTATGTGTATGTATGTATGTGTGTATGTATGTACGTATGACTGTATGTGTGTATAATTTTCTATGTACATATTTTCCTCTAATAGAACGTAAGTTGCTTGAGATCAGAAACTTTTGTGTTTGTATTTGTGGGATATTTATTGCTTTCTGCCTGTTCAACGTATCAAATTTAACAACAGCAACAAAAACAATGAAACAAATATTCTGAACCAAAAGAGATTAGTTTCTTTGTATCCAAATGGCCTTGCTTACTGCAGATTCTCTTTTACTGAGTAAGATCAAGTGTTGGAACAGGCAAAAGCCTTAAAAATTGTATTTTCCAATTAATAAAATACATACTTTGAACACATCAAATGAATAAAGAAAGCACAAATATTTTCCCCTTTTCTCTAGTCTCTCTGTAACTATGTAACATTTTCATAATGTTTGTGCATTAAACTCCTAAGGATTAAGTAACTTTCTTTCTCTGATATTTAGTTTTTTTCTCTGTAAAAAAGGAGGGAATTACTGAAAGAAGAATTTCTAAGTAAACAAATGATACTATTTAGTTCTTACAAAATTGAAGACCTTTTTGCACGAAGAAAATCAATACAACTATAAATGAGGAGAGAAACAATTAGCTGAGAGTAAAGTCAGTGCAGAAAATAACTGGTAAAAGTCTGTTATCCAAAAATTGTAAGTAACTGATAAAAACACATGTGCAAATGAGAGCTATCCTTCAATAAATAAGTGGTCAGTTGGTTAGTAAGTAGTGGGGATTGGAAAAAGATAGACAGGTGTATGTGTGTGTGTGTGTGTGCGTGCGTGCGTGCATGTGTGTGTGTGTGTGTGTGTGTAAAATGACAACAATCCCCAGCCCTCAAAGAGGTCACATTTTAACAGGGGAGATGGCATGAAAATAACTGAGTATAAGATATACTGTGTGAATGTAACATACGTAATCTTAGGGGAAAGGCATACATGGGAAAAGAGGAAAGGGAAAGCAGCGTACATGAGGGAAAGAGCCAGGGTTGAACCAACATCTCTCGTGGAAGGATCCAAGAATATGGAGGAGGAAGGGGAGGACAAGGATGAGGAGGAAGATGAGGAGGACTAGGAGGAGGAAGAAAAAAGAAAAGAAATTCAAACTATCAACAACCATATGAAAGATTCCTGAAAATCATTACAAATAAGAGAAAGGTAAAATTATAAAACCCTGACATCTCGTCTCATTTCCATCAGATTTGCAAAGATGACCAAAGACAAAAATGATAAATGTTAAAGTTGCTGCAGGATGACATGCACTGAAGTACTATTGATGGAACATGGAATTGGTCCAACCTTCTTGGAAGACTGCTTGGAATTATACTTCCATATTCCCAAGATCACACATAATGCCCTTTGACTCATTGATGCCACGACTAGACATATACATTACCAAGGTAAAATAAAAAGGGAAATATTTGCTAGAGGAAAAAAAATCCTATATATAGCTATGCTTTAAAAACAAGAAAATGGAAAGACAGCAGGTTTCCATTAATTATGAAATGGCTGCACAAGATTTTAGTATATGAATGTTATGGAATATTATTATTCCATAATAAATGATGAATATTGAAGGTGTCAAAGAAGCTTGTGATCACTTGTATGATATCATACAGAATGAAGTAAGGAAAGCTAGAAGAGCAGTTTCCAAGACAAAGAGAATAAGATTTAGAGAAATAACAATGAGAGCCTTCAGAACGTGAATCATTGCATTGACCAATCATGACTTCAGCGGACTGATAGTGAAGTACCCTGTAACCTCTCAGTGGAGAGTTACCCATAGTAAGCTATGGGCACAGAATTTGGCATACAGTTTTAGAAATGACCAATGTATTTATTTTATCTTTTTACATGTCTGTAGTTATTTGTTATAAGGGAAAGTTCTTTGGAGAAGAATTGTTGAGAAATTATTTTTTTTAAGCATTAATTGAATTTTTTAAATTAAAAGATTGGACTAGATTATCTCTAAAGTCCCTTCCATCTCTGACATTCTGTGAATTTGAACCTCATAATTAATGACCTTTAATGTTGTAATATTATTTCTACTCTATTATTCATGTGCATGTCCAGAACTAAAATTAAGTCCAGAGTCTTCCAGTGTGGTCTATATTTGCTCCTCTGGGAGCTGCCGTGAAAGCTCAAGGCCTAAAAACTTGAAGAAGGTATCAGAAACTCCAAAGGTGCTTAACTAAGAGCTTTTTAGGGGGAGGGAGGCACAAAGGAAAGGTCTTTCTTTCTTTCCTTTGGACAATATGCCTTGGCAATGAAGCCTTTGCCCCAACATTCTTTCTTATGTACCTTCGTCATTAGTGAGTCATGAGTAATAGCCCATTCAGTCAGCTGTTTAGAGTCCAAGAAACTATTGTATTCTTGTATGAGGAGTCATGGGGGTACACATTTCATAAGAGGCAGCAGACTATTCCTGCCCAGGGCCTCTCAGTGACCAGCCTCTCCTCAGAGAAGATCTTTCTCCTGTGTGGCCACCCAAGCAGTACAGTTGCTTTGCTTAATTCTCCCCCCTGCTTCATGAACGACCAGTCCAGTTAGAGTCATTTCTCTCCTCCTTCCTTTTACACAATGAAGCACTTAGTTCTTTTCTTTCTGCTTCACTAGGCACTGCGCCCCTGCCTTCTCACCACCATTGCACTCCAGCCAGTTTCCCCAACACAAAAACTGACTGCTTTCTCTCCTTACTTCCCACACCCAAGGATTTTCCCAAACAAGGTCATCCTCTGTATTCAAATCATCTTAATGTCCATGAGGTTCCACCTCCTCCCCCTGCTCTTTATAAATTGAATATGGTGTCTTGCTCTCCCTTTTGGCCCATGCTTTTCCATCTTCTGTCTTCACTCATTTCTGTTTACTGACTCTTGTGGGTCTAGTTTCACTTTCATCCCTCATTTCCCCCTACCTATGGACATTTACAGGCATTCACATTTATACTGCCTGAATTTCCAAGATAATTGATAGAAAACATGGATTCTGAGCTTTAATTATCTAAATTGGCCACCTGCACAACTCCATTTCAACCATGGCTGGCTGACTCCCACCTCATTCTGTGCTATTTAAACCTGGCCTGAATATCCCAGCAGAAGGTAACTCAGCTTCCTTTCTAAATCCCACCAGAAGTTGTCAGGAGGGATGAGTGTTGATGAATTTAGACCTCATCGAAATGGTTGCAATAGAAGCAAATTGAAAGGGCAAAATGAAACAGGACCATTTTCCTGCTATGAATACTTCTGACCATTCCTTCATATTAGTCTCCTATAGAGCATGTACCCCCTAAAAGGAAGCAAAACTAGAGCCTTTGTTGCTGTGGGGATGGAGCAGTTAAACTTCTAAACTTTGGCTAAGATTACCAAAGTCAGTCCCCAAGTCCTTTAGTTAATTGGAGAATGTCACAGAGGGCATCCATCCTATAATTAGAAGACAAAGAGTCCCGAGAATGGGACTTGCCTCCAAATGGTAGCGGTGAGATCATTCCTGGCAATGTGGGTCTCACTGTTTATTTTTAGACTGATAAAAGTGAGTCCATTGGCTTACCACTGGGCATGCACACATCACTGGAAATCACAGTTCCAAGAAGATGCCTTCCAAATATATGCACATTAATCAGTCCAGTGTCTGTATTCCTAATAAAAGAAGGGGGAAAAAATGGTTTGGATAGATGGGATTGTTGGGCTTTTGAAAAAGGATTGACAAATTCCCAGAGCCTGGCATTTAGGTGTCTGTGTATATGTGGGAGGGAAGGGTTGTTTCACCTAAAACTTATGATCTAAGCTTTGCCCATTATATTTAGAATATTATTATTATCACCATCACCACCTTTGGCAAATATATTAATGTATTCAGTGCCCTATTCTAGATGATGAGGTCACAAAGTTGAATAAAGTCTATCGTTTAAGGGGCTTGAACTCTAGTAAGGGCAGTAAGATAGCTATCTAGCTAGGCATAAAGAGAAATCGATAAATTAACACCACCTCAAGGCAGAATATGCAAAGTGATGAATGGAAGCAAATGTTCCAAGGAGATAGAGGTTGATGAGGATGATAAGTTAGTTGTTTTTGTAAGGCTGTGGTGCCCTACACCTGAAGAATGAGAAGGATTTTGATAGAGTAATGAAAGGAAAGATAATCCTTGTGGGAAACACAGTTGTTTTCTTCAAATAGGGTTGAAGAGGTATACATGGACTAAATTTCCAAGATCCTCAAGTACCATACTAAGAAGCCTGGACATTTAACTGCTTGAAGAAGTCAGGAAATAAATGAGGTGACCTTTCAATATGGTTTCCATCTCAAGATAGTATAATTCTATGAATCCTTGGAGAGGGAAAAACAAAGTTAGGCACTTTCCAGATCTTTCCCTGAAGTCCACTCCCATAAGGAATATTATGTATTTAGATATTGTAGCCCTGCTTTCTTATTCTTGAGCCTTTGGTGACAATGTGATAAGACTCTCAGTCAGTTAATCAACAAGGACTTATTATGTACTTGGTATGTGTCAGGACTATACAATTTCCTGATCCTGTGACCTTTAAGCAAAACCAATATTTGTAACATTAACTATTCAATCCAAACATTAGTCAACTATTAAGGAAACTGGCTTTATTGCAACTCAGGATATTATCTTTACTGATGTTCACCTTGACTTACAAGCCCATTCTCTCAATTGAAGTAAGGAAGGAGTCATTTCATCCCAGGTTTTAGCCCCTAGTATAAAAGAAAATAGAATTTATTTTTTTTGCTTTTTTTTTTTTTTTTGGAGGGCAATTGGGGTTAAGTGACTTGCCCAAAGTCACACGACTAGTAAGTGTGCTAAGTGCCTGAGGCCAAATTTGAACTCAGGTCTGCCTGACTCCAGAGCCAGTGCTCTATTCATTGCACCAAATAGCTGCCCTTAGAATCTGTTTTAATGTGTGATATTTCTATACTATATCAAGCCATGGCATTGCTCACCCAATATGTAAGCAGTTTCTGATATTATTCCTTCTCCATGAATCCTTCCATCATAAAACAGAAAAAAGACATGGTCTTCCATTTGCTCCATCCCATCCAGAAACAGAACTTCCATGGCTCCTTCCTGTAATTTTTGCTGGAATTAGGCATTTGCCAATTTACTGTTCTTCCTATCCCTGAATATATTTTCCTTTGACCTATGTAGGATATACATAACTTGGAACTGATGTTAAGTTTTTTCATTTAAAAGTGTGTTTTATTTTAATGACTTTGTTTTTCTGTATATGTATATATGTCTGTGTGTATGCAGGCCTGAGATAATGACAAATTAGAGGGCAGGGGTTATGTCTAAATAGTTCCATCACGTCGACTAGTATTGAACTTTATAAAATTAAGTGTTTTTTTAGGTCGTAATGATGAACATGGAACACAGATTTAATTCTGACCAGTGCCATAGACTAATCTCATGTATTCATTCTCACTTGTGCCATGCAACCATAGAATCATAGATTCCAGATAAATCTAAACCTGGAAGACTTAACAGAGGTCATCTAGTCCAAAATTCCTATTTTATAGATGAGGAAACTGAGGTGCAAATAGGTTAAGTGATCCACTGAAGAGTACCTTGGTAGTGAGTATCAAAGGTAAGCTTTGAACTAAGGTCTTCAGCCTGGAAAACCAATGCTTTTCCCACTGTCCCGTAGTCTCCCCTGACTTCCCGGAATGTTCACCCTTCTCCTTTCTGCCTAACCAAATCCTATTCATCTTTCAAGGCTCTTTTTTTGAGACTATTTTCTTGTCCTCTTCAATTTTATTGATATGCTTTGTTTTTACATTGCATATGTTTACAGATTATTCCCATTTTACGAGAGGTCTCTTGTAACAAAGTAAAACAATTCACTAAAACTAATTATATTGTCATCTCATTTGAAAGTGCTTACATTTCACATCTGTAGCATCTGTCACCTCTCTATTTTTTAAATTAACAAATGCCTAATTAGGCATTTTTTCTTTAAGTACTTAAGAGCTGTATCTTCCTTCAAATTTCAACTTGTTCCATATCCTCCATGAAGCCTTCTTTCCTGATCACTCCAGTGATCCCTTCTCAGAACTCTCTATTATCATCATTCAGTCAAAAGAACCCTGGACTTTGAGCAGAAGAATTAGGTTATAGTCATGTGATTTTGGACAAGTCACTTTGCCTCTCTGAGGGCTAATTTCTTTATCAGTAAAATGGGGACAAGGGGTGATCCTTCCTGTCCTTCCTACCTCACAGGGTTACTACATGGATCAAATGGAAAAGGATTTGAAAGGTCTTTGTAAGCCATAACATGACATACATATGTAGAGTTTCATGTTTCAATTATCTAGTGAACATTTATTAAACACCTACTGTGTGTATAACACTGTTATCAGTTAAGTGTTCCAACTTTTTATAAATATAATGAACAATTTTCTTAACCATAAATACTCAACAATGTCCTTTCTGAAAAACAATCTGTGAAAGGTTACAGAAACTCAGAAGGAAGACTCTTTTGGGGAAGCCTTCAAGATCCCCTAAATACTCCCCTGTCTGACCTGTGGCTGTACATAGAGGCTCAGTCTCCAGTGCTTTCCATCTGGGGGCCTTTCACCAACCTTAAATTCACTACCGAAAGGAAAACAAATAAAGAAAGCCAGAGTTGGTTTGGAAGGCACTTCACCTCTGAATCCCTATTCCATTTTCCTGGGTAAGGAACGCAGGCAATCATGGAGAGTGGGGTTTCCCTAAACCCTGCCAAAGTAAAGGTTTGCACAACACTAAAGTGCTGAGAAAATGAAGACGGATGCCCAATGCTGAAGGAAAACACACATACATAGAAAGCTGGAAAAACCAGCAGCACATTTTCCATGTGTCTGGAGCTTCTATCATCCCAGGACCTCAGAGGACTTTACTATTCAGAGGGGCAGCTCAGGCACTAAACAGTAAGACAAACCATCCTAGCCACCTAATTCCTCTCATCTTGGAGTATTTTAGATGTGAGATTTTAATGGTAACCTAGAGTGAGAGGTACTTCACTCTAGTCCCCACCCCTGATACTCTCTGTGTAAACTTGAATAGATCACTTACCCTCTTTGACCCAAGTGCCCTTACCTGTGAAATGAAAAGGTTGAATTAAATGACCTTGAAGACCCTTTTCAATTTGAAAAGGTCTGTGAAAGAAATTCAAAGCTATAACAGTCCCTCTATGCCCAATGTAGGATTAGACCCCAGGAGGAGCATCATCCACACACTGAAAGCATGGGCACCATTGTCTAGGGTGCTAGAGTCATTGTCATTGTGTGTGGTAGCATTCTTTTCCACAGTTCCTTAGGAAGTGGACCAGAACAGATGCTCTGAAAATACTCACAGGTCTGGAGACTTCTCTGTCAATCATTGCATTACAGAATCTTAAAACATGAAAGCTGAAAGAAACCATAGAACATGGACTGTTAGAATGTACAATATAGAAAGACCAAAGTAGAAGGGACCTTGAAATATAGTATTTTAAAGCTAGAAGGAAGCTTAGATATTGTCTAGTCCAACCTCCTAATTTTTGAATGAAAAAATTGAATTGAATTCTATTAGAGAGAGAGAGAGAGAGAGAGAGAGAGAGAGAGAGAGAGAGAGAG
>NW_027187368.1:9935402-9941653 GCF_028583685.1 Petaurus breviceps papuanus | reverse complement strand
GAGAGAGAGAAAGAGAGAGAGAAAGAGAGAGAAAGAGAGAGAGAGAGAGAGAGAGAGAGAGAGAGAGAGAGAGAGAGAGAGAGAGAGAGAGAGAGAGAGAGAGAGAGAATGAGAATGAGAATGAACTGTGGAGGGATGACTAGTACCAAATGACACATGGCAAAAGAATTATCCCTAAAAGCAAATAAGTCATCCTCTTCCTCTTCCCATAATATGACTCCAATTACTTATTCAAGCTGATCCCCACTGAACTCTTAAGCAATAAGTCCAAGATTATGACTGCTTAACTAAGACTCTTTAAGAGGGGAAGAATAGAATAGAACTAAATTCAAGGTAAATTATATTCTACTTTATTTAAAAATTAAGCTGATAATATAACAAAATGTGGTGCTAACCTTTTCTTCAGAGCTTAGTTCCTGAAAACATCAATCAACCACTAAATCATTTTTGAGTGCTTCCTATATGCAAGGCACTGTAATACTCTCAGCCTGCAAATACTGACCTTGCCCAATGCCATAATACCCCACTCCTCCTGTTCCTGCCCATGCCTCCTAATATTCTAGTGCAGGAAAGGGGTCATTGATACTTGGAATATTAGAGCTGGATGATACCTTATATAGGATTTATATCAATGCTTTCACTTTACAGAAGGGAAGGGTCGGGAACAAGCATTGTTATGCACCTGCTATGTGTGAAAGAAACATTGTGCTAAGTGATCTATAAATATTACCTTATTTGATTGTCACAACAATCCTGGGAGGTATTATTATTATTATTATTCTCATTTTACAGTTGAGGAAACAGAGACAGAAGTTGAATGACTTTCCCAGGGTCAAGCAAATTAGGAAGTACCTAAGGTTGAATTTGAATTGAGGTCTTGATGGCTATGGAAAAGAAATGACTTTTGCAGAGTCATACACCTAGACAGCTAGTTATTAAGAGAGAGGGGAAATAATCCTAGTACTCTTTCAACTATATGACACATACTAATGCCTGCAATAGGCCTAAGAAGAAAACACATACCTTTACATGCAGGAAAATTCATTGTTAGATATGCCACTCCTATCTTAACCCCAACCAATAAAGACCTAAGTCTTCAACAACTTTACAGAAAGAAAAGAACATCTAAACTTCTTTATACCCCCCTCATTGTGATTAGGCTTCCTGACTGATTTCCTTTAGTCAAGACCTGATGTCTTTGGGGTTAGAGGACCACACACATTTAGGTCAACCCAAAGCCAGCACCCAAACCACAATGCTGGGAGGTTTGCTTGTCACCAGCCAGGCCTGAGCCTTGGCAGAGATGTTGGTGGGGGAGCTTCTGCAGCCCTGGGTCAGGCTTTGCCTGGCTTTAGCTGTTTCTGTCTGCTGTCCCATCCTCCTCTCCCCTTCCCTCTAGGTCACGAACATCACTTCTTTCCTAGAAATAATGGAGACTTATAGACTAGCAGCATGAAAAAGTATTTTCAAATACCTGGCAAAGATTTGTTCATTTCCAATTTGGAGGCATTGGCTTAGCACTGCTATAGCCCTTTCCAAAAATGTTGTCTCAAGGGCATGTTAATTTACATAAATGTTTACTTATTTCTTGACTAAAGTTCATGCAACAGGGACCATGTCTCCTGTGACATCTTAGCGGGCTGATGAAACCAATTCAGAATTGATGGATTATTATATCTTGAGCACTTGATTTTTTCTATTTCACCTCGTAACACTAACCAGAGCTAATCACACAGGAGTAAAGACATGTGTGGCATCTTTTGAGACAAGAGTGGGACTCCAGAGCCACCTCATTGACTAAATTGGAATATATAACAGACAAAATCCTTTTAAGCTCCTAAAAGGTATCGTGCTCATCTGGCCCTGGGAGCATAGTTGACTAAAGTATGGCCTAATAAAAAAGTACTTTATTTTTGTTTATTCTAAATATTTTTTCCTTGATAGTAGAAACCAGAAGACACTCAGAATTGAGGTGAGAGACACTCAGAGCTATATTCTTAGACAAGAACTTAACTATCCTAGTTTGGGACCAGGTCTCGTAAATTTCCAATGGTCGTTGGGACCTGGCCAGCTCAGGTTAATCCCCTTATTCCTTTCTTCTGGCTACCCAGAGAAAGGTAGAGACTGGCACCCCACCTCCACATTTTACCATTCCAGTATCCCCCCACTCCCCACCATACACCACATGTTGCCCTTGTGCCCAGACTTGAGACTCTGGCCTAAAGGGATGTGAGCATTCACATTAGGCTATCCTTGACAAAGTCATTCCAGACATTGTGGAAATTGAATTCCTAAGAGCTGGAAGTCAGAAGTCTTGCACACTTATGCTGTCTTGCAGAATGATACTAGGTTCTCACTCTGTAATAACATTTTCCACCAAACCACAATAACCCTGAGGTATGAACCACTAAAGCTGATTCATCGCAGGTGGTTATTAGAGTTGTACAGTGGATTCACAAAGTTGTGCAGGGCAAGAGACCCTTCCCCTATGACAGGTGGCAAAGCGTCTCATAACTCGTCATCGCCATTATTAGATGGGACTTCTCGAGGACAAGGACTGTCCTTTGCCTTTCTTTGTATCCATAGTGCTTAGCCAAGTGCCTTACACATAGAAAGCATTGAATAAATTCTAGCTGATGGACTGATTGATCACCATCACTCACACTATCAACTCATATTTATTGAATAGCCACTATAATCAAGGTGCCAAATTTGGTTATGTGCAGAAATATCAAACAGTGAGGATATAAAGACAAGAATGGAAGATCCTGCCCTCAATGAGCTTATAGCCTATAGTCAAAATAAATACAAATTGCTTTGCTTTTTTTGTTTGTTTCTTTGTTTTTTGGCAGGGTGAGGGAGGCATGAGAATTGGGAAGATCAAGAAAGGCTCCCAAGAGTTTAGAATCTTACTGAAAATTGTTAAATTGGGCAGAATCAATCCACTGCGATTAGTCACCAATGTAGAGTATGTCAGTCAGCCAACCAGTGATGATAGTATTCATTAGGAATCATGTGTGCACAGAAACAAAAAGAAACCTAATCAACTTTGGTCCTCCAAAATCTTCTCCTCTACCTCCTTTTAGTGTCACAGAATCAAAGAATGGTAGATTCTGAGAGGAACTTTAGCAATCATCAAGTGCAACTCAATTTTATTGTTGAAGAAGTTGAAGAAGCCCAGCCATGAAATGCTTTGCCCAACGTCACACAGACAGTAAAATACTCAAATCTAGGTCTTAAGAGTTCAAGACCAAAGGTCTTTTGATTTCAGCACACTTCTCACTCTTCTAGAATTCAAGAAGGGCCTCCCAGTTTGGCATCTTCAAATAATAGGGTGGCGGAAGATATTTCTCTTTTTCAAATAAAATTAGTCTTCCCCCTCACCCATCTTTTGGACCTCCTTGATAAACTAAGCATTTGGTCATACCATGTTCCAGTTCCATGTTCCCCCTGCAGAATATAAAGACAAAAAATCCACGTAGGCATTTTCATTATTTTTTTATTTTTGCTTTTTGGAGGGCAGTTGGGGTTAAGTGATTTGCCCAAGGTCACACGACTATTTTTTTGTGTTAAGTGTCTGAGGCCAGATCCGAACCCAGGTCCTCCTGACTCCAGGGCTGGTGCTCTATTCACTGTGCCACCTAGCCACTCCACACATAGATATTTTAGTGAATGAACTCCCTTAAATGGAAGATTATTTCCACTGTCCCTGCTCTAAAATTATAGCCAACAGATTCAGGAGGCAGCCAATTCATAGCTTTAATGAGAATGAGTGCCCTCCCTTCCTTCTAGAGTTCTACTCTATCCTAGAGTTATCCACAGATGGGCTTATGCTATCTCCCTTTGCTTCTCAGAAATAATACCCTTGGTATCGTTGCCCCTCTGCCTACCCTCATTGCTGGCTCTGAAGACAGAATGAATAAACTCAGTTCTTACTCTTGACCTCCTTTGCTAACAGACCACTGAAATGTATGACCAAGAGACTCTTGTAAGATCTTTACTTCCAGCTCATTTATCAAGATATTCATTGTGCGTCCTCCTGGAAAGGAATGGAAGGAGTAGATTTATTCCTTTAGGAGGCCAGCTAATCCTCCTTTAACACTGAGTCTGAGGTTTTGTTTCCCTCACATCAGCTTTGGGCTCTCTGCAGGGCATTCACATGTTTCACTTAAACATATCGGATATATCAAATTAATTCTGTTAGCAGGTTTATCCTCTAAGTATTTAACTAGGCCCCAATGCATATGCATTCACTGGTGTCAATGACTTCAAGCAATTTTAGAGATTGCTGGCTGGTGCTGTAATTATATTGAAAGGTGAGCCAGGCTCTGCCCTTACTGCATTCCATGATATTAAATAATCTACTAAATGGTTACAGACCTTTTGAAGGAGGGCATAGCCTTCTCTTCTTTCCTTCTTTGAATATCCTGGAATTTGCCTCCAAACCAATTGCATGACCCATGAGCGGGGATGCTCTAAGCCCCCCATCTGTAGGGACCTGCTGTTAGAAGGCAATAGGTAACTGAAGATCACATTTTCAGAGAGTTTAGAAGCCAAATACAAATAATATATTGGAGGCTTTAGCATGGTGATTCCTTCAGAACAATATAATTTCCATGTGTGGGTTTATTCCTAGCATTCTTACTATTGGATTCTCTCCTCCCAATGAGGGGATACACATACTCTGAAAGTGAAGAAATAGGCAGATGGAATGAATCTTCATCTCATCTGTCCTCCAAAAACTCTGTAGTTAGCAGCCTATGTATCTGCCGTCATAGGGAAATGTTGGGCTAGATAAATGCAGGATGAACTTGATATTGTCAAAGCTAGTCTCATTGCCCAAACCATATCATAGTGTTGGAAAGGCACTGTAAAGCTGATTATGTTATAAAGGAATCTATGTTATCCTTCTACAATGACAATCCCTTGAATTTCTGTACTGCTTGCAATTCAGTTTAAAAGCTATTTAGCAAATATATATATAATAGGGGTTTGAAATGAACTTCATGGTCACTCAAGAGATTGACTCAACCATCCACAGAGGAAAAACAAATTGGATGAAAAAAGACACAATGCTCAGATTATGACATGAAGTTGGACAGAAAACTCAGTGAGTCCGTTCATTAGTACAGACACACCTTGCTTTATTGTGCTTTTCAGTTGTGGTTGGTTTGTTTGGTTTTTTTTTGCAAACTGAAAGTTTGTGGCAATCTTGCATTGAGCAAGTCTATAGGCACTATATTCCCCATAGCATGTATTCACATTCTGTCCCTGTGCCACAATTTGGTAATTCTTGCAATATTTCATATTTTGTCATTATTATCATATCTGTTATGGTGATCTGTGATCGGTGACCTTTGATGTTACTATTGTAATTATTTAAGGGTACCACAAATATATAGCACCTATAGCAAACTTAATCAATAAATGTTGTTTGGGTTCTGATTGCTCCACTGACTGGTTGTTTCCCCATTTCTCACCCTCTCCTTAAGCCTCTGTATTCCCTGAGAAAAAATAATATTGAAATTAGGCCAATTAATGAAACTACAAAGGCCTCTAAGTGTTCAAGTGAAAGGAAGAGTCAATTCATTCAACAAACTTTATTTTTTTCTTATTTTAAGTAATTGCCACAGCCACCTCAACTTTCAGCAACCTGATCATTCAGCAGCCATCAATACTGAGGCAAGACTCTTCCACTTGTGGAAGACTCGATGATGGTTAGCATTTTTTAGCAATAAAATATTTTTAAATTAAAGTATGTACATTGTTTTTTGTGTTTTTAAGACATAATACTATTGCACACTTAATAGACTACAGAATAGTGTGAATATACCTTTTATATTACTGGGAAACTAAAAAATTTCTATGACTTACGTTATTGCAATATTAATTTTATTGCTGTGGTTTGGAACTGAACCCACAATATCTGAGGTTTGCCTGTATACGTATTTTGGATAAGAACTACATATGGACAATGAACTGGGCCCAGGATTGAACAGGAGTAGGAAAGCAGGCCACACCAAATTTGAGAAATGATGCAACACTTTCAATGATCCCAAATTGTGTTCTTTCTCTCTCTCTTTCTGAGTGTATGTCTCTATCTCTCTGTTTCTGTTTCTCTGTTTCTCTCTCTCTCTCTCTCTCTCTTTCTCTCTCTCTCTCTCTCTCTCTCTCTCTCTCTCTCTCTCTCTCTCTCTCTCTCTCTCTCTCTCTCTCTCTCTCTCTCTCTCTCTCTCTCTCTCTCTGTCTCT
>NW_027187368.1:9900159-9930402 GCF_028583685.1 Petaurus breviceps papuanus | reverse complement strand
TCTCTCTGTCTCTCTCTCTCTCTCTCTCTCTCTCTCTCTCTGTCTGTCTCTCTCTCTCTCTGTCTCTCTCTCTCTCCCTCCCTCTCTGTTTCTCTCTGTCTTTACCTCTCTGTCTCTGTCTCTCTTTTTTTCCCCCCACTTTTCCCTTTCTTTCACTTGACTTTGCCCCTGCCTACAACAAGGCACAGGACTCCCTCATCTATAAAAGTCAAAATAAAACAAAAACAATACTTTAATAGTATTCCAACATCCTCCAAGTTATTGCCCTATGTTCTTCCTTCCTCCTTTACATGGCAGAATCCTAGAAAGATTGGCTTTACACTCGTTTTCTCTAGTTCATCCTCCTATTTATTTCTCAACTTCTAGCAACTTACCTTCCAAACATACCACTCAATAACATTATCGACGCTTTCTTAACTAATAAATCCAAAGGCCTTTTAAAGGTCATCTTTTTTTTCTCCTTTCCCTTCCCTCTTTTTTTTGATCAAATGCTTTATTAACTTCTAGTTTACATCATTCATTTATGCAAGGTTTTGAGTTATGAATTTTCTCCCCCCTTTTCCCCTACCCACCACCCCAAAATAGCTATCCCAGTGGATATCCCCTCCTCCAATCTGCTCTCTCCCATATCTTCCCCTATTCCCACTTCGACTTTCCAGTAGGGCATAGTGGATCTCTATGCCACAGTGCCTGCATATCTTATTTCCCAGTTACATGTAAAATATTATTAATAATAGTATATATATATATATATATATATATATATATACATATACACATAAATATTTAAGCATTTGATTTTAAAACTTTGAATTTCAGATCCATTCCCTTCCTCCCTTGTCACCCACCCTTACTAGGAAGATAAGCAATTCAGTATAGGTGGTACATGTGTAGCTATGCAAAACATTTCATAGTGGATATATTGTAAAAGACTGACTATATTTCCCTCCCTCCTATCCCACCTCCCACTTGTTCTATTCTCTACTTTGATCCTGTCCCTTTTCAAAAGTGGATGCTTCCAACTTCCCTCCCCCCAGCCTGCCCTCCCTTCCATCATCCCCCCTCCCATTACATTCCCCCCTACTCTCCTGTAGGGTGAGATACCCTAATTAGTGTGTATGTCATTCCCTCCCTAAGCCAAATTCAAATAGAATAAGGTTGACCCATTCCTTTTTGCCTTCCTATTCTTCCTCTCCATTGTAACCATTTTCCCTTGCCTCTTCTATATGAGATGTTTTACCCCATTCTGTCTTTCCCCATCTCCTCTCATTATATTCTTCTCTCACCTCTTAATTTCACCTTTTAAGTATCATTCCTTCCTATTCAATTGGTCCTGCGCCCTCTGTCTATGTATACCTGTAGACATATATACACACACTCACATATATATTTATATGCCAATATACCCTCCTAAATAGACATATATGTATGTATACATATACACACATATACATATATATACACACATGTATATACACATTTCTATTCCCTTCAACTATTCTCATACTGAGAAAAATTTCATAAGTTACAATTATCGTTTTTCTATGTAGGAATATCGGTAGTTCAACTTTGATAAGTTCCTTATGATTTCTTTTCCCTGTTTACCTTCTCATGCTTCTCTTGCTTCTTGTATCTGAATGTCAAATTTTCTATTCAACTCTGGTTTTTTCATCAAGAATGCTTGAAAGTCCTCTATTCCACTGAATGACCATATTTTCCCCTGAAACATGATATTCAGTTTTGCTGGGTAGGTGATTCTTGGTTTTAATCCCAGTTCTTTTGACCTCCAGAATATCATACTCCAAGCCCTTTGATCCCTCAGTGTAGAAGTTGCCAGATCCTGGGTTATCCTGATTGTGTTTTCACAATATTCAAATTGTTTCTTTCTGGCTGATTGTAATATTTTCTCCTTGATCTGGGAAATCCAGAAACTGGCTATAATATTCCTAGGAGTTTTCTTTTTGCGGTGTTTTTCAGGAGGTGATCTGTGGATTCTTTCAATCTCTATTTTACTCTCTGGTTCTAAAACATCAGGGCAATCTTGAAGGATAATTTCTAGGTTCTTTTTTTGATCATGGCTTTCAGGTAGTCCAATAATTTTTAAGTTATCTCTCCTGGATATATTTTCCAGGTCAGTGGCTTTTCCAATGAGATATTTCACATTGCCTTCTATTTTTTTCATTGGTTTGGATCTGTTTAATAGTATCTTGATTTCTCATAAAGTCACTAGCTTCCATTTGCTCCAATCTAATTCTGAAGGAATGATTCTCTTCGGTAAGCTTTTGAGCTTCTTTTTCCATCTGGCAAATTCAGCTTTTTAAGGCATTCTTTTCCTCATTGGCTTTTTGAGCCTCTTTTGCCATTTGAGTTAGTCTATTTTTTAGGCTGTTATTTTCTTCAGTCAAATTTTTGACTCCCATTTCATAATTTTCTTGTATTGTTCCCATTTCTCTCACAATTTTTCCTCCACTTCTCTTATTTGATTTTCAAAATCCTTCGTAAGGTCCTCTGTGGCCTGTAACCAGCCAGTATTTTTCTTGGAAGCTTTTGATGCAGGAGTTCTGACTTCACTGTCTTCCTCCTGTTCCATGCTTTAATCCTTTTTGTCCCCAAAATAGGAGAGTAAAGTTGGATTGCTCTGCTTGCTTTGCTTCCTTTCCCTGCTCATGTTGCCACTCAATTACTTGACTTTTGAGCTTTTTGCCACAGTAGGACTCTGCCACCAGACAGGGGAGCTTTGTACCAATTGCTGGGGTTTTCTAAGCTGCCGAAGGTATTAGTTGGGTGCCCTCTCTGAGGTCTCCACATGCTCTGGCAAGGTGGTCACACACCCCAGGACCTCCACGCTAGACCACAATCCAGATCCAAGCAGGTTAAAGCAAGAGTGATTACCCCTCAGACTGGTTGCTTGGTCCCCCTATACTTTGCAGGGCAGGAGCTGAAGCAGCTCCTGCACAGCCATGGTATCTCAGTGGCTTCGACCTCCAGGGGATAAAGGCTGGAGCATACTCCCAAACTACCGGATCCCAAAATCCACACTGCACTGACCTCTCACTTTGTCCTTAGTATCTTTGTGTTGATAATTCTGGAGACCACCACAGCTGCTGTGATCTGAAGTCCCTCCAGCTGGCTGCTGGTCAGGCCTCCCTGCGGCTTAAATCTCGGTCTCACTCAGAGCTGGGGTCAGCTCCCAGAGCACTTTATTGGCCGCTTCCTGCTGGCCTGCCAGGCTGTCCTCAGTGGGAGGTTAGCTTCTCTGTGTCATTTTGTGGGTTCTGTAGCTCCAAAGTTTGTTCAGAGTCACCTTTTACATGAATTGGAGGAGGTGGGGGCTGGAGCCACAAGGAAGTCCTGTTTCTACTCCACCATCTTGACTCCGCCCCCCCCCAACTTTCCCTTCTCCTGGATACTTTTTCTTCCTTTGGCTTCTGTGGCACCACTGTCTCTTATTTTCCAGCCCCTGTTCTCATGTGTCCTTTTTCTTCTCTGAGGCTGGTTTATATATTGTCTCATTGTTATTATCTTAATGATATTTTATAGCATTATGTTCTTTTTTATTTATATTTTTTGATTGCATACTTTTATCTATGATCTATCTATCAATTGGGATTAAATTATTTTGTTTTCATTTTTTAATCCTTGCTTCAACCCTTTATTGAATGTAATTTTTGCTGCATTGGGGTTAGTAAGAGATACATTTAATATTTTAATTTTCTACATTTGTTTGTGAGGTTTTACATAAGGGTACCTTTTCAATTTTTGTGAATGTGGCAAGCACAGATGAGAAATGAGTATACTACTTTTGATTCTCATTCAATATTCTCCAAAGGTCCAGCATAGCTAATATTTCTAAAATTCTATTGCTAGTCTTAACTTCTTTCTTATTTATTTTTTTATTTGATTAATCTATGTCTGAAAGGGATAAATTAAAGTCCACCACTATTATAATTTTACTGTCTATTTCTCCCTATAATTCATGTAAGAATTTACATGCTATGTGATTTGGTACATATGTTTAGTACTGATATTAATTCATTGTCTATGGTAACTTTTAGCAAAATATAGTTCACTTGTTTATCTCTTTCAGTTAGGTCTATTTTTATTTTTGCTTTGTTTCAGACTATGATTGTTACCCCTACCTTTTTTAATTTCAGTTGAAGCACAATAGTTTCTGTTACAGACAGAAACTTTGTGTCCTGTTTAAATTGTTTCATGTAAATAACATTGTTAGTTTGTTTTTTAGACCTTTCTGTGGTATACTTTTTCATTTTATGTATGTCATTCCATTCACATTCACAGTTATGAGTGCTGTCTGTTTTCCCATTCTCTTATACTTATCCTTCTCTTGTTTCCCCTGACCCCTCTTTAAAAATGCTTTTTCTCGGGGTGGTTAGGTGGTACAGTGACTAGAGCACGGGTCCTAGAGTCAGGAGGACCTGAGTTCAAATCCGGCCTGATGCTTGACACACTTACTAGCCATGTGACTTTGGGCAAGTCAACCTCAATTGCGCTCCAAAAAAAAAAAAGGCAAAAAAAAGTTTTTTCTCCGACTAATGACCTCCTTATTCTCCCCCTTTCCCTTAATCTCTTTCTTTCCTGTTTCTTTGTTAAGTAAGATGTATTTATGCAACCAGTTTGTGTGTATGTATAGTCTTCCTTCCTTTAGCCAGTTCAGATGAGAGTGGTTTAAATGTCATCTGCTTCCCCCTAACTACTCCCTTCATATACAACCTTTTTGCATGCTCCATTTATGGGAGATAATTTACCCATTCTTCTCTCCCTTCCCAGTCTCCCATTCACACAGAACAGAATTAATTCAGGTGCTCTGTCTAATTATATTCCCTCTATGACCCCTAATGATGATAAAATTTTGAAGGGAACAGAATTCATCTTCCCATATAAGAACGCAGATAGTTTTAATCTGTTTAGTCTCATGATTTTTCATTCAAGTTTATTTTTTTAATTCTTCTCTTGACTCCTGTTTTTGTTATGTCAAATTTTCTACTCAGATCTGGTCTTTTTCATCAACAAGTCTTGGAAATCCTCTATTTTAAAGATCCATCCCACCCCCAAACCCACCCCCACAGGATTATTCTCACTTTTGCTGAAAGAGATGTTCTTGATTATAAACTTAGATCCTTTGCCTTCTGGCACAGAATATTCCAAGCTCTCTTCCCCTTTATAGCCATGGCTGCTAAACCTTCTGTGATCCTGATTATGACTACTTGGTATTTCAATTCTTTCTTTCTAGCTGCTTATAATATTTTTTTCTTTGACTTGAGATTTGGGGTATTATATTCTTGACAGTTTTCATTTTGGGTTTCTTTCAGGATGTGACCAGTGAATTTTTTTCAATTTCTGCCTTATCCTCTGTTTCTAAGGTATCTGGATAGCTTTCTGTCATGATTTCTTGAAATACTCTGTCTAAGATCTATTTTGTTCATGAGGTCTAGGTAGTCTAGTGACTCTTAAATTATATCTTCTCAAAATGTTTTCCAGTTCAGTTGTTTTTCCTCTGGAATAATTCACATTTTCTTCTATTTTTTCAGTCTTTTGATTTTATTTTATTATTTCATAAAGTCTCCTGGAGTCATTAGTTTCCATTTGGCTAATTCTGATTCTTAAGGAGTTATTTTCTTCAGTAAGGCTTTGTACCTATTTTTCCAAGTTGTTTTTTTTTTTGAGGGGGGGGAGGGAGGGTATCTTTTTTTCTCCTACCACTTGTCTCTTTTCTCATTCTTTTGTCTACTGCTCTCATTTTTTAAAATCACTTTTAGCTACTTTTGCTTTAACTTTTAGGAGCTCTTATTGGACCTGTGTTCAAACTGCATTTATCTTTGAGGCTTTGCTTGTGGATTTTTTTTTCAAGCAATTCTCTCCTTCTATGTGTGTGTGTGTGTGTGTGTGTTTTAATCTCTATTACCACAGTAGCTTTTTATGGTCAGGTTCTGTTATGATTTATTCGTTTTTCCAGCCTACCTCTTGATTCTGGACTTGATGTTAGTGCTAGACTCTGCACATTTCAGTGGGTGGGGTGTGAAGGTGGAGATGTTTGTCCTTAGCTTCTGTCCTCTTGCATTCTTCTGATGTTTCCACAGCTCTAACAGGGAGCATGAAAACTTTCAGCGCTTCCAAAGTGTTATTATCTGGGGAAAGGTCAGTTTTCTGCCCTCCTGGTGTGAATTCTGAAATTTCTTGACCCAGGTTTGGCTTGATTCTAATTGGGAGTTTCAGCAGATTGCTACTTGTCTTAGCCATTGTTGACCTGCTGGGAGATGCTGCAAGTTCAGAGTAATTGAACTGCTGGCTCCCCTTTGATCTGGGACATTACTTTCTGCTCTGGGGATCAGAGCCACATAGCTACTACTTGCTTCTGGGAACTTGGTCATTGCTCACTAACCAACTAGAGCCAATATATCTGCTCATTCCTCTTTGCCTTGGATCAGTGACCTATATTTGGAGGCAGATAACAGACCTGCTAAAGAGTACCTCTTCCTGCACCCAGTGCTTCACTCAGATATCCTTTAGGATCTCTTTCTGGTGCCCTGGCTTTTCCTTCTCTCAGTCCCTGGGAACTAGATTGCTCCCCACCACTGCAATTGTAACCTCTCCTTTCCTAGCATCTGTAGACTTCTTTATCTCTCTAATCCTCCCTGGGCTAGAAAAATGACTCTCTGTGACTTCTTGACTTTCTTGGTCGGAATTCAATCTTTGTCAAAGAGGTCGGGATCTGGGGAGTTAGACTGTAAGGCTTTCTCTCTCTCTCTGCCATTTTGGCTCTACCTCTGGAAAACACAGTATTAATGTAAGCAGGCTGCATCAGCATGTTACTAATAATGAACTGTGTGAAAAGCAGCACGAAAGACATTGGCCAGCACATATATGGAACTCTAAGAGCTTAAGGGAACTGCGTAGGCTCATATAGCTCCTATCTATCTGAAAGGGTACTTGAGGCCAACTACTACTGACTCTTAGATCAGCTCTCTTTTTACTATCCCAAAGAAGAGCAAGGATACCTATTACCTCTGAAATCATATACACACTGAAGTACTGAGTATTTTTTTACATTCCTTGAGAGTAGGGATAGTTTTATTATTTATGTTTCATATTCTCTATGCCCAGTATATTTGCCAATTTACAAATGTTTGTTGATTGGCTAATTAATAAAGAAGACTCAATCCCTCCCTTGATCTGCTTTATTTTGCATCATCTCATATGGTACTCACAACAATTTTAGGAGATAGGAAACAAAATATTATTAGCCTTGTTTTATTGAGGTTTAGAGAAGTGTAATGACTGAGACCCAGCCACACTCGATTGCTAAATGGGTGGAGCAGGATTCCAACCCAAGCCTTCTTACCACGTCCAGTGTCTGGTCACCACACCTACACAATCTTTTTTTATCATCCTGCCATAGAAATTACCTGTTAGGCAGGAGATAGCTTAACTATCTTTGTATCATCCACTGGGAGAGAAAATGGAGGAACAAGAAAGAAGAATGTTTTTTTGATACAAACTCCCCACACATAGTCTGGAGATGAGTTGAGTTTCCAAAGTGGTTGGCTGAGATGAATAAAGAATACCAAGGTCAGTTTGCCCAGCTGTAAGAAACATTCTGTGGTGGGCTGTCCAATGTGGAAATCTGTTTGTTTGTAGCATTTTATGAGTAGTATTGCTTAGGGCCTGGTGGAATTCTTCTGTGTATTCATGGCAGATGATCCTCAGATAGCTTTCAAATTCTAGGAAGCAGCTGTATGTTTTGCATAATTGCCTTTACACTATTCAGTCACAGATGTCATCAAATGTTTTTAAATTTGACACAGACCAAGCTGAGTTGCTATTGATCGGTTGCCTGATGCAACGATCTTAGGTTTTGCTTCCATCAGATTTTACTTTATCCCTCAAGTAATATTGGTGACCTCGGTCACTGTGGCTTCTTAGCTTTCCTTGAACCTATATTGATTGTGCAATTAAAATGTCTTCTAAGTCATTTCACAACTCATGCCTGTATTAGACTCCAGCTGTCCAACCTGTATCCTGTACATCCAACTTCATTATCACTCCCCCACCTGGAGTCTAAAGGGCTGGCTCTTTGGGATGGCCAACTATACGATCTAAAATGGGGGATGAGGATAGCAGGTTAAGGGTGGGACAGGCTGTAGTCAAAACCATTTCATGACATGAATGGTTGCCAATGAGTCTTGTCCCATATGTTTCCCTCACTTCCAGTAAAGCCATGTTCTGATTTTCAGTATTTTAGTGTTTAGAATACAATCCAATTGGAACATTGAGCATACACATTCCACAGTGGGCTTGCAATTTTTAAAAATTACTGGTATTTGTGCTGAATGTGATATTGACTCTGCAGGGGACCAAGAATGCTTGCACGCATGGCAGTTTTGGAGGCTTTGGAGTACACTTGGGACTGATTGATTAATTGGATGGATTAAGTACTGCTATAATCTGGACCATCTAAAGGAAACGATATTGGCAGTCAGTTCCTTAGTTCATCTACTTCCCATTACAATTTTTTTTTCCAAGCAGGCTTATTAAGCAGAGGCGTTATAGTAAGAGGAATCTGGGTTCTAATCTCAGTTCTTCAATTTACTGGCTATGTGATCTTTTACAACAATAACAATCATTACCATTGCTATTATTATTACCATTTTTGCTGATGCCTTTTGTTTTTGACTATCAGTCACTTATGGATCTGTCTCCACTGCCACCAGTAACACACTCACACACACACACACACACACACACACACAAACAAACACACACACAAAACCCTCTCTTCTAATAAAGACAAATATTTAAGCAAAATCAACAAACACACCCTGCAACACAGCCTGCATCTGATCCTATGTGTATATGACATTCTGTACCCAAAGCTCCCACCTCTCCACCTAAAGAGTACTTCTTCATCTCTTCTCTGGGACCAAGATTAGTTACTATAATCCTTCCATGTCATAATCACTGGATGTAACTTTATATCTTTGAATCTCAATGTCTTCCTCTATAAAACACAGAGAGGTTGAATCAGACAGTCTCTAAAATTCCTTCCAGATCAAGCATTCTGGGATTCTCTCCACAAAAATTGGTATTGAATACCATCACCAATCAGCACACCAGATAAGACATAGCTTCACCACAAAAACTAGGATTATGAATAAAAAGTCTGTAGCAACTCCGAGTCATCAAAAACAGAATGTCAAGCCCAATGTGACTTCAAGTGCATTATCCACTCAGCTGAGGTGGATAACTGCAAACATCTCTGACTGAAGGGTGCATCTGATGTTTCCAGAAGCCTGATTCTAACTGATTTCAAATCTGAACCTTTGGGAATTATAAGGCCAATTTTCCAATCAATTCTGACTGAAATTAGGAACCTGGGTAAAGATTCAAAGGTTGGCAAGAGGACCTTGCTGTATGATTGCCAGAGATAATTCCTGTTGCCACATTCTGGACCAAGTGCAGCTCCTAGTAATAAAACATCCTGGCGGAGCTGCAAAGTTCTGCAAAGCTAAGAGTAAGTGTAATCCAATCTGGATATAAGGAATGCATTCAAGCCAGTTTCCAAATCAGTAACAGGCAAGCAGGGCTTAATCCTTTACCATCATGTCAAAAGCTGTTGCATTGGGGATTTTAAGTACATTTCTCAAAAGGGGACTACCCATTCAGCATCACTTCAAAAATCTCCCTTTAATGTAGAAAAAGGTAAACTGGAACTTTTGGGTTGGAGTTAGTGAATTCAGAGGCTGGTGACTTCACTTCTTATCGACCAGAGACCAATATTAAAGCTTTTCTTTCAGTAATTAGCCTCTACCTAGCTTTTCATCTCTGTAGAACATTTCAACTATAAAAAGGAGTCATACCGGGGTGGCTAGGTGGCACAGTGAGTAAAGCATTGGCCCCGGAGTCAGGAGGAACCAAGTTCAGTTCCAGACTCAGACACTTAACACACACACACACACACACACACACACACACACACACACACACACACAAACTAGCCATGTGACCTTGGGCAAGTTACTTAACCCCAATTGCCCTCCTAAAAGGCAAAAAAAAAGGAGTCATACCAAATTGTCTGGCAATGGTGGGTGTAGTGATCATTCTTTCCACTATACTGGGGGTGGTGCCTGGTCATAGAGATGAGACTTACTGTTGGAATACACCTCTAGATTGATGATACCAGACCTGAGTAATATTGGAGGTGTTTCTCCAAGAAAATACACCCTGTGTCTTACCCAATGACCACAAGCTTCCATTTTGGCAGAACTGACTCATACACTCACTCAGCCATGATGGAGAAACTGAGTTATGGATCAGTTATTTTCATTAAAATGATTTTTAAAATGAGTAAGGGAGGTGGCCTTAATTTATTTTTTTTAATGGATGTGGAATTTCAAGCAACATGACTAAACCAGATGCTGTTTAGTAGTGACAGAGGCATCATTGATTAGAGTCATTTATTTAGGTATGCCATGCATCTGTATACCTAAAAAAGCTAATTCTGAATTAGGAACATAAATGCTAGTTCAAATCAATGGACTTTCCAGGATCATCTTCAATATCCTGGGACCTTTCTTCTTTAGATGAGTCCTCATGGAACAATGGATCAGTGATTTCATCTATAAATTCTGTTTCCTTGGAAAAAATTCATCTGAGCTGAGAGACTTGAAGACCTTTAGGACAGTTAGATGTTCTCTTTCTGTTTCTTCACTTACCTTAGGCTTCATATATATCTGACTTATGCCTACTATACTACTTAAATGAATTGGTAAGCACATATTAAAGTACCTACTGTATGTTGGTCATTATACTAGCTCCATTTTTCTGCTTTTTCTGGACAGGAACTGTCTTTCTTTTTGTTTGCATTTGTGTCTCCAATGTTTAGCATAGCCCTTTGTTTTATATAGTTAGTACTTAGAAAGTACTTAATGACTAACTGTCTACTGGCCATTCTTCTTGATCAAGGAATTGAAACAAAATGAGAATAGAGTTGTTTTTCTTTGGCTCAATTGTCTCTTAATATCACACCATTTGTCCCAAGCAGAGAGCTAAACCCTTTCTTCTTTTTCTTTTTGTCCCAAGCAAGCTTAAAAAAACAAAGACTTTTTTTTCTTAGCCATGTTTTACATATCTTAACTTCTTTGAGAATTCAGATTTCTTAGGGACACTTATCATTCTTCTGGACTCATCCTTACCCATGTAACTTTTTAATGTTTGGCACATGGTATCTTCACACTAATGAACAATAAATAAGTTATAGAAGAAACATCTTACTGGCCTTCCCATATATCTCTTGGCTAAGTTGTGTGTGTCTAGCCACAGCACTTTAAAAGTTAAATTGGTGAATCCTTCATGGAGTTATGGGATTTTACAGCTGGAATGAATCGTAGAGATGGCATATTCCATAATCCTTTCCTTGCTTTCCAGATGAGAAAGCAACAAAAGACAAAGCCATTCTGCTTCTGGTTTGCATGGGAGGGGGGAAAGAAACAAGGAAATCATGGGGGTGGTTTGGAAGGAGATTCAAATCCTTAAATAGGTTAGAAATTGAATTTGTGGAGGAGAAATTCAGGAGAAACTGAGTAAAAATTAAAAAGGAAATAATGTCCAGGTTCAGATTCTACTTCTAGAGGGACACAGGAGCCAGATCAAGTACAAAATAGGTAAGGTATTCCATGATTAAAGGAGATTAAAGGTTAAGGAAAAAATGGAACTAGAAGTCACAGACATCATCTAGTCCAATATCCTCACTTTACAAAGGAATAAATTGAGGCCCAGAAAGAGGGACTTAACCAAATTTTAAATAGTAAGCATCAGAGATAGATTTTGAATCTAGTCACAGGCTCATAGGATTTGGAATTAGAAATCTTTTAGAGATTGTATAATGCAACCTCCTCCCCTTCCTCCCAACATTTTATAGATAAAAGTAACTAAAGCCTAGTAAAGAGAAATGACTCACTTGCCATTTGCCAGTTTACTTACCTTTTTACCAGCCACTGATTGCAGAACTCAGGCCAGAGAGACACATTCTTGGGTCCTCTTCAAGCTTCTAAGATAGTCTCTCCTCAGCCCTGAATGTTCTTCTCCAGAGGTTCAACTCAAACCAGATGGACAAGCTGGGACAAAAACAATGCTATGACCAGGAGAAAAAGTAATGGATGGGAGCTGGCTTTAAAATAGCCAAAATGGAATTCAAACTTTGTGTCTCTGACTCCAGAGCTAGTAGTTTCCAATAGCAGTCTTTTCCCTCATCACTATCCATCTTCATATCATTATTAAGTCATTAATCCATAATCAGGGATATCATGGTGGGGAGGAGAGAAGCAAATCTGCTTCTACCATTCTAAAGAGAACAGGATTATAACAGACATAGAAATGAAGTTAAGCTTGAAAATAACAAAACATCAAAAAAAACCAAGTCTTATCTTTACATCAAAGAAATCACCAAGATGATATGAAAAGAGTACTGAATTTGAATCAAAGGATCACAGGTTTGAAGATTGAAGGAACCATATAATTCAACCTCCTCACTTCAGGGATGAGGAAACTGAAGCCTTGGGAGATTAATTGATATGAATGTCCAAGGTCACATAGGTAGTAAGCATCCAAACTGGAATGTATGGGGTGTTCAAGGAGGACTAGAACCCCTGGTATGAGGTCTTGCTGAGTCCTTTTCGGGATGGCTCATCCACTTTTGGTGACTACCTGGCACTCATGGCTCATTCGTGGCTCACCCGTGGCTCCAGAAAGCTGTGGTATGTGCAGCAGCCATCTCAACAGACAGGCTAACCCACGTTGAGGGTAACCTCAACCTGGTTGGTGAGTTAGGGGGTTGTCTAGCCCAAGCATGTGAAGACTTTCCCCAGCAGAAAATGCAGATGAGAACAATTTGTCCCAATGGCCATGAATGTAACTAAAGCAGACACCATGGAGGGCTTAGAGCCTGATCAGACATTGAAGACACCAGGGTCATCTACTACATCCCAGAGTATAGTCAGTTGTCCTGACTTTTGTCCTGCCACTAGACTTTGATGACTGTGGAAGAGAGAGTGAAACTGATGACTTCGTGTAATTCTGCTTCACTTAAATCCAAATGACCCACAAGTCAAGACATCACTATGATAACATTGGTCCTCTTTGAAAATGAAGAATGGACAACAAGCCTCCAAACTGCTTATTCCCAGTACTTAGTGTTATGAATTACCTGAGTGACCCATTACTTTTAAAATAGTATAGGTACGAGGAAGCCCCTTTGAAGAAGGATCATAGGATCATAGATTTAGAGCTAAATGGGTCATTAGAAACCATCCATTCTAGCAGCTCATTGCATTGAAAGGGCATAGCTGGGGCTGGTTAAGTGACTTGTCCAAGGTAGTAGACCTAGTACTTATGTGAAGGGAATTTGAATCTAGTTCTTCTTCTAGACTGTAAGTCCAAAGCTCATTACACTACACAGTACTGCCTGTCTTAGACTGAAGAAGTCTCCAGCACACCCTCAAAAGTCCTTGCTTGGGTTTGTCTTCTGGCTCATGGCCATGGTTTATGTCCCTCTGGGGTCTTTGTGCCTGGGACTCTGAGCAGATGCCTCAGAAGGATGTTCCCCCATACCATGCCAGCACATTTATGCTTACTTGCTTCCTTCAGTGCAGGGGGGAAGAGCTGAGCTCTGTATGTGATATAGAAAAACCACAACAAGGAAATCCTTGGAACTATAAAATCAAATTAAATCAGAGGTTCTGGCTTGGGATTTAAACAACTTAACCGCCCTAATTTCTCTCTAGAAACTAGAAGACAGAGCCAGTTCCCATCCTGCACTTTCTCCCCTGGTCACAACATTGTTTTTGCCCCAGGTTGTCCATCTGGTTTGAGTTGGACCTCTGGAGAAGAACATTAAGGGTTGAGGAGAGACTATCTCAGAAGTGGAGAGGACGGGAGTATGTGGCTCTTTGTCCTGGGCTCTGCAATCAGTGGCTGGTAAATCTTATACACTGATGGTTCTTAACTGCCTCCGTCCCATGCTCCTTCCTTTGGAAAACAGTATAGCTTATTGAGGAGAGAGAATAGAATGATGAGATGTAACCCCATGGCTTATGTCTTCTTCCAAGAGAGAAACCAGATCTTTTCATTTTGTTGTGTTTTTTGGCATTAGGGCAGAGGGGTTTAGTTGGAGAGGGGGAGAGTAGGAAAAGAGCAAGATCACCCAAAGAAAGTCAAATACAAATGCACCATCTATAGTACAACAGAAATACCACTGGCTCTGGGGTCAGAAGACCTCAGTTCAAATCTCACCCCTGTTGCTTGCTCCTTGGGTGATCTTGGGCTTATCACTTAACATCCCTGAGATTCTGTTTCCTCCTCTGTAAAATGATTGGGTTAGAATAGATAGCCTCTGTGGTCCTTGACTCTATGAAAAGTATGGTATAATAAAGATCATAATTACCATTATGATAGTGCTTTAAAATTTTATTTTTGTAGACAGTTAAGGTAATTGACTTGCCCAGGGTCACACAACTAGTAAGTATCTGAGGCCAGATTTGAACTCCAGAGCCGATGTTCTATCTATTGTGCCACCTAACTTCCCTTAGTGCTTAAATGTTAAATGTGCCTTTCTTATAACAACCCTGTGAAATAGGTAGTACAAGGATTATCTCCATTTTGCAGATTAGAAAATTGAAGCTCAAGAGGTAAATTGATTTACTTAGAGTCGAACAATTGATAATTGTCTTAATCAGGGTTCAAACTCAGGTTTTCTTGACTCTAGGTTTATACTTTCCACTCTGCCTTTCAGAAAGCTTTGAGATGTATGATTGGAGCAAAGAACCTGATGGATACCAAATGGATTCTGGACCTCTCTCTAGCTTTGACTTGCCTCTTCTCACTAAATTTCACCCTCCTGGGGTTCAAGGAAAAGATCATTT
The DNA here is from genome assembly GCF_028583685.1 of Petaurus breviceps papuanus. NCBI lineage: Eukaryota > Metazoa > Chordata > Mammalia > Diprotodontia > Petauridae > Petaurus > Petaurus breviceps. Next base: position 9,915,469 of record NW_027187368.1, on the reverse strand, counting down.
TCACAATTGCACTGTTTTAACCATTACACAACTCATTCTTCGGAAATTACCTTTCTGTTCCCCAATTCTGTGGTCTATTTTCACTGCCTGTAATCCACAGTAGGGAGAGGGGACCAGTGGAGATTTTCCATTGGCACAGTAAAAGTCTAGTCAAGGTCATTGTAAAGCAGGTAAATTTCTCAACAGTCAGGGGCTTTAAAGTCCTTCTGGACTTTCCTAAAACAAAAAAAAGAAATTCTGACATAGTAAGCTATGTAGATCAAGAACTTCTGAGTCTTAAGACATTCTAAAGCCCAAATCTACTTTAAGTTGCAATTCCCAGCTCATTCACAGAAAGCAAAGGAGGCAGGAGGGGGTGGGGTTAAGCGGGGGAGTAAGCACTAGGGAGAGGGAATGAAATGATCTGAAAATTCTTGCCTCAAGGTCTGGTGCAAAAGATCTTCTGAAGTCTGGAGCAAAAACAGTTTCAATCTATGTAAATATCGGGAAATTAAATTCCATATGTTCCTTGCCAGATGCTTCCAGCTGTTGCAGCTGTGCATGAACAGTAAGTAGACAGTTTGGATTTGTCAGGCAAAAAGAAGTGTCTTTCTTTGTAAAGAGGGAGACCATGGTTGCCAATCAGAGGTCAAAGAGTAATGTGTATGAGTGACTTAATGCCAGCAATCTGACAGGACAAACCACTGGACAGTTGTAAGTTCCATATGAAGCTTAGAGCTGGGAGATCAGACTGAGGGTGTCATGGTCCCTGGGGTCTGGAATCGACTTTAAAATATGTTGTTTATTTCAAATTTTATTGGAAGAGCATGTGTATGGAAAAAAAAATGCACAGTTTTAATTGGAGCACAGAGGGTCATCATAAGAAAACCAAACCTTGTCACATCATCAAAAGGGGGGGGACAAAATATAACATTGTAATTTGTAGAAGGCAAAGATCCATCAAAATATGACAGCTGGTAACCATTAAGCAGGTGCCCCACGTGAGCCAGACAGGTTAGCTCTTCTTTCTCTTTTTTTTGTCACTAGTAAATTTGTTTAAATACTCATCAGATCTTTCTATGACACAAAGCTGAGTGGCATACTTAGTAGGAGAGATGATTGACTCAAATGTCAAAATGATCTCAACACAATTGAACACTGGAGGTGAAGCCACCAACATGGCATTTAAAATGGTTCAACATAGAGTCAGAAATTTAGGTTCAAAAATCCAATTGCTCAAGTACAGAATGGAGGAAACCTAACTGGGCAACAACAGTTAATGTGAAGGAAAAAAAAAAGATATGGATGGTGTTGTAAACCTCAGGCTTAAAAAGAACTGACAGTAGGATTTGGAGACTAAAAGTTAATACAAGTGTAGACTATGAAAAAAAATGTATAATGTCCAAATCAAATCAAAGGAGTTGACTGTTTCATTGTTCTCAGGACTGGTCAGGCCATATGAGATCAAAGATAGAGAGCTGGAAGGTACCTTAGTGACCACTGAATATAATCTCCTCTTTTTAAAAATAAGGAAACTGAGGCAGAATTTAAGTGGTTAAATGACTTTCCTAGTATTACATAACTAGTGATTGTCTGAGGCAAGATTAGAATTCCGATCTTCCTCACTCTAAAGTCCAAGGTCCTGTGCACTATGCCTTAACAGATGGAATGATGTCTGGGTCTCATTACTACATTTTAAGAAGGTGATCTTAAAGAAAAGTAAAAGGAAGAACAATCAAAAGAAATGAAAATCATCTAGAAAAGTAAAAACTAAAGGAAGACACAGTAGTAGTCTTCAGATACTGGAAGGCCTATGTTTAAGAGAGACGTAACTATAAAAATCATAACTAGGAGCAATAGGTAAAAGATGTGCAAATAATTTACCCATTTACAAATGATTAGATGATTCCACCTCTAAATTCTAAGATTCTACAAGTAACAGGGAGACATATTTTTGCTCAATTTTAAGAAATAATTTTCTAACTGTAACTATTCAATCACGTACCAGTCTATTTTATGGCACAATGAGCTCTCCATCTCTGCAGATGTCAAGAAGAGGGTTAATGACCACTTCTGAGGAACACAGTATTGGGGATTTCTGTACTCGATATAAAATGAACTATATGACCCTTGTGGTCACCTTTGAGAACTGATGATTCTCCAAATACGCAAACACCTAGCTTTCTGAGAGATACGTATGTGAATACTGAACAATGACAAACTTCTTCTATTCAGAATGTGAAAAATGTTTTATAGTAAAAGCAGTGAATATCAGAACAGCTTACATTTCTATAGGTCCATTCCTTGAAAAGATTCAGAGGCTTCACAGGCATTAACTCATAACACCCTTGACAAGAAGGTATTATTCTGTTCTTTTCTGATCTTGTCATTTGGGATTGTTATCCTGGTTCATAGGATTTAAAGTTGGAAGGGACCTTAGAGATCATTCTGGTCCAGAGATGTCAAACACATACCTTCAGGCCAGAGCAGACTGAACAAGATTAAAACATAACTGGAAAATATTTAACAAAATTAATAAAAATACAATAGAACATAGATAATATTAATTTGTGGTTTTCTAAGTTAATTTGGAGCTCACAAGGATCCTTATGGATGGTTTGGTGGCCCTTTTCTATTTGAGTTTGACCTCAATACTCTAGTCCAAACCAACTGGTTTTTATTAATAAGGAATGTGAAATCCAGAGAGTCTCACTATCAAGATCAATGAAGTAATAAATAGAAAAGTTGAATCTAAACCCTAGGGGTTTTTACTCTAACTCAAGAGCTCTGTCATCTAGATCACGGTCTTATCTCTCTCCTTAATTGTTCCTAGGTGCTTTGTCTAGACTTCTCCTTGCCCCAATCATATCATGTTTTGTATTAAGAATCTTGTGAAGTGGTCACATTATTTGACTTTTCAGTGTATATTTCCATTTGGTTGGAACCAATTAACATATTTTACATATGATTATAACTTTGAATAGTATAAATTCAAATATTTGGACCACTTTGTAGTGTTCATTATTTGAACATATTGAGACCTATCTGAATACTTCTTTGTGTGCATGTCATATCCTTCCTGATCAACTGTAAGCTCCTTGAGAGTAGGGACTGTGGAACTCCTTTGTAGCCCTCGTGCTGAGACTTGCACTGAGTATAGCATCATGTTTATCCCTTTACTCAATAATGTGCAAGAAGTATACAGTGCATATCTAATGACTTGAATTGGCTTCTATTTTTCTTACCATTTCCTAGAGAGGAGAGATGGAAAGATGACATGTCCTGATCAAAGATTACAGAACATGTCAGTGGCTGATGAAAAGACACAACCTTGGACTCCTGGCCCAGAGACCAAATATCTTACCTACCTCTGTGATTACAAGAAGTCCCTTTTGGTTCTCAGCTTAACTTTTACAAATCTGGCAGCTAATTGGCTCATTGAATAGAACACCAGTCCTCGAGTAAAGAGGACCTGAGTTCAAATTTGACCTCAGAAACTTACTAGTTTTCTGACTGTGGTCAAGCCACTGAATCCTGATTGCCTAACAAAAAACAAAAAACAAAAAAAAAAGGAAAAGGTTGACTGTGCTCCCTGAGAAGTCTTTAGCTTGATCAATGATTGCTGCTGTAGGAAGGAAAGCAACTATTCAACCCCAATGAAATATTGAAATAACGTTTTGAAGACAAAATAAAAATAAACCCAAGTCCCAGCCAAACAGCATGAAGCTCAGAATTAGCAGTGTCCTCTTTGCTGACATTTAATATTTTTATTTCCATATACCTTTTCCATAAACTAACTTTACTTTTTTTTACTCATTCATGTCACACCCACTAACTATAGTGTTCTCAAACACCCTCTCCTCAACCCTGTTCCCTTTTCACTCTAGATCTCTCATAAAGTGGTCTCTGCTCCCATGGTGTATATTTCACTATTATCTCTAGGCAGATGACTCCAAGATCTATATATTCCATCATAATATCTCCTGTGCTGCCTTCCTATATCACCAATTGCCTATTCAACATTTTGAATTACGTGTCACCTAGCTCCTCAAACTCAACACATCCAAAATGAAGCTCATCATCTTTCCCCAAAGCCTTCCCCTGTTCTAAACTCTTCTATTAGAATTGAGGGAAGCTTCCAGTCACCTAGGCTGACCAATGTTATCATTATCCTCAGCTCCTCACTCTTGCTCACCTCATATATCTCTTTTTTTTTTTATTTTGCTTTTTGGAGGGCAATTGGGGTTAAGTGACTTGCCCAAAGTCACACAGCTAGTAAGTGTGTCAAGTGTCTGAGGCTGGATTTGAACTCAGGTCCTCCTGACTCCAGAGCTGGTGCTCTATTCACTGCTCCACCTAGCTGCCCCTCACCTCATATATCTCAGCAGTTGCCAGATTGCTGTAATTGCTCTCCCACATTTCTCACATAGTTGTCTTCTCTCCATTCACACAGTCATCTCCCTACCCCCATCCCTCATAGCTTTCTAATTGGGCTTCCTGCCCTGTGTATTCCCCAATACAATCAATCTTCCATAGAACAGCTAGTAATTTTCCCAAAGCACAAGTCTGAACATGTCAGCCCACCCTGCCATACCCAATAAACTCCAATAGCTTCCTGTTACTTTGGGGAGCAAATATAAACTAAAATGTTTGGCATTTAAAACTCTTCATAACCTAGTTCTTTTCTGCTTTTCCAAGTCTTCTAACTCATTAGTCTTTTATATGAACTTTATGGGCAGCTAGGTGGTCCAGTGGATGAAGTGCTGGGCCTTAAGTCAGGAAAACTCATCTCCTTGAGTTCAAATATGGCCTCAGAAACTGACTAACTGTATGATCCTGGACAAGTCACTTTGCCTCAGTTTCCTCATCTGTAAAATGATCTGGAGAAGAAGATGGCAAACCCCTGCAGTATCTTTGCCAAGAAAATCCCCCAAAGTCAGACACTACTGAAAATGACTGAACAACAAAATTAACTCTACAATTCAGATGCATTGACCTCCTAACTGTTCTGAACACACCTCTTAATCGCTTCTCCTAAAAGTCCACCTTCTAAATATTGTGTATTTATCTGAAACATACTGATTTCTTTATATGTTGTAACCTCTATTAGAATGGAAGTATCTTCATGGCCGATATGAAAATTTGTTTTGCTTGATCATGCACATTTGTTACAGAGGTTTTAGTTTGTTTTCTTTTCGTGAGGGGGAGAGTAACAGAGAGGGAAAAAATGCTTGTTTTTGTTTTGTTTAGTTTTTTTTTTTTTTGTAAGAGAATATAAGCCCCTTGAGAGCAATGGTAATTTTGTTATGTTTTCTTCTTATCCCGTGGTCTTAGCATGATGTCTGGAAATTGAATAAGTGAAAGAGGGGAAGAAAGGTAAGAAGGAGAAAAAAATGCCTAATAATAATAATAATAAAATATAAAATCTTTGAGGGCAAGGATTGTTTTGTATTTTGTTTTGTATCCCAAGAGTTTGGCACAGTGCCTGGCAATTGCAAGCGCTTAATATGTGCTTTTAGATTGATTGATTGATTAATTGATTGTGCTCTGATGGCCATTTTAGACAGGGAATGCTTAGTTAGATGAGGCTAGATCCCACAGGAAAACAAAACAAACTTGGGAAGTATAGCCTAGCCCACACTGACCAATGTGAGTGACTCCTGCCGTGTCTGACCTTGTTTTCTCATCACTTTTTTCCCCCTCACTACGACACCAACCAAATGGCCTTTCCCTAAAAGACAGGCTCTGTGGGCTTTCCTGACATCACTACAGACATTTGGTAAACAAGAGGAGGATATGTGGCCCTAAAGTCAAGAGCCTTGGCGGGAGGAGTTGCTCAGCATTTACTGTCTGAAAAGGTGAGAGTCACTGTGGAAAAATCCAGCAGTCTTATTGTTCTAACCTTTATTTAAATATAGTGCCTGTGACCCATGTTTCCAGGGAATTGAAAATAGTGGCTTTTGCTGACCACATCATCTAAGTCGTAAAGTATCTCATACTTGTTCAATCTTTTATGAGATCAGCACCAGGAGAGTTTGGAAGAAATTATTAAAATGAGGTATGGTAGTATTTGAAAAAAAGAAGTCAACCTGTACAGGTGTGAGTGCTGTGTGTATATGTGTGTGTGTGTGTGTGTGTGTATTTCATGCCCCTGTTACAAAGTATATATGCATGTATGAATATATGTGTGAATGTGTGTGTGAGTGTATATATGAGCTTATTATCCTCAAGAGAAATATCAAATACCTGAAGTTTGCCAAGGTGTAGATTGCTCTGGTGTGCTAGGAAATTTCTCTGCCTCTTTGATCCCTAACTCACCATTCTAATGATGATATTCCTAGCTATGAGATATTTGTCTCAAATTTTCTAGTAATAACTACCATTCCCAATCTAATTGTCACCACTGTCCTGCACAATAGTAAGTCATTTAGTTAGTCGATAAGCATTTATTAAGTGTTTATTAGTTACACTCACTATGCTGGATATGAAAAGAACTTTCCTTGATCAGTTGTTTCTCTGTGAAACTAAAAGGAGATTAATGATGGGTCCAAAAATGAGTGCATAATATGCACTTCCCCAACTTAGTTGCAAAGGTGGGGAACTAGGGTGGTAGAATATTGCAAATACTGTTAAACTACATTGTTGTAGTGCTTGGTTTTGCTGAACCTTTTTTCCCCTTTTGTTTTCTATTTCTTATTATGAGGAATGATTCTCTGAGGAAAGTAAGGGAGTAGAATACATCTGGAAATGAAGGCAATGAAAAAAAGTAAAATACATCAATACAATTATGGCAAGCAAAATTTAAAAAGAAAGCAGCTTGGTTGGTCAACTTTCTAGCTAAGAAACATTAAGAAATACAATGGTTTTTTTGGTGAAAATGTTCTCTAAGGCCTGTGGAAAAATCATTAATCTAAGTGAGGTGCTTCATAAGATCTCATGAAACTTGGTAGCTTTCATTGGCTGTACAAAAAGCTTTGAATTAAAAAAAAAGTCATCTTTCATCTGCACTAGACCATGAGTGATATGCAGCTCTTCACCCTGCCTGATTTTATCCTTGAGATTTGCTACATGTTCCATTTTTCCTTTCTTTTTCTTCTCTGACATGTTTTTACTGTTTCTTCTCTGATTCTCCTTTGAACCCTTTTGCTTAATGAGAGGTTGCTGAATGCTTCTGTTTTTGGTATTCATCTTTCCTGATTCACTCATGTAAGAAGGACCATGTAACTCTTCTTCACCTTTTGGATAAACATATCTGTCGTTACTAGTATCCACTTCGTATGTTGTTGTTGTTGTTGTTTGTCCATAGTGACGTCAAGGACGTGATCCATGACATGCAAGTGAATTGGATTTAAGTGAGGGAGGGCTGTGCAAAGTCACCAGCCTCACTTTCTCCTCTGGAGACACCTGGGTTCAGTGGTAACATATAGAGCAGGGCAACTGGAAATGGCCCGGGATACAGTGGAAAACCTTGGCCTTTTTAAAATAAAGTCTTAAATAGGTCTGACTGAGACAAAGCCCATTCAGTGATTAAGGCTAGGTAAGAAATAAGGCAGAGAATGGCCTCTTTTAGCTAGTCAAAAAAAAAAAATTAGGAAGGAAGACTCTCAGGGTTTCTGGCCAAAACAGAAACAATTGCTATTTACATTGTTAGAGCCAATCAGGGCCTAAACAATGATAATGTAGAGCTTGGCCAGTGACCTATTGTTGGTCAATCAAAGAGAAATTGACTTGTTAGGATGACAAAATTCTGAACTCTCTGTCTGCCCTTAAGTCAGGGATAGTTGTGTAGTTGCATCTAGAACTTTATTTTCTCTGAGATGCCCTTGAATTTTAAGAGGGTAATAAGAATTTTAAGACCAACAGAGAAATTAAAATGCAATAGAACATAAAATTATAGAGGGTTAAACAAAGACAATACTTTAAACACAATTTAGTCCCACCCCTTAATTTTATACCTAAGAAAACTGAGATCTGGAGAAGAGATATCAACTACCTATAGTTATACAGCTTGTTGGTGCCAAGGTTGGGATTAGAACAAGCATCATATGTCTCTTAGTCCTCCATTATTCATACTAAATTATGTACCTAGCAAAGATATGTCCAAATATTTCCACACCTCGGTGATCCTTATCTGAAGGAATGGTCCTTACATGGATTGTCTTATATAATGCCTGTAATCATGGGTAGTATTATATGCTCAAAGAATTTGAAACCCATAGCAAATACTTTATAAGCCTTTATCCACAGTCAGCAGACCCATTTGAAACACACCTTTAAGACTGCTCTCTCACTGGGAATCTTCTAGGTGGTGCTGTGGAGAGAGTCCTGGAGTTGGTTAGAAGGATTTGAATTCAAATCTAGCATCATACACTTAGCAAGTGTATAACCCTGGGAAAGTCATTTAATCTTTCTCTGTCTTACTTTCCCCAACTTTAAAATGGGGGTAATAATAGCATCTACCTCTCAGGATTGTGAGGATGAAATGAGATAACATTTGTAAAGCATTTGGCACATAGTAGGTGTTTAAATAAATATTTATTCCCTTCCTCCACTTTTCTGCTTAAATGGGAATACAGCTGGTGAGTGCTTGTTTATAGACAAAAAATACCTATAATCATGTATTTGGAGTAATGAACATAAAGTTCACCATGAGGAATTGACATTTTCCTGCCCTTAGCATTTATACTACTTTCAGAACTATGATGAACAGAAACCAATGAACCTTGGGATTTTACACAATAAACCTTTATACAGCTTGGGAATGGTTAACTTAATTCTACTCTTCTTTTAGAAGAGAAAAAAATCTTTTTTTCCCACTTGTCATAATGTGAGTAATAACTTGCCATGAAGTTTCCCCATTCTGAACATCCTATATATACATTCTTATTACTTCCTTATATTTTGTAACTAAGCTCAGTATCGTTTCCCCATATGTATGTATATGTAGGTCATTCTGTATTTCAAGGTAATGTAAGAGCTATTAAGTATTAATACAATTGATTGGATTAACTATTGAGATCAAACTAGAGGTGTTTTTTAGTTTGGGGAAAGGAATGGTAGTGTGAGAGGTAGCAAAGGGTTAAGTTTCTATAGAACTGCAAGAATTGCTAAAACAAGACTACTGATAAAAAGTACCAGACAGTAGTCTTGGGAAGAGTTGAGGCAGTAGCCTTGGGAAGAAGTAGGTTCCCAGTTCCCAGAGAACTCTTAGATAATACTAAAAATGAAATAATGTAGAATAAAAGGAGCTGGCAGCAGCCGGTGGATTTGACCAATAAGAAAGCAGACAGCAGCCTTGGGACACTCAGGCCCAGATAAGGACACATCTAGGTTGGACTGAAGGGGGGTCAGTATTCTGAGGTTGTTACTGCGCTTGAGTAGTAGACCTCATGTATTATGTATGTTATCTAACAAAATTAGAGCCTTATTAGTAATAATTAGGTTAATGAATGGCGAGGGCTTTGCGCCGATTGGTTGGCATTAATAAGAAGACTATGAGCTTGCCTTATCAACCAATGGTAAGGTGGGGCAGTGGAGAAGGTGGAGAATTCCCACGTTAGGGCTTTATAATCTTGCTTTTGCCTTCTGTAGTGCTCTCCTCCCTTCTGACTTTCTTGTTGGATTTGGGGACACCCTTTCTCAAGAAAGATAGTAATAAAATTTTTGTTTCTACTTTGAGAAGTCTCTGAGTCATTTTGGGTGAGTGGTCTTCTGACCCATACAATAAGAATTAGCTTTAGAAGGCAGAACTCTGTTTCATGTATTAATTTTAAAAGCCCATTCTTCACTTTACTTTTTTAAAAACATTTATATTCACTGAAATATTTTTTCCTTAGCCCCTGGATGTATTTAAAAGAATTTAAGGGGGCAAGGAGGGAAAAAGATAATTTTACAGTCTAATAATAATAATGATGATGATAGACAGCTAATATTTATTTAGCACTTTAAGATTTGCAAAATGCTTTACATGTTATCTCATTTGATTCTTACAACAACCTTGTGAGTTGGGTATTTTTATTATTCCCATATTACTGATCAGGAAACCATGTCTCAGAGACATTGACTTGTTGGGGGTCACAATCATTAAGTATCTGAGCCTGGATTTGAACTCAGGTCTTCTTGTCTCAAACTCAGGTATTCCCAACTTTGGGCCTGGAGCTCTATCTACTGCACCACTTAGCTGCCGTTACTGTGACATCTAGATGCCTACTATGTGAACCATGAGAAAGCCTGACATAAAGGATAGAAAGCTACTGTTGGAGTCAAAAATAATAGGGTCCATGTTCTGCCTCTCACTCATACAGGTTATGTGATCTTATATAAGTCAATTAACTAGTCAGTGCCCTATGCATCCCTTAAACTATAAGTTACAGAGCAGGTGTTGGTTGGTAGAGGTAGTTTCGTACAATGATGAGATCACCAAATCCCAATCCCCCAAAAGGTCACAAAAATGACCTGTCCCACACAAAATAAGAAATCCTCTCAGAGCCTTGGCATTTTATAAATGTAAAATCTGTGATCAGTTGGAATAGAAAACCACCTGAGCAGAAAAGTGCCATGTAGCATTCTTGGTGGGTTTTGGGTTTTTTTTTTTTTTTTTTTTTTTTTTGCTACATGAGAACAATCATTCTTCCAACTGTCAATGTCCAATGTCAATTTGCCAAGTCTTTTGTCCACTGCATACCTTGGCATAAGATCAAGAGCAGTGGTATAGTAGATGAAGGGTTAGCCTTGTGGCCCTTCTTGTTGCCCTCAGGAAACTCTCTAAGCTGAGAAATTGCAGATAATTTGCTGTTCCGCATCAGTGGAAGCAGTCTTGTGCCAAGAGGCCTGACACTGGTGAAATTACAAGGCTGGATGAAAAACAAACTAACAACAACAGGAAGAAGACCTTGATCCGGTGTCTTATTTAAGCATGGTCAACCTACTGGATGCTACTGAATTCATCTCTGTTATTGTCACTTCTTCAGTCCTTGCAGCATCTGTGATTTTGCTAATGTGGGTACTACCTTCCATTGATACAAGCTACGGCCACAATGCATTTGAGCAGATGGTCTTTGAGAACTGTTTGACCACATCACCCACCATGTACATTGTGACCAACCTCCTGATGAGCCTTTCCAAACTTAGCTAGAGTAGTCTTCAGATGGCAGGCTTTCAATCTATGACCCAGATCCATGCTTGGAGGCTTCCTAGCTTTGTACAACATGCCAGACCTCATGCTTTACTGGCATAGCCTAAAAGAACCCAGGATCCTCTACTTGCCACAATGGGGCATGTATCTAGTACATTAACAAAATCATAACATTCATATTAGCTTATAATTCTATGGCAACTAAAGCCATTAAAGCATTTTCATTCCAGCGAAAGTTTAATTTACAAATAAAGATATTTTTTTTTTACAAATAGAGGTACTGAAGAGAAAAAAAGGAAATGGAGGAGGAAAAGGAGGAGGAGGAGGAAAAGAAGAAGGAGGAGGAGGAGGAGGAGGAGGAGGAGGAGGAAAAAAGTAGAACTAACATTTGTATAGCACTTTCAGCTTTACATATCATTTATATACATTATCTAATTTGATCCTTACAGCCATGAGGTAGATCCTATTATTATGCTCATTTTACAAGTGAGGAAACTGAGGCCAAGATGGATTAAGTGACTTGTCCAAGGTCACACAGCAAGTAAGTATCCAAAAAAGGAGTCAAACTCAGTTCTTCCTGGCTCTAAGCTCTATGCTTAGTCCTACTGTACTCCTAGGGCATAAACCACAGGAGGAAAAATTAGTTTTCCAAAGCGATATGACTTTGGGGGCAAAAGAGACAAAGGAAAAAGAGACCAATGAACAAAAAAGACAAGACTTGAATACAGATCTCCTATTCCATATACAGTTCTTTAAATAGCTCTGTTTTCATTTTTTTTTGTGAGTAAGTAGTTTTATGAACAGATTTTGCAAAAGTCCATTTTGAAAACTTCAAACTTTATGCACCTGGTAGGAGATGGGGAGGCCAATTCTAAAGTACTTTCTATTTGTTCTGACTTTTTATTTATGCAAAGAAACTTCAGAATTTTTTCTCACTTAATTTGTGGCAGGATATTGATATAAATCTTGTAGATCTGTCAAGAATAAAGGGAAAGCTCTGGATCTTTCTTGGAAAAAAAAAGTTATAAAAATAATCAAAAAGATTATCTTGACACTTAGGAAGATGGCAAATGTAGGTTCAATATTTTCAAGGAATGAAAGCACTAAATAGTATTCAATCTAGAAGGTAACTAGAGATCACATAGTCCAGAGATTCTTAACCTGAAGTTTATGGACATAAAAAGAAAAGAAAACATTGTGATAGCCATAGTTTAATATAATTGGTTTCCTTTATAATCCTACATATTTTACTTTATTAATTTTAAGATATTGTTCTGAATAGGTAACCATAATATTCAGACAAAAGTGTTTATGACATTAAAAAATCATATACCTCTGATTTAGTCCAAATTGTCATTTTACAGAGAGGACACTCAGGCCCAGGAAGGCAAGTGACTTGTCCAAGAGCATTCACTCATTCCTGAGCAGTAATATTTAAACTTTTATGGAACACATTCTATTGGAAAGTACAACACATATGAACTCACAAGCATAAGAAGTGTCAGTTTGTGCTCACTCATTTGTGGCAGACAGTCTAAAAAAGAGAAAAATGGCCTCATTCAAGCACAGAAAATCAACCATCAACTACCAAACATTAGCACACACTGGGACCAGTAGAGAAATGACTAGAAATGGGTTGGGTAGAAATTCACAAAATATGGAAGAAGTGGAGGTGGGGTAAGAGTTTTAACTTCATTCTTTCAATTTTTAAAGTTTCATTTAAAAGCTACTTGAAAGGTTCATTGTGTTTCTCTGAAAAAAAAAGTGCTATGCAACACCAGTTTATCATTTAAATATCTATCATCTAAAATTTTAGATTGGGGCATTTGATTTTATTTTTGCTTTGTGCAAACTTAAATATATCAAACAATTTCTTTGTGCCTGTTTCATAAAGATAGAAATGGAGATAAAGTTGTTTTTGGGTTGGTTTTTTTTTTGCTTTTTTGGAGGGCAGGGCATTTGGGGTTAAGTGACTTGCCCAAGGTCACATGGCTAGTAAGTGGTAAGTGTCTGAGCCTGGATTTGAACTCAGATCCTCCTGACTCCAGGACCAGTTCTCTATTCACTGCTCCACCTAGCTGCCCCAAGAAGAGTTTGAAACATTTTTAATTTTTATTTTTTTGTTTTTTGGAGGGGGAAAAGCAGGGAAATTAGGGTTAAGTGACTTTCCCAAGGTCACATGGCTAGTAAGTGGTAAGTGTCTAAGGCCAGATTTGAACTCAGGTCCTCCTGACTCCAGGGCCAGTGCTCTATTCACTGCACCACCTAGCCTCCCGAGATAAAGTTTTTAATTATTTATTTCATTGATTAATATTATGAAGTTCTGTTAGAATTATTCTTTTAGAACTAGAATATTGAAGTTAGAAGGGAACTTAGAACATGGGATGTTAGAACTGGAAGGGACATTATAAAATAGCGTATAAAGATTAGAAGAGACCTTTAGATCATATTATGGTGAGTTGGAAGGGATCTTGGAGTATGTAAATATGGAGCTAGAAGTGACATTAGAATATAGAATGCTATTCACTACTGTATTGTAATAAAAGTGGGTAATATTTTCTCCTCCTCTCCTGGTTTCCCACTCTTGCAGTATGTTCTGTAAAGCTTTGGAGAGGAGGGAATAGTCAGCCTTTGGCGGGGGGGGGAAGCAAATAAGCAAATATACTTTGAACAAGAGAGGTATTGGTACATTGCTAAATGTTTCCAAGAAATGAAATAACAAAGGACCTTGTATCCAAGAGGAGCCACATATATCTCAGAATGTGTAAGCATCATGGAAAAAATCTTGCTGGATTATTATTATTATTGAAAGGTTAGCTGGAATGAAAAGCAGACTTCTGTAGCCAAAGTGGCATTCAGACTTTTTAATTCATCAGGTTTCATCTACCAACATTTGGCCCCTGGCACAAGTAATAAGATTACCTAGTTAATCATGAAGTCCTTTGGAATTAACATGCTCCTACCTCCCATCAAAGGTCCCCCTGGATATATGAATGCAACAGCAAGTTTGCTGAACTGTGGATCTGTGGTAATTATGACAGAGAATAGGAATCTCATAAACAAGGAAAAAGCCAAAGAAACAGAACTTTGAGGGGGGTCTTATTGAAAAACAAAAACATTCATGAATTCTTAGTATGATTACTTGGTAAGGGAAGGCTGTTTTTGAAAGGGGCATGCTGCCTGGGAGAAACTATGCAAAACTTTGTGTCTTTTCCCAATGTGAGTATATTGGGAAGGTGCTAGATAGCAGGACTTCTTTCCTTGGATATTTTTTTCTGTCCCCACTATACTATTCCTGTCCTATTGACTTTTTCTTCTTGACAAGGAAAGCAAAACCCAGAGGGTATTAAAGGAATATTGATGAATTGTTTTTTGCACAAAGGAAAACCACAAGGGAAGGCAAGTTGTCTAGAAACATATCTTGTGAAAATCTGTTAAAAGAAATGAGAATAATCTATAGAAGATTGGGATTATGGGGCAGGGAGCAGAGAGAGGAAAAGGAGTGAAGAATTAGGAAGATGAATGAAAGAGAAAGGAAAGGTGAGAAAGTAAGAAAGGGGAAGGAAAGAGATGAGAAGGAAAAAGGGAAGATGGAGTGCATGTATATGTCTTCAATTTAACAGGAAAAATATTCTCATAGCTAGAATTGTCCCACAGTGGAAAGGATGACTATGTACTTGTGAATGAATATGTCCCACTTCTTTTAAGCAGAGGCTTAGCTGCTGTCAGAAATGTTGTATAAGTTATTCTGGAACAGAGTTGAGATTTAGATTAGATGATCACTAAATACTCTTCCAGATCGAAGATTCTATGAATTCTGGAAAACTACGCCTACAGTTTTACTCATCAGGCATACAGACATTGAGTGGAGACTACATCAGTCATGGAACACTTGAGGGGGAACTGAGATTCCTTAACCTGAAGAAGAAAAGTCTTTGTAGAAATCCAATTGCAGATTTCAAGTATTTGAAGGGCTTTCACAGAAAACTATTTAGAATTTTTCTACTTTCTCAAGAGGACAGAATTAGGAACAGTTGATGGATGTGACATAGAATGAATGAGAAAACTGATGAATGAGCATTTTCAAGCATTTGTTATATGCCAGGCCAAGTGCTGAGGATACAAAAAGAAAGACAGGAAGAAGAAAAAAGGAAGGAAGGAAGGAAGGAAGGAAGGAAGGAAGGAAGGAAGGAAGGA
>NW_027187368.1:9869867-9900059 GCF_028583685.1 Petaurus breviceps papuanus | reverse complement strand
GGAAGGAAGGAAGGAAGGAGGAAGGAAGGAAGGAAGGAAGGAGGAAGGAAGGAAGGAAGGAAGGAAGGAAGGAAGGAAGGAAGGAAGGAAGGAAGGAAGGAAGGAAGGAAGGAAGGAAGAAAGGAAAATGGGATAGTTCCTATCCTGAAGGAACTTACATAAGGAAGATAACATATATAGCGGGGTGTTTTGGGCAAGCAGATCAGAGTGAATGATGATTGTAGTCAT
Organism: Petaurus breviceps papuanus; assembly: GCF_028583685.1. Classification (NCBI taxonomy): domain Eukaryota; kingdom Metazoa; phylum Chordata; class Mammalia; order Diprotodontia; family Petauridae; genus Petaurus; species Petaurus breviceps. Next base: position 9,899,831 of record NW_027187368.1, on the reverse strand, counting down.
GGGGCAATTGATTGACTTGTCCTTACTAAGAGTAATACTGTTGATTTTATTATTATTGTTCTCAGAGCTAGATTTGGAAAGGGAAAGAACTGGGGATGATGTGTCATAGAAATGGTTTGGCATGGCTGTGCAGAGGCCAAGCAAGATAAGATAAATGCTGGAGCCCAAGTGGCATGTCATGGAGATGGTCAGGAACTGAGAGATACTAGCTTAAAATAAGGGGAAAAAACCCAACATCCTATCCTTTAAAGCCTCAGGAACTAGAGGGTTGTCCATCGCTGGAGGATTTTAAATAGAATCTGAGTGACTAATTTTCTGATATTTTGTTAAGGTGACTTCTGAGGTACCTTCCAACTCCAAGATTCTGTGGTGCTATGATGGAATAATGTTAGATTTGAAATAGATAAAAATTAGTTCAAAGTCCTTATTTTAGTGGTGAGGGAATGAGCTCAAAATGGGACCTATGAGAAGCTCAAGTTCCTAAAATGAGTTGAAAAGACAAGGAACAATGAAAAGTATATGGTCGTTAAACAATGGATTGGTAAATTGCTTGAGGACAGGAATTGTTTCCTTTTTGTCTTTTGATTATTTTTTATTGCTCAGTATCAGAAGCAGTAGGTTTGGTATGGGGAGTAGGGGTGGGGGAAGAGAAATATGAAGGGTTTATGACTTTGCTTGTACTCTTCTAAGGAGTGACAACAGATTCTGGTGTCAATGTATAGGCTAGAACAGGATGCTGAGAGTAGAGACTGGATCAGATCCTCATTCCCAGGGGGATAAAGGAGAAATGTTGAACCTCAGCTCCACCTTGTCTCAGGAGAGTAATCTCTCTGGTGAGAGGGAAGATAAAGAACAGGCTATGGCTGCAAGACTTACCCTGAGCTCTGGCCCAGTCTGGGGATGGGAAGGGATACTTGACCCTGGCCCTGGTCCAGGCATGGAGAGCTATCCTATTAGTATCAGTAGCAGGGGACATACAGGACCTGTGTCATTGCATCTTCTACAATTCAAGGTTCTAGGCTTTGAAATGAGCCTGTTCCATAATTCTTCCACTCCACTATCCCCCCAAAAAATAATATAGTGAAAATGTTCCAGGTTATCCAGTAAACCAAGAGATTATTATGTGGGATATGAACTGACTTGCCACTCAAGGGTGGGGATGTGCTCATCCAAACCTAGGAGTTTTATGTAGACTCTCAGCATGGCCTTCCCCAAGGGGAGAAGTGTTTGAGTAGGAGAAGTAAATAAACTTTTGGAGGGCCAGGGAATGGAGATAAGGCCTCAGGCCAGCTGAAAGGCTATGCTTTCTTGGAGATATCTCTGCCTCCCCATCTGCAGGACTTGTACCTTTCCTCTCCTTGACTTCTCAGACTTTCCTGGGGGCAGGGAGTGCTGAGCTTAGAATGAGAGTTCTCCTGCAAGAGCTGAGGAGGGGGGTTCCAGTGTGTGTGGGGGGGGGCTCCTTCTCTACTCAGCTGATTCTCATGAGCCAGTAGACATGGGGATGCTGTTTTGAAAGGGTCTATGACCCCAAGGAAACTAGATTTCAACAAACTAGCTACAAGAGGGTCAAACAAGTTGTAAAGGTGCCTAGAATTTAATACATGCTCTTGGCCTCCCTTTCATCTTCAGTAAAGTAAAAAGGTTGGAAAACATTCCTTCCAATTCCAACCATCTTCTGATCTATGGACTTTGGAATCAATTTGACTCAACTTCAACCCAGTATAAGTTAAATGAGTCTTCTGTAACCTTGCCGTGGCCTTATTTTTTTTTCCTTTGTAAAAGGAAAGACAAAGAATTAATGATCCCAGAGGTCCCTTTCTACTCTGGCAATATACTTCAAGGGTTTTGAAGGGATTGGTTTTAATCCCTCTTTCGGCCCTTTATCCAGAAGCATCTATCTGTTTGCTTTAAACAACCGATGAGCATTTTAATATTTCCCATGTGTTGAGCACAATACTGATTGCTGGAGACACAATGGCAAGTGTGAGGCAATTCTTGCCCTCAAAGGATTTATAGTCTATTAGAGGAGTTCATAATGCTCACAGATTAGTATAAATAGGATATGTACAGTAAAAATATGCTATGATTGAGTAGCTGGGGATGGGGATAGATAAAGAAAGGCCTTTTGAGGGTAAATACACTTGAGATGAGGAGGTAAATTTTCCAAGAGACAGTAGGGAATGCCAAAAGCCTTCCAGGAATGAGCATTAAGCTCTTTGCAAAGGTATATAGAGAGCCTAGAAATGGAATGGCATGTACCAAGAACAGCAAGTAAGCCAGGTTGACTGGACCATAGATTCTATAAGGAGAAGTAATGTCTAATCATCCTGGAGAGGTAAGCAATCCAGATAATGAAGCTTTAAATGCCAACAGGGGCATTAAAAAAAACATTCATAGAATCCTATGTTCAGACTTCCTGTATTTTTGGAATATCAGTTGGACAGTTTACAGAGGATGATTTGGAGAGAAGAGTGACTGGATTCAGGGAGATCATTTAGGAAAACATTAATATCTATTAATATGGTCTAAGTGAGATAGAATGAGGATTTGGATTACCAGGTAGAATTGGCAAGACTTATCAACTAACGGAACATTGTGTTGAGGAAGGGAGAAGAAATAAGAGTTGACAGTGACTCTTTGTGATGGTAATGGTAATGATAATTTGAAGATCTTCCCTGACCCTTGTATTGGCAAGCTAACAGGTACTTAGCACTTTGTTTCAAGTTCATAATTGTGTCAAGTATAAGGCCCAGAACTTGTGAAGCCCACAGTAGAATGCACTTGTTGATGTAACAGGAAGGGGCAGAACAGGGAGGAGCTAATACCTTATATAAGGAAAAGCCCAAGCTGAGAGAGGCTAGAACTTCTGGGAGTGAGCAATGGGAGGATGGGCTGCTACTGTTGGAGAGAGAGAAGAGAACTGAGAACTGGGGAGAACTGAGAAGAGAAATGAGACCTGAGGACTAAACTGAGAACTGAGAAAAATCAAGAAATGAGAAGAGAGGAGAACTGGGAGGAGACATGGCTGTGGTGTCTGTTTTGATGTTACCTTGTCAGATTCATCTGCTAACAGAGGACAGTGCTGTTGTTACAGGAGCCCTGGGACCTTGCTGCTGGTTCAGAAGCCCTGAAAGAGGATTTTTTTGTTGCATGTTTACAGAAATCCTGGATGAGGGTCTTGCTGATGATTTCAGAGGTCCAGGGACTATACTGATGATTTTTGTTGATTCCTCAGACCTTGTTATTGGGTTTATGTTGATTTCACAGGCAGAAAGTGAATTGATGAGGGTGCTGGCAATGTTTATGAATGTTATTGTGGCTTTGTTAAGCTTTGTCTTCCCAGAAACAGAAACTGTGAAGGACTTGAGGTGGACTCGACACTTTGAGCTTCAGTATGGAATGGGAACTGGATAAGGACTGGGCAAAGAGCTGGACAAGGAGCTGGACAAGGAACTGGAAGCTGCCTGCCTTTGAACCCAGGTGACAGTTGTGTAGATTTGGGCAGGAGCTAGGACCATGGAAGCAGAACCATGGAAGCTGAGAGCCAGCCTCATGTCAAGATGAAAAGATCTCTTCTTAGGTGCCTGATACTGACTGAGAAGATTATGATTTACTTCACCTAGGGGTGAAGAACTTTGACCTTTGTACTTTGTGTCCATTAAGGAGACAAGCCTCCTTAAGGATGATTGAATTGAGGACTTACTAAATGATTGTGTTACTAAATGAATGTTATCTTTTGCTTAAAACTATGTGACCACTTTGATGAAAACTATGTGGCCACTTTAGTGATAAGTTGTTAAGTCATAACATTGTAAATGCTTATTTTAATTGCTGTGAATATTTTGCCTTAATTTGTTACTGAATAAATAGAGAGTTCACTATACTGTGCAATCAGAACCTTGAAGCTGTTCACAGCAGCAGTCCTCTGGAAAGCTGCTCATGCTTGGCTTTATACGCGTAGGTTTCCATCCTGAATGGCTGGGATAATCATGGTACTGTTGACAGGAATAGGGATGTTATAAGGAGGAGGAGGAATTTTAGGGAAAAATCTAATGAGATCTGTTTTGGACATGTTGAGTTTGAGAAGCTTAAGAAACATCCAAGTGGAGATGTCAAGCAAGCAGTTAGAGATGTGAGATTGAATAAAAAAGAATTTGGAATGCCTTTGCATAAAATGGTGAAGTATAGAGTCCTGGAGTAAATCAATTCACAAGGAGATAAGGCTGCTGAAGATGCAAACAAGACAAAGAAGCATTGATCCAAGAATGTGGACAAGAACTACAGCATTGTCCTGAAAATCCAGAGAGGAGAAAATATTCAGAAGGGGGAGGGGAGTAGTCAGAAGTTTCAAGAACTAAAGAGAATATTGCAAATGCCTTAGGTCTATACAATCAATGGAACTAATGAAGGGAATGAAGCTAAGAGGAGCAGGCAAGAAGAGCCCAGAGACCAGGAGGTCAGAGAAACAGTACAAGGGAACCAATGAGCAAGCATGGTGAACTTTGATCCTATGTCTCCATATTTACTTTATATTAAGTACTGGTCGAGGGAGACTATGAGCATATTTGTATTTATCATGGATAGAAGAGATGGCAGGTCTATAAACTACTGCTTCTAAATGAGTCAGGGGCTAAGATGCTGAATTTACTAGAAATATGCAACACTATGATAGTCCAGTTGGAACAGTTGTCCCAAAAGTTGTATTAGAAAATTGCAACCCCCATTTCCAACCCAGGGACAAACACAGACCTTCATATAACCTTAGAAGGTGAATCATCAGGATGATAAGAGAATAGAATGTAGGAGATGGGGGGAGAGTTTCCAAAATGGATGGAAATGGCAGAATAGTGGGAGTAAGTCCTCCTCTGCCTATCCTCTCTTCATCTCAGTTTTATCTACTTAATATGAGACTCCCCACAAAAAGGGAGTGGTAGGAAGATGGACACTGAGACTCATAATGGTGACAGGAATATGAGCTATACAATGAGACAAAGAGAAATCTAAAAGATAATATCTCATACTTAACCAGCACTTTTTGTAGGGGAAAGCAACCCCTTAATAAATGAGTCTCAGTAACTTTCTCACTCCTATGGAATGCATAGGGAACACAGTCCAATTTGGGTTATTGGTGCTAATTGAAGGGCTTAGTGCCAATGGACAATAAAATAATAAAAATCCAAAATCAATTAATTTAAAATCATTTATATTAAATTTTGGATTACATTTTCTGAATTCTTTTTGGCAGGCTTTCCCTTCAAACTACATTTTGCTTTGGTTAATAATTAACTTAGAACTGTGGAATCCTAGAGCAGGAAAGAACCATAAAGGACAGAATATTAGAATGCAAAATATTCAACTGTTTTTCAGGTAATTTAGTTTGGGGCACTGTAATCCAATTGCCTTATTTTACAAATAAGGAAACTGAGACCCAGAAAGATTAAGTGATTTACCTTTACAAAGGTAAGTGGAAGAAGGGGCGGCCAGGTGGCTCAGCAAGTAAGAGCACCGGCTCCAGTGTCGGGATGACCTGGATTGAATCCCAGGCTCAGATACTCAGCACCACACCCAGAAATAACTGGCTGTGTACAAGGTACTTAACCCCAATTGCTTTAAAAAAAAAAAAAAGGTAAGTGGAAGAGGCAGAATTTGAACCCAGGTACTTTGATTCCAATCCAGCCTGCTTTTTACTACACACTGCCTCTATTGTACCACATTGTCATCTTTATAACTTTTTAAAATAATCTTTGACACAAATTATATAACATTTACACAGAATTTACAAATTTGCAAAGGACTTTTAATGTATTACATGATACATTACATTATTGGCACCTCACAACAACCAAGAGAGGTAAGAACTCTAAATATTATTATTATTCTCATTTTCACAGTAGCATAGACCTAGAGCTAGAAGGAAATTTAGAATTCATCTAATCTACTTTAGTAATTTTGTCAATGAAAAAACTGGGGCCGCAGGGTGGCTAAGTGGCACAGTGAATAGAGCACTGGCCCTGGAATCAGGAGGACCTGAGTTCAAATCCAGGCTCAGACACTTAATACTTAATAGCCATGTGACCTTGGGCAAATCACTTAACCAATTACCCTGCCTTCCCCCCTCCAAAAAGAATTTTTTTTTAAAACTGGGGCCCAGAGAGTTGAGTGACTTCTCTAGATCCTTTGAACCGAGGCCTATTTTGTTCCAAAACCTAGCATTCCATCCATTGTATTTCAAGCACAAAATTTTAGAATCCACCATGTTAGCTCTTGAAAAAACTTCATAGATCTAACTTTTGCATTTAAAGGAAAGAGACCTGAAGAGAGGATGACTTTCCCATGGCCATAAAGAGGCAGGGCTCCTGAACACTAATCCAGTGTTGTTTTTTTCCCACCACACTGTTTCATTCCCTGAGATGATCCGTGACCCAAGGTAGTTAGGTGTGGGTTGTTTTTTTTTTTTTTTAGTACTACTTTGGTTCTAATGATACAAGTTTAGTATGCCATTAATAAATATGAGATAATTCCTTTTTTTGTACCCCCCAAAGATAGAGATAATTGGAAACTAGACTTCAAATGATTATGCATGGTAGCTTGGAATCAAACAAGAACCCTGTGTTTAAAATTCTTGAGAGAAGCCTCAAAGAATTATAAAGAACAATACCAATTGTAAGTGAAGTCAAGTTGACTTAGAGGTCCTAATAAAATGTGGATTTTTAATATGGAGTGTATGGGGGTTGGGGAGTGAAGGTAGTAAAAGGAAGTTAAAATATAGGTATAACAATGCCAGTGACAGAGGCTGTAATCTGTAGCCAAAACGAACAGTTGCTATTTCCTGAACTTGATATTTAATTTACCACCACCAGTTCTTTGAACAGGCTGGCCCCTGTACTTGGAATGTATTCTTTTCACATCTATACCTTTATGATTCTTAGCAACTGCATCGTCAATCAACTTAGGAACAATCTCTTACAGGAAAACTTTCTAGATCCTTATCATTCTTTGTGCTCTCTGTCCCCCCTCAAATTATCTTGTATATACTTACCTGTTTACATACTGGGGGTTTTTGCTAGTAGAATGCACAGCATTTGAGTGCAAAGACTGGGTTTTGTTTTATTTCATTATTTCTGTGTGCTTTAGACATCTAAGACATTAATAAATGTTTGCTGGGTTGAATTGAGTTTGGATAAATAGTTGAATTTAGATAAAGGCCATAAAGAACTTTTGCATATATTTTCCAGGTAGACTCTTTATCTAAGTTTGACAGCCATACATGAAGCCTGAGCCTATAAGGGAAAAGTAAAGTAGAAAATTCAAGATATTTTAAACTAGCTACAGTTTGAGAGAAAATGTCCTGCCATTTCATAGCTGTGTAACTTTGTCTATAAGCCTAAAACTTGTCATCTGTAAAATTAGAATAATGATGCTACTTTACCTACTTCTCAGGGACATTATGAGGAAAATGTTTTACAAATTGTGAAACATATCTAAACATGGTCTGCTATCATCATCATCATCATGATTGGTAGTATATTGGTTCAAATTAGAGTGGCATTCTTTATAATTGTGATATCGAGACTGATCTGGGAGACCCCTCTATATCATTCCCTACAAGTGGTCATCCACCATTGGCCCAAATACCTACAGGGACAAGAAAATAAAATAATATGGGTCCACATCATGTGATTAATGCCAATACCATGGCTAGCTAATTTTGTACTTGAGGTGAGAATATAAAATTATACCCACCCCATCCTAATGCTAGGACATAGTTGATATAGAAAGAAGATTCATGTTTATATATATATATATATATATATATATATACATACACATACATATATATGTATATATATTATTATTATTAAAGCCTTGTACATAATAAGTACTAAGTAAATGATAGTTGGATGGAATTGGTTTCTCTTATGTCCCTGTGCTTTGCATACCCAATGTCATTACTCTCACTTGCATTGTCCCTATTATGACTTCGATTAATGTCTGTTTTTAGTCTTGGCTGTAATAGGTCTGTGGCACAGTGGTCAATGGTGTCATGGTAGGGAACATAGGGATCCCAGACTGGGAACTGGAAGGGAGCTTGGAAGTCAGTGAGTGCCAGACCCTCATTTTATAAATGGGGCTCCAGAAAGGTTGAACAAATGAGGCTCACAAAGTTAATAAGTGTCTGGGATGGGATCAGAACTAAGGTTTTCTTAAATCATAGAATCATAGACAGAGTTTGAAGGAAACTTAGAGGTTCTCAAGTCCTATCCATTCATTTTACAGATGAGGTAACTGAAACCCAGAAGAGGTAAGTGACATGGTTAATAAGTGTCCAAGGAAAAATTTGAACTTAGGTCTATTTTGACTCCAACTCTAGTGATCTATCCACTCCACCTTGCTATCTGACTCAACAAATTTAACATTCTATCTCCTATTCCCCTGTACCTCATTTTGACTATCTTTATAAAAGATGAAACTAGCAGGGTTTTGTTTCAGCTATTTCCAGTTTTTTTTAATATATAAAAAGTCAGAAATTTTAGATTGTCTGTAGTTACTGAAACCTGAATACGTAGCAGAGCTGAGGGTGTGATGGTGTGATTGTTGTTTGGGTTTTTTTGTTTAAGATATAAAATGGCCAAGTTGTGTGGATCCTCAGTCTTCTCCAAAATAGCTCAACTTGCTTGATGTTTACCTTACCCCCAAAAGTCATAAATTAGTCTATCATTTGGGGCTAGGAGTGTGTATGCTGGGTGGCTGATCCTGGGCACACTGCCTGCACCCCACCCCATCTTTGAAGAAGACGTGGACAGGGTGGAAGGGTGCAGCCCATTGTGGTATACCTCAGCTTACCATCATGTCTAGCTCTGACAACCACCAAAGGTTAAAATAATGTTAATAAAAACTTAATGAACTTTAAGAAACTTCAGAGTCATTCCAGGGCAACACAAATCCAACATGAAGGTTTGGGGTCAGTTCTTGTTGGCTGGAGTTGTTTCTTCTTTCTCTGTAATATGGGCACATTTTACTGGTCTGTGACACACAGGCTACAAAGCTGTTGGCAACCATGGACAACTTTGATGGGCATTTTGCCTGCCTGAGAAATACAAAATCAGGCCAATTATTAGTTCATGACCTGCATGTTCTCCATCTGCTCATTTGCAGTTTGCTGGTCTTCTGCATGTCCCTGTAAAGTTGTTAGGACTGCAGACACAAAATTCCCACCCTGGCTTCTTGTCATGCTCCTGTGATCTAGGCTGATTAAAACCACATTGGATAAAGTGCAAGGACAGAAACACCCAGTTCCTGAAGGGAAAGTGTCAAAAGGGACATGAAAGATTAGGTGGCTCACTCTGGATTAGGAGACCCTCTGCTTGCTTCAGAATTGGACTGGTTGGAATTCTTCCTGAAGCTGAAAGTACAAGGAATGTGACATGAGTCATGGGAATGTTTTCTGATGAAGTAGTTAAAGCTCCCAATATCTTTATGCAAACCCAAGCCTTTCTTCTCCCCAATTCCCCTTAAAGTGAGCCAGTGCTCCCATATCCTGCTTTCTATCAATTTGAGGAGGGGAGGAGGCAGGGCAGAGGGACATCCCTCTTTGGAGAAAGGTTAAAGAGATTGAATTATGAAACTAGAATGGCTGAAGGACCCACGTAGCACACAACTGGAAAAGGACTAAAGGAAAGGAACGAGAAAGCTTGCATAAGTGTTAGAAAGGAGGTCGTGGGAGATATCATTGAGGTTGATAAGGACAATTTGAAGTAGAATCCAAAGAAAAGGTAAAATGGCAAAGTTTCCCATGCTTACGTGGTATGGGACAGTCATGGATTGTGCCATCACACAGAGAGGGTCCCAGTCTTCAGTTCTGTCTCAACAGCATGTGATTGTGATGTGAGACGATGAGTCCCTTTTTTGTAGGTCCCATTCATTCATTCACTCATTCATTCATTAATTCAATGAAACAAACATTTCTTAAGTATGCACTTTATGCATTGTGTAGAATGGTAGATCTAGATGGAACCTTAGAGGCTATTTTACAAATGAGGAAAATGAAACACAGGGAAATTAAGTGAGTTGTTAGTGGTTCCACAGATAGTATCAGAGATAAAATTTGAACCCAAGTCCTGTGTAACAGAGTATTTCTACAGTTCTTTCTACTGTATTGCATTGCCTTCTAGATAAGGCATGGTCCCAGGCTGCAGGGAGTTTACAGTCATGCAGAATAGCCACAACAAATCTAACAAACTACATTTCTTAGACAGTGCAGTGTGGCTTCCATCAGACAAGGACAGCAAGTGGAAAGTGGAAGAATCCACAATGTTAACTAGTATTTTTTTTTAAGTAGGAAATAGGAAAATTACAGATGACTCTCCTTTATGGGGCCCTCTTCTCCAAACAATAGGAGATGGTCTACAGGGGAGTGAATGGGACTCTTTGGCATTCTAAGTCAGTCTGTTGACACCCATAGAACAATGATCATGATCACTTCTGATAAAATTGGAATGTGTTGCTGTTCTGCCTTTATGCCCCCCTCCCCCCCTCTTTGGCTGTTTTCCACTGTAACAGAAGGAGATTTTCACAGAGAGTGAACGAAAGAGAAAAAAACACAGCACTCTACTGCCAAAATGGTGAAATTTATCTGCCAAAAAACCGGCAACTTTTCACCAGGGGCAAACATGTGACTTTTTTTCCCCTTCTTCCCCAGGATGGAATTGTGCTGTCACAGCAGAAATCAATCTCCTTTCTTTGGAAATTAGCTATACTTCGCTCTTGACCGATCTGGTGAAAATTGCAGAGTCTCAGTCCTTGCATGCAAAAGCTGGAAAGAACAGAGGTTTCTTTTCATTTTCCACCTGTCTCTTCACTTGCCAGTTTACAAGAAACTCCATAAAGTCACAATGAATGAAAAACTGGCCAAAGATCAGATTACGTAGCCTGGTGTCTGCTGTACCAAATCTTGTCAGATAACGATGGTTTATTGCGGCTGAGAACTTTGCAATGGTACATGTCCTTCCTCTCATAGCTCTGAGTCCTAGCCCTCCACTCATAACCTCCAACCCTCCTTCCTCCATCCCTTCATGTCTCCCTGTATATTTTCATGCAACAAAACTTCTCTGATCAGAGTTACTTTGAATTGAATTCCCTTGCATGCCTTAGTACCAGAATATGAATGCAAATAAATGGGCCACCACGTGTTTTGCAGTCAGTCTTTGACAATGAGACACTAGTAAACTTTGGGTGCTATATAAGGCAGTTAAATATAGATCTCCTAGATTATCAGAGTTGGAAGGGACCCTGGAAACCATCCTGTCCAATCACCTCATTTTACAGAGGAGAAAACTCGGGTAAAGAGATGTCAAATGGCTAACCCAAATTCATATACCTAATGAAATGATAACGACAATATTAGAGAATGAATTTCTTATATGTAGTCCTCTTTTCTCTTCACCATATAAGACATCGGATTCTACTTTGCTACCATTAGGAATGGCAAGTTTTTTTTTAATGTTGTAATGAACAGATATTGGAAGATTTAAGTCAAATAAAGAAGCATTTATTAAATGCTTGCTGTATGCCAAGTAATGTGCTTGCTATGCACTGGTGGTTCAAAGTTGAAGTCCCTGACTTCAAGGAGCTCACAAACTAATGGGAGAAGCAACATGCAAACAACTACATATGAACAAAATATATACAAGATAGATAGATATTTAGATACACACATACACGTACACATACTCACACACACACATACACAAGATAGCAGTCTCAGAGGGAAGGCACAGGAAGTACACTGGTAAATATTTAACAACCAGATCTCCAGAAAACAAAATGTACACAGAACACATTTTTAAGGTTAATGTACTTTATTAACATCTTTTCCTCCATTACTTGCCTAACTTTGGACAATCAACAAAACAATAAATCAAGATCCAATTTGTAGCATTTGCCCATTTCTGAGGTGCAAATGCTTTCACTGATAATTTAACAATCAGCTTTCCTGAGCTGCTTTAAGACGGCCTCCATACACCCCTGAATAAGATTGACATTTAAGGGAATTTGGAAAGATTTCTCACAGAAGATGGAATTTTAGCTGATACTTGAAGGAAGCTAGAGAAACCAAGAAGCAAAGGAGGGGAAGCTAGAGAAACTAAGAAGCAAAGATGAGGAGGGAAAACATTCTAACTGGCCAATAAAAATACATGGTCAAGAGATGGAGTTTCTTATCCAGAGTATGCACAAAACTAGCCATTCCAGTTGTGGCCTTGGTTAAGCTACATCTCCTCTGTGATTTGATGCCTCCTCATGTCCATGTTGTACAAGATGACTTCCAATATCAAATGAAATCCCAAATTCTGATTCTAAGATCCCAATTTTAGGCAGAGTAAGGGTAAAGAAGAAAGCCAGAAAGTGGAAGAACCTGGATCACCAACAGGAGGAACCACAATGGTCATAATAGGAGGGGGGGGGGAAGGGGAAAAAAAGGGGGGAGGAGGAGGAGGAAGAGGAGGAGAGAAGGAGGAGGAAGAAGAGGAAGAGAGAAGGAGGAGGAAGAAGAGGAGGAGGAGAAGGAGGAAGAGGAGGAGGAAGAGGAAGAGGAGGAGGAACAGTATTGGCAGCTGCCTAACATTTGTATTATTCTTCACTGCTGTCAGAGATCCTTCCCAAATATTGTTTCACCTGATCCTAGGGACAGCACTATGGGGTAAGGAGGGCAGCTTTTGTCCCTATTTAATGGATAAGAAAATGAAGGCTCTGGGATACTAATTGACTTGCCCAAGTGTTAGCCTAACAAGTAAAGAAGAGCCAGCACTTTAGCTTGGGTCTTTAGACTTTCGGCTCAGTGGTCCTGCTACATCACAGCCTTTGTCTGTATTGTGTTATTGTACCTCAACAAGATTATGTACTCTTTAAGAACAGAAAAAGGACTAGAAAAGGACTTGAAAATTTTCTAAGCCCTTAATGAATACTGAATTTTCATGGAGTTCATAGAATCATAGTATCATATATTTAGAGTAGAAAGAGAGATTAGAGATAATCTAGTCCAATTTTCTCACTTTACAGACAAGGAAACTGAGGTACAAGAAGGTTGAGTGACTTACCTGATCAGAGGTAGACCTAGGATTTGAACCCAAGCCTATCCCTAAAAGAAAAGCTTTCAACTTGTCTTGTCAGGACTGACCATCTTACCAGGCCATCTACTCCCAAACATTCATCCTCATCCTCTTCTCGCCAAACCCAGGATTCTGCCCCTGGTTCCCTTGACCCTGATAGAGAGAGCTTCCGCTTCATCGTGCCTTCATACAGCTTCCCAAACTTCTCTTCATCATGTTCCCATAAAGGTTCCCCTGCCCTGCTCTATCACATTTCTAGCACTCTTTTATATAGTCTTCCCCATTAGAATAAAAGCTCCTTGAGGACAGAGTTTCCCTTACTTGCTTGTATATGTACCCTGAGCAGTTAGCACAGGGACTAGACCATAGTAAGTGCTCAATAAAATAAATTCTCATTCTCTCTCTCTCTCTCTCTCTCTCTCTCTCTCTCTCTCTCTTTTTCTCTCTCTCTCTCTCTCTCTTTCCTTCCACTATACCACACTATATAAATAAAAGTCAAATTGATTTAACTTTCTGTTTCATTAACCGCTACCTCTCAGATTATAAATATGGAGGGAGGAGGGAGGGAATGAACATCTATATAGCACTTACAATGTGCCAAGCACTGTGTTAAGAACTTTATAAATATTATCTCATGATTTTCACAACTTTGCAAGGTAGGTGCTATTTTTATCCCCATTTTGTAATTGAGGGAACTAAGGCAAACAGGGCTTCAGTGACTTGTCCAAGGTCATACAACTTTTTCCTTAAGGAAGAGATCCAGAGATCTGTGGAGATATTCAGCCTACAATACAATGTTCCTGCTGTGATTTTTCAAGTGAAATTTTGGCATCATGTGGGCACCTAAAAAGTCTCCAACTTATTCCTTTGACTACTGGTTCAGTTAACTCGACAACTGGATTGATCTTTAGAAGATGATTTATATACTTGAAAATAGATAATTAGTTATAACATCAGAAACACAATTCAAAAGGGGCCTTGATTATAGTTGTGTGACTCCCTAAAATACCATTCCACCAAGAGATAACACAATCCTGTCTTCCTGACTTTCTGTGTCACTCAGCTTCATCATTCTCTACATCATCTCTCCCCTGCTTTAGGGGTTAGCCAAATAAAATAGAGTACATTGTAGGCATTTCTGATTGTGACATACAGCCACTTGTGATGTAGACAGACAGGAATCAGGGAAAGAGGCCCAGTATCAGAGGCTTTGCCCATAAAGCTTTGTTACAGGCTGTACCTTGGCTTAAGTGCCCATAAATCCCATTAAAAATCATTTAAATTATAGGGACTCCAGAAATAGCTCTAACTGAATGATGATCAAATATTTAGTTCCACAGTAGAGCATGTCTGTGGATCCTGGCAGGTTGTTGGAAAAAAAGTCCTGTTTAGTTAGATCATCTTTAACTTGGATAACTGTTAAATTCGTAAATTAAAAGTATATGAACAGGACTGGGAACATTTTGAAGTCAAAGATTTATGGTTTGGAGGTTCAAACTGTTCCAGTTCTTAAAACGTGCTGGTATATTTTCCTAGAACATGGGACGTTACTTGAGCTGCTCTAGTAGCAACAGGATTTTTTTCCACCCCCCCCCTCCATACACACACACTTATACTCGACCCTTCCTCCTTCCTACGATCATTGATCCTGTCTCATAGTACCCTGAGTTCCTCAGGCAGGAGGGAGCCATTACTAATATGGGAAAGACAATAGAGAGGAAAGAATCATGACAAGTTACAAAAGAAAGCAAACTGATTGAGTTAGTCCCCAAACAGCAACAATCAAAAGGGAAATGAAGATGACAAAGAACAATGGAGAATATTCAGTGTAGCCACACAGAGTGGATAGAGCACTAAAGTCAGAAATCTGGTTCAACTCCTGCCCCAGATACTTACACTAGCTATGTGACGCTAGACTAGTCACTAAGACTTTCTCTGCCTTTTTTTCTTCATCTGTAAACTGAAAGGACTGGACCTGAGGGCCTCAAACTTAAAATCAACAGTTTCATAATTCTTTAAGAATATGAAAAAAATAACCTTTGAGATTTAATTCAATTAAAAAATACTAAATATATAGTAAGTGCAAGGTCTAGTGTGATCAATCTCAAGACAAAATAAGAAAAAACAACACAAGACAATTCCTGTCATCAAAGAACTTACAGTCTATTAATGGAATTATGGCATGTACACACACCTATACACAAAAATATGATACAAAGTAGAATTTAATTTTTTAAAAGGAGAGGTCTAAATAATGTGATTTTAAAAATTGAGGAGGAAGAGGTTGTTTTCACCTGGAATCACGAAGGGAGGCTTCATAGACAACTTGGTTCTTGGGCCAGGCCTTGAAAGAATAGAATGTCTATAGGTAGAGATGTGGAGGAAGTCTATTTCAGGCAAGAGGGACATAGGGTTCATGCAAAAACCTAGTGAATGAAGAATGTTGAATAAAATTGAGGAATGACTAAAAGAGATGTGATAAGGTATATGAAGGGGAATGATGAGATAAGTCTATAAAGGTAAGATTCATTAAGGTATTTTTTAGTAAAAAAAAAAATAAAAAGGTGGCCTACCCATCCTTAAAGGGACAGATGAAATGCCTTCTCCTCTGTGGAAACTTCTCTGATCCCCTTCCTTCTCCCAATACCTTAAATCTCAACTGGAAACCATCTCTCCCTCATCAATTCTCATGTACTTTTTATTCCTCTTATCTACTTGGAATATTATAATTTATATCATAGACATCTGATGAATGTCTTCTGTCACCCACTGTATTGTAGCAACTTAAAGGTAGAGATTGGGTTATAGTGATAATTCTGTCTCCATACAGTACCTATTACTACCTAGAACATGGGTTCTTACCCTTTGTCCCTTTGGCAGTCTGATAAAGCATGTGGACCCCCTTCTCAGAATTATGCTTTTAAATGTGTAAATTAAAATGTGTTAAATTATGAAGGAAACTAAGTATATTGAAATAAAAAATGTATTTTCTCATCCAAGTTCATGAATTACTTGAAATCTATCCGCAGACCTCTAAGGGGTCCATTAACCCTAGGTTAAGAAATTTTTATTAGAACATTGTACAAGTGTTTGTTGAATGTTAAATAAATCACCTCTGGGGTGTTCTCAAATCGAATAAATAATTATCCATCATGTGATATTTCTCAAGTGCCAAATTAATCTTCCCTGAAGTGGCACTTTCATTATATTACTTTCCTTAGAAGGCTTTTCTTGACCAAGAGAATCCAATATTCAAATTTCTCCATGGTCTGATTCCACCCAACATTTTCAGACTCATCTTCCACTATGCATATTACTGCCCTAACCTGAACAGTTATTCATGATCCCTAAAATATGCGACGTTCATATCCCAATTCCTATCCTTTTCTTGTGTTCTTCCCCCTAGCTCAGAAGCCTTCCCTCCTTCCCTCAAGGAAGTGGTACCTACCAAGAAAAACCCATGTCACGAGGACTTCTCTAAATCATTCATTTTTCTTGATGATTTCGGCATGGAATTATGGAATCCCTTGTGCTATTAATTGAATGAATGGCTACTTGTCAGGGATGTTGCAACAATATTCATGATGTGGGTAGAAGCTGGGCTTGACGCCCTCTAAGGTCCCTTCCAACTATGTAATTCTATGATCTTAGGGGACTTCCAGCCAAGATGGATGCCTGAATAGAGGCAGGCTGCCCAACTCCACAAATAAACTATAGTAAAACCAGAAAATTTTACCAAACTGAAAAATGATCAAGAAATTCAATAAGAAACTACAGTGACTTCTTCCACTGTGAAACTGCATAAAAAGTCAACCAGAAATCCATAGGAGAGTGCCACCATGAGAGCCAGTGCCCAAAAGGACAGCTAAGCCAGAAGATTCCCAAAGCAAGCAGAAATGAGTCAGTGACTTATGTAGCCAATAGGGTCCTGTGTCTATAGGCAGTAAGAGTCAATCCAACTTCACACCCTGAGAAAGTCCTAGGAATGTGAGAAAGCCCAAGGTGGGGACCTCTGGGGAAAAGAAATTATCAGCATATCGATGCTGCACAGTGCTCAGACTTGGACAGTGTTGGTATCCAGGAACTGTTAGGTTAGGTCCCAAGAAGTCCCTGTCCTGAGAAGCCATAAAAGGCCCTGAAGTTCTAGAACTTTGAATCTCAAAGATCATGGTGGCATAATCCTGAGAGACATAGATTAACCCAATAACTCAAGTGACCCAGGTAAAGATCAAACAGGCCTGACTGCCCTACTCCAAAGGGCATCTGGGGGAAGAACCTGGCCCTAGCATAAAGCCATAGTTCAGGAACTAAGATTGGAGAGATGGGAGAAAAGCAAGAATACATTAACCAATATGTAAAATTGATGTAGATCTAACTATTGACAAAAAGAAAGAATAAACAACTGTAAGCAGAGACTCCAAGGGGGGAAAAATGAATTCTCTATGGAGACTACATGAGTATCTAGAAGAATTGAAACAAGAGATTTAAATTAAATAAAAGCTCTTGAAGAAATAATTGGAAGAAATATAAATAGTTTAGAAGAGAAAGTGACAAATCTTAGCCAAGAAATGGACTCTCTGAAAATTAGAAAATACAAAATAGAAATCAATTATTCCATAAAACAGCAAGAAATACTAAAATAAAATCAAAATATTGAAAATACACAAGAAAATCTAAGATATCTGATATCAAAAATAGTTAGCCAGGAAAACAAGACAGGAAAGGTAATTTTAGAATGGTTGGACTCTTCAAAAACCATGATAAAAGAGCCCTGGACGCTATATTTCACGAAGTCATAAAGGAAAGATGCCCAGATCTATTAGAACCAGAGATCAAAGTGAAAATTTTCTTTCAGGAACATAATCAAAATCCAGAGTTCCCATGTCAAAGAAAAAATACTGTAAGAATTTTATGCACCAAGGAACAATAGTCAATATCATACAAGCTCTGAAAGCTTCTACATAAATGAAAAATAATCTTGGAATATGATATTCCAAAGGGCAAAAGGTGTCAGCTTGTAACCAAGAATAATTTTCCCTGAAAAGCTAAGTATAATTCTAAAGGAGAAAAATGGAATAGATATTTTCAAGCATTTCTGAGGAAAAGAAAAGAACTGGGTAGGAACTTTGAAATGAAAACAAAAGAGTCAAATTTGTCAAAAGATAAATTTATTAAAGCAATTGGAGGGGCTATATGATGATATCATATTAGCAATCTAATAAGGTGGAAAGGAGCAAGTTTCCCTTCAGAAGCTTCATGTTTTCAAAAGGGCATTGAGAAAATTAAATAAGAAAACAGAGAATGAGTGAATTGGTTTTGTTCTGAGGGTTTTAAGAAGGGAAAGTGAAGGGATGATTAAAAACATGCACTGGGGTAGAAAAGAGGAAGGAGATAGGATTTGCTATTTTGCAACTTGGACACAGGATAAAGAGATTATACAAACATGGAGGAAGGGATGGTGAAAGATAGACAGATTAGTATAGCATTTATTAAATGCTTACTATTTATCTGACATTATACTAAGAACCAAAGATACAAAAATAAGCAAAAAAGACATTGCTTACCTTAAAAAGCTAATGAAGAAAGAAAAGGACATGAAAAGAGAGCTAGAAAGTAGAGGAGTGTGAAAATGTAAAGACTGCTGGGTGGGCAATGGAAAAGTCTGGGGAATGAGAAATGGAGCCATTTGTGAAATGAACACAGCCTAGGTATATTTTTAATATGGCAGTACAAACCAGAGAGCTCCTATTCAGAAGAGAGGGATATAGGGCAGAAGATCAGACATCATTTATCGAAAATGGACAAAGGAGGATTAAATACATACACAAACACATAGAGATTGGTTAAGAAATAAACGAAAGTCTACAGAATAATTAGGGATAGAGAGGGATGGGGCTTTAAAGGAAGGACAATACCCAGGAGGAATAGCTAAAAGCAAACAAACTTACTGATCTTGAATAGGAGGGAGGGAAGGAAGGAAGGAAGGAAGGAAGGAAGGAAGGAAGGAAGGAAGGAAGGAAGGAAGGAAGGAAGGAAGGAAGGAAAGAGAAAGAAAGAAAGAAAGAAAGAAAGAAAGAAAGAAAGAAAGAAAGAAAGAAAGAAAGAAAGAAAGAAAGAAAGAAAGAAAGAAAGAAAGGAAGGAAGGAAGGAAGGAAGGAAGGAAGGAAGAAAGAAAGAAAGAAAGAAAGAAAGAAAGAAAGAAAGAAAGAAAGAAAGAAAGAAAGAAAGAAAGAAAGAAAGAAAGAAAGAAAGAAAGAAAGAAAGGAAGGAAGGAAGGAAGGAAGGAAGGAAGGAAGGAAGAAAGAAAGAAAGAAAGAAAGAAAGAAAGAAAGAAAGAAAGAAAAAAAAGAAAGACTCTAAGGAGGTGCCTATCAGATGGGGAATGGTTGACCCAATTTTGATTATATGAATGCAATTATGTTTTACTATGCTATTAAATAAGAAAAAAAAAGGGGAAGGCGGAGGCAATATGGTAAAGTAAAAGCAGGGACTTGCTTGAGATCTTCCCCTAAACCCTCCAAATACCTATAAAAAAAATGACTATAAACAAATTCTAGAGCAGCAGAACCCACAAAATGATGGAGTGAAACAAATTTCCAGCCCAAGACAAACACTCACAGACCAGAGCACAGACCAGGAGAGGAGCAGACACCTTTCCTTTGATCATACTACCTTGGAAGAACTGAAAATTTACATGTCCCTAGAAATATCTCTGAAAATAGCTGCATAAAACCCATAAACAGTCTATTGAACCAGCCTGAGCAAAGAGTACAGCCCAGAATGGGCTGCACTGGCACAGACAGGGCCAGAGTAGGTCTCAGAGAAATGAATCAGAGGCAGCTAAGGTGGTTTTTCAGACTTCTCAACCCACAAACACCAAAGACAACTTAGAAGGTCAGTAGGAAAGGTCTGTCAGACCTGGGCAAGAGAGGAGCATGATCTGGCCCCAGCCCCAGGGCAGTAGCACTGGAGGCAGCAGCAGGTGTGGCTGTTTCCAGAGCTCTTGGTTCCCAGATGGTAGAGGGATGGAGTAGTTGATCTAAAGGGGATTACAAGGGGTCTCTTTGTTGGTGCTGAGACAGAATTCTCTTGCTTTGCCCACACTTATATCTGAATTGCAGTCCTGGATGGCAGTCCTGGGGTGAGGAGAAACACTGGTGTGGCAGATTGTGGCAGTGGTGGAAAGGGAATCCTCCCCACAGTTCCAAGACAGAAAAGAGTGCTTGTGGTCACTCACAGACCAGGGCACAGATGAGGAGAGGAGTAAACACCTTTCCTTTGATCATACTACCTTAGAAAAACTGAAAATTTACATGTCCCTAGAAATATCTCTGAAAATAGCTGCACAAAACCCCCGAAGCAGAGTCCTATCTTAACAAAGAATTAAGAAGTCAAGTAGGGGCGGCTAGGTGGCGCAGTGAGTAAAGCACTGGCCCCGGAGTCAGGAGGACTGGAGTTCGGTTCTGGCCTCAGACACTTAACACCCATACACACACACACACACACACAAACTAGACATGTAACCTTGGGCAAGTTACTTAACCCCAATTGCCCTCCAAAAAAGCAAAAAAAAAAAAAACCAAAACAAAGCAAAACAACAACAAAAACAAAACCAAGTCAAATAATTGACTGGGAAAATGAGAAAACAGCAGAAAAAAAATCCGACTATAGAATTATACTTTGGTGACAAAGGTGATCAAAACATACAACCAAAAGACAACAAATTCAAAGCTCCTACATCCAAAGCCTCCAAGAAAATTATGAATTGGTCACAGATCATGAAAGAACTCAAAAAGGATTTTGAAAATCAAGTAAGAAAAGAAGAAAAATTGGGAAGAGGAATGAGAGTGATGCAAGAAAATCATGAAAAAATGAGTCAACAGCTTGCTAAAGGAGACCCTCAAAAATGCTCAAAAAATAAAACCTTAAGAAATAGACTAACCCCCAAAAAAGAGGTCCAAAAAGTCAATAAGGAGAAGAATGCCTTAAAAAGCAGACTTGGCCATATGGAAAAGGAGATGCAAAAGCTCACTGAAGAAAATAATTCCTTAAAAATTAGAATGAAGCAAATGGAAGCTAATGACTCTATGAGAAAGCAAGAAATTATTTAAAAAGAAAAATACAAGAAAATATGAAATATCTCATTGGAAAAACAACTGACCTGGAAAATAGATCCAAGAGAAAGAATTTAAAAATTATTGGAATACCTGAAAGTGTTGATCAAAAAAGAGCCTAAGGGGCAGCCAGGTGGCTCAGCGAGTAAGAGCACCAGCTCTAGTGTCGGGATGACCTGGGGATCAAATCTGGGCTCAGATACTTAGCACCACACCCAGAAATAACTGGCCATGTAAACTTGAGCAAGTTACTTAACCCCAATTGCTTTAAAAAAAAAAAAAAAAGAGCGTAGACATCATCTTTCAAGAAATTTTCAAGGAAAACTTCCCTGATGTTCTAGAATCAGAAGGTAAAGAAGAAATTGAAAGAATACACCAATTACCTGCTGAAAGAAATCCCAAAAGGAAAACTCTTAGGAATATTGTAGCCAAATTCTAGAGTTCTCAGGTCAGGGAGAATATTGTAAGTGTCCATCAAGAAACATTCAAGTATTTTGGAAACATAACACAGGATTTAGCATCTTCTACATTAAGGATCAGAGGGCTTGGAATATGATATTCCAGAGGTCAAATGAGCTGGACTTAAAACCAAGAAACACCTACCAAGCAAAACTGAGTATAATCCTTCAGGGGAAAAAAATGAATATTCAATAAAATAGAGGACTTTTAAGCATTCTTGATAAAAAGACCAGAGCTGAATAGGAAATTTGACTTTCAAATACAAGAATCAAGAGACACATGAAAAGGGAATGGAAGCATGAACTTTTCTAAGCTCCTTCATTAATTCCCATCACTAGCCTTTAAAAAGTGAATCTGAATGGATTTTAGAGTGACAGAATCCATTGGGAGATGGAGCATGGCAGATTCCCAACCCAGGAAAGTGCCCATGTAGGTCTGGGCAGGGGGAGTATGGAGCATAGAGCAGGTGGGGTCTGCAGCAGCACAGACCTGAGAGCAGACTATAGCAGAGTGAGAGCAAGCCCAAGCCAGTGGATTCACCCACCCCAAGGGCAATTCACAGACATCTCATCAAAGGATGGAGGACTGGTTGGAGCCAGGTAAGAGAAAGTGCAGGGCCCTAAGTGGGAGCAGCTTCTCCTGGGGCTATCAGCCCACAGCCTGTATATTTAAAAATCACCTTTCTGAACTTCTGGGAGCCAAGATGGTGGAGTAAATCTTAGCTGTTCTGATTCCCCCTCAATGACCCAGAAAACCCAGAGAGAAATGTCCCACCCAGTGTAAAATCCTGAAATAGTGGAAACAGCCTCAGGCTTGATAGTCTTAGAGGAAGGGTGCAACTGAAGCAGTACTGAGTCTGGAGTGAAGGGTGGGAGGCATCCCAATAAGCCCCACCTCCGCTGACCAGCAGGAGATCCCAAACCCCAGGGGAGGGGGGGTGGGGGAGTGGAGTCAGCAAGCCTTAACACCAGAAGTCAGGTGTGCCCAGAAGCCAGGGGAATCTGTAGACACCACTGCTGCTGGCCACCAGCTGCAGGGCCTGCCTGAACTGTAGCCCAGGGACACAGAGGTAGAAACCTGAAGTGGCCAGATCACCCCTCCCCTACAGGTTACTCTGTGAGCCTCAGGGTAACTCAGGGGAAACACTGAGAGTCCTGGCCTTGGCCTCAGTCTAGACACCCAGAGGCTACAGAACACAAAGTCAACAATCAGGCCCTTAGCTCCCAGCCTGAGAAGCACAGTCAGGAAATAGGCAATCACAATGAGTAAGAAGGAAGTTGAGAAATCAAAAGCAAGAAAAACTATCCAATCTTATTATAGTGAGCAAGAACAACCAAATACAGAGGACAACATGGTCTCTATACTCACACCTGAGACCACAGAAGTAAATATGAACTGGTCTCAAGCCCAAAAAACATTCTTGGAGGAGCTCAAGAAAGATTTTAAAAGCCAAATTAGAGAGGTAGAAGATAAATTTAAATCTACAGTGACCAAATTGGGGAAAAAAATAAAAACAACCTCACTGAAGAAAACAAATCCTTAAAAAGTAAAATTTGTGAACTGGGATGGGAGGTTAAAAATCTAACTGGAGAAAATACCTCCCTAAAAATGAAATCTGAATATATGGAAAAGGAGCTTCAAAAACTATCTGAGGAAAGTAATTCACTAAAAATTAGAATCAATCAAATCAAAGCTAAGGATTCTATGATGCATCAAGAGTCAGTCAAACAAAACGTGAAGATAGAAAAATTAGAAGAAAGGGTAAAATATCTTGCTGGAAAAACAACTGACCTGGAGAACAGATCCAGGAGAGATAACCTAAGAATTATTGGTCTACCAGAAAGCCATGATGAAAAAAGCATCCTGGACAACATCCTCCAAGAGATTGTCAAAGAAAACTGCCCTGAGGTCCTAGAATCAGAGGGTAAAGTAGTTATCCAAAGAATTCACCAGACTCCTCCTAAAAGAGATCCCAAATTGAAAACTCCAAGAAATATAGAAGCCAGATTCCAGAATTACAAGGTTAAGGAGAAAATATTGCAGCCAAAAAGAAACAATTCAAATATCATGGAACTACAGTCAGGATTACACAGGACCTAGCAGTTTCTACATTAAAAGATCAGAGGGATTGGAATTTGATATTTCGTGAGGCAAAAGAGCTAGGACTACAACCAAGAATCAAAAATCAGGCAAAATTGAGCATAATCTTTCAGGCAAGGAGCTGGTCATTTGATGAAAATAAGGGACTTCCAGACTTTCCTGATGAAAAAGCCAGAGCTCAGTGGAAAATCTGGCCTCCAAATACAAGACTCAAGAGAGACATAAAAAGGTAATCAAGGAAAACACATGCACGTGTGCGCGCACACACACACACACACACACACACACAACTTGTGATTCAATAAAAGCAAAATGTTTACATCCCTATATGAGAAGCTGATACATGTCAATATTGAAATTTATATAATTATTGTGACATTTAAAAAAAAGATATACATAGATAGAGGGTGTGGGTATAAATGAACTAATAACAAGTCTTATTAAGGGCTACAAAGGGACTGTAATTGGAGAAAAGGAAAGGATGAGGCAGAAAAAGGTAAATTATGCCACACAAAGAGGCATAAAAACATACTATAGTAGAGGGAAAGAAAGGAGGGAGATGAACATCATATAAACTTTATTCTCATTGGTTCTGGTTCAAAGAGAGAACAACATAATCAGTTAAGTTTAGGATTCTAATATGAAAAAAAATACAAAAACTCATAATAGAGGGAAAGGAGGGAGGGAGAGGAGCATTGTATAAAATTTACATCGGTTTGAGTTCAAGGAGGGAATAACATACTCTGTTAAGTATAAAAATTGATTGTGCCCTACAGGTAGTAGGAGGGGTAAGGGGACTTAAAAGGGGGGGGAGATGTAGAAGGGAGGGAAATAGTAGTAAGGAGAAAAGGTAGATATAGGGGGTAGCACATCCATCCCTATTAAAAACACTAGAAAGTAAAGAAATAGATTGAGTCTTCCTTAAAATAATAGGTAGCATCTATTTAAAGCCATAAGTAAGTATTAGGTGTAATGGGGATAAGCTAAAAGCATTTCCAATAAGATCAGGGGTGAAACAAGGATGTCCACTATCACCCCTCTTATTCAATCTGGTACTAGAAGTGTTAGCAGTAGCAATTAGAGAAGAAAAAGAAATCAAAGTAATCAAATTAGGCAAAGAAGAGACTAAGCTGTAATTCTTTGCAAAGATATGATGATATATTTAGAGAATCCTAGAGAATCAAGTAAAAAACTACTTAAAACAATAAATAAATTAGGCAAAGTTGCAGTATATAAAATAAACCCACATAAATCCTTGGCATTCCTTGGCATTCCTATATATTTCTAACAAAATCCAACAGCAAGAGATAGAAAGAAATACCATTTAAAGTTACTGTGGACATCATAAAATATTTGGGAATCTACCTGCCCAAACAAACCCAGGACCTATATGAACACAACTACAAAACACTTTTCACACAAACAAAGTCAGATCTAACTAATTGGAAAAACATCAGTTGCTCATGGCTGGGTTGAGCTAATATAATAAAAATGACAATTTTACCTAAATTAAATTACATATTTAATGCTATGCCAATCAATTTACGAAAAAATTTCTTTATAGAGCTAGAAAAAAGAGTAACAAAATTCATTTGGAAGAACAAAAGTTCCAGAATATCATGGAAATTAATGAAAAGAAATGCTAGGGAAGGTGGCCTAGACATACCAGATTTTAATCTGTATTATAAAGCAGCAGTCATCAAAACTATTTGGTACTGGCTGAGGAATAGAGTAGTGGATCAATGGAATATATTGGATACATGAGACTCAGCGGTCAATGACTATATTAATCTGTTTGATAAACCCAAAGACCCCAGTTTTTGGGATAAGAACTCACTATTTGACAAAAACTGCTGGAAAAACTGGAATATAGTATGACAGAAATTGGACATAGACTAATATCTAACACCATATGCCAAAATCAAGTCGAAATGGGTGCATGATCTAGGTATAAAGGCTGAGACTGTAAGCAATCTGGGAAAACAAGGAATAGTTTACCTGGAAGATTTATGGAGAAGGCAAGATTTTATGACAAAATATGAGTTAGAGAGCATTATAAAATGCAAAATGGATAATTTTGATTACATCAAATTGAAAAATTTCTATACAAACAAAGCCAATGTAACCAAGATTAAGAGGGAAGTGGAAAATTGGGAAAGAATTTTTACAACCAGTATCTCCGATAAAGGCCTCATTTCTAAAATATACAGAGAATTGAGTCAAATCTATAAGAATACAAGTCATTCCCCTATTGATATATGGTCAACGGATATGAACAGGCAGTTTTCAAAGGTAGAAATTAAAGATATCTATAAGCATATGAACAAA
The DNA here is from genome assembly GCF_028583685.1 of Petaurus breviceps papuanus. Lineage (NCBI taxonomy): Eukaryota > Metazoa > Chordata > Mammalia > Diprotodontia > Petauridae > Petaurus > Petaurus breviceps. The sequence goes on along the minus strand of NW_027187368.1, from coordinate 9,873,721 downwards.
TGCTCTAAATCACTGGTACCACATGTCACTGGTCAGATTGGCTAAGATGATAAAACAGGAAAATGATAAATGCTGGAGAGGATGTGGAAAAATTGGAACACTAATGCATTTCTGGTGGAGTTGTGAACTGATTCAACCATTCTGGAGAACAATCAGGAACTGTGCCCAAAAGGCTATAAATAAGTGCATACCCTTTGACCCAGCAATATCACTTCTAGGATTGTATCCCAAAGAGATCATAGAAGTGGGAGGAAGACCCATATGTACAAAAATATTTATAGCAGCTTTTTTTGTGGTGACAAGGAATTGGAAATTAAGGGTATACCTATCAGTTGAGGAATAGCTAAACAAATCATGGTATATGAATGTAATGGAATACTATTGTGCTATAAGAAATGAGGAGCCGACAGACTTCATATTTACCTGGAGAGTCTTGTACAAACTGATGTTGAATGAGAAGATGTAATGCCAAGCAAAGGCAACTTCCCAAGGTTCAAAATACCAGCATAGGTGCTCTCCATTTTATTCAGTGAAAAATTAAGAACAGAGAAAATCAAAATATAGCATCATTCAAAATACAGAATTTGCCAAGTATAATTCAATCAAGTACTACCCCACCCTTGGACATTATAATTCATTTAGTCAATCCCAAAGACCCTCTTCTACTACTCCACCCCTAGTCTGTACATTCATTTAGTAAACCACAAAGCCCCTCTTCTCAAATGGAGATTAGTTTCCAATCATAAGTAAAGTACATTCATTTGTTCAATCACAGAGCACAAAAAGGTCAAAAGTTCCCCACCCATGGATTACAACTGAATAGGCCATCTACCCCAGAGTTACAACAAGCTTAAGCACAGCATTTAATACCCAAAGAGAGGTCTTTTCTTCATCTTGACAAGAGGCAAATTCTCAGCAATCTTTGTTCCTGGGGAGACAAAGTCTAGCAAGGCCACAAGATACATTGCCAGTGTCTTTAAGAATTCACTCTCTGTCTTCAGAACAGTCTCAGGAGCTCTGAACCAACAGCAAGGTTCCAAGCCCTCTGCAACAACAGGACTGTCCTTCACCAGTGGACAGAATTTACTCTCTGTCTGTAGAACAGTCTCAGGAGCTCTGAACCAACAGCAAGATTCCAAGATCTCTGTGACAACAGGACTGTCCTTCACCAGTGGACAGATCTGGCAAAACAACATCAAAACAGACAAAGTATCAGCATAACAGCCATGTCTCCTCAGTCCTTGGCAGGTCTAGGTGGCAGCTCTCAAAAGTCCTGGGCAATTCAAACTGGCCCTCAGCAATCCTCTCAGTCTCTCTCTGCCTCCAAGATGCTGCTTTCAAAAAGTTCTTCTGCCTCTCTCTTTTCTTGTGTCTCTCTAAATTTACGTCACCAGCTCCTCCCAGTTCAGCCCTCTCTTTTCACATCAACAAGTCCATCCCACAAGTGGGATTCACAAGCTCTGGGTCTTAACACAATCAAACCAAAAACCAAGCCAATACAGGGGGATCTTTAAATTCCATTACTATTACAGAAGAGCAGAACCAGGAGAAATTTGTACACAATTACAGACACAACATATGTGTGATGTCCAACTTTGATAGGTTGGGTTCTCCTCAGAAATGCAAGGTTATAAGACAACTCCAAAAGACTCATGATGGAAAAAGATGTCTACATTCAGAGAAAGAAGTACAGAGTTTGAACTCAGATTGAAACAAACTACCTGCTCTCTTTCTTTTTCTTGTTTGGTTTTTTTCCTCTTTCCCATTGTTCATTCCATGGGTTATAATTCCTCTTTACAACCTGACTAATATCTAATGCAAAAGGTTTTGCAGATCCTATACTTGATTGCATGATGCCAAGGGGAGGATAGGAGCAGGAGAGGAAGGGGGAGAAAATTTGAAACTCAAGGAATTGTGCAACTGAATCTTGTAAACTAAAAGTAAAGAATCAAATTAATAAAGACAAAAAAAAGTCCTTTATAAAAAAAAAGAGAAGCATGAAAAGGTAAACAGGAAAGAAATCATAAGGGACTTATTAAAATTTAACTGTTTATATTCCTACATGGAAAGATGATATTTATACTCATGAGACCATTCTCAGTATTAGGGTAGTTGGAGGAGTGAGTTGAATATGAAAGGATGATATCTAAAAAATAAAATTATGGGGTGAGAGAGAAATGTACTGGGAGAAGGAGAAAGGGAGAGGTAGAATACAAAAATTATCTCACAAAAAAGAGGCAAGAAAAAGCTTTTCCATTAGAGGGGTGAGAGGGAATGAGTAAACTGTACTCTCATCTGATTTGGCTTAAGGAGGGAAAAACATATACACTCAACTGAATATGAAAATCTAGCTTACCCTACAGGGAAGTAGCAGGGACAGGAAAAAGAAGGGTGGAGGATGATAGAAAGGAGGGCAAATGGGAGGAGGGGGTGTAGCAACAACCACATTGGCATACCTAGGATGGCTGTTAGTACAGGTTCTTAGATCTGCATTACAAGGAAATATAGCTGTTTAAGGGGTCAACAATCTTTTTTTTAATTACATTCATTAGATCAGGGGAAAAGTCAGCACCCCGAACTTCAGAGAAAATACAAACAGAGAAAATTCAAGTAGAGAAATAAAAACCAACAGATAGGTCTTGACTACCTGAATCAACTGTACACTTTACATATGTCCCTAATTTGAGAGAGCCTTTACATCTGAGCAATCAGGGAGCTCTGAACATACGGCCACTGAGAAGCTCAACTAGGGAACCACAAGATCCTTCTCATAAGGGAACCCCCAAAGAAAACACCAACTCAAAGTATATATACATTTCTCAGAGCCAGAAGGCATCACAACCCTCATGACAGTGCCCAATCAGAAATTAGAAAAGGTGTGAAAGCCTTCCTGTAAGAAGACCTTTCCTTTGTTTAGACAAGCTTCCCTTAATGGGCTCCAAGTGAAGCCTATTAATGAGTAGAGAAGATCTTAAATCCCATTAATATTACAGGGGGTAATCAGAAGCAAACACTTTAGAGGAGGGAGAGGGTCAAAGAAGAGAATAGAATAAATGGGGGAGTGGACAGGATGGAGGGAAATAGAGTTAACCTTTCACAACATGACTGTTATGGAAGTGTTTTGCATGGCTACACATGTATAACCTATATCACATTGCTTGCCCTCTCAATGAATGTGGAATTCAAAGTTATAAAAACAAATGTTAAAAATTGTTTTTACATGCAACTGGGAAATAAGATATACAGGTTATAGGGTACAGAAATCTATCTTACCCTACAGGAAACTAGAAGGGAAGGGGATAAGAGAAGGGGGGAGGGGTGATAGAAGGGACAGCAGATTGGGGGAAGGGGTAATCAGAATGCCTGTTGGGGTGGGGGAGGGGAGACATGGGGGAAAAATTTGGAACACAAAATCTTGTGAAAGTGATATTGAAAACTAAAAATAAATTGGGGCAGCTATGTGATGCAGTGAATAGAGCACCGGCCCTGGAGTCAGGAGGACCTGAGTTCAAATCTGGCCTCAGACATTTAACACCAAAACTAGCCATGTGACCTTGGGCAAGTCACTTAACCCCAATTGCCCTCCAAAAAAAGGAAAAAAAACAAAACTAAAAATGAATTAATAGGAATAATAATTTTTAAAAGGTGGGAGGAAGAACCCAAGAGACAATGTCAGGGAACAAATCTGGAGTGAAGTGAGTAGAACCAGGTGAACAATTTATATGACAAAAAGATTCTAAATTAACTTTGAAAAACTTAAGAATTAAGATCTATTCAATAGCCAACAGAAGATATAAAATATCTATGAGGAATTAGATTACCCTTAAGAAGAGGGCATGGATTCAAGGTAAAGA
>NW_027187368.1:9792573-9869767 GCF_028583685.1 Petaurus breviceps papuanus | reverse complement strand
CTCTCTCTCTCTCTCTCTCTCTCTCTCTCTCTCTCTTTCTCTCTCTGTCTGTCTGTCTCATTCTCTCATTAAGAAGGTCAGTAGTTGGGATGGTAAAAACAAAAGGCAGGTCATTGAATCATTTTTGAAATGCATAGAAGAAAACAGAATGAAGTTCAAAAGAAATGCAGACAAATAGAGTAGTTTGGAAAGTAATGTGTAGAATTTATGATGTGCTCTTTTTTATAAAAAAAGGAAATAGTAAAAAATGGAGATTCGGTTCTATATATAATCTTTTTTGTATTCTTCTGTATATGTAAAAATGTTCTCTTTTTTGGCATATAAGTGAACAATAATTTTTTCAAAGTAACTCTATAATCTTAATTATTTAATATTTCTCCAACTTGACTGTAAGCTCCCATAGGACAAGGAGCATATCCTACATTGGTTTTTTATCTCTTTCCATGTCTCACGGCATAAATATCAGACACTTCCATACCTTCTAACAATTCATTACACATAGTAGCAATTGAATAAACTATAAGACATAAAACAGGTTATGGCAGGGTCCCAGAAGCAATGTACATATTACTGCCAATTTAAGTGACATGATATATGAAAAAGTTTGTAAACTTTAAATTACTGTTTGCCAAATATCACCATCATCATCATCATTAATATTTTCATTCTTTCCATCTTATATTCTTCAATGGGGTTTGACTGGAAATAATAAGGGGACAAGTTACTGTCCTACTCTGGTTATTTTATCCTTAGTGTTCGGAAACTATTAAGCAGGAGGGTAACATAACTGCTTTTGGTAGTTGAATAAAAGTGTAGAACAAATATAGTAGTAGACAAGAAGACAGTGGTATTATGAACCTCATTCTTTTACCACATGATTTTTACTACTGCAACCGATTAATCAATTTCTTCTTCTAACATTCTACATTTTGAAAGCTCATTCCATAGAGTTTAGAGATGGTGAGTATTTGATCCAATGACATCTATTGAAAACATTATTACTGAGTGTTTATGGGTCAGTGTTCTTCTATCCAGGACAATTATGAGGAATAGTTTTCTCTTGATTCTGATTCTAATAGAGTTTATTCTGTTGAACTCTCAAGGATATTTTTAGGTAGGTATTTATAGTATGAGGACTTGTCATATGTTAGTTTTTGAAGGAAAGTGGGCTTATGGTGTATAATTCTCATCAATTGACCATGTCCTAGACATTCAGTAGGAAACAAAGTTTTACAATCTGTCACTACATATTGTATGATGTTTACACTTTCCTTGTAAAAGTTGCATTTATCCAAAAGTGTAGGTTTCTCAAGAATGACATCTCCATAATTTCTGTGGGCAATTATGTGGCCTTGTGTCATTATTGTAAGTCTGTCCTTAAACAAATTTATTTCTATAAACAAATTTCTTTTTTTTAAGCAATCAGGGTTAAGTAACTTGCTCAAGGTTACACAGCCAGGTGTTTCTGGGTGGGTAATAAGTGTCTGAGCCTGGATTCGATCCACATGTCATCCCGACATTGGAGCCGGTGCTCTTACTAGCTGTGCTACCTGGCTGCCCCTCTATAAACAAATTTCTATAAAAATTTATACAATTCACTCAGTTGTTTGACTCTGTTTAAGTATTTTTGGCTGAGATCATGTGGACATCATGCATGAAGGGCCTACGGAGTTCACTCTTTGGTCTTAGATGTTGCATAGGTTTCATCTAGAGGAAAACCAGTATTAGGAACATTCCATAATGTTGTGCTCCTATTGTCAGACTTTGTTATTTCCCAGTGAAATATTTATTCCAGAAGTATTCTTGTTAATTTCTAAGCTGTTTTTTCCCCATGTAATATGAGACTATCCATTAATTTGCATCCTCATCTTTGATGGGGGAGCATCTTCCTTTAGTGTAAGCCTTGGCATAAGTCCTGTGTTTCATTAATATTGTCCAACTGGAATTTTGAATGCTTTCTAAATTCATTGGCATTCATTTTAGCATTCCAAAAGACTGATATTGCAAAGGTGTTCATTTCTCTTACCATGTTCCTCCCCTTGAGCTTTGACCTTCAGTATATCATTAAGTCTCTTGACACATCTTATGGCCACAACATTTTCCTTGATGAGTTTTGGCTAGAGAAGACAAAGGTATTTCCTTACTAAATATTACCTTGATCTATTGGTTCTGTTTGACCCTCAGATGAAAGCTTGAAGTCTATATTTTTATTTGGCAAACACTAAATATATATATACTTGTGGAACCCAAATTACATTTTGGGATTATTGAAGAAAGTTGCCACAAGAAGAAGAAACTAGCTGATGTGTTTTTTGGTACAGCCATATAACTTGATGTCATTAGTATACAAATGATGATTAATACAATGTTTTGGTGTAACTCCCTTTTTTGCCAAAAAATCATACTTAGTCATATTCAGGAGAAATGATAGTGGGTCTAGGACTAGGCAGAGGTACAACGGGGTCAAATTATCTCCTTAAAAAATGTCATTTTAGATTAGAATTTAAAATTTTAAAAACTGATTCCCAATCTTCGATCTAGTCCCTTATAGATACCATAGTTGAACACATTTTTCCATTTCTAGTGACCTCAGAAGATGAAGGGCACATGCCAATAACTAACTTTATACCTGTCAGATAGAAAATTAGAAGTTTTCTCTCATCCAGGCATATGTTATAAATGATGACCTGTTGTAGTTTCTGAGTCTTTGAGAGCCTTTGATTTGAAGCTTTTGACTATTTAGAATAAAATTCCCATTTCTCCTTTAAGAAATCAAACTTAGGGGTGGTGGGAGGAGAGGAGAAGGAAAAGTTCTATCAAGCTTTACATTCCAAGTCACAAATATCTTTCTTTCAGGAAAATGTGGGTGCAGTTTACAGTTGAGTAATGTAGCAACAGATGGAACGCAACATGAGGCATAAGGATCCCTGGGTGTTTCCTAATGGAGGCCTAACTTGCCAGAAGAGAGAGCTGAGTTGTAAGGTTGTTTTATAGCAATGAAAATAAACAACTTTATTCAAACATAATTAATCCACCCAAAAATATTCCCCATTGGTGTTTTTGTTCTCACCACTGTTTGGGGAATCTCTCCATAGGCTTGAGTCACCAAACTCCTATTTTGAAATTTTAGGTTATGTTTAGCTACAGACATGTTATTCCACACAGAGACCTTAGTCACCCTTTCTCTGTGCTGAACCAATACCCTCTACCATCTGTCTCCATCCCACTTTTCCAGGTTTATCATCCCACTATTCCTTGCCATTGGTCTCTACTCCAATCATACCCTCACTATTCCTTCAACATGTCATAAGCACTTTTCTACCTCAATAATTCCTTTCATATAGATTCCTTTTCATTACATTTCCTTTTCATCTCTTCCTGTAAGAATCTTATCCATCCTTCAAGGTCCACCTTAAATCTTACCTCTTCTCTGAAGTCTTCCCTAACTACAATAGCTCAATGATCTGTCTCCCTTTCTGTCTCTCTGTATCTATTTCCCTCTGTTTCTTTGTCTCTCTGTCTCTGTCTCTTCTCCTTTCCCTTTTCTCCCCTCTCTCTAAGAGCACTTGCCATATCAGTACTTCACAATTTAGCTTTAGGCATCAGTCTTATGGCAAAAAGAGCACTGGATTTTGTATCACAGGAACTGAATTCAAATTCTGGCTCTATTACCATATAGGTAAACTGTGACAAGTGATTTCTCTTCTGTGGGTCTCAAAATTTTCCTCATGTAAAAAATGTAGGGATTAGATTACCAGGAATTCTTAATCTGTGTGTGTGTGTGTGTGTGTGTGTGTGTGTGTGATGTATCCCTTTGACAATATGGTGAAGCCTATGGCTTCATACTCAGAATGGATCCATACTCAGAATGGTTATTTCAAATGGAGAAAATAAAATACATAGTATAATGAAGGTAATCAATTATATTGAAATAGAGTTAGCAAAGTATTTAAAAATAAACAAATTTATAGATGCCTTGAAATGATCTTTGTGGACCACAGGTTAAAAACCCTTGTACTAGATAATCTATCCAGCTCTGACTGTCTTTGAATGCACCTAACCTGCAATAGGTACCCACAGATTGAATAATTGCCATTTTTATTTTAAGCCAGACTTGTACCCTCTGTACCTTAACAATGTCATATTTATTTTGTATATGCTTATATATGTGCATGTTGTCTGCCATGATCAAATTGCAAGCTTCTAGAGAGCAGAGATGGTTTCATTTTTGTCTTTGCAGCCTGGAGATTAGCATAGGGCCTGGCACATGATGGGAAGTCAATTAAATGATTGTTGATTGATAGGAAAATCCCTTTCCCAAAACAGATCAGCACCTGATCTGCAATCAGACTAAGAGATTGTGAGACTTGCCCAGGGTCACAGATAGTGGGTGTGAGAGTTAGTCTTTCAACCCATATCTTCTTGCCTCTGAGGCCAGGTCTGTTCACTTGGCCATGGGACCTCTCCATTGACTATTATCATTTTGTACATGTTTTCAAATCTTCCAAACTATACTATAAAATCCTTAAGGGAAAAAAACCATTTTCTATAATTCTTTGCATTCTACTTCACTGCGGAACAAAGAATAGGGACCCAAAAATGAAGATAAATTGTTTAGGTTGATTGACATCCCTTGAGGTGAATTTTTTTCAAGAGAACTTATTCCCAAAATATCCATATTGGTTCTCTACTCTGATCTAATTACCAGGTAATTGCTTAACTCTAACTCATGTTGTCTGGGTAGCAACAACTTAATCTAAGGCTACCTCAGGTATTCAGTTCAAATAATAAAAGTAATTATTTATAATTAATTAATATTAAAATTAATGAACTACTATGTTTGAGGCCTTAGAATGTTAAAATATGAAAGAAATATACTGTGCTCAAAAACATCTCATATTCCACAAGGGAATGCAAAATACGAACAAACAGACAAGATGCTATAATTCTACAAATCAGGAGTGTTTGTGTAGTTCTGATCCAGTTGAATGAAATGGATAAACATAATGACAACTGTAATAAATTGCATTGGAATAACGCTTCAAGGTATGAAAAGTGCTTTTCTCACAATAATCCTATGAGATCTGTAGGTAGGTAGATAGTTTAAGTATTATTGTCCGCATGTTATAGATGTGAAAATTGAGCTAATAAGAGATGAAGTGCCATGCTCCTGATCACAAAGCATTTAAGCATCTGAAATAGAATGTGAACACAGATCTCTTGATTCCAACCCCAGCATTCTGTCCACTATTTGACACTGCCTCAAAATATCGTGTCCTTTCGATACTGCTTAGTTTTTCCAAGTGGAAGCATATTGTTAAGTTTGTGTGTTCAGTACAGATGTCAATAATAGTCAAATACCTAGGGTTATCCTGTAGGAACAAATGTAGAACAAGGAGAAGGACTACAGGTGGTTCTGCCAGGAGGAAATACTTTCAAAAGTCTGACTCAGATGACACAGTTTACATGAAATGACTGTTGTGATATCAGAACACAAATGACCAATATTTTTCCAGCCATAATTTTGTATCCTTTTCTCTGACAGAAATAGGATTTTTTACCCATATAGAGGCAGCATTAATACTACAAAGACAACTAGATTTGGAGTCAGAAAACTTGGGTTCCAACATTGACTCTTTTGTATTTTGTATATTATTTTGTATCTTTGTGACCTTGAGTAAGTCACTTGAACAGCCACTTCAGCTCTTAAGGCCTCAGTTTTCTTATCCATAAACTGAGGGGGTTGGATCTGAGTGCTCTTTCCACAATTCCATTTTCAGTAAGGATTCCCTGATGTTTGAATAATCTTTTTATATGCATAAAATCAATGTAATCCCATGAGGTGAATATTTTCAGTTAGAGATTAGTGAAAATAAAGATGTATTTTTTTCCATCCAAATCACAGAAGACCTCCTGAAGGGAGGAGGTCAGTGGATCCCAGATTAAGAATCGTGTTCTAAAGGAAAGTACTAGGTGTCAGAAGAAGTCCCATATCCATTATTAACTAGTTGTGTGATTCTGAATGAGTCACTTGATTTCTTAGGGATTTATTTTGTCCATCTGTAAGTTGGTGGGGAATTTGGGGTGGGGAAGGGGTGAACTGTTCAGTCTCTAAGGTCTCTGTCTAATTCTAGTAAATTATGAATCTATGCTCATATCAGTGGCTTTTTTGAATAATAAAGAGATATCCAGACACTTGGGAAAGTTAACTCTTACTTCCCAGCTTTCTTATACTCTCAAAGTCCTTGGTTTGAGTCAGTTGTAATTAGACCTCCTGTCTGGTCTAGGTTTATGTGTAGATAGTCTAACTTCTCAGTCCAACTACTCTCTCCCCCACTTTCTCTATTACAATCATCATCTTTTTTTTTTAAGGATAAAGGTATTGCTTCATCAGTCCCTCTACTTGAATCATTTTTACTTCCCTCTTTTCTGATATTTTAGCTAACGGGTGATCACCAACAGCAAAGAGAGCTGGGAAGAGATTTCTTGACATCTGTTGCTTGTTACTATGTTGCTCTGTTCTGACTCTGGGAATGCTGCATCCTTCTTATCTGACTTTCTCCTGATGTCTTCCTCTTGGTGTGAGCTGGAGCCAGCTCATAGTAGCTGACTGAAGCAAATTGTTAAATTTTCAATGTCTGCATTTATACCTCAGAAATCAGAAAATTCTACAAATCAGGGCTTCACTTGTTTTGTTGATTATCTAAACTTATAAAAGTGATAGAGAAAATGTTACTAACACAGATAAAATTTAAATGTGGCCTACGTACATTTGGTGTTGCTAAGGGGAGTAAGTTGTTAAACATTTAAGAGCATGCCCCTATAGTCTTGTCCCATCTGCACAGGTATTAACACCAACTTCATGGTCTCTTCTTCAGACTTTCTTTTACTATGCTCCTGATCTAGCCCCAGTTAATTATTTAAGTGCCTATTGTATTCCAGCTGTTATGCTCAGTGCTAGACTTAAAAAAATAAGAAAATCTCTGCCTCAAGTAGTTCACATTCTCCTGGGAGAATATAATATGTTTATAGATGTATTACATACTAAAACATTCAAAGAGATTTTGATAGACTGTACTAAATTACTGAAGGAATTGAGTGTCTCTTAAAGGAAGGGACACTTAAATTTTGAAGGGAGCTTCTATGAAGTAGGAGAGAGGAGTGAGAGCATTCCAAACATGTAAAACAGCCCATACAAAAGCACAGAGGTTAGAGATGGAATGTCAAATATAGAGACTGGCATGTTGGTCAGGTCAACTGAAGCACAGAGTTTATTAAAAGTGATATATAATCATTACATTGAAAAGTTTTTGCAAAAACAAAGCAAAGATTATAAGGGAAGCACAAAGCTGAGAAACAATTTTTATAGCCAGTGTCTCTGATAAAGGCCACATTTCTAAAATATATAGATAAATAAGTCAAATTTATAAAAATACAAGTCATTCCCCAATTGATACGTGGTCAAAGGATATGAACAGGCAGTTCTCAGATGAAGAAGTTAAAGTTACCTATCATATGAAAAAGTGCTCTAAATCACTATTGATTAGAGAAATGCAAATCAAAACAACTCTGAGGTACCACATCATACCTATCAGATTGGCTAACATGACAAAACAAGTAAATGATAAATGTTGGAGAAGATGTGGCAAAATTGGGACACTAATACATTGTTGGTGGAATTATGAACTGATCCAACCATTCTGGAGAGCAATTTGGAACTATACCCAAAGGGCTACACAATTGTGCACATCCTTTGACCCAGTAATATCACTTCTAGGTCTGAATCCAAAAAAGATCATAAAAATGGGAAAAGGACCACATATACAAAAATATTTATAGCAGCTGTTTTTGTAGTGGCCAAGAATTGGAAATTGAGGAGATGCTAATCAATTAAGGACAGGCTAAACAAGTTGTGGTATATGAATGTAATGGAATACTATTGTACTGTAAGAAATGATGAGCAGGCAGACTTCAGAAAAACGTGGAAAGATTTATATGAATTCTTACTGAGTGAAGTGAGCAGAACCAGGAGAACATTGTACACAGTAATAGTCACATTGTGCAATGACCAACTTTGATACAAGACTTAGCTCTTCTCAGTGATGCAAGGATCTAAAAAAACTCCAAAAGACCCATGATGGAAAATGCTATCTACATCCAGAGAAAGCACTTTGGAGTCTGAATGCAGTTAGAAGCATACTGTTTCACCACTTTTGTTTTGTTTTCTTTTTTTTTTCATGGTTCCTCCCATTGGTTTTAATTCTTCTTTACAAAATAACTACTGTGAAAATATGTTTAATATTAATGTATATGTATGGCCTATATCAGATTGCATGCTGTCTTGGGAAGGGTAGGAGGAAGGGGACAGAGAAATTTTTAAACTAGAAATCTTATGGAAGTTAATGTTAAAAACGAAAAATTAATTATTTTTAAAAGTGATGTATAATCATCCTGAAAAGATGATCTGCATCCAGACTATTAAGGAATTTAAATATCAAACAGAAGTGTTTGTATTTTATCTTAGATATAATAAGGAACCATTACACTTTTTTCAGCAAAGGAGTGGGATGGTAAGAACAGTTCTTTAAGAATACAATTTTGTCAGCTGAGTCAGAAATGAATTGGAAAGAGGAAAAATCATATGCAGGTAGATTATTTCAATAAGAAGTGGTGGTGAGGTTCTAGACTAGGGTAATTTTAATATGAGTGTAGAAGAGAGAATGGATGACTAAGATGTTAAGGAAATAGAATCAAGGAGACTTGGCAACTGATTGGATGGAGGAGAAGAGGAATGAGAGTGAAGAGTTGAGGCTGACTTCTGAATTGTAAACTTGAATGCAAAAATCATATCCTTAACAGAAACAAGAAAGATAAGAGGGTGTTTGTTTAAAAAGATAATGAATTCTTTTTTGCATATATTGAGCTTGAGAGGACACAAGTGGAGATGTCTGGTGGGTACTTAAAGATTGTGAATGGAGTTTAGGAGAGATGAGGTCTGAGAATAGATAGGGCATGCTTATAATTCCCAATTAAATTAATAGGAATTGATAAGAAAACTGAGAAGTATAGAAAGAGAAGAGAAGGTGATCCAGGACAGAACAATGGGGTATACTCACACATGAAAGATGGAACATGGATAATAATCCAACAAAGGAAACCAAAAAGTGGGCAAATAGATAAAAGGAGAACCAGGAGAGAAGTATCATGAAAACCTATGATATCCAGAAGCATGAAGTGGCCAAGAAAGTTAGTTGTTTTAGAGAGGACCAGAAGGATTAAAAACTCAGCAAATATCTTTAGATATATCAATTAAAAGATTACTAAGGGCCTTGGAACGAATTCATAATAAGCAGTATAACAAAAGCCAGGTTGCAAAGGGTCTAGAAGGGAGTAGGCAGTGAGAAAATGGAGGCAAGAAATATGGAAAGCTTTTTATCCCCCCAAGAGTTTGGCTATGGAGATGAGGAAAAATATAAAATATATAAAATAATAGCCTGAGAAAATGGTAGGCTTAAGTGGAGAGGTTTTTTTGTTTGTTTGTTTGTTTTTCAGGATGGGGAAGATTCAAATACATTTGAAGGGAAGCAAAAAAGGAGCCATTGGAAAGACAAGATTTAAAATTAAAGAAAGAGAAAGGAAGACTAAAGTGTCTAGCTCCAGGATTAAAAGAAAGGATGGGATCAAGATTAAAAGCAAAAACTGGTATTGGCAAGAAGGGCCATATCTTCTTCTGAGACTGGAGCAAAAGAAGAGAGAATGGTAAGCGACTGATTCCCAAATTGACAGTTTTGTTTGTCATGACTAGATTTAATTCCCCTGGCATCTCCAGTTTCTTCTAATTGTTTCAACTTTTTTTTTCTACTCAGTTTCACATGTTTGAGGGTTTTGTTACTTTTTCTAGTATCCTTGAATCTGTCAAGGTCAAAGACATAGAATAATTAAAATGAGAATCTCGGGTACTCCTAGTTCTCTAATCTCTCGTCTTCAATGAGTCCTTAGAGCAATCTGATCAATCCAGAAGCCTGTAGGAATGAGTAGAAGTTCTAAACTGAGAGACGTGACCTAAAGATAGGGGCTGACTAACCAAGTCGGCTTGCCATTATACCTTGGTTTAAGAAGATACATTTTAAAGCCTTTGTGATTTCTTCTGGGGACATGGAAGGCACAACAAGAGAGAACAGATCATACTGTGACAGAATGAGGGATGACTTAATAATTTGGTGCACGAACAATGGTCTTTCCAGAATATTTTCAATTCCCTATTCTCATTCTAAATCAACATGGTAAGAACCAATAACTGTTTCTGTTTGCATGTGATGTTTTGGGTGGCCTTTAGTAAATGAATTTACTTCCTCTAATGTAAGAAGCTCCCCATGAGACATAGTGGTGGTAAAAGGAAAGAATATAATCTGGAAATTTTGAGTTTCTGTGTCATTACATTGTCAAATAATTTATCTGGGCTAATGCTGGTAAGGATAGTAGGTGATGGATCTCCACCTGGTAGTTTGCCTTCATTTTCCTTCCTAGGTGGAATCTACTGTCATTTTCAGAAGCAGATAATTCCGGAAAATGCCCTGGGGCCTGTGTTCTTATTTTGCTTCTGTGACCCTTTGAAGCAAGAACAGAAAGAACCATTCCACCCACTAGAGGACCTGCAAGGGAATTGTTTCCTAACACCTAGAGATATGAATTAGGGCTTTGCCTATGTCATTCAGTTTCCTTAAAGAGAAAATGTCTTTTTTAAAGGAAGAAGAAAAAAGGGAACAAAGATTAGTCAGAGCCTCAAGATGTTCAAGAATTTTAAACCTTACTATCTCAGTGGAAAGTTATCCAGTCATTCTTCAACTATTTAACATAATGGATAGTTGCTGACAAATCTCATTGCTGATCTCACACTTGCAGGTGAATAAGCATGGTATTATCTAAGATTTTATTTGAAAAACATGTTCATCTAATGACTAAATTGAAGGGCACTTACTTTAATGGATACATTTGGTATTTATTATAGAAAGCCCCCATTTTTGGCTCCCCCAATCTCTCCCTCCTAGGAGATCACACAGGAAGAAAATTCACCACTACCCACCATTTCCAATGCAGAAAACTTCTACAAGCTTGGTCAAGTTCTCATCTAAAAATTTGGGAAAAAGAAAAAGAAGGAGCAGTGCAAGTCTCTTCTTCCACTACACCGTTTGCCTACCAAACGTTATATACATAGGAAATTAGAAATACAGCTAGAAGAGACCTTAGAGATCATCTAGTTCAACCCAGTTATTTTACAGATGAAGAAACTGAGGAATGGAAAGATTAGACGATTTGTAACTACTTACAGTTAGTAAGTAGCAGAGCCAGTATTTGAACCCAGGTGTGTTGAATCCAAATCTGGTTCTCCTTCAATGATATTATGTTACTTCTAACGTGGGCTCCAGGTCAGCTACATGCTACCATGCCCTGAGAAATGAAAGATGTACCCTATAATGGGAATCTATGAGAGTGGAGCCAACACCTTTCATATTGTATTCCCTGATGTACTGTACAAGAAAGAAAAGGAAATAAAGAACATAAGATGAGAAGATCAATGGATCAGACCCAGAAGATCCATGTTAGAGACGAAGCAATTTTATGCACACTGGAGGATCAACTCCCAGGATACCTAAAAAATGGGAAGATGCCAAAACAATAAGAGATTTTACTATTTTTTTAAAGTAATTGGGAGGGTTGGCTAGGTGGCACAGTGAATAGAGCACCAGCCCTGGAGTCAGGAGGACCTGAGTTCAAATCTGACCTCAGACACTCAACACAAAAACTAGCCATGTGACCTTGGGCAAGTCACTTAACCCCAATTGCCCTCCAAAAAGCAAAAAAAAAAAAAGTAATTGGGAATGTATCAATAACTATTAGCCCCAAAATTCTATTTTCTCATCTCCATAAATTCTTTATATGAATACTTTAGAACCATATTGATGAATATATAAGAAGGAACAGGCAAGATTTCACAAATCACATTCTACAGCAGGACCACATCTTTGCAGTCATACAAATGACTGAAAGGAACTGAGAATACCAAATCTTCCTGTTTTTATCTGTTTGTTTGTTGTTGACTACCCAAAAAAATTCATTGGAGCAAAATGAAGTACTAAATGTTATCCTCCAATTAAGCATCACACATGCATACATTAAAATAATAAAACATTCCTTGATAGATACAACAGAACTTTTTTCAAAGATAATTTTATTATTAATATAGAGAAAGGGATAAAATAGGAAGTTATAAGTGCACCAAAGACGATTACCACTGTCATGAAAAATCTCCTATAGAAAGCCCAAATGGAAAAGAACTTCCTGATAGATGATGAAATCTTCTGGATACTTCTCCTGGTGTATGACAAAACCTCCTAAATATTTGTCTATATGGGAAAAATTAATTGGATAAGAAATATGTATGTCTAGATCAGAGGTATCAAACATGGGCTTTTGAGACCTGTGTGTCTAGAACCAGATTAAAATGTAATTGAGAAATATTTATCAAAATAAATAAAAATACCATAGAACATAAATTATATTAATATGAAGTTTTTCTAATTCATTATGTAGCCTGCATGAATCCTTATGCACAATTTAGTGCCCCCCTTTCTATTTAAGTTTGATACCTCTGCCCTAGACTGTAATATATAGTTTCATGGACAACACATAGACTTTTTCTATTAGTATATAAAACTCAAATACTGTAGGTGGACAATGAATTGGCTTCGGGATTTAGTGCAAGGAAATGAACAGGTTAGATTGAATTTGGGAAATTGTATAATGCTTTTAATGAGCCCAATACTTGAACTTCCCAGTTTTACAATCAATTTAATTTCCATGACCTACTCCTCTACTCTACCTACAGATATAGATATATTTCTGATCCAATCAACCAAAAGTATTCCATTTCTGTGTTCATGTACTTTATCTGATCATAATCTTTCATCATTTCATCTTTCTTTATATCCCTTAGCCTTCATCTTCACCATGACCTCCAATCCTTCCCTTCTGTCCCAAGCCACCCCGACCTCCTGCCCCCTGCATTGCATATATCCTCCTCTTTCCCCATCTCAACTTCCCAGTAAAACATTTCAACTCCATACTAACACCTTAATCTCTTGTCTCATTTTCCTATCACAAATCATGCCTTACCAAACTCAGTCTTGGATTGTGTCCATCACTGCCACCTTCAGTACCATTTACTTGCTACTGAACAGAGATGTAGAAAGATCTCAAAATTGTGCTGACTAGGCCCAGTAAAAATTGATG
Organism: Petaurus breviceps papuanus; assembly: GCF_028583685.1. Classification (NCBI taxonomy): domain Eukaryota; kingdom Metazoa; phylum Chordata; class Mammalia; order Diprotodontia; family Petauridae; genus Petaurus; species Petaurus breviceps. The sequence goes on along the minus strand of NW_027187368.1, from coordinate 9,856,477 downwards.
CTACATAATCTAAACTGGGATCTTCCTGCAGAAAGGCATTTTTTTACAACTTCCTAATCAATTTGTTATTCCACAGTGGCTATTCCAGACCTCTTTGTCTATTCTCAAGCCTCTCATAACACTCCTGCCCCCCACTCAGCTGAAGTCTGTGCTTCATATTTTGGTAAAAAGAAAAACGAAATGAGCTCATTTAGTGAAAGCTCACTTTTGTCCTCTCCTTGACACCTTAACCAATTATTTCCTCCTTCACCCCTGTCTCACAAAAAGAGGCAGCTCTTCTCCTCGTCAAGGCAAACCCCTATGCAACCCACCTGATCCCATCCCATTTTCCCAGTGTTTTCCTTTTAGGGGACCTTTCCTTTACGTTGCATCTATCTTGCAGGGACATGGTAGTCCGAGTGCTGCCTTCCTCCTTGGAATTTGAGCTCCTTGAAGGGAGGGACGTGTATGTTGCCTTTCTTTGCTGTCCTAGCACTTATCAGAGGGACTGGTACGCAGTAAGTGCTTAATAAATGCATATTGACTAACCTACTGAAAAACATTCCAGGATAGAGTAGAGTGAAATGGCATAGCATTTGGAGATGGAGGACCTGGATTTTGATCCTTGCCCTACTGTTTGCCATCTGCACGACCTTGGGTGAGATGCTTCCCCTTTTCTATGCTTTTGTTGCCCCATATATAAAAAGAAAATGAGGAACTAGATGGTATCTAAGGTTTTCTAACTCTCTATCTATTATTCTACTATCTAGTGACACCAGCCATTTCTTTGTAACATCTTGCACAGGAACCTAAACTTCAATTCTTCATAGGATCCATGATTTCAGTGATGTGGGTACTCCCTCCAGGGATGCAGATAACCAAACCACACCACAGCACATATGTGTGTATACACATGCATAAGCATCTACATGTCTGTATATATATATGCTCATACACATATGTGTGTGAATATATATATGTACACATAAATATATATACATGCATACATACCTCAATCAGCCCTCTGAATCCATTATTTCTAATTTGGAAGTGGGTAGAAATTTTTCCATGGTTGCATATTTTTTATTCTGTAAAATAGATTGTAGAACTGGGAGTATTTGAGGGAGTATCAACATATATTTTGAAGTCTCCCAGTGTGAAGTCAGGAGTTGAGGTTAGGGACTGGGACAGAGACTATAAGTGAAGCAACAAATTATGCCCTGCAGTATTCTGTAAACTATCCTATGTCCTACAGATAAATCTTAAGAAAGGTATAAACCCAAGAAGGAACTTGGAATTCAGGGGGCAAAGTATAGATAAAGATTTTTGCAAATGCTAAATTCAATTTTGTCCTGTATCAACAGCTTCTGTACTATGAAACACTCGTCTCTCCTACCTGGAATACTTTCCTAACTTTCCCCTGCCTTTTCAAAATCTCTTAACCATCAAGGCCAATTCAAGCCCCATTTCTTCCATGAAGTACTCTGTGTAATACAGCTCACACTGTTCTCTACTCAGAACTCTTAGAGCATATACAATCATAACCACTCGATTTAGCACTTAATTCTTGACTCTTTTGTCTTGTTTTCTTATTGTTCTATGTGTGTCAAGTCTTCTCAACTAAACTGTAATTTCCTTAAGGGTAGGACATTATAACTATATAGAATGTTGAAGCTTGAAGACAACACAAAATCACAGACTCTGAAGAATTAGGAGCCTCAGAGGTAGGACAGTTCAAGCCATAACCTGATAAAGAATCCCCTTTGTAATATGTTCAATACACTTTTGCTTAAGGACATCCAGGAAGGGGGAACCTACTAACTTTTGAAGCAGTAAATTCCACTTCTGGGTAGCTCTAATGGTTGATACTTTTTCATTCCATCAAGACAATATGTTTCTTGCTTTCTTGGTGGAGGGGAGGTGGGAGGGAGAGAAAGAGGATTTAAAAGTTTTTTAATGAGTTTTTTAAAATACTAAATATGTCTCTTTGCAAATTTTGCCCATTCTACCCAAGGAGATAAAAATAAGTTTAATCCCTCATCCCCATAAATATCTTTCAAATACATGAAGATAGCAATCATGTAGGCCCCAGGTCTTCTCTTCCTGAAGTCAAATACAGTCCAGTTACTTCAAAGATTTTACAACAAGATACTGTCTTTCCTGCTTGCTTTCCACTGAATGCTTTCCAGAATGTATCACAGAATTACAGATAATGATGTTTGTTTTGGACATATTGAGCTTGAGAGGCCTATAGGATAAATAGGTGGAGATGTCCAGTAAGCAATTAAAAATTGGGACTGGAACTCAGGAGAGAGGTGAGGGCTTGGTGTACATTTAGGAACTGCCTTCCTTGAAGTGAGAGTTGAATGCACAGGAACTAAAGAGATCATTGAGAGAGTATAGAGAGAGAAGAGAAGTAACAGGATGTCACATTGGGGTATATCTATTCACAAGGAGTGGAACATTGATGGTGATACAGCAAAGAAAATCAAAGAGTTGAATAGAACACTAGAGCTGAAAAGGACTTAGACTATGAAATGTTAGTGTTGGAAGGGTCTTTAGAACACAGAATGTCGAATGCTAGAGTTGAAAAGAAACTTAGAAATAAGAATTAAAAATTACTAACTCTAGAAGAGTAATTAGAGAATATATAGTGCAATCCTATCTCAAGAGAAGAAATTTCTCTTTTGTTTGAACCCCTACTCTGACCCATGGGAATGTTCCCAAATAATTAATTCACCTGCCCCCTTTAAATTCTTGTCAAAACATGTGCACTGGAGAAGAGTGTTATACTCCAGGTCATCCTCCATGATAATCATTCCATTCTATTTAATGTTATATAAGCAAATACATCTGGCTGCTGTTTGTCATAGGGGTGTAACAGCTGTGTCATGAGCTCTCATCATTGCTAGTCGATGAACTTGGATAATGGCATTTCCCTATCTCTGTACTGCTGCTGCTGCTGCTGCTGCTCTCCTCCTCTTCCTCCTCCTTCCCTTCTTCTTCTTCTTCTTCTTCTTCTTCTTCTTCTTCTTCTTCTTCTTCTTCCAACCCTTTTTTTCCTCTTTCACCAAAAAAAAAAAGAGGGTGGTAGTTTCAGCAAATCTTTGAATCTAGATAGCCTAGTTAGGATGAGTCAGTTCTAATTTGTTTTTATTTCAAGGTTTACAAAGCATTCTCCTCACTACAACCCTGTAACATAGGTACTACAAGAACTCTTTATTCTTGTTTGATTATCCCTAGAGGCCAAGGCAGGTGAAAAGACTTATTTGAAAGAGGCTTTTTTTTTACTAAAGTCAACTACTAAGTGATAAAATGGGCACTTAAAAAAGTCTTTTGACTCCAAGTCCTGTGACTTTCCAAGGGGAAAAAATTAAATATAAATTGGTTACATTGATGTTTTCTTTTGCAAAATAAATAGAATTATTGCACTTTTGCTAAAATGATAGCATTATTTGATTTGTTTGGTAAGTTGATAAGGTTGCTGCATAGTTCCCAGAGGCTGTGTTTTATTCATTCATGGAATTAACAAATATTTTGAGAGTAGTTATTATATATGAAACCCTTTGCCAGTTGCTGAGAAAGGAAAGCAAATATGAATATGACATGACATGTCACAGTGGTTTCAATTAATAAAGAGCTGACTTTCATAACGGTGCAAATCAAGAGGGAGATGCTTCTTGAGGTGAAGGTCTCTTTTGTTTAGTGCTTAGCATAGTCTCACTTTTTTGTTTGTTTGACCTATGATTTTATTGCTATAGACAACTCCCAGCATGTAGACTCCCTCCTCAGAGCAGAGTAGCAACTATTCTTTCAGAAAGTTACTTGAGACATGAGAGGTGAACTGACTTGACCTGTGCCAAACTACTAGAATATATGAGGCAGTACTTCAACCCATCTTCTTAATACCATGACCAGCCCTCCACCTGCTCCACCCTAGTGTCTTGAATTTCGCACAGAATAGAGCTAAATGAGTGTGTATTTTATTGTGTTAATTATTCTATTAACTTTTTAATCAGTCTGATATTTCATTAGTATAGGAAATTCAAGGTGAAGAATTTCCTTTACCAATCTAGACTGGTCCCTGATCTGTAACCTTTAGTTTTATAGAGTTGTCTGAGGCATGACAAAGAAAGTTACACTCTCAGGGTCATACAGTCAGCAGTTTCAGTGACTAGATTTGAAACCAAGTCTTCCTGACTCCAAAATCATCCCTCTGTCCACTATACCATGCTGTTACTTACAATTTTATTAAATACTAGCTTTTAGGGGTGGCTAGGTGGCGCAGTGAGTAAGAGCGCTGGCCCCAGAGTCAGGAGAACCCAGGATCGGTTCTGGCCTCAGATACTTAACACCCACACAAAAAAACTAGCCATGTAACCATGTAAAGCCCCAAATGCTTTAAAAAAAATACTAGCTTTTAATTACTTCTCATCTATTCCTTCATCATCTTTATTCTCACTACTACTAAATACTTAAAATCTTAGTCTCTTTTTTTTTTAGTCTCATTTCCCCCCCATTTGCCTCAGTCTTATGTTTGTTTAATAAAGTGTGAAATCTCTCACAAGATGTGAACTTAACTTGTCCTTGGTCCTTCTTCCCTGTCCCTTCCCATCCCTACCTTGAAGTAGCCTTTTGTTCTGGCAATGGCCCAAGTTTCTAGCTTTGGAGTGTCCAGGTTTGAAAAGTGGACACCATATTGGTGAGACAGTTCACTTGTCTTCACTTATACTGCCTAGGCTTTAGGACTTTAAAAGGAAGATGTGGAGAGGGAGAGAAAGAAATGTGGAGAGGGATCACATAGACAAGGATTCAACTAGACAAAATACTTTATCCAGGAGAGCATTTGAAGGAACCATTTACACCTAGGAGAAGATGGAGACATGGATTTATGTGGAATCAGAAATAAGATGGAGAAAAGAACTATAAGCAGACGGAGATATAAAGTGGAAACACGAATGAATGAATGGGTGAATGAATGAATGCAAAAGTATTTGTTAAATAATCACTACATGCCAAGCACAATTTTAAGTGCTGAGGATACAAATACAAAAGTGAAGACAGTCCCTGTACTTAAGGAGCTTAAATTCTCATATGGGGAAGAAGTACATATGGAGGCATAGTAACCAGAGAGGGACATTTTGTAAAGGGATAGAGAGTGAAGCAGTAAGGGAGTACATTTACAAATCCTTTCCAGAAGCAATGACAGCTGATTTGATTATGCTTCTAGACTTAGAAAGGAAGGCTTTTGTGGTGCAAAGGGCATACATGGCAGCCAGTGAATGAAATAAAGCTGGGTGGGTCTAGATATAGTGGTCTTAGAGAAATAGGGAGCCACAACTTAGAAGAAAAAGCTGAACTTAGCACTTCATTGGTACTGTTAGTCATGTGGACCATGTGGGTCCTGAGGAAAAGTAGAACTCATCAGGAGGTTGTTTGATGCCCTAGCAACTCTAGGGTAGTACTATGAGTCAAATGAACTACATCAATGTCTTGGAAAGGCAGGACTTAATCCTTAGAAAACCTAAGATTTCAGACATTGGGTGAATCAGAGACCCAAAAGAGAAGGTAGTTAACTGGTTCTTTAACAATCTCTAATCCTACCTTTTGTGTAGGATCTCTACTCAGGCTACTGCTATTACTACTACTACTACTTCTATTATTGCTACTTATAATAATAATAACTAATATTATCTCATTTGATCCTCTCTTTTCTGAGGTAGGTGCTATTATAATCCCCACTTTACAAATGAGGAAACTGAGGCTAGGAGAGATTAAGGGTCTTTCCCAGAGTCTGAAGAAGGATTTCATCATAGGTATTACTGACTTCAACTTCCACTGTATCCACTGACTCCCACTGTACTACCTAGCTCCCTAATGGAAGCTTTAGGGTCAAGGCCACAAGTTACAAGTAAAATGAAGAAGGTTGAACTGGATGATTTCTAAGATTTCTTGCTACTCTACTGTTCTGTATCCTAGCATTCTTTGCTCTGAGGTCTTCTGCATCTCTAACCTTCTATGATTTTTAATTCCAACACTATATGCTTTAAAGACATTTCCATTTCTAATACTATAGAATTTTTTACTGAGCCAACTTAGGCCAATTTCCCTATGGGGCTCTGACCCAGAAAAGGGTGGCAGAGCTCATCACCTGGAGTGTTCTGAGGGAGGGGAAGGGCAGAGAGCAAGTCAGGAAGAACTGGAACAACTGTGGGTAATTGCCCAGAAAATTAAGCCTCTTTAAGACTTTCCATCTATCTGCCAAAAAGGAACTCTCTCCCCTCTCCCTTAGTATGAATTTTTCAGTAAATTAATCCTGAAAACCGGAAACCTTATATAGGGCATGCTGTGGGGTTCCTGTGAGGTTGTCCTGAACTCCAGATCTTTAATCCATTACACGGTTTCCCTTTGGAATATGCTGTCAATTCTTGTAAATTCCTTAGATCCCAGGGATACCCTTGTGTTGGGTGGGGGAGGGGCTGAGTGAAGCCTGCTGCTATCTATCATCTTTCTATACATTAGAGTTGGCTCCATTCTGCATCTTTTCCCAAGGCTAGACTCTGCAAAGAGCTTCTGAGAGAAAAGTAAGACTAGTCTCACTGCTTGCTTCTTTTTCCTGAATGTAAGAAGATTGTGCCCTGTAGAAAACAGGTGAGGATGGCCTAAAAGCCACTTACTAAAATAATATTTTACATATAGAAACCAAAAAAACATTGGGCAGGTGGTGGGGATTGAGGAAGAGATCACATCAGAGAGGAAAAGAGTGAAGGGGAAAGAGAAAGGGAGACAGAAAGTGTAGAGAGATTTTCTTTTTAAAAAGAAGAAGATAGAGAGAAGGAAGGAAACAATGAAAATGAGAGGAAGACAAGGAGACTGCGAGGCAGGGAACAGCAGGGAGAGAGACAGGGAGATTTGGGCAAAGAAAGAAGAAAGATGGAAAGGAAGACAGGGACATAGAGTGAGGATAAGATATAAAGGGATAGAGTAAGAAGAAGATAGGCAAAGATGAAGGAGGGAAGGAATGGAGGACATAAGGGAAGAAGGAAGGGTATGAAAAATTGAATGGGAAGAGGAAAGGAGGAGGAGATGAGACAGAAGGGAGCAGAGAGGCCCCCAGAGAGAGGAAGAGACACAATAATTCCTGAAAGACATTTAATGTTACCCCTTCAATGATTTGTAAAGTTTAATTTCTGTAATGGGTTCCAATGACAGAGGCCTTCCTTCGTTTTTCCAATACAGATTGCTGAATGAATGGATGACTCATTTTGTGGGTGGGAGATATCACAGCAGCCTGATATACTGATTTAAGAAGAAAATGTGGAGGCGGGAAGAAATACATCTAGACAGGAATGAAGGTTCCAAATCAATTATCCCTCCCTTTCGTTCCCCCTCCAGCCCTCTCGCGCAATGGAATGAAACCAGGGTAACGAGGAGAAGCAAAAGATGAGCAGTGTCCTGTGGGATGTGGAGTTTATAACTTATGCATTGCCTGGAAATGCCGCAAGAAATTAATATTTGTTACAGAAACAGCAGGGCTGCATTAATATTTTAATGTTGGATGAATATTTAATCCAAAACTCTGAATTGAAAGCGAACAAGACAACTACGGCCTGAACAGTTAGGCTGCTTCTGTTACGAAATGTTAATGATTTATTGACTCTGTCGGTAGTAATAACATTACCCGATTTCAGTTACGTAATGCCTCTGAAGTATTGGTAAGCAATTACTAACAACCAAAATAACGAATGGAAGTTAATAGAGAATTCACCTAAGTTTGTCCCCCATCCCTCTCCATACTGTGATCTAGCTTTTCCCAAATGAACTGGAGCCTCCTGGTTCATCCTTTCTTTATTGAGACAGGTTACATTGTTATGTTGGTGAAACTCTCCTGAAGGGCATCCCTTTAATGCATGAAATTAAAATAAAATTACAAACTGCTTTCACAGACCAGTCAAATGTAAAAAGCAAAAACATATTTCTTATTTAAAATATATTGCCACCCTACAGATTGCAGGATTTAGAGAGCCTTTAGGAGGGGCCTAAGAGACCATTTAGTACCTCCCCCTTATTTTACAAAGGAGAAAAATAAAGAAAAGAGGCTTGACCAAAACAATCACGTAGGTGGTTGGGTAGTTTTCCCAAAACCAAATCTAGTGTGCTTTCTACTATAACATAGTGGAACTATAATTCTTCCTTTGACATATTGGTCCAAATAGAATTCTGCTGCTACTGGAAGCTGCAGAGATAAAATTAAACCCTACCATGGGAAGGAATTCACCAAACTCCAAAATGCAACATTGGTTGTCCATCCATCTGGCCCTTCCCATCCTCATTTAGTCTAACTGTGGAATACAGGGGGTCTCAATAGTCCAGATTTCCCAGAGTAAGTGATAGACAATAGGAAGCTGCTGGTCAGCCTTGCTTCATTGCTTCATGGGGAAGGATAGCTTTTCAATACACAAACACTCATAAAAACAAATACTTTGAATGTCTACCATGAACACAGCACCGCTGAGGAGCTGTAAAGAATACTAAGACAGATAACATAATCACCGTCTTTTGGGAGTTTACAACCTAGAGAAACACACTCTATTAAATAACAGAGAAAAGAGATGTCATGGGATACTCTATGTTAGTGCTAAATTAGGATACCTCTCTCCAGCAAGTCATGACGGCTCCATTCTCTGCACTCACAAAGCCTTTTTTACCCCTCTATACATTAATATTCTACATTTCAAGTGTGTTATATGTCATATATGCACTTACCATATCATCGATGGTAGATTATACCTTTTCTGAGGGTAGGAAACGTCATTAGCAAAGTCAATAAGCTATTTATGCAATGTAACATGGAAATTATTGTCCTATAGAAAGGGGACTGTTTATCCCTCCTCTACCAAAGGAATGTTTACCTTCAAAGACAGTGTTTAACCCACCCCAGGGTAACAATGTGAGTGTGTAATGGACTGTGTATGGAGGTAGGATTGGTAACAAAAGATGAGTTCCTTCTGATCTGAAACCAAAAGAACATGTGCCACGGTATTCAAGTTAGATCCTTACTAAAGTACAAAATTATACAATGAGTTCAGCAACCTGTAGCCTTCTAAGACAGACGCAACAATCCCAGACAGATGCACCCCTTATGGTTCGCTAGCTGAGAAACTCCTGAAGGACATCAGTCAGGGAAGCCCCACCTCTCCAGACACCTGCCCATGCAAGGGCAGTTCCAGCAGCTATAGTGCAAGTCAATTGCTGCTAACTGCAATCCACCCCCTGACTCTTAGTCCCCAATGTCCTAAACTACCGCAATGACCAATGATGGCAATTCCCACTCCTTTGTTCTCCAGTTTCATCAAGACAAGTCTTTTACTTTTCATCCTTTCACCCTTGAGGATTTCCCAATAAACTTCATTTGAGCTGCTACCCACATTGTGCCCATGGTGGCTCCAGAATCTCTATTCAACTGGAGCATAAATTGTTACCCCTCCTAGGGGCCCACAGCCCTGCCCATGATTAGGGTCAGAACATGGCCCCTCTATCTTTTCTGCCTTTTCTGGATCTGGAGTCATTGCATCAGAAATTTACAGCTATCTCAAATTTTTTGGAGCATGTGGAGAAAGTTCTTCTTGATTCAGCACAAAAAGAGCACTTGGGTCCCCTCTGTATTCAAATCAGGTGACTACCTCTACTAGGGTCCAAAACTATTAGCCAAGTTCCCTGCAGGCTTCTAAGGCCAACTCAATAACCCCAGATGGAGGAGGCACCTGATAAGCATCGGGGCAGCTGCTATAACCTCTTCAGAGAGGCCCATCCCCTCCAGATGTCCACCCACTCAGGGTCCCATGATTCCATCTGGAGGAAACTCCATCAGCTGTTGCCAGTCTCATGCATAGTATTCAAATCAATTGCTTCCTACTGCAGACCCTTTGGGAGAGAGGGATTTCACTGGAATGTCAGGGTGTTACCCTGATAGCAACCCCATGTTCTTTCCCCTTTCTGGAGGGAGTTGTGGGTGTGGGGGAGGAGGAGGGAGACTAATGGATTAGTTGAATGCTCTATGTGGTTTTGAATCTGTTCATAGGCTCCTATGTGTCCTTTAAATATCCTACATTTTCTGTGGGGGAAAATAAAAGCTGTCCAATATCCAATACCACCAGTCTTGCATATTGAATCCTTATATAGGAGTTGGGACTCCTTTTGCCCACATTTGGGGAAACATAGACAGCAGCTATACCATAAACATAAAAAGATTTTCCTGAAGCAATTTTAGGTAGGAACATTTAACAAAAGAGAGAAACTTATCATTTTGGGATTAACCCACACAATTGGATATAGTCTGGGTGATTACAGAATTTTAGGGGTCCCTATAGGTTTTAGTGTGTGTGTGTATACGTGTGTATGTTGTGTATGTGTGCATATGTAGATTTTTGTGTATGTGTTTATGCATATATACACACACCCCTGTATAGATTGTGTATGAATCAAGATTATATATGTGTATATGTATATATGTGTGTGTGCATATATGTAAAAATATGTGTATAAATCTGGTTAAGTGCTATTTCCCCCAATCAAATATAAGCCCCTTAAAGAAAGATATTGTTTTTATATTCGTTTTGTTTTGTTTTTCTCCAGTGCCTGACATATAGAAGGAACTTAATAAATGCTTCCTGTATTAAATTGTCATTACTGTATCTCCTATAGCCTCTAGAATACTGCTTTATACATAGTAGGTTCTTAAGTAAAATTTATTGAATGAACCCTCTCTTCTTCTAAATTCCCTCATTATTGTGGAGGATGCCTCCATCTTTCCAGTCACCAAGATTCTGAACCTCATGTCATTCTCAATTCTTCTCTCTTGCCCACTTCAGATATACAGTCTTTTGCCAAATATTGTCATTTCTCTCTACAACGAGGGTTATTAATCTTGGGGAGGGGTACTCAACAAAATACTCGTTTTCACTGAACTCAATATAAAATTTGGCTTTTCCTTCAATCATTTAAAAATGTTATTCTGAGGAGTCTATAGGTTGTACTAGACTGCTAAAGAGGTTTATGACAGACAAAAAGTGAAGAATGCCTGCTCTCCTAAATCTCTCACATAAGTTTTTCTCCCTCTAGTCAAATAACTTCTCTCCTGGACTATTTCAATAGCCTTCTGGTTGGACTCCCTGCCTCAGATCTCTTCCCACTCTAATCCAGCCTCTACTCAGTGGCCAAAGTGATTTGGCCAAAGGCACAGATCTGACTATATCTCTCAATAAAATCAAATGGTTCCCTCATACCTCCAGGATTAAATGTAAAGTCCTTTGGCATTTAAAGATCATCACAGCCTTGCCCTTTCCCACTTTTCCAATCTTCTTACATTTTACTCCTATCCCCCTCTGAGCATGCTATACACCATCCAAATGGCCTACCTGCTATTCCTTGAAAATGACATTGCACTGTTTGTCTCTGTTTCTTTACACTGGGTGTTCCCAAGGTCTGGAAAGTTCTCACTCCTAATATCAAACTCTTATCATCCCTGGCTTCCTTTAAGACGACTCAAGCGCTGGCTCCTCAAGGACATCTTTTCTGGTTCTCCAGTTGATACTGTCTTTCCTTCTATGTCTTCATATATGTTTTCCCCCATTAGCATGTAAGGTCCTTGATGACAGGAATGGTTTTGACTTTTTCTTTGTATGCTCAGAGCTGAACAGAGTCTGACACATAGTAAGCTCTTAGTATATACTTCTTGTTTAGTTGGTTGATTAAATGAATGAAAAGACTGGAATAACAAAGATGTCATTTCTGTCACTATTGCCAAGGTCCAGGCAGGGTTTCAGAAGAAAAAAGGAAGATTTAGAAATAACTAGTTAAGAAGACAGTATCTAAGAAAAGAATTATTTTTACTATAACTTCAAATGCAGGAATGATAGGCACCTGGCAGGTGATAAAGTGCTCCAGCAAGTGCTAATAAAAATGTATTTGCCTGGTATTTTATAAATCTAATCAAAAGAACTTTAAAAGGAAAAGGGTGGAGTGGATAGAAAACTGCTTGGGAATATCTATCAACCTAGAAAGCAAACAATAGTTATAATGAAGGAAGGAGAATGTCAATAAAGACAATAAGAAATTCATAAGAAATAAAATCCTAGAAAGGAACCAGAAATCAATTAATTATATAAAAATACATAATGAACATGTAATACTCAAGATAAACTAAAAATCCTAACATGAAGAAAAATTTGACATCATGATACCACTGGAACATTGTAGAATAAGACCCATAAGGAGACTCATATGACTCGAACACTATAATACTTGGATAGCCAAGAGTAGGAGGACAGGTAAAAGGGGGAGAACATATATAATAAAGACACCGTTGGAAATATTTGGATAATAATGGAGACAGAAAGAGACAAGAGTGAAATTATAATATGCTATACATCCCTTTGACAAAATCTCTCTCCACTGAGGATGTCATTCCCATGTCCTCCCTCAATGGAACCTTGGACACCACCATCAGAACATCAGGATCTGTAAAAATTTGCAACTGATCTTGCCTGGAATCAGACCACCACACCACTTTTTAGCCTTTTCCACACTATCATGACTCCACTCTGATCATCATCCCTATCCCTTCTATCCTCCCAAATCTTGGAATCTGCCTCTGGGACTCTGGGATTGGATAGATAAACTTTTGCCTTTTCTTACCAGAAACCAGATTTCCACACTACTTCCCATCTTCACTCCATTCAGCCTTCCTCATACCATTTTCAGCTTCCCTCTATATGTTGTCTTCTTGAATTAGAATGTAAACTCCTTGAGAACTGGAACTATCATGCATTCTTGTATCTGAATTCCCAGGACTTAGTACAGTACCTGGCACATAGCAAATGTTCTATCTATCTATCTATCTATCTAGACTTTCAGAGAAAGATCACAATCCTGGAACAGAGGCATTATGTAATAGTGGTGGGAGATTTCAAAAGCAGAGCAGCTAATAACTTCATGACTTGCCTATTTAATGAAAATTCCATCCCTCAAAAAGGCTGAGAAATCAATGAGAGGAAGAGTGATTCTAAACTTTTAAAGGAACAAGAGGAATTGGATGTTGAATGGAAATAATAAGAACCTTAGGGGAAATGCCTGCCACATCTTAAAATCTATGACAGGAAAAGAAAACTGGGCATAATTCAATGTGCATCATAAATTTCATGAGGGCAGATTTCAAAGGGATTAGAGAAAAGTGAAGTAGGCATTCTATGGATTAAAATTCTACAAGGGAAGCTAGCTCAGGAAAGATTGGAAACAACCAGGAGTGAAATTATAAAGACACAAAGAAAAACAATTCCAATGAAGAGGAAACAAGAAACAATCTTATTGTGAAATTGCTATGGTTTCAGTGGGAAATGATAGAGCAACTTAAATTTTGAGAAACATATACAGGAGGTAGAAGCAAGGAAAAATAATGGAGAATGAAAACAATAATGTGACAAAGTCTGAAGAATAATGTCAGGACTACTAAACTTCAGAATGAGATGAGGCTACTTGTAAGGATAGCTAAACACCATAAAAAGACCATTGTTTTAAGTTAGGGAAGAAGAGAAGTTTCAAAAAAAGAATGAAACAGCTGCTTGCGGTAGATAGGATAGTGGTAACAGATGACAGAGAGAAGATGGAATTGCTCAGTTTTTAATTTGTTTCTGTTTCTCTTCTAAATGGAATAATAAACTACATAGTAGTTTAAGGTTTGTGATATACTTTATAAATATCTCATTTTATCCTCACCATAACCATGACATATAGGTCAACCACTTCACAGGTGAGAAAACTGAGGCAGAAAAAGGTTAAATGACTTGCCCAGGGTCACATAGCAAATATCTAATATAAAATTTGAATTCAGGTCTTCCCGATTCCAAGTCCAGGTCTCTATCCATGGTGCCACCTAGATGTTTAGAATGATCTATGAACTGGAAAGGACAAAATAAAAATGGCTAATAGGGAGGTGAATGCCAACATAAATACTTTTTATGGGAGATAGTAAGACAGCAACTAGCTGCTTTTTATGAATTCAAGTCACCAGACCCACAAATTACAGTGCAGAGTACTGATCAAATTGGCAGATGTGGCTGCCAAACCACAGTCAGTGATCTTGGAAGTATTGTAGAGAATCCTGTAGTATTACAGGGCCAGAGATGGGCAAATGTCTAAATTAAAAACAACAACAAGGAGTCCATCTTGCCTATTATAGCTCAATTGAACTTGACTTTGATTTATGGAAAAATTCTAGGATGGATTATAAAGGGGATGGTTAGTCAGCCTCTTTAAAAGGAATCAGTAATCTCTATGAGCTAGTAAGGTTTCATCAAAAACAAACAAATTATGTCAAACTAACCAAGTTGCTTTTGTTGGTGAGGATTGCTAAACTTGATCGTAGAACATGATCTACAGCACAGAAAGTAAGAACTGAGAAATCTTCAGAAGAGGAGTTCAACCCGTTTCTAATTGGGAATTCATTTTACAACATTCCTAAGTGCTGGTTGTCCAACTTCTGCTTGAATGAAGAGGGAGAGGAAACCTACTCTTCCCTATGGCCATTGACTTCACTTCTAAGCCTCTCTAACTGCTAGGAAATTTTCCCCTGTATTTAGACTAAGCGTTTCTCTCTACAACTTGCACCTATTACTCTCAATTGTACTCCTGAGACCAAAGAGAGACCACTTATTCACCCTTCCATATGATGGCCCTTCAGATATTTAAAGATAGTTATTACACACACATACACACACACACACACACACACACACACGCATGTGCCGTATATGGTTGTTGTTATTTTTTCCCCCCAGTGTAACCCCTCTCCCATATTGTTGGCATGGGGACAGGGGTGGGGTAGGGAAGTCCTGTTCTGCATGATGAATTTACAGGGACACCTAACTTGTAGGTAGTGGATGAATGCTGAATATAATACTTCTTGTACAATATAAGGGATTTGCTGAGTTGGTCCCTCACACTCCTGGGAGAGAAACATATGTGGTTTCACTCTTTTGGAGACACACATGGAAAGAGAAACTATAGATGAAGGGGAGGCCTTAACTTAACAGAAGCCTTGACATGTTACTAATCTCCAGTTTTTTTTCTCTTAAAGCTGCTTTCTCCTGAGATAATTGGGTGGCATAGTGAATAGAATTCTGGACTTGGAGTCAGTAAGACCTCAGTTCAAATCTGACCTCAGACTCTTACTAGCTGTTGTGACTCTAGGCAGATCATTTTACTTCTGTTTGCCTCAGTTTCCTCAACTGTAAAATGAAGATAATAATAGTACCTACATTACAGGGTTGTTGTAAGGGTCAAATGAGTAATATTTGTAAAGCACTTAGTAGAGCACCTGGCATTAGTAAGCATTAGATGAGCATTTTTTCCCTCCTCTTTTTCCCTTTTCCCCTCCTCTTTCTCACACTGCTGAGATACTATTATCTAACTCACAGGTGAAGAGCTCACTCACAAATGCATATGTTCTGGTATAGTCTAATCTATAGAATTGCTTTAATTTCAATTTGATTTTGCTTGGACAAACGAGCTTATTCACTATTTGTGATTGGGTTTTGTTTTTGGTTTGGTATGTGTGTGTGTGTGTGTGTGTGTGTGTGTGTGTGTGTGACCAGCATTTAGTGGGAATAATTTAAAGGAATTAGTGTAAACCGAGGGATAAATCCTCCCTTAAAAGCAAATAAAAAAGAAGGTTTCCTTCTAATTCTCTAAACATGGTACCACAAGAACAGATGTGTCTGAAGGGGAAAGATGTATAGAATTCTAACCTGATACCCGTCTTGAAATTTTGAGGAAAGAGCATCATCCAGCCTAAGAGCACTTCTAAGGTTTGATCACATCTTTTCACTTCCTTCTCCTGCCTTCAACCCTGCCAGTTAAGATGCTGGCAGTGCAGATATTGCCCTTCACCATCCTCTTCTCCACAGAGAAACTCATGACCATCATTAGCCATATATATACATTTATACAATGTATGTGAACATATGTATCTTCTTATATTGCATGTTCTCTGTTTCCCTCACCATTCTGACCTCTTTCTTCTGGATCTTCTATAGCTTCTGTTTCCTAAATGATATTCCCAGAACTGGATTCACTATTCCAGCTACATCCAAACCTAGGCAGACTTTTTTTAAAAAAGCATATTTTATATTCACTATGTCTTTCAATGTAGACTAGAACTACATAAGGTTGTTTTTTTTTTACCTGTCATATCACTGTTGATCCCTATTTAGTTCATAGGCCACTAAAATTCACTATTTTTTTCACAAAAATGTTTATCTTTCTATGCTTCTCTAATTCTATACTTTTGACACTGGTTTTTGAACCAAAGCACAGAAATTTAAACTCAAGTCTATTGAACTAAATCTAATTTCATTTAATTCATAATTCTAGCCTATTGACATCTTCTAGGATCCAAAGTATCAACCAAAGTATTCACTGTCCCTGTATCCTTTATGTCATCTGTCATCTGACAAGCATATGACATATGTCTTCTTCTTTACTGATAAAAAAAATTGTTGAAGAGCATAAGACTCAGAGTGAGAATAAAGGTTTTTGGATGCTGTGTCTTCTCCACAATAACTGTCTTTCAAAAAGGCCATTTTCACTGCGACAAATTAACATCTTGGCTATCTGGCATAACTTCCACTATGTTATGTTCTATCATTTTCTTTAAATCTTTAGGGACAGCACATTCTTTGGTCACTTTCAAAGAAGGTTGCTTTTCTTTTGTCCCAAGTCCCTCATAATTTCATCTGGATTAAATTTTAGCTAATTTGTTAGATGAAAATGGACAGGTGATTTTAGCAGGTAAAGCACGTTACTTTGGTGTTGGAGGTGATGTTCATCTCTTTCAAAAGTTTGTAGAAGAAAAAGATATATTTGAAACTAGGACACTCAAAATAACTGATGAAGGAATAAAGATAATCAGTTAAAATGGCCTTTAAGCATACCCATTGAAGTCCAAATTAATTACTCTTTTTAAAAAACATATTAAACTAGGGCAGAGTCAAGATGGTGCAGTAAAAGCAGGGACTTTCTTGAGCTGTCCCTCAAACCCCTCCAAATACCTGTAAAAAGTTATTCTAAACAAATTCTAGAGCATCAGAACCCACAAAATGACAGAATGAAACAAATTTCCAGTCCAAGACAACTGGAAGGTCGACAGTGAAGGTCTGTTACACCAGTCTGACAATAGAGCACAGTCCATGGTGGGCCATGCCAATATGGACTAACCCCAGCAAAACCTGGAGCAGGACTCAAGGCATTGAATCACTGACAGCTTTTCAACATACAAACGCCAAAGACATTTTAAAAGGCCAGTAGGAAAGGTCTGTCAGGTCTGTGGGAGAGAGGAACATGGTCCAGTCCCAGCCCGAGCCCCAAAGCAGCAGTAGCAGCAGCAGCGGCTGCTCCTGGAGCTCTTGGCCCACAAATAGTGCAGGGAACACAGATCAGAGGAGGACTGCAAGGTTTCCATCGCTGGCACTGAGACGGGATTCTCTTGCTTTGCCCATGTTTTAATCTGGGCTGCAGTCCTGGGGGTGGTCCCAGGGTGAAAAGGATCACTAGCATTGTGGAGCTTGTGATGGTAGCTGAGGAAAAGGAGCTTGTAGTCACTCGCAGGCTAGAGCGCAGGCCAGGAGAGAAGTAGAGACCTCTTCTTTGATCGTGTCACCATGGAAGAACTAAAAATTTACAGGTCCTTGGAAGTATCTCTGAAAATAGCTGCACAAAGCTTGAGACAGTATATCCTCCTCTGGAAGCAGAGTTCTACCTTAACAAGGTGTTAAAAAGTCAAGTAATTGGCTGGGGAAATGATTAAACAGCAGGAAAAAAAAATCAGACTACAGAATCTTACTTTGGTGACAAAGAAGATCAAAACATACAACCAGAAGATGACAAAAAATGAAAACTTCTATATCCAAAAGCCTCCAAGAAAAAATATGAATGGGTCACAGGCCATGGAAGAGCTTGAAAAGGATTTTGAAAACCAAGTAAGAGAAGTAGAGAACAATTGAGAAGAGAAATGAGAGTGATGCAAGAAAATCATGAAAAATAAGTCAACAGCTTGCTAAAGTAAACCCCCCAAAATGATGCAGAAAACAACACCTTAAGAAATAGATGAACCCAAATGGCAAAAGAGATCCCAAAAGTCAATGAGGAAAAGAATGCCTTAAAAAGTATAATTGACCAGATGGAAAAGGAGATCCAAAAAGCTCACTGAAGAAAATAATTCCTTAAAAATTAGAATGGAGCAAATGGGAACTAAGAGAGAGCAGGAAATTATAAAAGAAAACCAAAGAAGGAAAATAGAAGACAATGTGAAATATCTCATTGGAAAAAACAACTCCTCTAGAAAGTGGATCCAAGACAGATCATTTTAAAATTATTGGAATACCTGAAATACATAATCAAAAAAAAAGAGCTTAGACATCATCTTTCAAGAAATTTTCAAGGAAAACTGCCCTGATGTTCTAGAACCAGAGGGTAAAATAGAAATGGAAAGAATCCACCAATAACCTCCTGAAAGAGATCCCAAAAGGAAAACTCCTTGGAATATTGTAGCCAAATTCCAGAGTTCCCGGGTAAAGGAGAAAATATTGTAAGAAGCCAGAAAGAAACAATTCTTTTTTTTTTTTTTGCTTTTTTGGAGGGCAATTGGGGTTAAGTGATTTGACTAAGGTCACACGGCTAGTTTTTGTGTTAAGTGTCTGAGGCTGGATTTGAACTCAGGTCCTCCTGATTCCAGGGCTGGTGCTCTACTCACTGGGCAACCTAGCTGCCCCGAAAGAAACAATTCAAGTATTGTGGAAATACAATTAGGATAACACACAATTTAGCATCTTCTACATTAAGGGATCAGAGGGCTTGGAATATGATATTCCAGAGGTTAAAAGAGCTAGGATTAAAACCAAGAATGACCCACCCAGAAAAACTGAATATAATCCTTCAGGGGAAAATTGGATTGTCAATGAAATAGAGGCCCTTTAAGCATTCTTGATGAAAAGACCAAAGCAGAATAGAAAATTTGACTTTCAAATACAAGATTCAAGGGAAGCATGAAAAGATAAACAGGAAAGAGAAATCAGAAGGGACTTCTGATTAAGAAGTATAACTTCTTAAAGGTATACTGTTTATATTCCTACATGGAAAGATGATATTTGTAACTCATGAGACATTTCTCATATTAGGGTAGTTGGAGGGAAAATATGTACACACACACATATACACACATATGCATATGGACATGCACATAGACACAGATATATGTGTACATACATGTGTGTGTGAATATACATATACATGTGTGTGCATGTATGAATACATGCACACAGAGGGCACAGAACGAGTTGAATATGTAGGGATGATATTTTTTAAATGAAATTAAGGGGAGAAGAAGGTACTGGGAGAAGGAGAAAGAGAGAGGTAGAATGGGGTAAATTATTTCACATAAAAGAGGCAAGACAAGGCTTTTACAGTAGAGGGCAACACAGGGGAGGTGAGAGGGAATGAGTGAACCTTACTCTCATTGAATTTGTCTTAAGGAGGGAATAACATACACTCTCAATTGTGTATGGAAATCTATCTTACCCTACAGGAAAGTAGAGGGGAAGGGAATAAAAGGGGGGATAGAAGGGAGGGCAGATTGGGGGAGGGGGTAATCAGAAGCAAACACTTGAGAAGGAACAGGGTCAAAGGAGAGAATAGAATAAATGGGGGGCAGGATAGGATGGAGGTAAATATAGTTAGTCTTTCTCAACACCACTATTATGGAAGTGTTTTCCATAACTACACATGTATAACTTATACCAAATTGCTTATTTTCTCAATGTAAAGAGGGAGGAAGGGAGAGAATTTGGAGCTCAAAGTTTTAAAAATGAGTGTTGAAGATTGTTTTCACATACAACTGTGAAATAAGATGTACAATCAATAGGGCATAGAGATTTATCTTGCCCTACTGGAAGATAGAGGGGAAGGGAATAAAACAAGGGAAGAGGGGTGGTGGAAGTGAGGGCAGATTGGAGAAAGGGGTAATCAGAGTGTATGGTCTTGTGGTGGGGGGAAGAAGAGAGAGATGGGGACAAAATTCAGAACTCAAAATCTTGTAGAAGTGACTGCTGAAAGCTAAAAATAAATTAATTAACAGAAGTCTTTTTTAAAAAAGAAAAATGTATTGAACTATTGACTAAAAATTAATTGTAATAAAAAAGAGCATAGGGCTCAGGACAAATCCCTAGAGTCTTCCAATAGAGGCCTCCCTCCAAATTTACTTTAAGTCAAGAATAACTACTCTGAGTCCAATCCTTCAATTAGTCCCTAATCCAAATAAATGGACTATTTTTTAGCCCTGTATTATTATATCTTGTCCATAAATATAGCGTGAGACATTTATCAAATACTTTGATAAAAATCCAACTATGACAAGTTTATTACATTAATCTGATCCTCCAGTCTGGTCATCCTATTAGAAAAAAAGCCATAAATATATTTTACTCAGATTTTACAGTATTTGATTAAAAAAAACCCTTCATTCTATACTTGTTGACAAGATACAGGAATAATGGCTAAAATGATAATCTAACTCTCTTTGGGCCCTAAATCTATCACCCTATTCCAGGAAAGAAAAAGAAAAAAACCTAATAATTACAGCTGTCCAAAAGTAGAATGGATTATCTCAGGAAGCAGTGAGTTTCCTTCATTAAAAGCCTTCAAACAAAGTCTATATGATCGATCATTGGGTGCGTTGTAGAGGATATTCTTCAAGTTCAGGTTGAACTAAATGGTCTCCAAGGTCTCTTCCAGCTTTGAGATTTTGTATTTCTATAATTCTATGAATGAATGAATGAATTTAACTGATTTTTTTCTCTTTTGATGTGGATAATTTTTTTTTTTTAGTTTTAATGATTTTTTTACATTGCAAACATTTATAGATTATTCCCACTGAATAAGATATTTCATGTAACAAAGTAAAAGTTAAGTAAATTAATACAGATAATGCAGTGACCTCATCTAAAAGTGAAACTCTACCTTTGTACCACATCCCACCTCTCTATTTTTAATTTTAAAAATAGAGAGAAATCTATTTTTTTCTCTCTCTCACATTTGGGGGAAAATAAAAGAGGAAAGAAAAGCAAATTCCTTGAAACAAATATGCATAGTCAAACAAAAAAAATTGGACATTTACAGAAATATATCTCATCTTATACCCTAAATTTGTCAAACCTCTGTCATGTGGCAGATAGCGTGCTCATTATCATGTCTCTGGAATCGTGAATGGTCATTGGATTAATTACAGTTCTTATAGCTTTCAAAGATGTTTGCTTTACAGTTCTTCTGTTATTACATAAACTGTACTCATGCTGTGCTTTGCAGTTTTGTTGCTATTATATAAATTGTCCTCTTGGTTCTGCTTATTTCATTCTTTATCATTATAATCTTGAAAATAGATCATTTTTACAATATTGATATTGTTTTTCTGGCCTTATTTTATTCTGCATCAATTCATTTAAGTTTTTTCTTGATTCTTTAAAATCATCTTTTTTTCTTCATTTTTTTTAACAGCTGAGTAGTATTCTATCATATTCCTATGCCACAACTTATTGATCTTTTCCCCTATTCATGGGCATCCTTAAGTTTATAGTTTCCTTTTGTTTTTGGCACCATAAAAATAACTATTACAAATATCTCTGTACATATGGAACATTTTCCTATTTTTTTTGTTTTCAGTCTCTAGCAGAGGTAGAGTTGGGCCAAAGGACATATACTGTTTAATACTCCTTGTGTTTAATTCCAAATAATTTTCCAGAATGGTTGTACCCATTCATTGGTCCAGCAAGAGTATAGCAATGTGGCTCTTTCCCTACAGTATTCTACTTCTCCACCACACAGCAAGAAGCATGGTCAGAGATGATTGGGGAACCTGATCTCTGGGTCCTGACTCCTGCTTCTTCTGTGATCCTACGCAGTCATTCAATCCACTTCCCATCCAGCAGGTGAGATGGTGGAATAAACACAAGCTTCTCTCCATGGCCTTCTCAGAGAGCCCTGTGTTAGTCTGGAACATATGTTACCTTACTCCTGCTCTCCATGCTCCTGACTGACCAAGGCTTTCTGAATCTTGCCCAAAATCCTTGGTCTCCTGTCCAGGTCCATCTACCTCCAGACTTCTATGCTCAGTCTCTTTTTCAGAGATCCCCACATTAATACCAAGCCATGTTATCTTCCCTTTAGATTTTCCATTATGGGGATCCAAGTGCCCAAGGGCCTTCAATTGCTCCTAATCTAGGTCTCAGATCTCCTATAGTACTCTTGCTGTCTGTCCTTTGTTCTCAAAGAGAACCATGACATTGAGAAGGTGTTGTTAGGACTTGCAAATAAATTGGATTTAAGTGAGAGGAGGTTGTCCAAAGACGCCAGCCTCACTCTCTCCCCCAGAGTCATCTGGGTCCAGTGGCAAGATAAAGATCAGGATGACAGGAGATGGCCCCAGATGCAGTGGGAGATCTTGGCTTTTTTAATCTAAGGTCTACCCAGGTCTCAGTTTGTCTAAGGCAATGCCCATTCAGTGATTAGGTGTTTCCTGATCAGACTCAAAACCCATTACCATTTCCTGCCTGTTGGCCAGACTTCCCTGGGCCATACATAGACCTGTTTCTGTCTCCATACCTCTACCTGCATCTGCCTCCTTTGAGGTGGGCCTCCATAAGACTTATCACCACCTGCTGTGAGATTGGACCTTAAGAGAGGATTTAATCACTTGTCTCCTTCAATAGATTTCTCTTCAGTCACTAATACTTGGCTTGGACAAATTCCTCAATGGTTAATGTATTCTCATTCTCTCACACTTTCCCCATCCCACTGATTCTGAACACCCATCTGCTAAAGGACAAACTCTATTCCCTGCTTCCCTGTCCATTATATCTCCATAATTTCACCATCCTCCCAAAATGTTCCACTCCAAATCCACCCACCCTTCCACTCCTCAAGTGCTTTCTGGAATGTCTGAGCAATAAGTAACAAATTTGCTTTCATCTTGAATTTTTCCTTTCTCATTCTGTCTATCTCATGGTAGTCACTGAAATTCCTTATGACACTATATCTTTGGCCACTCTTTCCAGGACTTGTTTCAATTTCTCTAGAACCTCAACCCACCCCTACCGTTACAACTCATTGACCATGCTAGGGGAGTATTAATACTCCTTGTTCCCAAATTCCACTTTCAAAATCCTTTTTTTTTTGCAGGGGGAAGGTAGGGCAATTGGGGTTAAGTGACTTTCCCAAGGTCACATGGCTAGTTTTTTGTGTTAAGTGTCTGAGGCCAGATTTGAACTCAGGTCCTCCTGACTCCAGGGCTGGTGCTCTTCACTGTACCACCTAGCCTCCCTTCAAACTCCTTTTTAATCATCACTCATTAACCTCTGTTCCTTTGAGATTCAGGACTCAGCTCACATCTCCCCTTCTTCAGGAGTCACATCTCAATCCTCTCCACTCCTCACTGCTGCTCTTTCCACTGAGATTACCTTCCCCCACCATATGTGTGTGTCACACACACATACATACATGCACACAAACATACACATGCACACACATATACACACAAACACGCACCTATACATATATACACACAAACATACATACATATACACACATGCACACATATGTACACACAAACATACATATGCACACACAAACATACACATATATACACATAAAAACACACACATATACACAAAAACATACACACACACACATATATACCTTTGTTTGCATGTTGACTCTCCCATGAAAATGTGAGCTTCATTAGGGCAGGGACCATGTTTTTGCCTTTCTTTGTATCACCAGTACTTAGTACAGTGCCTGACACAGGGTAAGTGTTTAGTAAATGCTTATGGATTGACTTATTTACCACCTACTGTGTAAGCCACTGTGTGAGGGGGAGGCTGCAAAGGAAAAAAAAATCTTTGCCATCAAAAAAGCTTACATTCTACTCAGTGATGTAATAAGTGCACACAGAATAAATATAGAATGCATATTAATAATAGCTAACATATACATAGCATTTACTATGAGTAGGGTATTGTGTTAAGTACTTTATAATTATTATCTCACTGGATTCTCATAATAACCCTGAAAGGTGGGTACTATTATCACCCCCCATTTTACATGAGAAGAAACCGAGGCAGACAAAGATTAAGTGACTTGCCCAGCATCACACATTTAATAAATATGTGAGTCCAGATTTTAACTCAGGTCTTTCTGACTCCAGGCCCAGTTCTCTACCCATTGCACTACCTAGCCATTCCATATATAATACCTTTGCAGAAGGGTGTTCAAAGCTAAGTTTTGTCAAGTGTTAGGAATCCTAAGAGGCAAAGGTGAGGAAGGAATAAGCTCTGGCATGATGAACAGCCTGCACAGAGGCATTGAGAGAAGAGATAACATGGTATGTAGGCCAGTTTGTCTGGTACCTTACACTGTATCCCAGTGAATAATGTGAAATCTGGAATAAGAGAAAGAATATTTGTCAGGTGCTTGCTATGGACCAGGCATCATCAATTGGGCAATATCTGAACAAGCTATGATGTGTGAATGTGACAGAATACTAAATGCTGTAAGAAATGATGAAGGTTATAGTTAATAAAAAATGGGAAGATTTATATGAAGAGATGAAAAGTGAAGTGAGCAGAACCAGAAAAATATATACAATAACAATAACGACAATGTAAAGATAATCAACTGTGAAAGACTTAGGAACTCTGATCAACCCAAAAACTAACCACAATTCTAAAGGACTCATGATGAAACATGCTATACACCTCCAGATAGAGATCTAATGGATCAGAAAGCAGTGGAAGCATATTTTTTTCTTTCTTTCTGAGGGGAGAAAGTGGAATGAGGAGGACATAGCTAATGTCAGAATTTGTTTTATGTGATGTGATATGATATGATATATGATATGATGGTATGATATATACATATTTATATCTATACACATATACATTTGTCTATACATATGTATGTGTGTATATGTGTATACAACATAGCATATTGTATCATTTCATAATATATTATATTACAGGGCAGATAGGTGGCACAGTGGATAAAGAGCCAGGCCTAGAATCAGTTCAAATCCAGTCCCATACACTTCCTAGCTGTGTGACCCTGAGCAAGTCACTTCACCCTGTTTGCCTCAGTTCTTCATCTATAAAATGAGTTGGAGCAGGAAATGGCAAACCACTCCAGAATCTTTGCCACAAAAACCCCAAATGGTGTCACAAAGGTTTCAGTCACATGACTGAAAAACACTGAGCAACAATTTACATAACATTACATTGTTATGTTATGCTATGCTATGTATTGCATTTTATTATATTGCATTGCATTATATTAGCAGCATTTTTTTTTTCAATTACATTTGTTTGGGTTGCATTGTTACATGACATTTGGATTGAGTTACATTTTACATTACGTTATATTTATAATGTGTTTTATTTTTCTTGCCTTCCCAATAGATGTGGGGAAAGAGAATTAGTGACTGAAAATAAAAACAAACAAACAAACAAAAACCACCTATATGTCAGGCATTTTCCTAAGTGCTGGTGATACAAATACAAGAAAATGAGATCATCTACTTTCAAGAAACTTGACATCTAATAGAAGAAAACAAAATATAAAAGGGAGCTAGGAAGCTCCCCTTAAAGTCCTTTAAAACTATATTCAAGCACTACCTTCAATATCAAGTTTTTTCCTAATTCCTGCCTTCCCTCACCTCCCAAACTATCTTCTATTTACTTTTATATATTTCATATATTCTTATCTGACCACATCTACTTTTCCCAGATGACATACAAGCTCCTTCAGAGCAAGAATAATTTTATTTCTATCTCTGTATCACCAGCACCTAAGACAGTGTCTTGCACATAGCACAATGTTTGTGGATCAATAAATTAATTGACTGATTAATTGATAGAGAGGCAGTGTGATGAATTGGAACAAGCACTGGACTTGAGAGATGTGTTTTTAAATCTCAGTTGTGATTATTCCTAGCAGCAATGGACAAGCCACTTCATGTTGCTGAGTTTCACCTTCTTCATCTAGAAAATGGTGATAATTCCTATACCACTTCTCTTACGGGATTGTTGTAAGAAAAGTACTTTGTAAAACTTAAAGTACACTAGAAATGTGAATTGTTATTATTATTAGGTATTGGTGATTTCCTGACTGTGACTCCCTTGCATAGACCTAGTCTAGGTTCATGTTGTTGAGGAAATGTGGGATTTGTTCCACCATTTTAATCCTTTGGGATTCATTGGAGATTTGGAATTTCAAGGAGTTTGGAGAGCAAGGGATTATTGTTTTCTTACCTTTTCCAACTCAACCTCAGGGTCAGGTTGGATTTCTACACACACACCCCTGTTCTTAAGTACTTGAACTTCTGGCTCTTTCTCACACCCAGTGTTGAGTGGGGCTACCTTCTCTCCTATTGGCTGGCAAGAAACCTTTCTCCTTCAGCCCATCTGTAATGTATATGGAAGTGAAGGAAAAGATATGGATTTCACAAAACTTAATCAGAGTCTTTAGTGAATCAACATGGGCTGAGGAAGGGGTGGGGGACTTTCGGGGTGTGGGAAGGGAGTGGGCAAGTTTCCAGCTCCATCACATATGGCAATGGTTTCCTCAAAAACTGAATACAGTATTTGTTTCTTTCAGTGACATAGTTTAGAGTAGCACTGAAGCCAGATTTCTAATATAGGAATCCTAAACCCAACTTTCAGATCTTCTCAGCTTCTCCTGATTGTTCCTTTCTCAGTTCCTAATGTTCCCTCCCCCATCCCATTCCTGTCTGGCCCTGCTCCCCCTCCTCATTTTTGAAGAATCTCTGTTCCTTGTTGAAAGCTTGGGAGGTATGAGAAGAATGTTTTGATTTAATACAGTTCTGCCTGCACTTTCCTTTCACAAATCAATTAATTTCTCCACATTCTGACAATGTAAGTCTGAAGGGAAGAGTGGAGGGGGAGCGATACTGGGTGGTGAGGGGATGGGGTATGGAGAGGTGAGCAGAGTGCACGCACAGAGTTCCCTGCTGCGTTTTAGAGGGGGAAAGACAAATTACCTTTTTGCTTAGTGTTGAGAGAAGAGGGGTGGAACTGAATATAGTATCTGAAATTAACACACAACAGCATAAAGGAGGGAGGGTTGGGCGTCAATCAGAAGGTTAAAATGAAAACAAGCCTTCATTGCATTTGGACAAGCATCTGGGGAATTGTACTGCTGCTTTCCATACTTGTCTTGGACTCATTTTAAAATGTTCTCCTTAGTCAATTTGTGCCTTTAAATTCACCTCCATAGTTCCCAGGTACCACCTCCTGAGGTATACTCCTGAGGAGAATTTATTGAAGTTGGTATGAAAAATTCTAGAGCTAAGAATAGTTGAAAAATCTCCCTTTCTGAATTCATAGAGCACCTACAGATGGCATCATTCAGTTAAGAATTTGATGGACTTTCTTAGAAAGTTAGAGTCAGGAGGCATGTTGTAGCTCAGTTAGACAAACTACCTTATTTTACAGAGGAAACAAAAGCACAGGGAAGGAAAGTGACTTAAATGTGGTTCTGGAGGGAGGCGGTGTCTGAGCTAACTAAGCCTTTAGGTTAAGCTAAGTCAGGCTTTCTGGCTCTCAGTCCAGTACTCCATGACACACTGTTTCCTTCCTGTGTATGTCTTGCTTCTCCAACTAGACTGAAAGGGGTGGTGAGGAGGGGTCTCTGTCTGTATTCTGGTGCAGTGCTGAACACATGAATGGAAATCGGTGTCCCTGATGGACTTTGGCACTTCTATTTATCCTTCTGCTCTAATTGTTCCCTCTGCTTACATTTTTTGAAGGGGAGAAGGGATGGGTAAGATCTGTGATTTTGTCTGTTTGAGGAGATCCAGCTGAGGAACTCCTACCAATGCTGTAATTCTTAAGGAGTTTAGGCACTGAGGGGCACTGAGAAGGTAAGTGACTTGGACATGGTCATTTGTGCTAGAGGCAGGACCTGAATGTAGGTCCATACTTACTTCAGGGTCAGCTTTCTATCCACAACAATGTGCTGCTGCCTCTCATTTTATATGTGTATATGTGTGCATACATATGTATATGTGTACATACACACATACATACATACATACAAACATTGTGTGAGTATACCTCTTAGATATATCCTGCCGTTTAAATTAATGTTTTAGTGATTAAGTGACCTGAATATTTTAGTGTTATTTAATTATTTAGATTAAGTGACCTGCACGGGCTCAAAATGCTGTTCCCTACATTTGAGAGACAGTCTGGTGTGATGGCAAATGATTGACTTGAAGGACTCAGTTGGAATCCTGTTTTTGTCACTTGTTCATCCCTTGAAGATTCTGTTTATTTATACATTATTTATTTATGCATTATTTACTTATTCATTTAAGAGTTGGACTAAATAAGGGGTTCTTAATCTTTCTGGCTTTCTGATGAACCCGATGGTCCCCTACTCAAAATAATGTTTGTTTGTTTTTTTAAATAATGGAAGAAAATGCTAAATTTCAGTTAGAGGCTATTGAAAATAAAGATGTGTTTTTTTAATGAAGTTCATGAACTCCCTGTAATCAGTTCATAGATCAGTTAATCCCCGGTTAAGGACCCCAAGACTAAAATTTCTTTAAATCTCCTTCCAGCTATACATTTTAAAATTCTAGGTAACTTAATTTAGTCAAGCCTCAGTTTGCTTTATCTGTAAAATGGGGAGAATAGTACCTATCCTGCCACCTAACAAGCTACTTTGGGGTTCAAACGAGATGAGTACAAAGCATTGTGGGACTATAAAGCATTATACATACCAGTTATTATTATAATTATAACTTGACATAAACTAGGACTTTAGCTTCTTAATGAATTAATGAATCTTCACCTGTTCAAGGCAGGAGAACTAAAAGAGTATAGGAAAATATTCTGTCTTTCATATATGAATACCAATTATAATAATTTACTTTATTACTGTTCAAGATTCCATGTTTTTATCTTTATGGATATTCTTTCTTACTGTCTTAATAACAATAAACACAACAAAGGAAGCATGGGAAAGTTTTTGAGTTTCTGGGAATAACACCTCTGACAATTCATCTCCCTGCTTTTTTGGACCTACAATGATGTAGGAGAAGGAAATTCCTGCTTTCACTGGAAAATTTCAGAGAAATACTTTCCATTTAGCCTTATCTCTCTGATACCTGCTGACAAGCACTATCTTCCCTTTGATCCAAGGTCTACCACTTTATCAAACCTGATTATATCCCAGAGCAACAAGGCCAGGCGTGTTTTCTCTTCTATCCTGTCACTTTTAGCGTCTAGCCTATTATAGAAAAAGGAACAGGAAGAGAATGAGTTTGGGCTTAGAATAGGACATGGAACTTGACTGTATCCATATAAAAGGTCTCTGGGTTTAATGGTACATGGATGGACTAAAAAGTGCTTATTAATGTGCCTATCGAGCACATTCATAAAGTGAAAGGAGCACAGACTAGGCTAAGTCAAGAGAAGATAGGAAAGTGATAGTCTTTTTGAAATCTGCCCTGAGGAATATATCTAGAGTCTATAGAGCACATTTTAAGAAGAACGTTGCCACTCTAGAAAGCATCCAAGAGTGCACAACCAATAAAGAAAGATCTTGATTTCGTGCCTATGTGGATAGAAAGAAAGAGCTGGGGATGCTTAGCCTGGAGAAGAGAAGATTTTGGAGGAAAATGATAGCTATATTCAAGGAGTTGAAATGCTGTCACGTGAAAGAGACATTAGATTAATTGAATTTGGTTTTAGAGGGAAAGGCCAGCACTAGAAACAATAGTGAAAATTGAAAAAAGGGCAAATCTAGGTGTTACGGAAGGGAAACAAAACAAAACACCTATCTATTAGAGCTATCCAACAGTGGATTGGGTAGCCTTGAAGAAGATTCCTCCTCACTGGCAGTCTTCAAGAAAACATTGGATGACTCTTTGATGCATATGCTATGGTAGGGATCCTTTATTTTTTTTTTTTAATTTGAGTTGGATTGGATGACCACTAAGGGCCCTTCCAACTCTGAAATTCTACAGTTCTGTGAAACTTGGTTTCTAGCCCCATCTCTGCCTCTAATTGATTCTATGACCTACTAAATTATAAAATCCTTAATTCAGGGATCATGTCTTATTCATCATCTCTTGATGCTTATAGCAAAGGACTTCACACACAGAAGACCTCTAGTAAATGGAACATTGTTAAATTTAATTGAATTGACCATAGATAGGTGACTTTACCTCCTTGGGCCTCAGTTTCCCAATATACAAAATTAGGATAGTAATATCTACCCTAGATCACAGGGTGGTTACGAGACTCAAATTCAATTCAAACACATTTATTAGGTACCTACTACAAGTACTGTATTAGGTATTGGAAAAGGAAGCAATTACCACCTCCAAGGAGCTGCATTTTCCATGTAAATAAATAAATGAAATGTACATACAAATTCGTTTTCTTTTTTTTTTTTTTTTTCAGAAAAGAAAAATGCCATTTTCAACTATGGCTAGAGGGTGAATTCTTAATCAAATAAAAGATAAAGGAAATAGCAAAATACCAAAATAGCTCATTTTAATTGTATAAAGGTGAAAAGCTTTTGCATGAACAAAATCAATGCAACTAAGAGAAAAGGGGAAATTAGCAATGGGGGAAATCATAAAATGTGTCTGATAAGGATCTGACATTCAAGATAGAAAAGGAATTAACACATATATATAAGGTTAAGAGCCATTCTCCATTGGAAAAGTGGTCAAAATATGTGAACAAATAGTTCTCAAAAGAATTACGAACTATTAACCATATGAAACATTCACTAATCATAATAATCATTAGTAATCACTAATTATTCATTATTAATCATATAATAATCACCTAAATCACTAATAAGAGAAATATAGATTGAAACAACTTTGAGGTTTCACCTCATACATAGCAAAATGTTAAAGATGACAAGAGATGGAACTAGTTGCTGTTTGAATAGATATATAAAGATAACTATGATAATATGTCAAAGATGGATATGCAAATTTTCTAATCATTGTTGAAATCAATTTTGGGTTATGCTAAATTAATTTCTAAAATATGCATCATTTTCTATCCAGAGATCCTACTACTAAGCAATGCGGGGGTCATCTCCAGTCATCCTGACCTATATCTTGCCACTGGACTGAGATGACTCTGGAAGAGAGAGTGAGGCTTATGACTTTACACAGCCCTGCCTCACTTAAATCCATTTCACTGTCAAGTCAAGACATTACCTTCCTGATGCCATTGGTTTCTTTGAGAATGAAGGACAAACAATAACACTACAAGGTAGTCTGAGACAAAAAGAAAGGTCCCACAAACAAAACAAAATAAAACAAAACAAATCGTGGCAGCATGTTTTGTGGTTGCAAAAAACTGGAACAATGACATAGTGGATAGAGACTAGATCTTGATGCCATAAAGACATGAGGTTCAAGTCCTGCTATTGGCACATTCTGTCTATGAGGCCCTGATCAAATCACTTAATATTTTACTAATTTTGACAGCTCTCCAAGATTAAAAGTTAAGAAATTTTCCTCATCTAGGAGTTCCCTATATTAACAAAATCTCAAATCTAGTCCCTCTTCACATTACATTATCCACTGATAGAGAAATGGTTAGACAAATTGTGGTGCATGAAAGTAATGCAATATTACTGAGCTGTAAGAATGATTAATTCAAAGAATTCAGAGAAATATGAGAAGACCTATATAAACTGATGCAGTGGTTAATAAAGAGAACCAAGGAATTATTCCAACAATATAAATGGAAAGAACAGTAACAGAAATTTAATACTGTTTAATTACAATGATCAAACTTGAAGAGCTGTGAAGATGTACTTCTCTCCTTTCACTGAAGAGGTAAAGGAATATAGGTAAAGAAAACAATACTCTGGACTAAGAGCTATCCAAGAGTAGATTGAGCTGCCTTGAGAAAAAGAGAGGGGATGCTCTCTCACAGAGCTTTTCAAGTAAATACTGGATGACCATTTACTACAGATGTATATTGTATCAAACAACATACACCTGTTAGATACAGTCAAAATATTGACTGATTTTGCCAAAATGCTTTTCTTTTCTTTTTTTTTCCTTTCCTTTGAAGTCTTTCTTATAAGGTTTGGCAAATTGAGTAAAGAAGGGAGAGAGATGGGTTAAGAAATTAATATGAACTAACAACAGATAATAACACAATTAAAAAAATAAACCTTATCAAAATACATTTTAAGAAAGAGAAAGCCTTGGGGCGGCCAGGTAGCACAGCGAGTAAGAGCACCGGCTCCAGTGTCGGGATGACCTGGATCAAATCCGGGCTCAGATACTCAGCACCACACCCAGAAATAACTGGCCGTGTAACCTTGAGCAAGTTACTTAACCCCAATTGCTTTTAAAAAAAAAAGAAAGAAAGAGAAAGCCCTAATAATTTGGGGGGGGGGAAGAGAAAAAAGGGAGAAGGCCAGCAGAAATAAAGGTGTCCAGTCAGCATCTGAGAAATGGTATTATAAATACAAAGGATCTTCTTACCAATTGGCAGTTGGGCAAGTATCTTTGATATTATTTTGCTAGTCATCATATCACTTTGTGGTTGTCTGCCACAATCTTTTAAATGGAGAACCATAGACTCATAGATTAATAGAACATGAGACTTGTTAGGTAACTTAGGACATAGAAAGTCAGAGGTAGAAGGGACCTTGAAGACCATAAATTTCAATGTTCTCATTTTAGAAGTAAGGCAATTGAGGCACAGAGAGAAGAGACTTGCCCATATTCACAGAGTAGTTAGTGACAGATTTAAACCCATGTTTCTTGCCTTTTTTTCTGCCATGACATATGCATGTGTAACTATTAATATCTATACATATTGTGTGTTTATATAGATATATACACATATATTTGTCTATATATGCTTTTATTAATGACTGGAAGCAGCTTCATTGACCATGAAAGGCAAAGTTGACAGAAACAAATGACTCAGTAATAGGCCGGATAACTCAACCTGAGAATTTCTAATTGATTTTCTGGTAGTTGGCAAAATCATGTGTTTTTTTTTAAAGGTATTTTTGTAAATGTCAAGTAAAAAGGCAGCTCCAGCTCTGGCGTGATGTCAGGTTATTGCCTTTTCTCTGTTCCCATCAGCAGGAGCTTTAAAACTAGTTTGATCGCAGCAGAAGAAGTAATGTTCAAAAGGTCGATTAATATCAATATTAAACATGAGGATGATTTAATTTATCCCAAGGGACCACTGTTCCCCATGTAGTTATCTTATGTGATACCTGTGCATACAGACAGATATCAGCAGCTGTGTGTAGGAAAAGCATAGCCCCCGGAGTCAGGAGCCCTGGATTCCAGTAGCAGCTCAGTGAGTACTTACTTTCTGTGTAACTTTCAAAAGTCACTTCCCTTTTTTTGGATATCATTTTTCCTTTCTGAAAAATGACACAGTTGGACTGTATGATTTGGAACGTCCTTTCTAGCTTTGATATTCAAGTGATGAATAAAAGGGGCATTTATTAAGAGTTTACCAGGTACCAAACATTGTGCTAAGCACTCAAGAAACAAATATAAAAAACCCCAACAAAACAAAACAGCCTCTACTCCCAGGAAACTCATATTCTAATAGAGGACAACAACATACAGAGGGAGGGTCAAAAAAGCAACTTATCGACATGTCTTTTCTATGAATGGTTACACTGTTTTGAGCGCTGTTTCCAGAGCTAGAAGAAGAGAGACCAGGGTTTGGGTGGAAGGCTGGGTGTGACAGCAGGCCATGATTATGGCCGAGGAGCAGGGAGGGTGGTGGGACTAGGTCAGGTTAGAGATGTAGAACGCTTACCTAATATTCTGTATTCCACAATCCTTTTTTAGCCCCACAGGCTATAGATCCCCCATTCTATATTCTAAGATGCCTGCCAACTCTAACTAAAAGTGGCATAGTCTTTGTTTCTTATTCTCTCCAGCATACTGATCACTCAAATACTAGTGAAACAACAACAACTAACCAAGGAAAATTAATTGCATTATCAGCACACAGTTGCCATTTTTTTTTAAATGGCAGACAATGAGAAAATAAAATTGACTTAACAGAAACTTGCTTCCCAGAGACTCTTGCACATATCTGATCTATAAAACAAAGGAAGCCTTTGGTATGCTAATTGAAATGGAGTTAGAGGAGGGAGGTAGAGTTAAAGGGTTAAGTTTGTAACCAAGAAGTACATTGCTTATTTGTGTTGGTTCAGTTTTTTTTTAATCATTCATAGCAAAAACAAACAAAAAACAGAGGCAGCTAGGTGGCACAGAGGATAGAGCATGGGTCTTGGAGTCAGGAGGACGTGAGTTCAAATGCCACCTCAGACACTTGACACTTACTAGCTGTGTGACCCTGGGCAAGTCATTTAACCCTGATTGCCTCACACACCTCCCAGCACCCCCCTCCAAAAAGATGTGAAAAACAATTGCAGTTCCAGAGAAGAGACAGTCTTTAGTCCAAAATACCAGTATATTTCCATGCAATGAGAACCGATAAGGAAACCTGACCCTTGACCATGATCCCATACAGCTAGAACACCAGCTATGATGGCCAAGAAGCAATAAGGGCATCTGCTTTATGTCAGACCATGTAGATCAAAAACAAAAACTTTTTTTAAAAAAATCAAATCAATACCTGCCTAAGATCAATGAATCACCAAATATTTACTATTTTAAAATACTTACTGTTTGGCCAGGAATATCCTAAATGCAGTGGGCACAAAGACAAAAAAAAAAAATGAAACAGATCCTTCCTTCAAGGTTCTTGCATTTCTGGAAAATGAGTCAAGAAAACCTGAGTTCAAATTTACCTTAGACACTAGCTGCATGATTCTGAGCAAATAATTTGATTTCTTCCAACTAATTTCCTTACATGTAAAATGAGGAATAATAATAGTAGTACTACACAAGGTTTTTATTCAAATAAAATGGAATAATATATGCAAAGTGCTTTGTAAAACTTAGGTCCTATAGGCGGCAGAGCCAAGATGCTGGAGTAAAAGCAGGAACTTGCTTGAGCTTGGGCCCCAACTACTTCCAATACCTGTAAAAAATGACTAAAATTTTAGAGCTACAGAACCCACAAAATGACAGAGTGAAACAAATCTCCTGCTAAAGTTAGCATGGCAAGCTGAAAGGAAGGATCTGTCACACTGGGCTGAAAGCGGAGAGCAGTACCTCGTGGGCCACGCTGGCACAGACCAGTGGCACAGACTGGGCTGGAGCAGACCTCAGGGGACTGAATCACTGGCAACCATGGTGGTCTCCAGACTTCTCAACCCACAAACACCAAAGAGAAAGTAAAAGGTCAGTGGGGAAACTGTTGGACCTGGGTGAGAGAAGAGGGCAGTCCAGCCCCTGCCTCCAGGGGCAGCGGTGCAGCTGCTTCCAGAGCTTCAGGCCCACAGATGGTGGAGGGACCAAGGGACTGATCAGAAGACAATTGCAGGAATCACCTTTGCTGATGCCGAGGCAGGATTCTCTTGCTTTGCCCTGCTTGGATCTGGGTTGCAGTCTTAGGTGGTAATCCTGGGGTGAGAAGGAGTGCTGGTGTAGCAGCGCTTGTGACAGCTGTGGAGAGGCAGTCTTCCTCACAGTTCTGAGGCAGGTGTCTAGAAGTAGCTCTGACAACAACTGTGCAAAACCCCAGAAATTTGGGACGGAGCACTCTCCACTCTGGAAGTAGAGTTCTGCTGTGGCAAAGAGCTCAAAGGCTAAGTAATTGTCTAGCAAAATGAGCAAACAGAGGAAGAGAAATCAGACTATAGAATCGTTCTTTGATAATTAAAAATAACCTTAAATTCTCTATAAATGCTTTTACTGTCATTGTAAGCAAGAAAAATGTACATATAACAATATACAAATACATGCAAGATTATAATAATCTAGTTTGCTGGGTAAAGCAACTGGGAAGTTTTGGGAAAGGTTCCTTTGGAGGTGGCCCTTGAAATGAGTTTTTAAGGAAAACAGATATTCTAAGAATTGGAGGGAAGAGGGAGTGAATTTATATGAAGGATGAGAGAGGAGGGCAGCCTGGGTAAAGACACAGAGACTTTCATAATATAATGTCATGTTTTAGGAACAACAGGAAGAAAAGTTTAGCCAAACAGAAGAATGAGTGAGGGGGCAATAATGTATAATAAGACTTGAGGGGTAAGTTGGAGCAAGGTAGTAAAAAGTTCTAAATGTCAAACAGAAGAGTTTCTATTTGATCCTAGAGGTAATAGGGAGCCCCTTGAGTTTATTAAGCAGGAGACTTGTTAGAGGAGCATCATTTTGACATGATGTGGAAAATGGATTAGAGAAGACATGGATTTGAGGCAGAAAAACAATTAAGAAGCTATTACAAAAGTCTAAGCAAGAAGCAATAGTCACTATTGTATATTAAGCACTGGGAAGATACAAGAAAAGATCAAAACATATAGTCCTGATTTCAAGGAATTTTACAATCTTATCGAGAAAGGCTTAGTTACTAAAACAGCCTGTATGACACTGGTTTAAACTCCAACTCATTTCATATGATCACAGATTTTGATTTGGAAGGAACTTTTAAAAATCTAGTGATCTGCCTCACTTTACAGCTGAGAAAAATGAAGGCCCCAAAATTTGCCTTCTTAGTAATTAAAATTAGTTTGCCTCGGGGCAAGTAAAGGTAGAAAGTGAGAAAGCAGAGATTTGAGCTCAAGGCTCTGACTACAAAATCAGCAATCTTTCCCTTCTACCAGAGATTCACAAACATTGATTAAATGCCTACTATGTATCAGGCATTATAGTAGGTACTGGTGATACAAAGACAAAAACAGAATAGCCCTTGCCTTCAAGTAAATTACACTCAATTAGGGGGAAATGATATGTCTACAGACAGGTATGTGCAAAATATATTCAAAATAAATACAAAGTTTAAAAAAATTGTAAGGGGGAAGGGACAGTATGAAAAAGTAAAGGATCAGGAAAAACCTCTTGTGAGAGTTAACACATAAGCTGTGCTTTTAAGGAAGTTAGGGATTCTCTGAGGTAGAGGTGAGGAGGGAGAGTATTCTAGGCATAGGGGGCAGCATGTACAAAGGCATAGTGGCAGAGAATACAGTATGACAATAGCTGGAATATATGATGTATGGGGAATGATGTAGGATCTCGCTGGGAAGATAGGTTGGAGGTAGATTGTTGAGGGCTTTTGTAGCCCATGTAAGCACTGAGTATCCATTTTGATTCCCATTCCTCCAGAGGAATCTTGGTTCCAAGCTACAAGGGGTACCCCTAAGGGTTTGGGGTGATCGTCTAATGCTATTGCCTCAAGCCACTGGTGTGCTTCCCCTGAAAGATTATCATTTGAGAATCAATTTAGTACACCACCTTAAGGAGCTTTTAGAAAGAAGTATGTACTAAGTTGGCACAAATCATCTCTCCAGAAGCCATGCATACCCTCCTAAGAAGTATATACAGAGTCCTCCAGCTTAGAATTCACATGTGGCAAAGGACAAACTCATGATGACCAGTTTCTGAAGTCTTTTTTCTTCCCCATTCATTGGATTCTCAAGAAGTTCCCCTAAGGCAGAATGTAATTTCATTGCTAGGATTCTTGTGGTTACACAAACGTTTGTCCAATCCATGTGTGATTTCTATTGCAGATATTGGCGTGGAATCAGAATGTTAAACCTGGGATGATTTTAGGACATCCATGGGAAAAATGGAAAGTCTTTTTGAAGCTATCAATATAACCAGAAAGGGGGAGCCAAAAATTAATAAAAGAGTCTCTGACTGAAGGTTGAGTCTAAGTATGGAAAGGCACCGGGGAGACCAAGGATAATGTAAAACCAGAGCACTCTCCTTAGAACGTGCCCTCTTCCAAGCTGGGTATCCTCAGGGTCCTCACTGAAAAGTTCTTAGATTCATTTGATAACTTAGAGAGGACCCCGAGGGCATGACCAAGTTTCCGAAGCTTATCCTAACAGGAAACACATTCCTATGCAGTGTCACTGGACTTCCAGGTCCTTTTCCATACTTAGACTAAAGTCTATGATTGATTGATTGATTAATTTAAACTAAAGCCCATGATTGAGATTAATTGATTGTTTTTACCAGATTAAAGTACTGGTGCATCTTATTTACTACAAGTGGGGTAGGGGGATATGATTGAGTAAATCTATCAGCCTCATCTTTACACTTTAAATATCAGGCTGAAATACTTTGATTTCAAATTCATCTTCACTCCCCTAAGATCCAGCTCCTCCTGGTGCCCACCTCTTTTAGTGGTACTACTACTTTGCCAATCACCTAGGATTGAAACCTAAGAGTCTTCTCTGATTCATTCTTCTTTTTGACCATGTATTTCCAATCAGTCAAAATAATCCTGCTGATTTTTACCTCCTGAACACCTCTTTCATTGCTTTCACCCATTTCCTTCCCCTCTCAGTTTCTACCTTTCAATAGTTCTGGTCTTGAACATCTCTTATCTGGACTATTGTTCAGATTGTCTCCTCTTCCTCTATGGTTTTCCCCTTTCATCATTCCTGAGCATACTGCCAGGAATCTCTTATTTCCTGAATTTAAATCTCATATTCCTGCCTTTGCATAGACTCCACACATACCTACTGTACTTCCCCTCCTCATCTCCCTCTCTTAAAACTCATAATCCCTTTAAGGTTCATCTCAAATAGTATCTACTTTAAGAAACTTCTACTGATTTCTCTAGTTGTTACTGCAACCTCTCACCAAGTCTCTTTTTATTTGCTTATCGGTGAACATACTTTGCTAATCTACGAACATTGCCCTAGCAGAATGTAAGCTCCTTGAGGACAATAACTGTTTTACTTTTATATCCCCAATGCCTAACTCAGTGCTTAGCCTAGGAAAAGTCTTAAAAGTTTGTTGATTTATTTATTTAAACATCTCCAATGGTTCCCTCCTGTCTATAACAGAAAGGCTAAATAAATAGACTAGCAATTTAATGTGAAGTCTAATCACCTTATCCTGGATTTGGTAGAACTCAGAATCTGGTCTCCATCTACCTTTTCAGTCTTATCTCCCATTGCTTCCTTTCCAGGACTGTGTTTCTGGAAAACAAAAGGATTTGCCCTTCCCTTAGTTTTTCACTCCCATGGAATGCTGGATGGTGGTATCTGAGAGAAGAGAGAAGTGAATCCACAATGTATTTAGGCAGAAAACTGGATGGAACTTGGTAAATGGTAAAATATTAAGAATGAAGAAGAATAAAAAGTGTTAAAGAAAACAACACTTGTTCAAAATTGAAATGTAATGCCATGTAACCTTGGGCAAGTTACTTAACCCCAAAAAAATAAAAAAAAATTGAAATATAATACCTAACCTCCACATGTCTCTGAATATATGGCTGTTTGTTGTCTGTAAACAAAGCATCCAGATAATAAACTACTTTTTTTTAATCCTTACAGTTTAGCATTATACAGATGCTGCCTTAAGACTAGTGACTAAATCCTTGTTTTCAAATGTTATCATCAGTCTCTTTTAAAAAAATTATTTAGTATTTAAGTTTTCCCAATTACATGTAAAAACTTTTTTTAATATTTGTTTTTAAAACTTCAAGTTCCAAATTCTCTCCCTTCTTCCCTCCTCATCCCCACCCCCCACAGAGAAAGCAAACAGTTCAATATAGGTTGTACATGTGTAATTATGCAAAACATTTCCATATTAGTCATGTTGTGAAAGAAAACATAAACCAAAAAAAAAAAAAAACCCAACCTCAAGAGAAATAAAGTTTAAAAAAAGTATGTTTCAATCTGTATTCACACACCATCAGTTCCTCCTCTAGGAATGGATAGTATTTTTCATCATAAGTCTTTCATAGTTGTCTTGGATCATCGTATTGCTGAGAATAACTAAGACATTCACATCTTATAATATTGTTGTTACTTTGTACACAGTACATTTCACTTTGCATCAACTCAAGTAAACCTTTCCAGGTTTTTCTGAGAGCATCCTGCTCATCATTTCTTATAGCACAATAGTATTCCACCATAATCACCACAATTTGTTGAGTCATTCCCCAATTGATGGGCATCTCCTCAATTTCCAATTCTTTGCTACCAAAAATGTACTGCTATCTTTTTGTACATATAGGCCCTTCTACTTTTTTATCACCAGTCTCTTGAAACTATCAGTAGGCTCTTTACATAGAAAAGATTTTTCTAATCAAGAACACTGACATTGTCCTCCTGGCCATTTCACCAAGAAGACACTTTATCTCTCCACTCTGGACTTTTCTTCTGACTGGCTTCTGTGCCTACAAGGCTGTCTCTCTCCTGATCTCTGTCTACTGGCTTCCCTGACTTTCTTTAAGTCCCAACCTCTTTTAATTCTTGTGCCTTCCCTCAGTTAATTATTTCCTATTAATCCTGCATATTGGGGGGAGGGGGTATATATTTGTTTGTTTGTTGACTCCCCCATTATATTGTGAGCTTCTTGAGGTCAGGGACTATTTTTGTCTCTTTTTGTATCCCCAGCACTTAGCACAGTACCAGGCACATGGTAGGCCTTTAATAAATATTTATTCATTGATTGATTGAGCTGGTCTGAGTGTGGGAAGGTAGGAGATTCTATGGAATGCACTCATTTTTAAGGAATACTTATTTAGATGACATTACAAAACAAGAAAAAAGGGGAAAAACCGAAGAGGAAGAAAGTGAAATGCAGAAGTAAAATTGATGCAGGATATGAGCAAATGAACTTAAAATTGAAAAGTATGAGCCCTCGAGTTAGAGTCAGAAAGCCTGGGTTCAAACCCAGGTTTTTCTGCTTACTTGCTGTGTGATTTTGGGTAAACCTGGGTCTGGATTTCCTTATCTGTGAAATACAGATATGGTATACAAACCCCTTTTTCATCTATAAGTCCCATGATTGTAGTTAGCCTGATCTAGCCATATCTAGCCACAAGATGATGAATTTTGGGATCATGGGAATTCTAAATAATCATCCATTAAGTCCTAGGGGGTAAAAATCCACACCATTGGAAGGAGTACCATGCTGAAAACAGAGTTATATATCCTTGAAGCACTGAAGGAAGGAACAATGAACACAACCATTCCTTGGTAGATAGTTTTTATCAAGGCAAATCAGCTATAGTCCAGGTGTCCTGGCCTAAATGACATCAAGAAATTAATTCCTTAACCACTCAAATGAGTACCACCAGTACTCATTATTCCCTCAACTCATAATGCCTTGGATATGATCTACAGTTACCTTCTCTTTTGTAAATAGAGACTATAAGCAAGGTCTTGTTGCCATGAATTTCCTCCATAAGCACTTGCCACCACTGACCCCTTACTGTACCAAACTACTAGAAGTATAGAAGATAGGGATGGGGAGAGGGTTCCTAGTATCTAGAGTTTCTACTCAGAATACCCTCCCCAAAAAAATTCCAGGAGCAATTTAAAAATTTAGGATCTAAGAAACTCCAGATGTTGCCACTCCTAAAAAGTCTCTCAGGACTACACCCATGCTTAGAGAAAGAAACATAAAGTGAGAGAAGTGACCAGGACCTCATAATCATGATTCAGGATGGCTTAAGCAGCACATGTAAAGCCATTGTAACTGCCCCTTCCCCATTCCTCCTGGGAAGTTCCAGATAGAAAAATTACTAAGTATATATGCTGGAGGAAGAAAGGGAGAGCCAAAGGATGGAGTAACTCTTTAAGAACTACTGAGAGGGAGGGGGCCTCTTCCTACCTCAGCAGCCAATCCTTACCAAGGTATCTCCCTCTGCTCCCATCAGCAGGGCCAGG
This sequence comes from Petaurus breviceps papuanus, assembly GCF_028583685.1. Taxonomy (NCBI): domain Eukaryota; kingdom Metazoa; phylum Chordata; class Mammalia; order Diprotodontia; family Petauridae; genus Petaurus; species Petaurus breviceps. The sequence goes on along the minus strand of NW_027187368.1, from coordinate 9,814,591 downwards.
GGATAGCTGTGTCATTCAAAAATGCCAGGTATATGCCACCTGTCTATCCCTCAGGGCACTGTGCTCAGTTTATATCCTCCAAATCTCCCCATCTCCATGTGAAAGCATTTATTAATCACTTATTGCCTACCAGTACTATGCTAGATGCTGGGAATAAAAAACATAAAAGCAAGATAGTCCCTGCTCTTAAGGAGCTCACATTCTAATATGGAGAAACAAAAGATATAGTAGGGGTCATCTGCTGTATAGTTCATGGAAAGGGCAAATAGTCCTCAAAGCACAGAAGCAAAACCTGGATTCAGGCTGTGTGACCATCAGCAAATCATTTTACTTCTTTATTCAAATAATCCTTAAAAATGACAAAACCTGTGTTAGCCAGTGTTGTTTGAGGTAATTTGATCATCTGGAATTCCACGTGAAGACGAAATAATAGATCTGGACAAAACAAAATAAACAAACAAAAGCACCCTGTGGTGCCAAGCTCCCAGGATTGTGTTCAAATGTAAGGGTACATAAAACACCATGATAATCTTAAAGTTCCACATAAATGTCAATTGTTATTATACTTTGGGAGCTATCTCCATATTTTCATATATGTTCATTTAGACCTGACCAGAAGGAAAGATAAGAGAAAAATATGAAATAGGGAAGCCAGTATTCCCTATGGGAGGCATCATTTTATGGGGTAGTGGAAAGACCATAGCATTTGATATCAAGGGAACTGTGATCAAATCCCCATTCTGTTACTTGCTAGCTATATGTCTTTAAATAATAGCCAAAAGGACCTTAGTTTACTCCTGAATAAATTGAAGGGATTTAATTCAATATTCCCTTAATTGCCTTCCAAATCAAAATTCCATATTTCTCTGAGCATGGATCCATGCATGACTACTGGGGACAGCGGAATATAGTGGATAGACCACTGCCTAGCTTTGGAGTTGGGAGGCCTGGATTTAAATGCCACCTCAGGCATACTAACTTATGAACATGTGAAAGTCATTTAACTTCACTGAGTCTTGGGGAATGGAGATAATAATACTTAAACTTCCTAGCCCACAAGGCTGCTGGGAGATAAATGTTTTGTAAACTCTGAAGCACTATGGAAATATGACCTAATATTATGCCCAGCATTTGTGTGACATGTCAGGCTAGCACAGAGTGAGACATAGTGAGAAAGAGTACCAGATTTGAAATTGACTCCTGAGTTTCAATTCTTGAAGTTAATTATTAACTTTATGACATTAGAAAAGTCACAAAACCTCTCTCGGCCTCAGTTTCCTCATCTACAAAAATGAGATGGCTAGATGAAATTTGCTTTAAGTGTCTTGATGGCTCTAAATCATATGATCCTGGGGTGGCCAGGTAGCACAGCAAGTAAGAGCACCGGCCCCAGAGTCAGGATGACCTAGGATCAAATCCTGGCTCAGACACTTAGCACTCACCCAGAAACACCTGGCCGTGTAACCTGGAGCAAGTTACTTAACCCCAAGTGCTTTTTTAAAAATCATATGATCCTAGAAAAGTCAAGAGGAAGATTTTTTTTTAGGGGGGAAGGCAAGGCAGTTGGGATTAAGTGACTTGCCCACAGTCACACAACTAGTATGTTAAGTGTCTGAGGCTGGATTTGAACTCAGGTCCTCTTGACTCCAGGGCCTGTGCTCTATTCACTATGCCACCTACCTGCCTCCAAGAGGAAGATTTTTTTTTTTACAAGGAATGACCTCATTAACCACAGCAGGAAAGCCATTGGCAAACATTACCTTGGTGGTCCAGCTGCCTCCTTGAATAAGCAGTAACTCCATTGTATTCACCAATCTCTATTAGAAAACTCCTCCTTCTTTTCATTGGAGAGAAGAAGGACTAAAAGTGTGGAGTGTTATGCATGGTCAGAACTGGTTAATGTACCTATTGGCTTTCCTAATTTTTTTCTTTGTTACCAGAGAAAATTCACTTAGTTGGGGACAGTTAGATGAAGTGTGTCATATATAGAAATGGCTGTGACATAATGACCAAAGAAGATGACAAAGGAGAATGGAAAAGAAGGCAACTGTAGAATACTGCTATTTTGTATTTCTCTTTGTCTCGTGGGTTGCCAAAACATGGGTTGTCTCATGTTATCTCTAAGCTGAGATGTTTACTTCAAAAAATAAAGGTTATCTGGAAGAGAAGAAAGATAACTATCTGGGGAAGGAGAGCCAATCAGACAGCTTTTTGATCTTCTCTTTCCACTCATTTCTCGTTATCAATGGCTTTGCTTTACTACATGTGGACATCCACTCTACTCTTACTCTAACGGTAACTTTCTTCTCTCCTCTTGCGTTGATACAAAAGAGGGATCAATGCCTTTGAATGAATTGTTAAAGTACGCTGCCCCAGGAAGACTTTATTGGGGTCCCAAAATAGAGAAGGTGGAGAAAGCATCATGGGATTTTGTGTCTTAAATAAGTAGTCTAAATATCAGGGCCAGAACCATAGTTCATAGAAAGGATTGTAGACTTTAGAGTTGGACTAGATTCAAGCCTAACCTCCTTATTTTTTTCAGATAAGAATAGTGAGGCCCAGAGAAATGAAGTGACTTGCCCAGTAAAGAACAGAAATAGAGGGGTATATGGGTGTAGGGAGAGTATAGGGTGTTCAGAGTGCACAAGCCCCTCTGGTGTGAGGGCTTGCCATGGCTTTTTCAGGGCTGCTCATTCACCTTTTGTGTCCATCTCTTACCTGGAGCTCCAAGAAGCTATAGCTTGTGCAGAGACCACATCTCAATAAAACTGTGTTGATAGGTATGCTGAATTAGGTTGAGGGTAACCAACAAGCCTGAAACCCTTTGGTGATTTAGGGAGATATCCACACCAAGCATGTGAAGGCTTTTCCCGTGGGAATGGGCGAATAAGAACATTTTGTTCCAATGGCCATGGAAGCAACTGAAGCAGGTGCTTCGACGTGCTTAGACTTGGTCAGACAATGAAGATGCCAAGGTCATCCACTGAATCCTGGGCCATCACCAGTTGTCCTGGCTTTTGTCTTGACATTGGACTTTGATGACTCTAGAAGAGAAAGTGAGCCTGATGGCTTTGTGCAACAGTGCCTCACAAATCTAATTCACATGTAAGTCAAGACATTATTGTCACTGGTCTTCTTGGAAATGATGAGTGAACAACAGAGATCGTAAGTAATAGAGATAGAATTAAAACCCAAGTCCTCTGACCATAAGTGCAATACTTCCTCCCCTGCTCCATTTTAATATTTCAAAGATCTGTAATTTTGACTTGGGTTGGGGAGGTTCTCCTCTCCCAGCACAGAACATCAACACCTCTCTGTTTATCTGTCCAAATCATTCATCACCTTCTGTCTAACTATAGTGATGACTTTCCACACTCTTCTAAGCCAGTTCTGGGACAACAGGCACACAATCCATCACCATATATGTACTCAAAGCTTTTCTAGTTGAGAGACACCTAACAGAAGCTTGGGTTTCATTGGCATAGCCTTTGAGAACCCAGTGTCACCTCTACTCCACAATTAAGCATAAGAATCAGGCCAATAAAGCTATCCTCATAAAGTGACTTTTACTAAAATACATTTGTTGCCTTATTAATATGGACTCATGCCAATATTGCACATTGTGACCCATCTATGCCCATCCATGTCATGTTATCATTGTCTTCCCATAAGCTCACCATGGACCACCCACTGAAGGTGCTAGGGCCCTTCCTCGTTTCTTATTGACATCATGAGGATGCCAGTGGAGCAATTGGGGTAACTAGTAATTATCCTTCATTTTTGTCACATGACCAGTCCAAGTGGCTACATTTCTTGGATGGCATCCTTTCCTCCAATCACTCTTTATTTGTTTTATGTTAGAGACTATTCGTGTTCATCATATTGCTCTCCATTTCCCTGCGAATGCAACTCAGTTTTATTTCTTGACATATGATAACATTCCATGACTTATGGTATACAACAGCATCCATAGAATATTGACATTAAAATATCCACACATATATAAATGTTTTATATATATATATATATATATATATATACATACATACATACATACATACATATAAAACTTCTGCAATTGCCAAAGGCAATTCAATCCTCTCTTCTCTTCCTATTCAGCTCTGGACCCAACTCATTGTCCATTTGCAATTTCTGTCCAAGTCATATGTACAGATGGATAGGCTGGATAGGCTCAATAGGTATTGTTCATCAAACTGCATATCGAATTCTGTACAATAGGCATCATTCATCCATTAAAGAGTGTGCTCTTTAAGAGCAGGGACTGTTTTGTTTTTCTTGTTTTTCTATTTGCATTCCTAATGCTTAGTATGTTTGGCACATAGTAAGTAAGCGCTTAATAAATGTTTGTTTGTTTTTTCCATTTGATTTTTCATGTAGGGATGCTTGGGCCAAACTCCTTTGAGTGGATAATGGATCTTGTCCAGGAAGCTCTACAATGTTCTGGGACTTGATGCAACCAGGACAATGTCATCCACAAATAGGAGCATCTGGAGAACCTCATCATCTTTGGGGAATCCCCCTTCATCTTGGCCTTTATACTGGATCTTTGCCATGACAGTAGTGAACATCCTTGGCAAGCTTACATCTGGCTATTTTATGCCCTGTTCAGAATTAATAAACAAAGGGTTATTGAAGAAGGTTTTCTTTGTTATATCTTTCAAGGAATTTTGAATAATTTTGGTATATGCTTGGGGAACATTGTTGTAAGAGAGTTTAAAGTGGCACTTCACTCTACCAAATCAAAAGCCGTTTTTAGAGTAGGCAGAGAACAATCACAATGGAATTCTCTACATGTTTCAGTCAATTGTGTCACAATATGATAAAAATGTGGACTACTATAAAATATCACCTGGGAAAACCTGTTAGTTGCCTACTAATGGCATCATTAAGGATAACCTGAATATATGGATATATTATTCTCATAAAAAATGTATATAGATAGGAAAGTAGACATAATAGATCAATACTTGATGTTCTCTTGGTCACATTATATTAGTGTTAATAAAAGCCAAGACATTTTTCTTTGAGTTTAGTATCTTCCCTTCTTTCAGGTACTTTGCAAACCCTAAACACCTTTATAATTGTGTTCACTCTAATATAGATCTCATCTTCTACACTTGGTCTAATTTACCTGATCTACCCATCTTTCCCTCCATAGAACTGTTAGTATTTCCTTATGTAGCACTTCTAAGATTATGAGATTAGATTCCAACTGTGGTTATTCTACTTTCTATGAAGATAAAAAAAAGAGTGTTTTATAAAGAAAATCCTTATGGTTCCTTTCCATCATTCAATTTTTTTGTTGTCCCCCAAGCTTTTCCTTTAATCCCCTTGGGATGGTTTTGCTTAATCGATTCTCTCAGTGAACTCTCTTTGAAGTCATATTATCCTCTGTTTCTCTTTCTTATGAAATGATACTTTTCATGACCTTCTATGATCCTCCATAAAATTTTACAAATTCATTAATATCCTGAAGTGGTATTGCTTTGGGCTGCCCTGCATCTCTGCTTTGCAAGTAAGTAATGTGTTTGCTGACTAATGTAATTTTGGGGTTCCTTTGGCCACCTAGTTATAGCATTTGATTTATACTGGTTTATATGAAATTACTTTAATTGATGTATATGACATTTCTTCCACCTACATCCTGTTCTTCATTGTCAATATCTCAGCTAGGTAGTTCAGTTTGGAGTTGTTTTAATTACATGTTAATTACAATTTTCCCATTTTTATTCTTTCTTCTAGCTTTGTACTAATTTTGATCTTTGTTTGAACAAGTTGGTGGTCTGTATGTACACAGACTATTGATAATAACTTCATATCAGTAATAAGTCCTTTACTGGCCATCATTTCCTATGTCATTTCTTCTTTTTTGTAGGACTATTAAGTACTTGTCGCGTCAAATATCTTGGAGTCCTTTGTCAAAGAAAGTATTCATGGTATAAAGGAATTTAGTCTGTTGTCTGTGTGTATGTGGCCTTTGTTGTAGTCTGAGCCTGACTTAAGCTAATCCTCTAGTACTTTAAGTTTCTTTTTAGAATGAAATGAAACAATTATATGTCATTCAACAGTCAACAAAAGGAGGTTTACTTAGTTATTCTCTCAAAAGGATATTCAGCAAACTTATAGCATTTAACTAAGGTAGATGGGCTCTCAAGCTCCTTGCAAAAGTCCTCAAACCTGCTCTTGTGCTCTTCATATCCAAAGGGCCCCCCGCTGGGTTTCATATCAATCCACCTAGGGGCAAGTGAACCCAAGTTTCCTCAAGTGTAACCACAACTTCCTTGTTCTCAACAGTCTTAGCTACTTCCTTAATTCCCCCAGTATCCTGACCAACAAAACTCCTCACCTTGACCTTAGCTGCCAATACCACAGGCCAGCAGGCTCACAAAAGTCCACTTCATAGCACAGCAACCCACAACACTGTAACCTTGCAGCAAAATTAAAGAATACCTAGCTAAACAGAAAAAAAAAAAGATGCCACCTCCTATCACTAGCATGGCCAGCTGGCTAGGATTTATACTGCTTCCAAAATGGCTAGGACCAGCTTGGGCCCATATGCCTCATGCACTCACAGGTGGCTGCTGCCTATACTACTGTCTTCCTACATAGTAAAAATTCTGCAAACCAGGGAACTGCTGCCCCTTCTGCTGCTTCAGGTGCCATTAAAGCTGCTTCTTGAAAGCTAGGTATCCCTGCCAAGATCATGGTCTCACTTTTGTCAACACTATCGTGGCTAAAGCACCACTGTATTCCTATTATCTTGCTGTTAAAGAGTTTATCACTGCTACTAAAGCAATTATCCTGAAGGTCAGGGCACCACTGCTTTCTTCCTCTTGCTGCTTCTGGTACTCTCCAAATGTGGCTGCTATCATCACTGCCTAAGCTGCTAATTCAGGGCAAGGGAACCATTGCCCTCTCAAGCTCTGAGTGATTCACTGAATCAAATGTAGAACATTGTTCCAGACATCTCTTTATTTGGATGGTAGCCCTTTGTCATCTTACAGTCCCTCCAATTGCTCAAATAAATTTATTTTTCTAGGTTTCTTGAGTCTTGTTTTCACATTTCAAAGTTTCTACCCAGATCTGTTTTTTTTTTAACTTTTTGTGCTTGAAAATCCTCTATTTCATAAATATTGTCTTGTTCGCCCCCACCCCACCTCCATATCATACTCAGCCTCTCTAGATAAGTGACTATTCTTGGTCATAATCCTATAAGGCTTTTGTCTTTTGGAATGTTGTATTCCAAGATCTCTTCTTGTTTTTAGTAGATGCTGTTAAGTCTTGTGTGATCTCCACTGTGGTTCCTTTACACTAGAACTTCTTCTTTAAGGCTATGTACAAGCAATATCTTTTCTTTGATGTGGAAGCTCTGGTTTTGGCTATGATAATTCTTATACTTTTCCTCTTAGGGTTTCTTTCTATAGGTGACAGGTAGATTCTTTTTCTTTTTACTTTTTCCTCTAGTTCTAATAGATCTGATCAGTTTTCATTTATAATTTTTAGAAATGTGATATCCAGATTTTTTGGGGGGAGAGTGGGCATAAGATTGTGGTTTCCAGGGAGTCTAATCATTCTAAATTACTTCTCCTTCACCTCCACTTGTTTTCCAAATTAGTTGTTTTTGATAGCAGATACCTAAATTTTTCATTTTTTAATCTCTTGCTTCATTTCTTCCAGGTATTGATCTAGTCCTTGAGATAAATACCATCTTTTACTCTGATTCTCTGTTGTAATTGCTATGGAGTTGTTCTACTTGGCTAAATATTTGGGTATCTTTGGATTTATTATAATCATTTATAATGATATATATTTTTTAATTGAATTGAGGATTTCTGCCAGAGTTAGGCTCTGCCCTCTGCTGCACTTTTGGGTGGAGTGATTGCCTTTGATTGATCTTGACCCAAGTCACTTGGTTTTCTGTACTGACCTATAAATCTCGGGATTGGCTACCACCACTATCCCACCCAAACTTTAAGGTTCAGGGCACTGGATCTTCAGGGTCCTTAGCAGTGTCTCAGAACAGAGTACTATGGATCTTGGAGCTCTTGGTACTGGGATATCTCAATTTTAATGCTGTTGCTTTCAGTCCTTTCTCAGATTGTCCCATGAGTTTCCAATCAACCTGTGTCTTTCTTGATGGAATCTTCAACTCCTGCTGCCTCCAGGTCCATTCTTTATTCTTAATCCATGTTTTCCAACATACTTTTCACAGGATTCACCTTTTCCACCTTTGCATTGAAGTCACTGAGTATCATCATACATGTTGACTAAGTTTGGAAGGTTTTAATGAGTTATTAGTAGAATTTATCTATTCATCTTCTGAAATAGGTGCTGGTACCTAAAGTGAATTTTTTTCCAAATTGGTTCTTTTGTAAATATTTATCATGGGTTTAACATGGGATATATAAATATATATCATGAAATGATATATCTTGTAGCCTTTTGACACATGAAAAAAATAATTCCATCAACTCTGTTCTTTGCATCTCTAAGAACTGTGAGTTCTCCTTCTTTATTTAACTGAAATTTGCTTCTATCTGTCATTTTAGTATCAGCAACTGGATGAGAATTTTGTTCTTTATATAGAAAGGTAGGTACAAAGAGAGTATATTCCACTTACTAAGTAGCAAGGTACCTAATTCTGCCCTCTAGGGGAAAACAGAACAGAACTAATCTCTGATATAGTGGAAGAACTCTGGTCTTGGGGTCAAAAGAAATAGATTCAAGTTCTAACTCTGATACGTATGATCTATAAATTAATTGTCCAAAAAAAAAAAAAGACCAAAAGAACCTAAAAAGCACCTTAGTCAGCAAACACTGGCAGAGAAAATAACTCTCATAAGATAGTCAAATATCTTATCATCAAATGAGTTATGCTCATGTATGAATTCATGAGATCCTCCTCTGTCCCTGCCTGCTACCTTTCCATTGTAGTGTGGCTTATATGTAGGGACTGGTCTATACTTAGATGCTACAGCAACTTATGATGTGACAAATGGCACATGAAAGGCAGAGCTAAAGAAAAGACTGGATGGACTATTGTTATAGTATTTCTGGAGCAAGAGAAGACACTTTGCATCCTCAGAATGTGGTAGGAAATCTTTTCATGTTGAATCAGTGAAGGGGAGATCAAGGACCTACAATAATCTATCAAACCAAATCTGATTGGACTGATGATGGAAAGCTCAGCCATAGTCACTGGAATTGGTGGCAAGATGTAGTGATCACCTTCTCCAGCATTTTCATTTGCTCTATGCATTATTGCTGAAAGTTGCCCTGGTAAGAGCCTGGGATAGGGAACAAAAGAGCACTGGACTGGGAGTCAGGAAAACTGGGTTCATGAAATATGTGAAGCTGGACTAGTAATTTTACTTCCCTGAGCTTCAGTTTGCCTATCACTTAGACGGATAAAATAATACTTGCACTGCCCTTCTCATAAGATTGTGTTATGAAAAGCTTAAAGTGCTAATACCCTTAAAAGGTATTATTATAATTAGAATCAAAATATCTCAATATCCTTGGTTCTCATGCAGCAAAACCCTCATTTGGAGGGATATTTTTTTTCTTTCTTTAATTTATGGATTTGGGGGAAATGAAAAGAAAATCAAATTCAAATTTAAATCAAAATCAAATTTAAAAAAGAATGGTAACCAAACAAACAAAACAAAACTTCCTAACAAGGATAACTAAGCAACTCTTCATTCTCCAAGTTACCTTATTCTAGCTAACTGTTTTCTTTTCTCATTATATTTTCATAATTTACAGACGTCTCTCTAGTTCCAGAAAGTCTCTCTCCAGTTAAGGGACTTTCCGATTTATCTGAGGCTCTACTATAGTCATTGGCATAGAGAACCATCTCAGAAGCCAACTTCCTCAGACAGTTTTCCTAAGAACAAGAGATGATTCTGCTTAATTTTCCAAGGGAAGAAGACACATATGAGTTTTTCAATCTTAATTAAGATTCAAACTTTGCCCACATAGATTTAAAACATAGTTCAATCATCAGAAACAATCCTCCTTCCTTCATAAAATCCTGACTTGGTTCTAGGCAAAATTCATCTTTGGTTGGAGTCATTCAAGATAATAATGATCTCAGAAGAAAATTTTGCCTTCAGTAAAATGTCACATGGACCTGTCAAATTTCTTGCTTACAGGCCATAAAGGTGCTGTTTAGAACTTATCATTATTAGGAAAAAAAATACACCTGGAAAATAATGGGGGAAAATCATGCATATAAAACTTTCCTAGAAATGTGCTCATTCATGAGTAAAATTTGCAGGATAAAATCACTAGATTTCAAGAACAAGAAACATCAATAATAATGAGCTTTATTCTCCCCTATTTTGAAGAGTATATAAAGTCTTTTTTTTAAGTATCATAAATGTAAACATAAATCTATAATACTCCAGTGACACAAACTGCTTGGGAATTAATTTCTATTTTTTTTTTTTTCAGAAAAGGAGGCAATCCATTGATCCCTACCACTCTACTAAAACTGTTCTCTAAGAGGTTACCAAATTCCATAATCTTTTTAAAAGTTGCCTTCCTCCTTGATCATTCTATAGTTTTTGATACTATTGAGCATACGGTAGCTACTCTTACCTTCCTTGACTGTAGGGGTGACACCAAACTCTCCCCGATATACCTCTACTTCCCTAAAAACTCTTTGTCTACCACTTTCACTGGATCCTTGACCTTTTCATAGTCCCTTAATATGCATGTTCTTCAAGTGTTAGTCATTGACTCTCTTCCATGTCTAGACTTTCTTTCTTGGTGACCTGATACACTTCCATAGCAACAACTAACAATGCTATGGTGAAATGAGAACTCCCAGATGCCTAGGCTCAGAAGAGCTCCAGAAGCACACTCCCATCTGCTTACGAGACATTCCTACTTGCAAGGCCTACCAGCACTACATGAATAACAAATATCTTATTGATAATTGTGTTATAAATATAGTTTGTTATTAAGAGAACTTGTGGATAAGCTTTCTCTCTTCATGTCTAATCCTTAAATATCGTCCCTCCCAAATGTATTATTTCTGCCCTTTCTGTGGTTAGAACATCGAGAGTGTTTTCTCTCATGTGCATTTAGTTTATAAATTCTGTGAGTTTCACCTCTATAGCATCAATTGCGTCTATCACTGATTCCCTACTTCTACTATATCTATGTTAGTACAGGCCCTTATTATCACTTGCCTAGAATATTGCAAAGAGTTATTAACATTTCCTGACTTCACTTTTGCCTCCTTGAACTCAACCAACATAGCTTTGACAGATTTTTTTTTTTGGGGGGGGAGGGAGTCAATAGGCATACAGTTGATCATGTCTTTCGCTTGCCCCAAAATCTTCAGTGGCTTTCTGTGGCCTTCCAAGTAAAGTTCAAACATTATTTTACCTGGAAACTGGTACCAGCATTTACCCATACCCTTCCCTCAATGCAATTTGTTACAGTAGAGCTGGACAACATCTTACCCCTTTTATTCCTCTCTAGTCTAATACTTTCTTTCTTTTCTCATGGTATTTCCTATGCCTGGAATTCTCCCTTTGTTAGTTGAAATTCTACCTATGCTTTATACCCCAACCCACACAGTCACCTTATCCAGGAAGATTTCATTGATTCCTCTGGTTCATAACTGGTTCAGTCACTTAGAAGGTGTTTGACCTTGGGTAAGTCAATCCTCTCTGACTTTCAACTTATTTAAAACATGAAGATATTTGACATAAAGACTTTCTAAAGGTCCAATTTGCCATTTTCTAGTCCTACAATTCTATTAATTTGGTTGTGTGTGGTTTTATCCCATTATAAAAGCATGATTCCTGTTGATCAATTATGTTACAATAAAATATTATAGGCACCCCGGACCCAGCACAGTGTACTCTTGTCATCTGTCTGCAATAATGCTTTGATCTACCCACTGCCTTTCATAGGTCAATCCAGGATTGAGAACTCCTGATTAAGAGTTCACCATTTTTAGGTGCCCTCAGACCCACCACCCATCCACACAATGCACTGGAGTCTTTTTCATGTCTCCCAGCCCTGTGACTTCCCAGAACAACACACTCCTCTTTGGCCACTACTGTCTTAAGTGTATTGTCTTCTATTAGGATGAAAGTTCCTTGAAATCAGGGGCTTTGTAATCCCAGAGCTTAACATAGAACCTGGCACATAGTAAACACTTAATAGATTTTTTTTTTTTTAAATCATTCATTGAACCTATGTATCTCCCAAGAAAAGCAGAATCATCACAATGGGTCAGAGCCAAAGTTAATCTCATCTGATGTTGAATCTTTGATAAGGAAAGGATTTAGTGTGAGAACCTCTCCTTTCTCCTCCTTTCCAACAATAACCTCAATAGACCAGGGTTGTGATCTTAAATATCCTTAGTTTCCATAGTTTTAATGACAAGCATCTAAGCTTAATGGATAGATCAATTAACTTGAAGTCAAGAAGACCTGAGTTTAAGTCTTACCTCAGACCTTTATTAGCTGTATGACCCTAGGAAGTCTTCCTTTGACCTCAGTTTTCTCATTTATAAAATGATGGACTTGGACTTCGAAATTTCTTTTTTTTTTTTTCCTTTTGGAGGGCAATTGGGGTTAAGTAACTTGCCCGAGGTTACATGGCTAGCTTTTTTTTTTTTTTATGTGTGTGTGTTAAGTGTCTGAGGCCGGAACCGAATTCAGGTCCTCCTGACTCTGGGGCCAGGGCTTTACTCACTTCGAAATTTCTAATATCTATCCAGCACTAAATCTATGGTCTTTTGATTACCTTCTGAATAAATGCTGAAGTATGACAGATTCTCAGCTCTGTAAGATATCTAGTTGATGAATATGAAAGTACCTCATTTATGAAGATAGTAGGGATTAATAACGCTAATGTTTATGTAGACATCTTTTACTTGCAAACAATAACAGCAGCAGTAGCAACACCACCAAGTCTCAAATTAATGGGCAGACATTGAAGAGAGGCAAACTTTGGCTCAATAGAAGGAAAAATTATCCTGGCATTACAATTATCTAAAATTAGCAAAGAATAGATTGGCTGCCTCAGGAGGTTAGTTGACCATTTTTCAGATTTTTTATTTTGTTTTTGTTTACTTTAAATAAGAGTAAGACTAAAGGCCCTTGGGTCTCATCAAACTCTGGGATTCCAGAAGAGCTCTTATTTTATTTGTATATTTTATTATCTTGTTTCATCTTTACCCTAGCCCTATAAGGCAGATTGAGTTCAGCAAGATTGGTCCCATGATGCCAGCATGAGGGAAAACACAAAAAAACCTAAGACTGAGTCATTAAATATTTGCCCACTAAATCCTGAAACCTGGGGTCATATAATTTAGAGTTGTAAGAGTCATTAGAAATCATCCATGTCATCCCCCTAAGTTTACGAATTAAGAAGAGGAGAAATGGCTTCTTCAATGGTAACACAATTAATAAAAAGCAAAAGCAGAATTTGAACCCAGGTCATCTTACATCAAATGAATACACATTCCACAGCACCTTAGTATGCCTCACCTATATCTCTCAACTTTTAGAACTGAGGTCTTTCTATTAGCTCTTGCTATAGGAGAAGAAAGGCAAATGCTTTTTGAACTTTCCTAAATGGGAGAAGAGATTGGTGGCTGATGGGAAGCAAGGGCTCTATGTTCACTAAACCTTTTCTATCTTCATCAGTTTAGCTTTGACTACAGTTAGAGGAAGTTTCTCATTCTGAAGCTCTGAATGTCAAAGTCTGTTGGAAGAGGACATTTATTTTCAGCAATGTGCCATGTCAGGTCATGTGTAAATTCCTGCCTGGGGAGAAACAAGGGAGTCATGTCAGGTGATACCAAGCTCATGATGAAGGTGGCTGAGTTTTACTTCTGCTGAGATTAGCATGGCCACTTCGTGCTATGTGGCTAACAGCAGTGACAAAAGGAGCTTTAGAACAACAGAGCATTTAATTGTGCCCTGTACAGGTTATTGAGGTAGGCTATAATATCTCTAGCCTTAATAGCACCTCAGAGACAAGGTGCTGTCTCTATATCAATTGTCATTCTTCAAAGGAATATAGGTTGAAGGATAAAAGAGCCTATTTGGATAAAATAAAAATCCCCACACTGCTGTCGAAATTAATCCCTTAAAAGTTGGGAAATTGCTTGTCAATCAATGGCCAGCAAATATTTATTGAGTTTGTACAGCTCAGCTCACCTCTTTGTAGTACTTTACATTGCAAAATACTTTATTTATACACATCTTATTTAATAATAAGAGAATGGAAGGAATGGACATGGATTTTAGAAACCTAGATTCTAATGCTTTTTCTGCCACTAAATTACAACATGACTTTGGATAACTCATATCCTCTCTCTAGTCCTCAATTTCTTTATATCTAAAATTGGAGGTTGGGAAATTGAAGGAGAGGGCTCTATTAAATATTTTCTAAGGTATCTTCTGGTTTTACTATTAAAAAGTACAACTCTGTATAAAGCACTCTGGAGAATCCCTAAGGCATTGTCCTTGAATGCAAGGAAATTCTAAGATATCTGGGGAGAAAGGACATGTACATAGGCCTGAAGAGGTTTTTTGTTTTGTTTTGTTTTTTGTCCAGAGTCACATAGCCAGTGTGTTTTAAAGAAAGGATTTGCGGGGCGGCTAGGTGGCACAGTGAATAGAGCGCTGGCCAGGAGTAGGGAGGACCCAGGATAGTTCTGGCCTCAGACACTTAACACCTACACAAAAAAACTGGCCGTGTAACCTTGGGCAAGTTACTTAACCCCAACTGCTTTAAAAAAAAAAAAAAAAGAAAGAAAGAATTTGCAGTGAATAGAGCACCGGCCCTGGAGTCAGGAGGACCTGAGTTCAAATTTGACCTCAGACACTTAACACTTACTGGCTGTGTGACTGGTTGCCCTGCCTTCCCCCACCAAAAAAGAAAAAAAAAAAAGGATTTGAACCTAGGTCTTCCTGTCTCTGGGACAAATTCTCATTCCACTGTTCCATACTACCTTAGTGTTAATTTCTATTAATATTTACTGATAATTATATTTTATTTATGTTGTTTGTATTAATATAAGGCATCTAAGTGTTGGAGTGGAAGGTGTTGGCCTTGGAGTCAGGAAGATATGAGTTTAAATACAACCTCAGACACTTACTGGGTGACCTTGAAAGTCATTGAAGTTCTAACTGCCTTAATTTCCTTATCTGCAAAATTGGGATAGTTGCCTGAAAAGGTTTTTTAAACTTGTCCAGAGTCACATAGTCAGTGTGTAGTACCTATCTCTCAGGGTTGTGAAGTGAAGATTAGATTAGATCACATGCATAAAACACTTTGCAAACCTTATAGTACTATATAAATGCTAGCTATTAGTATTAGACACTCTTTGTTCATATTTAATTTATAGGCACTTGAAACTCCTAAATCCTTCTCACATGAATTGTCATTCAGTCACCTCTCTCCAATCCTACATGTGTGCTATTGATTTTTGAAACTGGAAACAAGATTTTACTTGGATCTTTAATAAATGTCATTTTTGCTTCATCCTCCTGTCTCACTATTCTAATTTGTTGATTTATTTGAAATTCAAGATGTCTCTCCCTTCCAGTTCTGTGCCATCCACAAAGGAGGTAAGTCTTTATCCAAGACTCAGATAAGAATATTGAACAGATGATGGCCAGGGCTAGTGCTCCACAGCAGGTGACTATAGACTTCCCTTCTAGCTGACATTGTCACTAATCTGTAGAAGAAGAAAGAAGAGGAAGAAGAAGAAGAAGAAGAAGAAGAAGAAGAAGAAGAAGAAGAAGAAGAAGAAGAAGAAGAAGAAGAAGAAGGAGGAGGAGGAGGAGGAGAGGAAGGAGGAGAAGGAGGAGGAGAGGAAGGAGGAGAAGGAGAAGGAGAAGAAGGAGGAAAAGAAGGAGGAGAGGAAGGAGGAGAAGGAGAAGAAGGAGGAGAAGAAGGAGAAGGAGGAGAAGGAGAAGAAGGAGGAGGAGAAGAAGAAGAAGGAGGATAAAGAGGAGGAGAAGATCTAACCTTCCATATCAGAGATATATTATAAGATATATTTATGGTTCTGCTTCAGTTAGGAAATTGAGAATATGAAAAGAACGTGGGCGATTTGTATTCATTTTTAATTTAAACAGTAGATTCATAATATATGAATATAGCTCCTTTGTTTGGGGATGGGTAGGTGAGTGGGTAGTGAAATCCAGTGAAGTACAGTAATGGCAAAATTCGTTTAATGTATAATCTGACACGTGGGTTTGAGAGTGTCACTCATCTGCTCAAAAATCTTTAATTCCACCTTACTGCTTGGCACTTAAGACTCTTCCAAATCTGGTGCCATTCCAACTTCATATTACTAGCTTCTGTATAATCTACCTAGGAGCAAAACTAATTCATTCTTTGGTCTAGAATGTGCCATGTGGCGTGGTGTCTCTATAACTTTTCTGTTCTTTTTTTCTTCAAATGGTCTTCTTTTCCCTATGGAGTTTCTATCTATCTTTTAAAGGCTGCCTCAAATTCAGGAAGCCTTCCTTGATTCCCCTCTCTTATAAGGGCTTTCTCCCTCAGCTCTCATACAGTTCTGGGATTTGTGCTCCCCAAATGCCCTTATCATGTAATATCATGTATTATGGTTATTTATTTTGTGTCACATCTATCTTCTGGCTGTAAGCTTCATAAGAGATGGACTGTGTCTTCTAAATTTCATATCTCACACTGTACCTAGTACAGTTGTATATACACAGTAATTGCTTAATAAAGATTTGTTAAATGAACACATAAATCAACATTGAACTATCACTCTAAATAATGCACTATTAAAAAGAAAATTGTAGGAAATATAGAGATATGGCTTTTGCCCTTGAGGAGCTCACAATCCACCGGGAGTAGCCTTTATGAAAATATGATGAATGGGATCAAGGGAGTTTATGTTATCTGCTGTTATTGGTATGGACAGAGGTAGAATTTGAATTCGGCACTGAAGTCATTTAAGCAGGGGATGGGAAGAGTGTATGTATGTGTGTGTGTGTGCATGCCCATGCGTTTGTGAGTTCTTGTATTTCTCCTGGAAGTTACTTGACAAAGGTGTGGAGTTGGAATTCTCAAACTTACTTTTTTCCTAAAGCTGGAAATTCCATGGCTCAAATGAGTTTCATGTATATTTAGCTGAGAGAGTACATAGCTGCCCTACACTTTTGAGAGAAAATTTTGGCTCAGAAATCAGATGAAACAACTACCATTGTCAGAACTGGCAGTTTATATCAAGTCTGGAAAGAGAATGAGTTTATAATCAGAGCACTTGGGTTTGAGTAGCTGCTTTGCTCCTTTCTTCTTGTGTGACTTTGGACAAAGTGACTTCTTTCCACATCTCAGTTTCCTTATGTGTAAAATGAAGACTCTGGACTTGAGGACTTCTAATCCAGACCTAAATCTCGGATTCTATGACTTTAGCATAAATACATATCACATAGCACTTAGAATGTGTCTTTACATCAACCTCATGTTCAGGACAGGGATGATGATGATGATGATGGTGATGGTGATGATGATGATGATGATGAAGGCAAATGAGGGAAAATGACTTAGTCAAGTTCACAGATCAGTTCAGGGGCCAAACTATGACTAAACACTCCTGAATGGAGTGGTGCAGGGTTCTTCCCACTGTACTAGATTACCTCAAGTACTTTCTATGTAGTCACTTAAACAACATGTTTCAAATTCCTTTTATAATGCTGGTGTGGTAGAACAGAGGATCAAGGGGGTGGGGGTAGAATAAGCTTTTTAAATTTCTTTTATAACATTGTTTTGGGAGTGGAGCAGAGGATCAAGGAGTGGGGTAAATAAGTTTCCTGTTCTCTGACTTCAGTGGAAGTTAAAGAAGTAGATTCTGACTTGATGTGAGGGGCAAAAAATCTATCTATTTTTGAATTGTCCAAAAGTATAATATTCTGCCTTGGGAATGGTGAAGTTTATTACACTGGAGATTATCAAGGTGAGTTTGGTTTCCTAATTAGTTAATTTTCAGGAAATTTATATCAAGAAATTCTGGTCATCAGGTACCCATTGGACTTTTTTGTTGTTCAGTTGTTTGACTCTTTGTGACTCCATTTGTAGTTTTCTTGGCAAAGAAAACTGGAGTGGTTTGCCATTTCCTTCTCCAGTTCATTTTACAGATGAGGAAACTAAGGCAAACAGGGTGAAATGACTTGTTCAGGGATGCAAAATCAGTTAGTGTCTGAGGCTGGATTTGAAGTCAGGGCTTCCTGATTCCAGACACCTAATTATTCCAAGTTCCTTCCAACTTGATAACCTGGTGATTCTGTAATACTACAATGAATACCAGCAGCATAGGATCACTGTGTTATTTCTATCTGACTTCTATTTCATGAAGTTGGCATATTTTACAGGCATAATTCAACTCTGTTGCCTCCTATATGCCTGCCTTTCTGCAAAAACAAATCATGGAACAATAGAGCTCTGATTAGTAAAAAACAATTCCTATTTATATAGCACTTTAAGTTTTTTCAAAGCATTTTCCTCACAAATATTCTGTGAAGTAGGTAGAGCAAGTATTGTTATCCTCATTTTTCAGGGGAAGAAACTGAGGCCTATAGGAGTTAAGTGACTTGCCCAAGGACACATAGACAGGAAGAGATCATAAGCTCCATAGCTGGGAGGGATCTTAGATCATCTATTTCAATGGTACCATTTTTCACATTTAATTTTAACTTAATTTAATAAATTTCATTGATGCCTTTTTTATATCACAGACAATTCTGAATATATTGCAATTTTCCCTCACCTTCCAATTAAATAATTCCCTTATTAAAAAAAACAAAGAAGAGGTGCGGCTAGGTGGCGCAGTAAGTAGAGTGCTGGCCCTGGAGTCAGGTGGACCTGAGTTCGGATCCAGCCTCAGACACTTAACACACACAAACAAAAAACCTAGCCGTGTGACCTTGGGCAAGTTACTTAAACCCAATTGCCCGCCAAAAAGCAAAAAAAAAAAACAAACCAAAAACCAAAGAAGAAAGAAAAGATAATTAAGCCAAAACAATATACAATCAGTGACTAGGTCTGATAATATACACAAAACTGGCCTCACAGTTCTACATCTTTTTGCTGAGAGGAGACAGGTTTACGTTCCCTTTTCTACTCATTTTAAAGTTAAGAAGATTGAATCCTGAAGGGGAGTGACTTGTCTAATTCCACATAAATAGTAGATAAGTGAGAGAGCCAGTTTCCCTACTGCTTGCAACCCTTTCTCCCTTAGTTGTTATTTTTTTAATCCATTATCCTACTTCATCTCATATCTGGCTAGAATAAATGCTGGTATGCCTTTTAATCTTGCAATTAGTTCCTTCTAGCTGAAGAAGTTCAAAGTTTGCAGGAAGAAAGTTATTGTTGGTGTTGATGGCAATCTGGTCAGGAGGTGGGCTGTTCTGGAAAAAGCATTGAATTTAGAGTCAGAGGAGATTGGTTCAAATCTTGCATTTGTCTTGTTAACTATATAAACCTTTGATGAGTCATTTAATCTCTCTGAGTCTGTTTCCTCATTTACAAAATGAGGGAATTGAACTAGATGACCACTTAGATTCCTTTTAATTCTCAATATATGTTCCTCCATTATTGAAGAGGGTATTCTTATCACAGCAAAAGAGGCAAGATAAATATCAAGATATTCTGGTTTCAAATCTTGTTCTTTTCAGGTGAGCTACACTGCCATGAACGTGTGTGTATGTGTTTATGTCCATCCCATGTCTCTCTCTTCTTCTGTCTCTGTCTCCCTCTGTGTCTGTCTCTGTATCTCTCTCTGTCTCTCTCTGTGTCTCTGTCTTTGTCTCTCTCTCTATATATACATATATACATATATGCATATAAACACATATATATGTATGCATGCATATATACCACAACTTCTCCTGCATAAACAATGGAAACTTCCTTCTTCTCCTTAATTACATGGATTTGCTGTATAATGACTATACTTCCTACCATAACCCCAATTATTCTTTATGAAAAGACCTTATTCTCATGATATTATTTTTACAGTTATATATTGGCATAGATGGCGGTGGGGTTGGTAAGGTAGGGAATATTTTTCAGAAGGTGCATAAAGAAGTCCACAAAAGTTCAGAACAGAAACTTGGGTCAATTATTAAACTTTCATGTGGTCATATACAGTTCTGGGTTGAAAGTGGGACATAGAGTGTCAAATATATCCAATTGTGAGTCAGAAGACGTAGTCCTGGTTTTGTGCTAGGATCAAACTCTGTTGCTAACTACCTTTATGAAGTGGACTAAATCACATCTGTAAAAAGGAGGGCATTGGACTAGATGAGTGCTCAGGCTCCTTCTGGTTCCAAAATTCTCTTTTCAACTTTGAGACTTCCAACTAGCACTAAGCATCACATATGCTTATTGTCATGGGGATAAGGTAGGGACATTCTTACTCGCCTTTGCCCTAATGTACAAAATAGCTGTTTGGGAAGAGTTAAGGCAACATGTACACTTGTGCCTCTCCCTCTCCCCCACTGTTTCTCAGGAGATATCATCAGTTTTAGGCAGTAAAGTTTTCATGTAGCAAGTAGTTAAAGTTCATTAAGACTAACAAACAATTGTAAAGTTGTTTGTTAAGATCATTAAGAGAGTGTAATAAAAGAGAAGATATAGCTATCTCTCAATTTACAGAGTAGATATGTGCCTGAAAAGAATTACTAAAGAGTGAAATTCTGATTATTGAACTTGTTTTCTCATTGACTATTAGATTGTAAGCTCCTTGAGGGTAAAGGTCTGTATTTTCATTTTTTATCCTTGTATCTTCAACACCCATCACAGTGCATTGAATATAATTGGGGTTTACTAGATATTTGTTAGACTCTAATTTTTATTGATGTTATTCTTAGGTTCTTTCCAATTCCAATATTCTTTAGTTGTAATGGGGAGGGGTAACTTGAAGGGTATAATTAATTTTAATGATGTCATTATCAGATACTTTAAATATATTTCCATATTAAAAAGACAGGACTTCTTTGAAGGATATAGTTAGTGAAGGCAAATTGCCATTACATTTTTATAGACAATTTGAAATTATAGGAAAAATAAACTTTTGTCAAAGAATGCCATCAGTGGACTTCTACATCTAGTAACTTCTCCTCATGCTCACAGAAAAAAAAAAGTTAAGACCTGGTATATTCCTGATTTAATAACTGGAGAAACTGAGGTCAAGAAATACTGGTCCAAAGTTTCAAAACAAGTTCTTACCAGAATAGAATTCTGAGCCTAGAATCCTCAGCTTCCAGGATGGTGCTGTCATCCTTTTATACTGCATTCCCTCTTTTATGGGGGAGGTCTGAGTCATTCACTCATTCTCAAAATCTGCATACTTTCTAGAATACACATTCTCTGTTGGCTCCTACTCTTTTACCAAGGGGGCAGGAGTAATCTGAAGGCTCTGGAGCAATCAAAGAGCAGCTAGGAGGATGGAAAGGCACGTTTCAGGCAGCCAAGCCCTTTTTCAGATTTTAATTTTGTCTTCATGTTCCATTATGCTATCACATATGTAAGGATCACATGGAATATTTTTATCACTACTTTATTTGAACAGACCAGCAGCTAATAATTTGTAATCCACCACTAACTCATTTTGACTTGTTAAACATTTTGGGGAAAAAACTGTTTTGCCATTAGGGGGAGCTTTTGAGTTCTTTCAAGAGTGGGAAAAAAGGAATATATGTATATGTATGGATATACATATATCCATACATATACATATTTGTATATATGTCCCTGTTCAGAAACAGATCCACAGAATAGCAAACAGCCAGACTTTTCTTACCTGTGACTACAGCTATGGTAGAAGATTTAAATTTCTTTTATTGAAAAAAAAATAAGCCAAATTAATCTCATATTTTTCTAAGGCTAAAATCATTACCAACAAGCAACTATATACATATTTATATATATAAATATATATATATATATATTTTTTTTTTTTTTTTTTTTTTTTTTTTTT
>NW_027187368.1:9777236-9792173 GCF_028583685.1 Petaurus breviceps papuanus | reverse complement strand
GGGGCAGTCTTCATCCTTGAATAACTTTAAGGAAATAATAAGAGGGAGAGAGAGAGAGAGAGAGAGAGAGAGAGAGCAATTTAAAAAAAAATCTGAGAATCAAGTTTCAGGACTCTTTATGTGCTGTGCAGCAAAGGATGAGGTTTACCAGCAAAGTGCAAAGGGGATCTTGAGAGAAGAAATAGATTTTTTTTTCTTTTGCCAGGAAAAAAAAAAAAAAAGGAATGTGTGTTTTGAACTGGATTAAGAAGGAAAGCTGGGGAGACTGCAAAGGGGTGTGTGTGCAGAATTTCATTAAATTGTTACCTTAACATTGTCTTCTTTAAAAAAAAAAAAAAAAAGAGGGGGAGGGAAGGGGAGGGAGAGGAGAAAAAGAAGAAAAACATAGCCAAAGTGGTGGAAGGCTGTGCAGCTATCTGCTTCTTCCAACTGATTGATTAGTCATGAATCCCGCAGTTTTAATAGGGAATCATTCAATTGGGAAGGTGGACCGCCCTTGAGTAGATTAGCATATTCTTGTTTACTCGTCTTCTGAGGGGCTTTTTTTTCCCTCTTTTCTTTCATTTTGTGAAGAAGGAGGGAGGGGGGCTGGGGGAAGAAGGGGGCTGTGGCTTGTGTTATAAAGGAAGCAAAAAAAATAAATAAATTAGAGCATCTTTTTGGGGGGAGGGAATTCAGTGTATCCGAGTCTTGGGGACGCTGCTTTTTTTTTTTTGAGGGAGAAATAATATCAAATCAAATCAAATCAAATCAAATAAAGGCAAAGAAACCCCATCAGAGAAATAGAAAAGAAGGCATCCCAGCTGTGGAAAAAAAAAATAAGGCAGATAAAGGAGGGAAGAAAAAATTGCAAACCAGGAGGAGTTTGATTGTATTTTTAAAAGGGAGGGGGGATAGACACCTTTAGAAAGGAAGAAAGAAAGAAATAAAAGACAAGTTAAAGGAGGACCAAATACCCAAGAAGGGTGAAAGAAGAAGAGAAGAAAGTCGAGGCGAGGAGGAGTCCAAAGCTGGCAGGTCGGAAGGATTTGCAGGGGAGAAGGGGGGGGAATATTGGAAATGCAGCTCTGGAGTTTGGTGCTGACTTTGGGGCTTCTCTGTGGAGCTCTGGCCAGCGGAGCCGAGTGTGGGATGGACGAACGCTCACGCAGGGCTAGAAGGGACACGCGGCCGAGCCGCCACCTCCACTCGGCCGCTCCCGGCACCTGTGCCACCAGGTTAGCCCGCGGCCGGCACTCGCCCTCCGGCTGGGAACCTCTCCGTGCCCCCCGCAGGCGGCAGCAACGGGAGGTGAAGGGCGAAGAGGACTCTCTCATCCCGAGCCGGGCGCTCTATTTCAGCGGACAAGGCGATCAGCTGAGGCTGAAAGCGGATATCGAGCTGCCCCGGGATGCGTTCACGCTGCAAGTGTGGCTTCGAGCCGAGGGAGGACAGAGGTCCCCGGCTGTCATTGCAGGTAGGTGGCCCGGCTGCCGCTGCCCCGTCCTCTTTCCTCCGGGCGGCGGACCTCGGGGCGCGCGCGCGTCTCTATATGTGTGTATGTGTGTGTATGTATTTGTGTGTACGTGTGTGCGCGCGCGCGTGTGTGTGTGTGTGTGTGTTTGCTGGGGGAGGGAGAGGAGAAAGAGGCAGAAAATCTCCTATAGCTTGTGCACATGGGAGTGTGTGAGAGTGTGTGTGTTTCCCGGGAACTGCGTGCGTGTCTTTGTGTGTCCGTGCGTCGGCCTCGCTCGGTGTGTCAGGCTTTTGCACTGGGATCCCTTAGGGATAACCGGACAGGTCCTTTGTTTGTTTGTTTATTTGTTTGTTTTAAAGAAAACCTAAAAGTATTTAAATGCCCGGCTTTCCTCTAAAGCCTCCTTTTGTCCGCGAGAAGAGCTGTTCCCCAAAGTGTTTTTAGAAGATTAAATGGCAGGACCGAAACTAGCTCTTTGGCAGTCACCTATTTGGATCCAGGGATAAACTACCCTCGGAAGCTGCCTGGGGGGGCGTGTGTGTGTGCGTGCCTGCCCGCGCGCGTGCGGGTGGTGGCGTGGTTTTGATTGTTTCCCACTTTTTATTGGGGTATCCCCCTTTATTTCAGCCCCATTACCCCCTCGAGACTGACAGGGGTGGAGGCTGTGCTTTCTAAAGAGCTATAAAGGAATATGTTATTTTGAGGACGTAGTAGCCCAATTAGCGGGGAGTCGCTTTGCCTTCGGCCGCGCTGAAACACTCCCCCTTGGAAACATGACTGTAGCGCTTGGCTGGCGTCCTATATTTCCCCCTTTAAAAATCACAAGTCGAATGCAAATTGATTGAGGGTCAACTTGCTCTACGAAAACCCTTCGGAACTAAGGCTGCTGGAGTCTGACAATACTGACAGATATTGCACTTTCTTATTTGCATTTTATGATCTCGTAATGATTTTGAATATTCTGCCGACCTCTGTCCCCCTTTACATGCCCCCCCCGCCCCCCAACCTTCTGTAGCTATGGAGTTCTAGTGAAATTGGACACTTCGGGAGGGTTAGAAACCCTAAAGTAGCTTATAAAAAGCATTACCATCCATCTTTTCTCTAAATGAACCTGTGGAAGTGCCCTTAATAAAACTGGGAGGGGGGAAGGAGGGTGGGGAAGAGGAAGGGAGGGGAGAGCCTTCAGTCCTCAGGCTAGGAGAATCCCTAATACCAAGAAAGAACTTTCCCCCGTCCCGGGATGCCTTAAAGAGATAGCAAGGGGTTCCTCGTTCTCTTCTGGGATAGTCGTTTACACTTTGCAAACAAATGGATACTTTGATTCTCTTCGCCCCCCTCCCCCGCCCCCCGCCCTTCTTGAGGGGAGGGAAAGAGAAAAAGGCATCATCGTTCCTGTCAGTGAGTATGGTATCCAGTGATTTCCTCCCTCTTAAGTCATTTTCGGCTTCGAAAATATTTCGGCTCCTCTTGTCACGTTTTCATCTTGGTCCCATTCTCTTTTTCTCCCTGGCTTTTTTGACCTGAGTCAAAAAACCAGGGTTCGAGTGCTTTTCTACCAACGTCTTAACTGTGTGACCTTGGGCAAGTCATTTTCCTTCTCTCTGAGTATCATTTTCTTCAGCTTTAAAGTTTTGGACTAGAGGACCTCTAAGGTTCCTTATAGCTACAAATCCTGATACTAAGTTTGCTGCTTTTTCCATTTCTTTCCCTCCCCACCCCCTACCCTCTACCTCCAAAGAGCTCTTCTTTCTCTAGGGGGAAAAAAACCCAACCCAAAACAAAACACTACCATCAAAGCAAATGAGTTACTTTCCCCCATGTCTGGCATCTGTTGTGCTCTTTCTGAAGGCTGTCTCTGAAAGAACTCAGGCAAAGTTTATCTATGAATGGGGATCCCAGTCCCCTCACTTTCAGCCAAAGTTGGGAGGACACAGCCGGGATGAGTAATCTCGGGCTGCACAGAGGTTATTAGCAATAATAATACTATTTATGGAGTGCTGTATGTTTGCATAACTTTTACAAACATATAAAAGACACAAAGACCCTGGCTCAAAGGATCTTAAAATATTAGGTCTTCTTATTCCCAATCTATACTTGCACTACCATAGCTTTCCCTCTGGTGAAGAAAGACAGAGAACAGGTTTAGACAGATATCATCAATGAAAACGCATAGTAAATGTATTTTTTTTTTTAATACGACACCTGGCGTGCCACATGAGTCTGTTTTACAAGTATCTGTAATTCAGACAAGGGACCTCTCTTCACACACACTCTCTCTCATGAACCAAGATTGTTGCAGTAAAATACTTTAATTGGATGGGGGAGGTTAGGTTATTGCTTGTATAAAATACCTGGCCCATTTTATGTGTGGAAATCACATTCCTCTCAAAAAGCAGTGCTGTCCCGTAGCACCAGAAAGCCTGGAGCTTTCCTCTAGAGGATTCTGGTGATTTTTTTCCCCTTCCCCAGCTGAAGACAAGCCAGATTTGGCTGTGTGTAAACACCTGGAATGAAGCCAGAGAAAGACTCATTCTGAGTGTCCTCCACACAGTACAGCCTCTTGGACTGAGGAGAACCTGCTCCTTTCCTTGAATTAAAAAAACAAACAAACACAGAGGTCCCTGGCAGACAGACTTGAGGCTCTCTCTGTCTCATAAGTTTGGGATTGGATCGTAATGGCTGATGTGCATTGTCTTTTTTTTTTAAACTAAAGCTCTTAGGATCAGTACTTTCCCTGCACACCCACCCCCACCTAAACCTGAATATCTCAGTGAACACTGTCCTGTTACTGACCACCTGCCTAGAGGAACCATAGAATCCCTTTTGAATGTATAGAGCAGAGGGTGTTGTTTCTTTAAGTTATTACAAGCCAGGAATCCCAGGTTACCAGTCTCCAGAGAGAGGTGCCCAGCAGGGACTGCGCTGCTATTTCAGGCAAAGAGTTTCTGTTTTGCTGTCAGGCCAAACTTCCTTACATCACCCTCTGCTGCAGGATTCAATTTGGTTTCGTAAAGGGCTAATTTTACAGCACTGTTAACCAGGTTCGTCATGGGGTTGGGCCAGATCTCTCTTCCCTGTAGGCGGGCCCAGGGTCGTGTGTGTGTGTGTGTGTGTGTGTGTGTGTGTGTGTGTTCAGGCGAGCATGAGCAGGGATGCTGTCCCTTCGAAGACTTTCCTACCATTCTGAAAAGTAGAGCAAGGGAGAAAAAAAGATTATACTTTTGTATCTGACCTTCAGAGCAGGCACAGGCCTCTTCAAATGAAGGCAGAGTAGAGTTTTGTCTGTGCCAAGGCAAAGCCAGGCCTAGAAAGGTGGCCACTTATGCTTGAGCAAGGCTTCCCACCAATGCTACAAGGCTCCTTTACACACACCTCATCACCTCTCACCCCACACCATCTTTTAACTACCACCACCCAGGCAGACCAAGCCTTCCAGAGAACCTACTGTGAGTCTTTTCTAGGGGAGAGATGGTTTCTGACACTGCCTCTGCCTTTTGGTGGGACTTCACGATCCTCACTCCACCCCCATGGTGTCCCTCCAGTTAGCACAACAATAAGGCCAATTTGCTTGTGCCAGCGGGGGGGCCAGGGCAGTTAATCTGGTTAAAGTTTCTTAGTATCAGGGAGATAAAATGAAATGTGGACCTGGCTGGTAATAAGGATTTTTCTATTTGGAAAGAGAAAGCAGTTTGACCCTGCAGTTCCTTGCTTTTTACACAAACTCAGTCCATAAATTTATTTGTAGATATGTCTATGGTTCCTTCAGGTTGTTGATGGAGGCAGGACAAGAGTCCTGAAGAAATTGACTTAAGTACTTTGTAAGGCGCATAGTGGGGCATTTTCTCCATTTTATAGGAGGAGACTGAGGCAGAGAAAGAGTAAGTGATTTATGCCTGTTTATTCAGTCGATCATTTTTTCAACAAATATTTAAATACCCACTTTGTGTGGTGTATTATGATCAGCACTTACCAGTGCAGGTACATAGTAGGCATTTAAGAAATACTTGCTGACTGGCTGCACCAAGTTTGAAAATTATTCTTTAGTTTTGTACTTTTGGATTTTAGTAACTATTTAATTTACAATAATTCTGTGAACTACTTTCACAAGTGGTTTTGGTCTTGAGGCATTTCAGCCCAGCGGTGTCTGACTCTTTGAGAACCCATTTGGGCCCAAAGCTTCTCACAACTTTTACTTGGCAGAGCTGTTACATTAATCCACATCCTTGGATTTTAAATCCAGTATTTTTTTCATTGTGTCTATATTTGGATCCTGCCCCTGTGACCTTAGACAAGTATCTTTAAATCTTTGGGACTTAGATTAGGAAAAGATGGGGTCTGGAATAGTGACTTCACTGACATAGAGAATTCCCAGGTAAGACATCACCTCTGCAAATTTACAGTCTAGAGAGACTTCCTCTGGGTCCCACAGCCTGTATTTTTTCAGAGCTGGGGCTTGAATACAGATCTTCCTGTATCCAAAGATAGATTTCTATATACCATGCCATGTTGCCTTTCTGACATCCTCTTAATTGTTTATAAAATAAAGGATTTGTACTATTTGATTAAGCTTTATGATTCTTAAACTGTTATTAGATTCTTTTTGGAAATAGAGATTACCCACCACCCACACATCCTCTTTTACCTGCCCTCCTTACAACTGCAGTCCTTCTTTGTAATTTCTTTCTTCTCTGTGGATTCCTACAGTTCAAATAGGATGAAGAATTTGAACTGATAAAGTTGGAATTTCCTAATTTGACCCACTTTTCCTTCCCAGTTCAGTTCTTTTGACCTGCTTAAACAATGAACAAACAAAAAAAACCTACAATACACTGCTGCTCAACATTCATTCAACAAACATTTATTAAATACTTACTGAATGCAGGGCTCTGTGTCCCCCATGATAGGGGAAGTACAAAGTTGCAATGAAACAAGGTCCTGGCGCCCCAGGAATTTGCAGTCTTACAGTGGGACAGGACAGCAACACAGAAAACTCAAGATAAAAATTTTAGATTCTAAGTGCCAAACAGAGCACTTTAAGTTGAAGGGGGAGGTTCCTTCTTAAACATTTTGTGTTTTGGGGGATTTCATTGTTATGTCTCTTAAGAGATCAGGTATAAACCCAAAGCAACTGGACGGTGGTGCATGTTCACCACTCCATCTCACCCTTGACCTAGAGGGACCACCCTGGACAGTGAGAGTTGGGGGAGGGCCTCAGGGGGCATTGAGGCCTCTGCCCTCTAAGCTGAGCCTGTGAATAAGAGAGCCAATTAGTACTGGGGTGAGGGGAGTGTGTGTGAGGAGAGGGAGTGGCTTGACTGTGAGGAAAAGTTCCTTCCTCTCCCCCCCTTTCTCTTAAGTCTCCTCTCCACCCGCTACCCCCACCTTCCCAACTCCCCTGAGAATGGGAAACGAAACCCCTAACTCCCTTTGGTCCAGGTCACTGAACCATCTGTCAGACACCTTGTCATTTGTGACATGTCTCTGTGTGAGTGATTTCTACGCTTCCTTTCAGAACCCCCTTGGTCTCCTTCTGCATTGCTTGGCCCTTGAACCACCATTCAGTTAGGATGAATGAATGGGATGGAGTCTATTGGTATCTGGGTTGTTTTGTTGGACTGTCTTTTATCCAAAGGAAAGCAGGGGTGGCCTTGTACCTAAATGACCTAGTCAGGCAACCCTATAGTTTGGTTTGAGGGTCCCTAGGAAGGTCTCTTTCCCCACCCAGGTAACCTCTGGCTTGAAATTTTACTCTTGGAAATTCATTCCTTCTCCCTGAGGCTCTCTTTTAAAATGCAAATCTTTCTGAAAGGGGTCTTTGGATTTCGGACTAGAAGTGACCTTCCAGATTGTCTAAACCAATCTAAATATATGGAGGCCGAGTCCCAGAGAGGGGAAGTTACTTCCCTGAGGTCACACAGGTAGTAAGTAACAGGAACTGGTATTCCAACTTTCTGTCTTCTAATACAAATTTTCTGCCCTCTCTCATGTCACTAACACATGAATTAGCTTACTTGTTGCTTTGAGAAAGTAATACGAATTCAAGAACATTAGGGGCTTTGAAGGAGGATAGAAGATGATGAAAGGGAACCAAAAGATAATAGGAAGAATTCTGGAGAAACTGAAACTACAATAACACAATATACAGCAGAATGTATTCTAGGCTGGATATCAGGACCCCAGGTTTTACCCTAGCTCTGCCATTAATTTACGCTATAACTTTGGGCAAGTAACTTTTTTTTTTTTTGAGTCTCTGTTTCCTTCTATGTAAATGGGGGGACTTGGACTATGGCTCTAACATGATTTTCTTAGGTCTCTTACAACTTGAATATTCAGTGTTCTAAAAGCCCTTCCATCTCAACTTTCTACATTCCAGAGCCCCTTCTAGGTGTGACATTCTGTGTTCAAAACCCTGTTTCTTCTGGTTTTGATGTTTTCTAGACTCTTATAAATTTCTATACTCATATTAAAGTGCTTTCCAGGTCTAACATTTTATGCTTCCTATGATTTCACCATTTTGCCCAAGGCCTCCTTTTCCTAAGCCCTGTCCTCATTCCCTATCCTTCCATTGTGTATCTAATGTTTTAAGACTACATAAGTGCTTTCCCTGTGTAATGAAACTCCCAATATAGTAATGCAACTCCTGTTCCATCAGATATTTCATCATATCCTTGTGTGAAGAAGGTAATACACCTGTCATTAACCAAACACTGACCCTAGAGTCTAAGGATTTGAGTTCAAATCCTGGCTTTGCTACTGACTTGTTGAATGACTTTGGGCCAGTTGTTTAATCTCACTAGCCCTCAGTTTCAGTATGTGTGGGGGGAGATTTGGGGGAGGGAGTAAGGGCTGGGGGTTGGATTAGATTAAATGATCTCTCAGGCTCCATACAGATTCTAAACCTTACCATACTTATTTTAGAGATAGGGAGACTTAGGTTAATAGAGGGTGAAGTAAATTGTCTACATCTATGTCAGATTTTATCCCAAGCCTTCGGATCCAAGTCTGGGACTGTTTCCATTTGACCACACCTCCTAGGAAAATAGATCATGTCTTACTTGGAAACTGTGCCCATTTCAAGTGCTTGCCCCCAAGCTTTGAAACAGTTTTCTCACTGCCAACTACAGGTTTTCCCCATCTCTTCCATCATTGCTAATGAGTACTGTGTATTTTATTGTATTTTTGTTTGGAGAACTGTTTCTAAGCACATGGTGGGAAAAAAAACAACAACAACAAAAAAAAACCCCAAACAACAATTGGATGGTTCAGGCTGAGGTAACTTAGTGCTGAGATGGAAGTTTTGAGGTTGCTTATTGCCTTTTCGCACAGGATTAGAGTGCTGGGACTAGGAATCAGAAGGCTTGGGTTCTAGGCCTATCTTGGCTATTTGAGCAAATTGCTTTGCTTACCTATCTTGGCCTCAATTTCCTCATCTATAAAATTGGGGTTCAACTCAATGATTTCTAAGGTCCTTTTCAGTTCTGAATCTTGTGAGCCTATGATTGCTTGCGGGGGGGGGGGGGTAGACCCTTGCTGTGGACATTAATTACAAAATTTGAAATAGAGATCCCTGAGTAAAAGGCACCAAAGTAGTCCCAGAGGGGTACTTCCTGTGGCACTCTCTATCCATCATTCATTTTGCTAAGCCCTTGATCCCGAAAATCCCAATAGTCCCTAATTAAACAAAACCTACTCTAGCCAGATCCCAGTCTCCCCTCAAACACCCCCCAGCCTGCTGCTTGAGCCTTTGATATCATTCTAATAGGGTAGTTTCACAGATTAAAATGTTTAAACTGTTTCTGCCATCTGGGGTCATCTTTCCCTCCATTTTAGCCTGCCTTCTGCCGGAAATCTCCAGCCAAGGGGATATTTTCCATTAATACCTGCTCATCTACCATCCCTGGAATATCTCTCCAACTCTCTCTCTTGCATGCATGCACAATTCCCAAGGCCCTTTGATTTTTCTCAGATCAATAGAGCATTTAAACTCCAATCATAAAGAAAAGAAAGGGTGTTTATTCTCCTAAATTGTTTGACAGGAATGCAGACGCCTGCAAAAGGGGAAGGGGGTGGGGGTGGGGGGAGGGCAGTGTGGTCCACTCCTTGTTTACAAGGAGTTTGCCATTCAAGTTTCTGGAAGTCTAGAGTTCTGGAACTCCATTGAGAAGGCAGGTAGGAAAGAAATTTGGGGTGGTATGTGTGTTTGTGGGTGTGAATACGTGTGTGTATGTGTGTTCACTTTTGAGGGGTAGAGGAGGTAAGGAAGGCTGATGAAAAAGTAGAAAACAGGAGAGAGTGTGAGAATAGAAAATTAGGGAAGAATTTTCCCCGACTTGGATTGTTTTCATTCAAATTCAAGACTTGTTTCAGTCTCATCTCTTCATATCTTTTCCATCCCAGTTAGAGGGGGGAAAAACAATTTATTTTGCACACACAGATCTCCTGTTTCTTCTGCAGCAGATGATAGGACACCTTTACTTTCCTCCCTCGTTTTTCTTCTCCTCATCTTATCAGTTGCTGATTTGAGCCTCCTTGGTGCTTTGCAGGCCTATCTGCTCTTCTGGTATCCCCTCATTTCCCTCTTTACTGGTTAAAGGGCCTTTCAGTCTATTTCCCTTTGGTCTGGCAAGCCTTATAGCGACCCCTGTGACCTCAAGATCTCAGATCTTCTATTCATTGGCCACCCTTTGAGGAGAATGAGCCTTCTTCCTTAGAAGTGCTGGGATCAGCTCCCCTGGATGAAGGCATAATTAGCAGATCCTTTGGGAAAGTCGTCTTTGTGGATAGTCTTGGCATGCATTGTTTTTGACATAGAAAGGGCTATCAAAGGGAGCTACTGATTCATGGCTCTGAGTATATGTGTAAAGTGTAACTGTAAAGTTAGGCAGCTGATTAACACACATCCTGGAACTCACATGTCAAAGTGACTGCTGTCCCTTTCAAGACAGAATCATGGAATTTTAGAACAAAAAGGAACTGAGCCTCAGTGGTGGTGGGGAAAGAACAATGGACCTCAAATCAAAGAATTTCTGTGTCTGCTACTTAGTCCTTATGTGACTGGGTAAATTGCTAAACCTCTTTGGGACTCAGTTTTCCTATTCTGTAGAATGAAAAGTTTGGATCAATCTCTTCAAGTCCCTTTCAGCTTTAAATTCTGTGAGATCATCCAATCCAACCACTTAATTTTATTGATTAAAAAAAAAAGAGAGAGATATATACATTGGAAGATATAGTGATATAGCAGTATCTATAATATGTAGTGATATAGAGGTATGTCTTTTTCTATATAAGGGATATCTATATGAATATCTCTTATCTACATGTAGTATCTTTATCTATGTAGAGATATATAAATATATCTCTATAGATATATCACTATATAGAAATCTCTATATACATATATTCTGTATTTATACTCTAGAGATATCTGTACCTAGAGATCAATGCTGTATCTCCACATATATATGTATACGTGTATATGTGAACAGTATATCTCTATATATGTGTGTGTATGCATAAATTTTAGTCTTTAAGCTTTAATAGCTTACAACTAATCTAAGACTTTTGTGAAAATCTGTAGTGTGCTTTAAAGTTAACAAGTGCTTGACATATGGTATCTCATTTGAAATTTACTTATAATTTATAAACACGCATGTATACTCGAACACACATATACACACACACACACACATAGAATAAGTATGGTTGATAAGTAAAAGAAATACTTTTGATTGATTGCTTCAGTATATACAGGCTTGCTCATATATCTCAGTGTGGACTTTTATGAATATGAGACAGAGGGATTGTGAAATTCAAAACACTCAGCAAAATAAGGAATGGTTTGTTTGGGAATGGCAAGATGTGGAATGAAGTTGACAGGCCTAGACTCAAAGCCTGGTAGAGCTGGAAATGACCTTGGAACGTCAATTGTTAAAACATAGAACTTAGAATGTTACAGCTGTAAAGCAACTTGGAGCACAAAATGTTATAAAATATCCTAGAATATTGAAACTGAAATGGCCTAAAAACCATAGGATCTTAGATTTAGAGCAGGAAGGGGCCTTAGATACCATCTTGCTCAACTCCATTATTTTATTTGTATTATTTTTTTTTTTGAGGGCAGTTGGGTTTTAAGTAACTTGCCCAAGGTCACATGGCTAGGTTTTTTGTTTGTGTGTGTTGTGTCTGAGGCATCTGAACTCAGGTCCTCCCGACTCCAGGGCCAGCACTCTACTCACTGCACCACCTAGCCACCCCTCAACTCCATTATTTTACAAATGAGGAACCTAAAACCCAGATAGGTTAAGAACCTTGACCAAAGTCACATAGGCACTAAGTTACAAAAGCAGTATTGGAAATCCAGACCTTCTGGCTTTAGTCAGTGTAATGACCTAGGTTAACCCCCTTATCTTCCAGAGGTGATAGTAATCTAGGGAATTGAAGTGATTTTTCCTAGGATCATCTGGTTAGGAAATAACAGTGCTGTTATCCAAGCAATGAACTCCTGATTTCAAGTTCAATGCTTTTAATACTATTATCTTACTGGGATATAGGTGGGGGAAATTATAGCTGAGGAATCATGAAAGCAAATATATTTTATACTGTGCTTCTTGAAATGTGTCTTTCTCTGAAAGTGTAAGCTTGTCTAAGCTACCTGTAAAAATCTGTTTTTCTTTCTGTTGTAGTATAATTATCCAATTTATATTTTCATTGTTTGTTTAAGGGATTTTTCCCATATGCTTTTCTCTTATCCTTCCCTTTAGTCTTCCAGCTTCCTTTCTTATTTTTTTCCCTCCTTTTCTCATAGTCTCTCCTGAGCACCAGTCTGGAATCACCGAGCTACCTCTACGATATCTCAAAATGGATGGATGCCCCATAAGTAGCTCAAACTCAACATATCCAAAACAGAAGTCATTATCTTTCAGCTAAATACTCTCTCCTTTCCTAAACTTCACCAATATTGACAGAGGTACTGTGATCCTCAAAGTCACTTAGGCCTGTATCCTTGGTATCTTCCTCAACCTCTCACTTAAGCTCAACTCACACATCTAATCTGTTGCCAAATCTTGTCATTACCTTCATAACATAGCTTGTATGTCCTCTTCTGTCCTTTGTCATGGCTACCTGTCCCTCAGTGAATGTCCTCATCAGCTCATGCTTGAACTGTTGTAGAAACTTTCTGGCTGTTTTTCCTGCTTCAAGTCTCCCCTGACTCCAGTCCATTCTACATTCAGGTGTTTCCTAAATCGAAAGTTCTGACTATGTCACCCTTCTACTTAATAAATTTCAGTGGCTCCCTATTACCTGTAAAATCAAATATAAAATCATCTTTTTGTCTCTTAAAGCCCTTGCAACATGTCCCCTACCTAATTTTCTAGGCTTCTTACTCTATTCCCCTTCAAGTACTCTGCTGGGCCATCTTCAGTCATCCTGATCTATATCTGGCCACTGGACCTAGGTGACTGGAAGAGAAAGTGAGACTGAAGACCTTGCACTTAAATCCAATTCACTTGCAAGTCTTGGCATCATCTTCCTGATGTCATGGTCCTCTTCAGGAAAAAAGGACAAACCACACAATTAAGCACTCTGGGACTAGCAGTATTCACCTTCTTGTAGTTCCTTGAAGAGAACATTCCATCTTGTGTTTGCATTTCTGTGCTTTTTTGCTTATCATCTCTTGTGCTTACAATGATCTTCCTCCTTATCTCCACCTCCTGATTTCCCTGGTTTAATTCAAGTCCCAGTTTAGATCCCCACCTTTATAAAAGACCTTTCTTAACCTAATCCCTCCATCTACACTACTATTGCTATCCTTGTCAGGTCATCTACCACTTATAGTTCATATATTATATATAGTTGTGTTTTGTTTTCCCCGATAGAATATGGATTCCTTGATGGTTTTTTTTTTTTTTGCCATTCTTTGTATCTCTATCACTTAGTGTGTGTGGTACATAGGTACTTAATAAATGCTTGTTGACTTCCTGACCTAATTCTTTCACCAGAGACTTACTGTCCTCAAGAAATGCCTAGAAGAACAACTCTTCCCTACATTTCCCTAAAAAGGGCTAGGATGCTAAAGTATTTAACATAGGAAAGTAGATCTCGACTCCTTATTGGGTTAATATTATCTGTAGTTTCTGGTGGTGGAGTGAATGGAGTACTGAGATGAGATTCAGGGGCTCATCTTCATGGCATCTTCATAGGATCTCAGAGTCCATTTAGGTAAACTAATTCTTTTATTTTACAACTAAGGCCAAAAGAGATTGAGTGACCAGCTCTGAAATAACACAGATTTGGAAGAATCAACATCCCATAGAAATCAGGTCTCACAATTACCAAGTTCACTGCCCTTTGCTCTTAATGCCGTCTCATTCTTGCCACAAACTGGCTATATGACCTTGAGCAAGTTACTTCATTTCTCCAAGACCTTGGTCTTCCCATCTGTATAATAGAGTTCACAGATTCACAGAATATAAGGTTCAACCCCCCCCCCAACATTAACGGTCATCTCCACCACTCTAATTTTAGCACCAAAACAACCGAGGCTCAGAAAGTTAGACTGATTTGCCTATAGTCACAACTAAGTGGCAATGCATAGAGTAGGACCCAAGTCTCCTGCCTCCCAGTCCAGGACTTTTTGTGCTGAAATGGGCTACCTAGTTTGCTAGGCCGTTGTGAGGTTTAAATGAGATGAGAGGTTTAAAAATGTTTTGAGATCATTAAAATGCTGTGTGCAGCCAATATTATTATTTTTATCCCATGAAGCACTCTAAGGCCTGTGTATGGAGAACACGAGTGCTCATTGTACTAGACTTACTCATTAGATCAATAAAAAGGTCAGTGACTGCCTAAGCACCATCAACGTGGTGCCTTGTTCATTCTTTAAAGAAACAGTGTTCCCGAAATCACTATTGGCCCCTGATCTAGGGCATTTTTTTTTTTAAAGTAAACGA
This sequence comes from Petaurus breviceps papuanus, assembly GCF_028583685.1. Classification (NCBI taxonomy): domain Eukaryota; kingdom Metazoa; phylum Chordata; class Mammalia; order Diprotodontia; family Petauridae; genus Petaurus; species Petaurus breviceps. The sequence continues at coordinate 9,777,767 of NW_027187368.1, read as the reverse complement.
GCTATAGGATAAAACAGTGCAATTGGTGAAAGAAGCAAGTTTATCAGTGGGTCAGCAAAGGAAAATTCTTATGAAGTGGCTCAGTTCACAATTTTCTGAAGGACTAAGTAGTCTGATGACTTTGTGATGTGTGTGTGTGTGTGTGTGTGTGTGTGTGTTTGGGGTTGGGGGGGGAATATCATGGGAAGCTCTCAGTGTAGGGTTGTTTAGGTTGCTAAAGCATTTTCTACATGTACCTATCATATTCCCACTAGCCTTGTTAAAACAAGCATATTCATTGAATACAGTACTGCCTTTGTGTTCTCAGCAACAAACACATACTTGGGAGCCTACTGGACACAACCTGCCTGCTTGCCTCTCTCTCTCTCTCTCTCTCTCTCTCTCTCTCTCTCTCTCTCTCTCTCTCCCCCCCCCCTCCTTCTCTCTCTCAGCTTCTCTATCTTATCCTTCTCTCACTCCCTTTCTATATATGTCTCTGTTTTCTCTCTCTCCCTCCTTTCCATCTCCCTGTTTCTTTCTGTCTCCCTTCTT
>NW_027187368.1:9624035-9777226 GCF_028583685.1 Petaurus breviceps papuanus | reverse complement strand
TCCCCTTCTCTGTGCCTCTCTCTTTCCCTTTCCCTCCTTCTCTCTCCTCCCTGCCTTTTCTTCCCCCTTCCCTCTCACTGTCTTCCCCCTCCCTCCTAAGTCAAATGCCAGCAGGAATAGCTGTTTACAAACAAAGACTCCAGGAGTCCCGTATCTGCAGGCTGAGTGTGTAGTTTAAATAAGCCCACAGAAATCTGCTCCAGACCCTGTGCTTTGAACGTCCTCGCTTGACTGTGTGTATTTCAGTGAGCATCTCTGTGTCGAAAGCTTCCTGATTGTGCAGCTCTCCATCTGCCTTAATGTCTGGCTTCCTCTGTCTCCTTCCAGTTATTCATTAAAGCCATTAGAAGGAGGGGAATGGAAAGGCAGGCTGCTGGGAGCATCCGTCGCCAGGAAGATTTGAAAAACAAAACACAACATGGGATTTCTAGAAAACAACCAAAGAACCAAAACAAACCCACCACATGAAGGTTGTAGTAGCCTGTGATGTAAATAGAGATCGCATGAGACAAGCAAGTCAATCATGTGGATTTAAAAATATTAACACCAAAGATACAGCAGCAGCAGTCCATCTAGCATCACTGAGGGAGTGTTGAGTATCCACATAGGTGGAGAGACAGTATGGCTCAGAGGGGAAATACTGGAATTGCTGGGAATCAAGGGAACTGGATGGAAACACTGTCCTTACCACCAACTAGTAACGTGGCTTTGACTACTTCTTCTCTCTTGATCTTTGTTTTCTCACCTGTAAAATAAGTTGGGGGGGGGGGTGTGTGGCTAGGAAGCACAGCGAATAGAGCACTGGCCTTGGAGTCAGGAGGATCTGAGTTCAAATATGACCTCAGACACTTAACACTTACTAGCTGTGTGACCTTGGGCAAGTCACCCCAATTGCCCCTATGATAAAAGAAAAAAAAAATGAAAATAAGTGGGGCCCCGGGTTAGCTCATGTCTCATGCCTCTTCTTGCTTTAAAATGCTATAAATCCTTGAATGATCCAGATAACATCTGCCAATAGTCCAAGTGGGTAGGGTGGCACTGTTTAGTGTAACAAATCCTGGTTTTAGAATCAGATAAAACTGGGTTAAATTATCTGTGTGATACTTAATCCCAATGTGACCTTGGGCCTTAAGTCACTTCATCTCTGAACTTCATTTTTTTTTTTCCATCTGTAAAATGTGAGTATTGGGCCAGATCTGTAAAATTTTAGTGCTGAAACTTTTAGAAATAGATTTTAGCTATTTGGGATGAAACCTCTCTATAACATTCATTGTTTTCTTACCTTCTTAAATAAGTAATATAGAACATCATCTAACCTTTTCTGAGCGACTCTAGCAATAGGGAGTTGACACCAAAGATAAGTAAGCAGAAAGTAAGACAGCGTCTAGTTGCCTTCCGTGAACTCAAGTCACCTGGTCAAGATGAACTGCATCCTAAAAGAAGGTGAAAGATGTGGTCATGCAGCTGCTGTCAGTGATCTCTGAGAGACTGTGGACAATGAGAAAAGACTCAAGAAAAGCTCGTGTCCTATTTTTTTTTTTAATGGGAAGAGATTGAGTCCATTAACTATTGACATTGAGCTTGGAATAGTGAAACAAAGGCCTGTGCAAAAGTGGGTGAAGATAAATGTCTATGAAGAGAAGTATTTTTTTTTTTTTTAAGCACTCGGGGCTAAGTAACTTGCTCAAGGTTTCACGGCCAGTTATTTCTGGGTGGGTGCTAAGTATCTGAGCCCGGATTCTATCCCCAGGTCATCCCGACATTGGAGCCGGTGCTCTTACTCGCTGTGCTACCCTATGAAGAGCAGTATTAAGGGTTAAAACAGAAGAATCATTGAAGGATGCAAACGAATACATTCCTAACTGGCATCTGGGTCACCAATCTCCTTATTCCATCTCATTTTGTTCACGTTCACCAGATAAATCTTCCTAAAATACTACTTTCCTAGTGTTATTCTCCTGTTCAGAAACCTACCAGGACTTCTTATTACCAACAGATAAAATTGAAGCTGCTGCTACCTTTCTTTTCAAAATTTTCTAACTACTTTGACCAGGCTAACCTACTCAAGGATTTTAATGGTAGATGTTAAACCTTCTTATCCTGTGTGATTCCTGTCTTAAGTTCTTCCAAAAATCTTCCACAGCAGTTCTTTCATTATGCTGGTAGACTTTCTCTAAGCCTCTTGATAGACAGACACCAATGCAGCCTATGGGCTATTCATTGATTATCCCTTGCTCTTACATACCCCTTTTTCTGGTCTTTTATCTTTGATGAAACTTTTTACACGTAGTTCTTTATTGTCCTTTATTAATGTATCTCTATATTACCCTTTGGCTTACCTACAATTTTGATCCTAGTCCCTGATTTACATTATATAATATTACTTGATGAACACTAATGTTAAAACATGGGGTTTTGGATCAAGAAGAAGCTTTAAGTTCTTAAAAGAATTCTAATCCAGCTTATTCTCTTCATACCCAATTGTGGTCCCAGTTCACTGTCTGTCTACAGTTACTATGCAAGATACATATGGTGGAAAATCCATCCTGGTAGATGAACTGCCCAACAAATTGCATAGTAGCCTAGACAAGGATCATCTTTATTCACTTGGGTTTTCCTATGTGGATAGTTAGTCTGAACTCTTCTGAGTGATTAGGGATCTCAGGAGACTCTATAGGATTCCAGAGCTTGTTGCAATCAGCCAATGTCAACTGAAAATGAGGCACCTGAAGGATCTCACCATCTATAGTAATTCCTATTCCATTTGGACTCTGTGCCGAATACACTTTATGATAGTGGCAAATTCCCTTTGGTGTGCATGTCTCACAGTTTTATGCCTGGTTTGATAGGCATAATTAATACTTAATAATAATAAGTAGAATTTACATAGCACTAATGTTTTTAAAACACTTTTTCATGTTATCTTATTTGATCATCACAAAAACCCTGTCATGTCATTGCTATTATAATACTTGCTTTATAGATGAGAAAACTGAATTCAAGTGGTTAAGTAACTTACCCTAGATTACCCAGGTAATAAATATGTAAGGTAGGATTTGTACTCCAGTCTTCCTGACTCCAAATTTAGTTCACTAATCTACATTTCCACCTAGATACCTTAATTATGCTGCTTAATTAATAATTGTAAGGTCATAAGATAGCATCATTGGGATCCTTAGATTTGTTCAACCTCCGATCCCTGGTGCTGCTATCTCCACCACAACTCTCAGTATTTCTCTTTTCCCTCAACTAGTCTGGCTAAGTTTGTGAATATGACATACAAAATAAACATTAGAAAAGATATTTATTAACTGAACCTTGCTGTTGTACTCTTCAGTGAATATTGTGTGATTTAACATATGCAGGGAGACACCTGATTGGAGGAGAACTATTAAGGAAGGATTTTATACCAGTGAACAATTTTATTTTTTGTTAAAGAAGTTTTTTGTTTTGTTTTGTTACTGTCTATACCTTTTACTCACTTGTGTCACTGCAAAGATGTGGATAGAATATGATTTGTAAGAACCTGCTTGTTCTCTTCTTAGTTTTCATCAATAAAGTCCTCTGTATGTATGCAGATTATTCTCACATTTTGTAGAGATGAGAAAGTAGGCTTGTGAGTTATCGATATTTTTTGAATTACTTTTTCCTGGTAGCAATTACATACCATGATTTGTTGCAAGCATAGTATATCCTTCCTTCTTTAAGACATCTGAAATTTCAAGTTCTTAGTACCCATAAAATTGTGTTCCCTCTAGGATGGGCTACCAATCTGTTTACTTGGATTGATTCAGTTGTGCATCCCTTCCTTGTCTGCTTCAGTGTTACCTCTACTTCTTCATGCTGCACAGCAAAGACTGGGATATTTTAGTCCAGATATGTATCATTGACAAGGGGGAAAATAGTCTAGAAATCCTGATGGATCCTTTCCATTTTTCATCTATTTGTCATTCTAGTTTCATTATAATCTGGCTTAATGAACTATCTAAACTTTCTGGTTTTTTTTCCCCTTCTACTTCTTGCTTTTTTATGAGGTGATGTTACTTATCATCTTCCATCATATTGTTAAGTAAGATTTGACAGATGAGTTTGTATTCCTAACCATTGTTATTCTTGGTTGCTGTATTTCTTCACTAGGCAGGGAGATCAAGTGTGCCTTTACTGAGGTGGTTTCTGGGCTCTTTGGCTTTCTTGTTTGTGGTGATAGTCTGTAGTGATGCCCAGTAAGTTGAAGCCAAGTCCTTTTATATCACCAACAGTTAAGTTAATTTTTAGAGACAAAAAAAGTGTGTGATGTTTTCTCTTCTGGCATTCTACCACCATCCATCCAGCAGAAGGAGGAGAGAGTCTCAGGACCATTTTGTTTTATTAGGTTGATAGTTTCATGGGTCGTTTTGGTCAAATAATGTATCACTTAGTTACCATCTTAGTGGTGATGAGTGTTAGTCTTAGTACTTACTCTGGCCGGTCCTTCGAAAGTACAGACAATCCATTACTATAATCATACTCTTCCAGCATAGTAGAAACTGCAAGAGTTGATACTCTACTGACATAAACTTTGAGAATTCAGCACCAACTCAATTCCAAGATGAGGCATTAGAGCAGGACTTTGTAATACATGCACATATGTATGTATGTATGTATGTATGTATAGGTGCTTATAAGGAAAGCCTGAGACCTTGCCTCAAAAGTTGTCCTCACAACTGCCATGAAGAATTGGAAATAACTCATATTCATTTTTATCTATTCCAATAATGCAAATAATATTATCCTCATTTTTTAATAGATAAAATTGTGACTTAGAGAAGTTAGGTAAATTACCTATAGCCACAGAGCTAGGAAGCATCATAGCCAGGATGAGAACCCAGACCTTTGGCCTACATGGCTAGTGCTCTGAACTCTTCACATTGACTTTCCATTATTCAGAGAATTCGGATCCATTTATTTTTGACCTTGAATTTAATTATTTGGTGGAGGGGAGAGGTCACTAGGGAGGATGGGAATAGGGTAAAGAAACAAGCGATTTAATTTCCTCACTTTGTTTTGATCACCAAACAGTGAGCAAGCAGTTACTGAGCACCTGTTTAGTCCTCAGCAGTATGTTTTCTAGGTGCTGTGGATCATATAAGAAACTAGACACCAACACATGGTCCTTAACCTCATGGAGCTTAGAATCTAACAAGAGACATGAATCATGTGCAACAACCAGCAAGGAACACAAGACAGTATAGTGCTAACTGATAAGTCACATGGAATCATCTGTAAGTGGTGTAAGGAATTATTAACCAGTCTGCCTAGTATAGAAGGAATAATGGCCTGAGGAGACCTGGGATTTGTGTGCTTATTCTTTTCTGCACTTCCTGTGTTGGTTCTGCTCCTTGAGCTCCAGTTTCCTCAACTGTAGAGTAGGCAGGGTTTAGAAGACAAGGTCAGGCTTTATGAGTCTGTGAAGGGTTCATGGTGGTGGGACTTTAACTTGGGCCGTGAAGGATGGGCAATTAAAATGAGCTTGCATTCCTTAATACATACCAGCTAATGGTGGGGCAGTGTGGTGGCTTAGAAGTGGGATAGGTGGTAGAAGGAAGCCAGACTATAATGAAAATATTGTCAGAGGTGAACCACAGCATGAAGAATCTATGAGCATTTGAAGGAAAGATGTCGATGTAATTTAGGGATGTCTCCTGGCATTGGCTTACTATTATATTTTGATCATCCAGCTGGCCAATGGGAAACTCCATGCTACTGAAATTCTTCAACTGTTTGGGGAAAGATCACCTTCCTCTTATTTTAGAATGTAGCACAGAAGAAAGAGCAAAGTTGGAGCATCTAAGTTCAAATCTTAACTCAGGTACTTACTAGCTCTATGATCAAGTCTTCTCTATGAGCAAGTCTTCACCTCTGTTGGTCTCAGTTTCCTCATCTGTAAAAATGAGAGAGTTGATCTCTGAGGTCCATTTCAGCTCTAAATTCTCTGACCCTGTGAACCAGGATATCCTAATTCTGAGTTCAGAACAAGTTTCCAGTAAAGCAATTGCCTTTCTATAAGAATGACTTTGAAACCCATGTTTATGACCCATTTATTTCAGACAATATTCAAAACAAGATCATTTTGTTATAATGGAAGATTTGGGAGGATCCCTTGGGATTCTGTGTGATGGGGTTTGACCTGTAGTCTTTCAAGTATGTTAATGAAGCAAGTGATAAATACCAGACTGAATTCCTACTTAACCAGAAAGTAATAGTATTTTGGAATGTTTGACAGGGGCATGTAATGACATTAAATTAGTTTGGATGTAAAGATGTAGATTTCAGAGCATTTAGGCTAACTTGCTGTTTTTAAGTTATTATTCACTAACTTTTATCAATATTTTAGCTTTTATTAATCCAGTACATACCCATCAGCAAGACAAAATGTGTTGGGGGTTTTGAAATTCGTGTATGAAAATGTAACTTTATATCCTTTATTTCAGCTAGGATTTATTGTGTGACTTTTGGAAAGAGAGCCCTATGTTAGTTACTATGGAATTGGAATATGAAAGAAAGCAGGAGATACTTCCACCATCAATACCAAAGGAGCTCCAAAAGAATTGTCATAACAACCTATATCCATACATTTACACACATACATACATGTATACATTCATATAAAGCTAGATTTAAAGGTAGGCAGATATGATGGCTGTCTGGGTTGTGACATTCAAGGGGAAGGGGTCCTATGAAGAATACTTTTAATATGGCATTATTTAATGTACATATTTTCATGTCAGAAATTTTTGCTCTCTATTATATGTACCATACTGGAGGCAATGAGTAACATGTGGAGATGTATGGAGTATATAATATGAAAAACATATGGAGATGGTCATGGGGCGCCATTTTCAGATTTTGTCTTAGACTTACAGGTGCCTGATCCTGACTCCACATATGTGACCTAACTGGAGAGCAAAAGCAATGTGTCCTTCACGAGCTCTGTACCTTATTACTCCTGCTCCCCAAAATATGATCCTCACCCTTATTACCTTTCCCCTTATACCCTTTCACCTGGGCTTTCTCATCAACCTTCCAATTGGGTTGCCCACCTCCCAACTCACCCTCCTTGTTTTGTTCTTACACAAGTCACCAGAATCTTAAATATCAAACTCCCCGAATCTGTAAAACTCTCCGTGGTATGAACCATATTTGAATGTAATTGGGAAATGTGTAACAAAAAAAATAAAAAATTAAATAAAACATACAGTTACTTTGCAGTTTTCTAAATTAATATGCAGCCTTTCCATTTCTATTTGATGCCACTGACCTGATCCATTAGAAGATGAACAGGAATTACATACCTAGCAAGTAATCCGTCAGCCAACTCTGAAGACCTTCAGGAGAAGAAACAATTATCTTGTAAAGCAACCTTTCCCATTTGGGGACAGCTCTGATTATTAGAAAAGTCTTAGATGCTTCTTTCTAAAGCACTATACTGATTGTGTTATTCCTTTGGTTAAGAAGCTACCATGACTCCCTATTGCCCCTAGAAGCAAGTCTAATTTATTCTTCTTGGTATTTGAAGCCCTCCACAATGTGGCCAGGATCTCTTTTACTCAGGTAATCATTCTGGACCACTTACCAGAAAGTCACTTAAAATATATCACCTAGATAGCTAGTTGATATGTAAAGCTGCATATGGTTTTTGGATATTGTATGTGTGTGTGTTTGTGTGTGTTCACACATGTGTTCATACATATTTCTACACACATATGCACATGAATTTATACCATTGCTTTGTCATATCTTATATCTGTGCTATCCTAACAAGTTTGGAAGCAGCCAGTGGTTCAGTAGATAGAGAATTGGGTCTGGAGTCAGGAAGAAATGAGTTCAAATCCAGCCTCAGATACTTCTTTGCTGTGTAACCCTGGGCAAGTCATTCAACCTCTGATTACCTGACAAAATAGATCCACTGGAGGTACTGGAGAGGGAAATGGCAAGCCACTTCAGTATCTTTGCCAAGAAAACTCCACTGGAGTCATGAAGGGCTGGACATGCCTGAAATGACTGAACAACAACAGGTTTCAAAATGATTTCACATCCATTATCCCACTTGATTCTCACAAAAGCCTCATGAGGCAGGGCAGTTATTTAGACATTTGCTTTACAGATGAAAAAACAGGTTTCTAAGTATCTTGTATCTTCCCTGACTATGTGCAATGAGATCCTTTTCCATGTGTGAATGCCCTGAGTATTTACTGCCTATACCATGTAGTTTCTCTCTATATTACATATTGTTTTGCATTGTTCTTTGTTTCTTGTGCAAGTCTTGTGTCACCAACAGGATGACAATTTTTAAAATGCAGAGTTTTCTCTCATTTCTGTTTTGTGACTCCCACAGTGGCAGGTCTATAGGAGCCAAAAAAAGTAGTAATAATGACTTGTTAACTTGAAACAAGGCAGTAAAGGTCTGGTGGACATAAAGTCAGGCAGGTAAGGCTTCCTGGAGGTAGCCAATCTGGAATCATATATTGACAAAACATTTGTAACTCTACAATGGCTATTTTTGAAAGATTCTGATAGAACAATAAGCAATTTCAAAATAGAAATAAACTGTGGTATTATCAAATTGATGCCACTTTGTAAACTTTAAACCACACATATAAACACAAAATACTATTTTGACATGAAAATACTCCTATTGGGATAATATTATTTTGACATGAAAATATTCCTATTGGGGAGTGAATAACGTTGATGTGGAACAAAAGTTGATCTGTGGGGGAAATTTCAAAGGTGAATTATTTTAAATGATTCATCAAATGCAGAATAGGGGCACAGAAGGAGTATTCAATTGAGAGTCAGAAGACATGAGTTCTAGTTATGTTTTTGCCCCTCTCTGGCCTCATTTTCTTTTTTATTATTGAAGGGGCATAGCTGCTTGATTTCTGATGTTTCTTCCAGCTCCAATATTCTGTGACATTCTGTGATAAGTCCTATGAAACACATTTGATCTATGTTTCATCAGTTTTGCCTACCCAACCCTGATATTCCTGCTTCAGATTTCAGTAGGCTTGCATAGCTCAGACTGACCTGCCTTGCCTAATCCCATCATTATCTCCCTTTTCCATCTCTTCACCTTGAAAGACTAACCTCTCCTCTCCAGTGTAGGCAAGTAGGAGTCAATCACAGACACACTGGAGAGAAGAACTATTGTCTGAGGTGCACAGCCCACACCGTCTGGTCTGCATTTTTCCATAACTTGTTGTGGTCCTGGCTGTGTTGAGAAATTTACATCACTTGGCTCAATGAGGTGGGAACCGTCTTACCTTCTGCTCCAAGATTGTTTCAGTGCTTTATGCCTTCTAATTCATTACTACTATGTGAATAATAGGCACTAGAGGGAATAGAAAAAATAAAACAACAGAAATGTAAGACATTCTTTGTTCTGATGCTTGCAGTCTAGTTGGGGACTTACATAGAGCTTTCTTATCTGTAAATAAGTATATTTGATCAGATGGGAAATTTTTAACCTAGAGAATCCATGGAACCTTAGAGATTTCTAAGAGGGGATCTGTACATTTCTTGTAAAACATATAGTTTGATAACTGTATTTCAGCATGATTTGTTTCCTGTGTGATTTATGTATTTTATTATTTTGCATTGGGAAAAAAAAAGTTCTGAGATAGGGACCATAGAATTCAAAGACTGACAGAGAGATCTGAGATGAAAAATGCAAAGAATTTCTAGATTAGGTGATCCCTGAGGTTCTTCTAACTCTTAACATTCTACATTTAAAATTCCTTTTAACTCCATCATTTTATGTTCCATTTCTAACGTTTTATGTTTCAAGGATGCTTTTTAATATTTTGTGTTCTACATTCTAACATTTTGTGTTCTATGGTCCCTCTTAGTTCTGACATTCTATGTAGTATGATCCCTCCCAGCTTTGACATTCTATGTTCTAAGATCCCTTTTGGCCTCAGTGGTCTATGTTCCAAAGTCCCTTCTCTTGTCTAACATTCAATTTATTCTAACCCACTTTTCAATGTTATCATTCTATACTTCGTGTTCTAATATTCTCTGTTATAAGGTCCCTTTGAATTCTCACACTCTGAATCTGTAAGGTTACTATTTCATGACAGTTAAATGACAATATGACAGTCAACGCATGATTAAATGCCAGAGTAATATGGATGGATAAATGCTAGATAAGCCCAACAAAAGTAGAGATTTTTCTCTAGATTCACTAGAGTGAGAGAGAAAGGCTTTGGGGAGGAGACAAAATCTGAAGTGGGCCTTGAAATATTAGGTAGGATATAGGTAGGGAGAAGGAAGAGTGAAGGGGCACAACACAATTCAGCCTTTGAGTCAGGCAGAAACATGATTGTTCAGGGGTCAGTGAGGAGACTGGCTTGACTAGATTGAGAAGTCATGTAAATAGGAATCCCTCACTTTTGCCCATGGCTTTATGTTTGATGAAATGTTTTCACATGCATTCTCTTGTCTGAACCTCACAACCCCTTCCCCAACCCCCAGCATAGGCAGTATTAGTGTTTTAATACACCTATTTTATAGATGTAAGAACCTAAGGGTCAAAGAGGGCCAAATTCACATAGCTATGAAGAATTCTTAGATCTTGTAATCCAATTAAACATACCAATGTTTTATGGCAAATTTGTCATTTTTGTGGCAGAGACTAAAATTCCAGCAGGCCAATTAATGCTTTGGGGCAGGTAAGTGGTGCAATGGAGAGAACACTGAGCTTGGAATCAAGATTCATCTTCATGAATTCAAATCCAACTTCAGACATTTTGTAGCTGTGTGGCCCTGGGCAAATCACTTAACCCTGTTTACCTGAGTTTACCTGAGTTACATCTGTAAAATGAACTGGAGAAGAAAATGACAAACTACTCCAGTATTTTTGCCAAGAAAACCCCAAATAGGGTCACGAAAAGTCAGACATAACTGAACAACAACTCATGTTTTACAGTGGTTTCTTCCTCTAGGCTGGAAATGCCCTTGATACACCCTGGTAGTTTGTAGGTGAGTACTGTCTTCATGGGAATCCTAACTTTGGCGGGGCTGCTTAGATGGTAGCTGCCCTTGTATCATTCTAGAATTTCATAGGGTTCCCAGAATGCCATAGAATTTTATAGATTTAATGCTGGAAAGGACCTTAGTCCAGTTACCTCATTTTACATTGAAGGAACTGAGACCCTAGGAGACTTGATTGATCTGCCCATGATCAAATGGGTTTGATCACAGTTGGGATTTGAACCTGGGTCCTCTGAATCCAAATCCATCATTCTTTCTATTGCACTATGTGCTTTATCTCCCTTGACTCTCCTACTAGCTCTTCCACGTAATAGCTGTATTTATGGGCAGATTTTTGCCCTTGCCAGTAGGTAATGATGAAGTTAAAATGAACAGTGTCTGGTGTTGACTGTCTGGGGCCACCACAGTTTTTGAGTAGGAAATAGTTTCCTGGAAAGCAACAGTAGCTCTGTGTGTGTGTGTGTGTGTGTGTGTGTGTGTGTGTGTGTGTGTGTGACAGAGAGAGAGAAAGAGAGAGAGAGAGAGAGAGAGAGAGAGAGAGAGAAGAGAGGGAGAAGAGAAAGAAAGAGAAGCTCTTGAGTTACAAAATAATCAAAATTACAAAACATTGGAATGCTGCTTTTTAAGAGTGGCACTGGGGAGAAGTCAAAGTCGATCTTGTTTGGTCCATGGGGTGCCCAATTAGTGGGGCTAGTGAATCTCTTGAGCTAGAAAGGTTAGAATGGATTTCTTTTTTTAAAAAAACAAAAACAAAACATACTTTTTGAAAGGAAGAAAATGGAAGGGTTTCTAACAGTCTCTGATAGAGTGAAGTTAAATTTGGAAAAGTGGAAGTATTTCACAGAAAGAGGAAAAATAAATAGCAACCCAAGGTGGTGGTCATGGTAAGGGGGGTGTGGGTGCAATGTTTCTATCCAAGTATGAGTGAAGGGGGTAGGAGGAAGCAGGGAAAAGAGCAGAATACAGACCAGATCTTTTTTTTTTTTTTTTAAGCAATTGGGGTGAAGTAACTTGCTCAAGGTTACATGGCCAGTTATTTCTGGGTGTGGTGCTGAGTATCTGAGCCTGGATTCTATCCTAGGTCATCCCGACACTGGAACCAGTGCTCTTACTCGCTGAGCCACCTGGCTGCCCCTAAGCAATTGGAGTTAAGTAATTTGCTCAAGGTTACACGGCCAGGTGTTTCTGGGTGGGTAATAAGTGTCTGAGCCCAGATTTGATCCCCAGGTTATCCCGACACTGGGGCCGGTGCTCTTACTCGCTGTGCTACCTGGCCGCCCCTACAGACTGGATCTTATCAATATAGTCATTGATATGGCCCTGTTATCAATGTAGCACTGCCGTTTCTAAAACACAAGTAAAAAGATTTGAGAGACAGAACAGGAGTGGTTCAGGATCAGTATGCACTTACATATGATGGTTATATATGTTTCTATTTTCTTCTACGAAAACATCTTCAGTTCCTTGAGAGGATTGATTGTTCCATTCTTTGTATTTGTACCCCCAGTGCATAGGTACACAGTAAATGCTGAATAAATGTTTGTCAAATGAATTATTGGAAGTTGTAGTAAATTACAAAATTTTCATAAAAAAAATCAAATTAAATTAAAATTAAAAAAAAATCTATTGTCCAGGATGAGGTGACTGATAACCCCATTGTTCTGTGCCCTGATTAGCTTCTACCAGGAATATAATATTTAATTCAAGAATATTGTTATTGTTGTCTTCTAGTCATGTCCAACTCTTTGTGACCCCATTTGGGGCTTTCTTGGCAATGATATTGGAATGGTTTGCCATTTTCTTCTCCAGCTTACTTTATAGATGAAGAAACTCAGGCAAACAGGGTTTAGGCAACTTGCTTAGAGTCACACAGCTAAATGTCTGAGGGCAGATTTGAACTCGGGTCCTCCTAACTCCAGGCTTGGTGCTCTATTCACTGAGCCATCTAGCTGCCCCAGAATATTGAATTTATTCCTAAAATACAAATAGGGGAAGGCAACCAGAATGGGGAGGGGACCAAAATATTTTTCAACTATAAAGATCATATAAAGATCAGTTGAAGTGACTGAGGAAATAGAAACTGGAGAAGAGAAGACTTTGGGGCAGAGTGATGTTCATTGTTTTCAAGGAGTTGAAAGGCTATCATGTAGAAGAGATACTTGTCCTGTTATGTCCTTGAAGGCAGATCTAAAAACAACATATGGAAAATACCAGTAGGCCATTTTCAGCTAGGAAGAACTTGGTGACTATCATATCTGGCGAAAATGAATGGAGCTACTGCCTCAGGAGGTACCATTGAATAGCATGATGTGGAGGCCAGATGACCACTTGTCAGAGAACTTATAGGCAGGATTTCTGCTTAGATATGAACTGGACTACAGGAAGTCTGGGGAAATAATGGACCCTGCAACTCCTAAATTCTATGGTCTAGAATTCTATAAAAAGGTTTGTGTTCGTGCAAAATGGTAGGTAGGATTTTAGAACCAAGGAATTATATTCATACGAATTTAGACCATCCTCAGGTTAAAAGAATAGCACCTTACTTTTTTAGCACTTGATTTTTTTTTCCAATTGCTTTCACATTTATTTTCATTTTTGATACTTAGTTAATTCTGCCAGGGAGATATGGAAGGAGGTATAATTCCCATCCAGGGTCAAAGAGGATGGCTGGGTGGCACAATGGATAGAGTGTCAGGCCTGGTCAGGTAGACTCATTTTTCTGAGTTCAAATCTGCCCTCAGCCATGTACTAGCTGTGTGACTCTGGGCAAGTCACTTAAGCCCGTTTGCCTCAGTTTTTTCATCTTTTAAAATGAGCTGGAGAAGGATATGGCAAACTACTCCAATATCTCTTCCAAGAAAACTACAAATAGGTCACAAAGACTTGGACATGATTGAAACAGGTGAACAACAACCGGGTTCAAATCGAGAGGTACCCCATTTAAAATCAAACCATTATTAAGCGGCGAGCTGGACTTAAACCCAAGACTCCTAATCTAGAATCCTTGCCTCCATGTCATGCTGTTTTGAATCTACCTCCTAACTCAAATAGCCTGCAGATATGAAAGGACTGTTCTAAACTTAGTTATGTGAGTATGGAAAGAGTTGCCTTTCCCTTTATCACTCCCCCACCCTCTCACCCAGCAAAGCAGGACCATCAAAACCCAGAGGTGCCTGATGTAATCAAAGAGCCTGTCAGTCATTGAGGTTGGCATGGGCTTAGGTAGCCCCCCTTTTGCTTCTATCCTCATTTGAATTATTTAAGCCATGCTGTGTGAGGGAGAGAAAAGGTATGGAGGAGATAGCCTGTATGTCCGCCATGAAATCCCAGTTTCCCTTCCAGTACCGAGGACAGAACTCTGCCAGCTCCTTCCACTGGATCTTCTCTCACCCTACTGCTTGGAACATGGGTATACTTAACCCAAATCTGTCTGTTTTAATTACCCTTCTCTGGGCAGATAAAAGCTTTCTATAAGTTTCCTCTCTCGAGCATTCCTCTGTGGCTTCGATACCAGCGATTAAAGTATGAAAGGAAAACAAACTAAAAAAAAAAAAGAGAAAAGAAAAAAAAACAGCCCCCACCTTTAGCTCCTTACTCTTGGTCCCCTGACTACTGCTTTCACTGCTGACCTGAATTCTCCTTTCTTAATTTCATTTTATCACCTCTTGTCAGATTCTTTGGGTACCTAACTTTCCAGCCTGGGGGAGGGAGGGTAAACCCTTTTCCCTTCTCCCACTTCAGGCCTCTCCATTCACACTTGTTTTTGAAAGACGTGGGAACTACCAAAGCACCTCTGAAATGCTCAGATGGAGGCACCTTGAGATACAAGAAAATGCGTTGGAGGAGGAGGCCAAGGGTAGGAGTTTGGATTCTGGCTCTCTGGCTCACTACCTGTGGAATCTTGTGAGAGTCACTTCATTTCCCTAGGTTTCACTTTCCTCATCTTTAAGATGAAAGATTTGGACTAGATTTGTTGTTATTGTTCAGTGGTTCCAGTCGTGTCCAACTCTTTGGGACCCCATTTGGGGTTTTCTTGGCAAAGATGCTGGAGTGCTTTGCCATTTCTTCCTCCAGCTCATTTTTCAGATGAAGAAACTGAGGCAAACAGGGTTATGTGACTTGACCAATGTCACATAACTAAGGCCAGTTTTGAACTCAGGTCTTCCTGACTCCAGCCTTGGTGCCCTATCCACTGCACCACCTAATTGGCCTAGGCAGCCTCTGAGTTTGTCACTAGAACCGTTATCCTGTGATACTGGAACCTTTAAGATACCTTCTAACTCTTAAGTCTGTGATCCTATGAATCTCAAATCTCCCTACCCAGCACTGCTTACCTACAACATCTCCAAACATCTTTCAGGCATCTTGAATAATATATCAGGTAGACATCTTAAAAACAACATGTCTAAAACTGAACTCATTATCTCTTCCCCTTACCGATCTCTCTTTTCAAACTTTCCCATTAATGTCTATGACTACACCATCCTACCAGTCCCTCGGGCTCACAATGGAAGTACCATCTTTGCCTCATCACTCTCTCTTACCCTTCATATTCAACAAGTGCTGTTGATTTCACCTTTGTAATATCTCGAATATCCCCCCTTCTCTTCTCTAAAATGGCCCTGCCCAGGGACAGGCTCTCATCACCTCACATTTGGACAAGTGCAATAGTCTTATGGTTGTTTTGCCTGCCACAAGTCTCCCCCAACTCCAGTCAGTTCTTTATTCCTAAAGTGTTAACCCCCCCATACTCAATAAACTTCAGTGGTTCTCTATCATTCTCCAGGTCAAATACAAGATTCTCTCTTTGTATCTTGGTCAAAACCCTTTATAACCTGACTCTCCCCACCTTTCCACTCTTCTTAAATCTTATACTCTCGCACATACTCTTTGGTCCAGTGATGCTGGCCTCCTTGACATTCTCTAAACAAGACACTCCTACATTTGCTCTGGCTTGTAACGTCCATCTCCTGGCTTCCTTGACTTCCTTCAATTCCAATCTAATATCTCGCCTTCTACAGGGATCCTTTCCCAGTTTCTATTAATTTTAGTGCCTTCATCCTATTATTTCCTGTTTATCCCGTGTACAGCTTGTTTGTATTTATTTGTTTATTTGTCTCTCCAACTAGAGTGTAAGCTTCCTGAGGTCAGGCACCATCTTCTTTTCCCTTTCTTTATATCACTATTGCTTATCGTAATGCCTGGTACATAGCAGGCACTTAAGAAATGCTTATTGACTGACTGACTAACTATGAGTCACTCATTTATTCTTTTATCTATCAGATATTATGTGTTGATTATGTTTGAGGATCTGGTCTGGGGGAAGATAGAAATGCAAAGACAAAAAAAGATACAGCCTCCACCCTGATGGGGTTTGTAATCTAGTAGAGTGCTAAGATATGAATATAAATGAACTTAGTACAAATTAGAACATGATAAATGCATAAGAGGAGTAGAGAGTGCTTTGTAATGAGATAAGGGAGTAATCAGTTTCCACTGGTGCCATCAGGAAACAAATTTTTCATGCACTTGATTGAGTAAAGCTGAAGAAGGTAAGGGGGGCATTCCATTTATAGGAAAGTGAACAAAGACCTGGAAGTTGGAAATCTCGGGGCAACTTCTAGAGACTGTGAATAATCTAGGTTGGTGGGGACATAGAGTATATGATGGGAAATAGTGTGAGATTACTTCTAGCTGGACCCTGATTATGGAGAGGATTTATATCAGGCAAAGATGTCTGTCCATTCCTAAATAAGAAGATTGTCATCATCAACACCACCATCTGGACTGATAATTGTCATCCCTGTTTCTCTGCCTGTTCAACCGGGATCCTTCCAACCCTAGAACATCCTTGACTATGAGAGTACCTTGCAGATGATATGTCCTCCCTCAATCTTTCTGAGGATCATAAGATCATAGGATGTTAGTGCTAGAAGGGACCTTAGAGAACATTTTATTCAGAGTTCTTATTTTAGAGCTAAGAAAGCTTTGTCTCAGAGAGTTGAAGTGCTTACTTGACTAAAGCAACACAGACCTCAGTGGAAGATTTAGATGGGCCTAGAACTCAGGTCTCCAGAGTTCGCACATAACCCTTTTCCGTTACATGGCAAATATAATGGAAATGTAGCTGCAAATGTAGCAAATACAGTTGCCTTTCACATATTAAGCTCTTAATAAATCTTTCATTGAAATCAGTGTACAGAAAGGAAAGTTTCTGTGATCTTTCCGAGTTTACTTTGTTCTACCACCTAAGAAACATTAATTGTTGTTGTTGTTATTTTTGCTTGCTTAGTATTTGGAGTAAACTTCCTCCATTTCTCTGGTTCTTGAGGGTCTTGTGGCTTTCCCCATGTACCCTGGTTCTGAGGTTTTCATTTTCCTACTCTATACTTCTGATGTTGTATCTGTATTAGTGGATGGAAAGAAACTAAAAATAGATACCCAACTCATGGGAAAACAATAAAGGCATTTCTACTTGAAGACAATTTATGGGACAAAAACATTTTTTTTTTAGATTTCATAATTTTTTCACTTGAAAAATTCTATTTTACAAAATACCATTTTTCCCATCAAAGAAACTTCCCTCTAGAGCATGTAAACATTTTTCTGCCTCAAAGATGGGATAGAAAGAGGATTGGAATGGGAATCAGGAGAACTGGTATTTTATTTTAAGTTAATCTTGATGTGCACATATTTAAGTTTTCAATTATCTTTGGGTGTACTACAGTAAACCAGTAACCTCCCACATCTCTGAAATGATTTGTTTAACATTTGTCGAAGTGTAGAAGAAAGGTGATTATAGTATAAATTCTAGTAATCTTATACTCAAATCCAAACCTTGTCACTTATTATCCCTTTTTGATTTTATACAAGTTACTTTCAACTCTCTGGGCCTAATTTCCCCATCTGTAAAATGAAGGAGTTGGTCTAGATCAGAGGTTTTTTTTTTTTTTTTATGTTGATGGAACTCTTTGACAGCCTGGTGAAACCTATGGACTTCTCAGTATAATGTTTTAAAATCTGTAGATAAAATAAAATACAGAGGATTATAAAGAAAGGCAATTATATTAAATATAGTTATTAAAATATTTTTTAAAAGAAAAAGAAACAAATTCATGGACCCCAAGTTAAGAATCTTTGGCTTAGATTATAATAATAATTGGCATCTTTATAGTCCTCAAAGTGTTGTAGTGCAGTCTATAAGCATTATTTCATTGGAACCTAACAATTACAAATAAAGTATGACCTACTGGCATGCTTATCCCCACTTTATAGCTCAGGAAACTGAGGCTCTAAGAGATAAGACATAAATTCCCATAGTCACAGAACTAGTATATAATAGAGATAAGTATCTAAGCCCACGTCTTTCTGATCTTCTAAGTTAATACTCTATCCACGACACATGCTAGGTCCCTTCTTTCTCTAAATCCTGTGATTCTGTGTCCTAGTGTAGACTTTACCACGTGCTTTTAGAGCCTGGACAAAGTCACAACCTCTCTGGTTTTTCCTTTTCATTTTCCTTTCAGGAAAATGAAGCAATTTGAACAAATGAAGTCGAAGGTCCTATAAAATGCTGAGATTCTCTTAGACACCAGAGTTGATATGGATTTATGCTAATGCTATGCAAATCACATGCAGAATTACGTGTGGCCCTCCAGCTTGGTACATCTGGATGTGGCCTCCCAGGGAAAATCCTCTGGGATTGTTCTGCCAGGATCATACTAGGAAGCACTACTCCCTCATCCATGATCTCTGTTCCTCTTCCCTCATTCCCCATCTGTTGGAGGGTCTCTCGGTATGCCCCAGAGTGCATAGTTTGTTTGAAGCACTGTTAGGTGTGAAACAGGAGAATAAAAAAGTAGCTTTAACTATTAAAGAATACACATGGCAATATGAATTTTTGGGAGGAAATGACTTTATAGAGAAATAAACAAATTCCATAACCCTGGCCCTGAACTTCCCAGTTTGCATTCTCCTGTCTCCTTTCCCAGGTAAATATTTCCCAGAGAATTTCTGGGAACATTGTTTCAAACCTCTCTTGTCTTCTAACATGTTTTTGTTTTTGACCCCCCCCTTGGTTCCTGGGAACCCCACTCTTTTGCCTGTCTCCTCCACTTCTGGGCCTGTTCCTTGCCTTTTGCTTTTGCTCTGTCTCTTGGGTTCTTGCTCTCTCCTTTTCTGTCTTTGCTTTGAACAGAGGCACACTCAGAGAAAAAGCTGGTCTCAGAAAGGTTTTGAACTGAGGGCGCCCTACAGATGTATAAACATTTTACCTTCCTAACCCTGGGATCTCCCTTCCAAAGGCAACAGGAAAAGGGGGGAACTAAGAGCCCCTGGCAAAATAAAAGGGGCGTTGGGGGATGGCCTGTTTCAAAATTTTCAATTTTCCCATTAGAGGTGACTTTCCTTCTCCTTTGAGTGGGTGGGGGGGAAGGGGAGAGGAGAAGGAGGGGTCAGGTCTGGGAGGTGGGAAAGAAAATACAATGAGCCCTCTGGTAACCTTTGCTCTTGTTGATACTAGACAAGACCACACTGTTAATGAGTGATCGTTAGCAGATGGCTGTTGAGCAACTTGGTCAGAATCAGAAGTGAGGGCCGAGACCCTGGGAGGTGTGAGGGAGGGAGGAGGCTTTAATATTTTGTCTCCTAATGCCGACTAAGCTGACAAAGATTTATGATTTCCAAGTGGGCTCCTTTGGTGGGAGTTTGTGGAGGTTTTCAAGTTTTTGGCAAACTGACTCATGGGCTGTAATATGGGTGCCATATTTTTCTTATGTTCTTGTATATTTCAGTCTCTTCCCACTTACTTTTCTTGCTGCAAATCCCAGTCTACCAAGCCCAAGAGGATAGATAGAGTCAATATCTTTTGACTTCCTGTGTCCTTCCCATCCTAGTTCTAAAGATATGAATGAGCACCCTTCATCTCACTGTTCCTTTCTTTCCTATCTTCCCAATTCTTTTAACAATTGCTATACTCTTTGTCTTGCTGATAATTTCTCCTTCTTCTTATTCTCCTCCTACTTAAATATTCAGGTCTCTCCCATCCTTAAGAAAAAAAAAAAACCAACCTTGCCACCCTCTCAAGATGTCATCTGTCTTCCCTATAAATGGTCAAAGGTGGCCAGTTTCATTTCCTCATTTTCTATTTGCTCTTAAATCCTTTGCAGTCTGGTTTCCGATCCTACCACTCTACAAGATCACCAATCACCTCTTAACTGTTAGCTTAAATGACGCTTTTTTCATTTTTATCCTTTTTGATGTTTTTTTTTTTTTTAATTTTGAGAACTAGGTTTTTCTGGCCATCTCCTCCTTCTGGATACTCTCCCCTCCCTAGGCTTATTGTGCATTGTACTCTCCTGACTTTTCTCCTACCTGTTAGACTACTTCTCCATCTCTTGAAAGGTTTCATCTTTTTCCTCCCCCTTCTGAATATAAATATTAGACTCATACCTCCTGAGTTGGAAGGCATCAGAAGTTATCTAGTCTAACCCTGTTATTTTAAATTTCAGGAATTGGAATAGCAGTTAAGTGACTTGACCAAGGCCCTACAAGTGACTATATTCCCTCCATCAAGGGAGATTTTATCCTCACATCTCTTCTTTCTCATTCTTTTCAGATGACTCATGTACATGGGTGTGGGGCAGCTAAGTAGAGCAGTGGGTAGAGTGCCAGGCCTGGAGTCAGAAGACTCATCTCCCTGAGTTCAAATCTGGCTTCAGACACTTAATAGTTGGGCAACCCTGGACAAGTCACTTAACTTTGTTTACCTCAGTTTCCTTATTTGTGAAATGAACCAGAGAAGGAAATGGCAAACCATTCCAGTATTTTCGCCAAGAAAACCCCAAATAGGGTCACAAAAAATTAGACACTACTGAAAATGACAGAACAATAAACCATGCATATAGGTAAGTAGGTAGAAGGATAAAGTTTGGGATTTCACTGGTATAATAAACTCCTTTGAAGAGGTTCATTTTGCTAATGCAAATGTCAAATGATCTGCAGCTTATAGTCTTTAGAGAGTTGTCCGGGGAGGGAAAGGTTTAAGTGAGCTCTCTAGGGTTTGACAGAAACAGTATTTGTCAGAGGTAGGACTTGAATCCAGGGTTTCTTTTTTTTTCTTCCTCTCAGACTAGCTCCCTTTCTACTACACCATGGTTTTTTTCATGCACACACACACACACACACACACACACACACACACACACAAGAAAGGCATCATAGTATAGGGGACAGCTCTGGGACTAAGACCAAGGTGTGTATGTGTGTGTGTGCGTGTGTGTGTGTGCGCACGCGCGCATATCTATGACGTGTATGAATGTATCCATCCCTGAGCTCACCTGAAATTTAAGTCCACAATTTTACTAGCTTATGCGATATTTACACCTGGATATCCTATTGGTATTTCATGCTTAACATATCCAAAACTGAGTTCATCATCTTCCTTCCCTTCCCTCCCCCTTCTCCCCTGTACTGTTTATGTTGCCCACATACTCCCAATATCTCCCCCCCCCCCCCAAACCTCTGAGTCTTTACTGGCTTCCAGCGTCCAGTCAGTTTTGAAATCATGTCAGTTTTGCCTTGGCAGTTTCTTTCACATATCCATCTCATCTTTTCCATTCATATAGCCACTAGCTTAGTTCAGTTCCTTATTAAATCTCCCCTGGATTGTTGAAGTAGCTTCTAAATCTTTCCCCCATTCCCTGTCTCTTCCCCATTCTCAAACTTATCCTTTACAGAATTGTAAAATTATTCTACCTGGTGGACAGACTTGACCATATTACTCCTCTATTCAAAACTTTTTGAAAGCCTTCATTCTCTGTATGATAAAATATACTCTTTAGCCCAGCATTTAAGGCTTTCCATGTTCTAGCTACCCCTTCACACTTATTTCACACTCTTTAACTTTATGCCCTCTTGTTGGACAAGTAGGTATTCCCGGGTCATGTCCTACAATCTCCCTCCTCTTTGCATGGCATGGCCACCTTTCCCTTCCTTGAAATGCTCTTCCTCTGCATCTCTTGACATGTGAAATGATTTCATTTACTGCAAGATACAGGTGAAGTGACATTTCTTCCATAAAATTTTCTGAGATGCCACCAGATTAAAGCAATCACTCCTCCAATTTTCTTATAGTGCTTTGCTTGATCTATCCCTTGTCCTTGTATTTTACTATATTTAACATATATTTGTTGACATTCCATGTGGCCCCTGTCATGTTATCTGTTCACTGAGAGTAGAAATTATTTCTCTTTTTCACCTTTATAATCCCAGGGCCTTGCACATACAGTAGTTGGAATGTAACCAGCATTTGTTGAATTATATTGATTGTGAATATAGAGTAAGAAAAAAAGATATGATTATGAGAATGATATCCATTTGGTCATCAGCAAACATTTCTTAAATTCCCATTATGTGCAATAGATTTTGCTAGGTCAGGATAAGATGACCAATGGAACTTAGTTCCTACCTTCAAGTAGTTTCTAGTCTAAAAGTATACTTAAGCTATTTATTGGGATAAATGTGATGCAAATTAGGATAGGATTGGTGTATAAAATGCCTTGAGATAGTTTAGTGAATTGGATTTGGGGATATAATGGCGATTGGTCAGCAAGAATTGCCAGTTTGAGACATTCTTTGACATAAAGAGAAAGAATAGCTATGCCCATAGTTAGTGAAAGACCCTAAGTTCAAAGTCTGAGTAAAGACTGTGAGGACATTCTCAATTTATTATGCTGGACATTCTCCATGAGCATCCTATTAGCGCTAATGGAAAATGTGCAGCTTAAGTTATGATGGCGGAAATCAATCTTGAGCCTGAAGTAGAAATTGTCTAAAAGGGTATATTGCATTCATTTTTATCTCCCTCTCCTTCCTTTCCCTTTCTGGCTCATATATTATTTCCTAGTGACTATGCTGTATTCTATGTTTCACAGAGACTTCAGATCTCAGAATTTCAAGGAGCCTTAAGGGTCACCTGGTCTAGTTACTATTGTTCATCCTTCTTTCTTGAATAGGACCAATGCCATCATGTGGGTGATGTCTTGACTTGCTAGTGAATTGGATTTACGTGAGGCAGAGGTGGGCAAAGTCCTCTAGTGGTGTCAAATTCAAATATAAATGCCTACCTGTTGGCTGCCTATTGACTTAGAAAACCACAAATTAACATTATCTGTGTTGTCTGTATTTTTACTTACTTCGTTAAACATATCCCAATTACATTTTAATTTAATTCTCTGCACTCCAGGACTGAGAATTTTGCCTGCCACAAGTGTGATATCTCCTTGTCTAGGTCAGTTCCTACCTGAAGCATCTATATGGAATCTGGGTTGGACTGGATGACCTCTGAAGTCCCTTCCCAACTCTGAGTTCTAAAGCTAAAATATTCATTTAAATAGAGAACCTTACAGAGCTCTTCCTTCATCCTCCTTAGAGTTCATTAAGTGTCCTGTTTATCAATTTTCTATGTATCTATAGAATATTGTGTATTAGGACTAGCTGCATTTGTCTTATCACCATATTAGACTGTAAGCTTTATGAAGGTAAACTATTGTATCTTATTTAAAACATATTTTTACCATACCTAGCATAGTCTTCTACAATTCAGTATGCTGACCATATGAAAGAATGAATGTGTGAGTTCCATTTGCTGAATGTATAAATGAATGCATGTCAGTTTAAAACAAGGCATATATTCATAAAGACAGGGCAGTTAGGGCAGAGATGAACAGAAGCATAGATCTAGAGATAAAATCAGCAAAGCCTTTTCATGAGGCTTCCTCTGGTAGATCAACAGTGAAGTGGAACCTTCATTACCCTGTGTATAAAATTGATACAGACACAAAAAATGACTTTCCTATATAGTGAATGTCACAGCTAGCCTGGCCTCTGGCCAGGAAATAGGAGTAATTTCTATTTTGTGTGTCTGGAGCACTTGACCCCCGATTCTCCTGTCTAGCTATTGTAGCAGCTTAATTGTTAAGACAGATTTTTGTAAGTTGGGGAGGGGTGGGGAAACAATTTTGTGATATGTTGTGTTTATTCATTCATATTTCTTTTTTGGGGACACGTAGGACTGTATGACAAATGTTCTTACACCTCTCGTGACCGAGGATGGGCCGTGGGGATTCACACCATCAGTGACCAGGGCAGTAGAGATCCTCGTTATTTCTTCTCCATGAAGACAGACCGAGCGCGGAAGGTGACTACTATCAATGCTCATCGAAGCTACTTCCCCAATCAGTGGGTGCACCTTGCTGCCACGTATGATGGACGATTGATGAAGCTCTATGTGAATGGTGCCCAGGTTGCAATGGGTAGTGAGCAAGTGGGTGGAATCTTTAGCCCTTTGACCCAGAAGTGTAAAGTGCTCATGCTTGGTGGTAATGCTCTAAATCATAATTATCGGGGTTACGTTGAGCATTTCAGTCTTTGGAAGACAGCTCGATCTCAAAAGGAGATCATACTGGACATGGGGCGGGCAAATCATGGATTAGGCACTGGACTACCTCAGCTTGTTCTTCAGGAGAGCTTAGAGAACATGAAAAGCATGTGGTCTTCTATGAAAGATGGAAGCAGCCCTAAAGTTGAATTCAGCTACCATCATGGCTTACTGCTTGATACTAGTCTGGAGCCCCCTTTGTGTGGGCAGACCCTCTGTGACAATGTAGAAGTGATTGCCAGCTACAACCAGCTCCCTAGTTTCCGCCGCCCCAAGTTGGTGCGTTACCGAGTGGTGAACATTTATGATGACAACCACGAGAATCCAACAGTCAGCCAACAGCAGATTGAATTCCAGCACCAGCAACTGATAGAGGCCTTTGACCGCTATAACATCACGTGGCAGCTAGAAGTGCTAGAAGTTAAGAATTCATCCCTGCGCCATCGTCTCATCCTAGCCAACTGTGATATCAGCAAGATTGGAGATGAGAACTGTGACCCTGAATGCAACCACACTCTGACAGGTTATGATGGTGGGGACTGCCGGCACCTTCGACATTCAGCATTCAGCAAGAAGAAGCAGAATGGCATGTGTGACATGGATTGTAACTATGAGAGATATAACTTTGATGGTGGGGAGTGCTGCAACCCTGAGATTACCGATGTCACCAAGACATGCTTTGACCCAGACTCTCCATACAGGTAGGCATCTTTTTCAGCAAAAATCTTATACAAACAGTACCTATGGTTGCTAGTGGAGACATTTCTATCTCCATTCTGCAGATGAGAAAACTGAGGCACAGAGAGACAAGGTGAATTTTCCAAAGTCCCAAAGGTAGGTAGTGGCAGAGCTAAAACTAGGAGCCAGATCTTCCTACATCTAGGTTCATTCACTGTGCTCACTCTTTCATGATGGCTCTAATGGGCATGTGCATGAGGAGAGATGGAAAAGGTGGAAGGAGTCCTCAGCCTACTTAATGACTGACTGAGCTTCCACTGTAGACTGTATAATAAAACTAGAAACCCAGAACCAACCTGTACAGAAACTGGTCTAGGCTCACTTCCAGGAATGTCCTTCAACCCTGACGGCTGGAGATCCCAAGTCAAGAAGAACCAGCTGTTCTGAGTTTCTCTGGTTAAAACTGAATTGTTGATGGTTGCTTTCCATTTAACACATGCAGTAGTGGACTTGCTGATGTTTTCAGCATGTTTGCTGGTCTTTGCATGTTTGTTTTGTTTCGTTTTGTTTTTGCTGACTCTTCTCTTTGAAAGTACTGACCTCCTAAACACAAACACAATACCTATAGGGAAAGGGATGTTGGCTGGGGGAGTAGGGAGGTGGACTGGAAATCAAGGAATTCTGGGAGTCAGAAAATATAGGAGCCTCTTTGCTTGACACATAGTCTTGAACTTTCAAATATGGAATTTTAGAACTTGAAGGGGCATAGAACTCCCCTTGTTTGGACCTCAGTTTCCTCTTATGCAAAATAAATGGCTTGGACTAAGTGACCTTTCAAATACAAAATTCCATGATTCATTGGTTCTAGGTTAGGGACAGGGAATAAATGGGGGAATAGTTTGGCTCCTAGAATAGTCTCCTGCAGCTCATAGCACTCCCTCGCCATCTTCCTCCTCCTTTCAGGGCAGGGGTTTTCAACTTGATAGACCCCTTTGGAAGTCTTGTGGAGCCAATGGACCTCTTCTCAGTATAATGTTTTTAAATAATTGAAGGAAATGCTAAGTTTCAGTTAGGGTTTAGTGGAGAAAATGCATATATTTACTTACATGTATGTATATACATATGTGTGTATATATGTATACAGAGCTTCACATATACATATGTATATGCATATATTTACTACCCAAGTTTATGATACCCCTGAAATCTATCCATAGACACTTTGGGGTCTAGATCTCAAATCAAGGATACCTGTTAAGGGAAACTATAGAGAGGTCCATCAATCAAAAATAATTTATTAATACCCATAGGACTGTGCTCAATCTTATGAAAAGGAATGTGGATGAAGCAGAAATCTCACTTGGTCCCTTTTTTTCAAAGAGCTGGACGGTTTTTTAGGGAGACAGGACTAAAAATCTTATGAAAAATAGTGAATGACATAGAGCAGTATTGAATTTGATGATAAATTGTGTTACAGATCTTAAATTCTTGCTTTTTTTTTTTTGGAGGGGCAATTGGAGTTAAGTGACTTGCCCAAGGTCACATGGCTTAGCAAGCGTTAAGTGTCTGAGGCCAGATTTGAACTCAGGTCCTCCTGATTCCAGGGCCAGTACTCTATTCACTGTGCCACCTAGTCACCCCAAGATTTTAAATTTTTTAGAGGTTCAGAGGAGAGGAGAGCCAATGAGGGAAGGAGTAGTTAGGGAAGGTTAGGTTTTAGATGGTTCTTGAAGAATGGTTAAGGAATAATATTAATAACAATAATAGTACTTATATGACATTTAAGGTTTGCAAAGCACTTTACATAATCAGCCTCATTTGATCCTCCCAAAAAATCCTGTCAACTAGGTGATATTGCTGCTCTTATTTTACAGATGGGGATACGAGGATCCTGTATGTGGGAGGGCATTATTTTACCTAAAGGAAAATAAGAATGAGGGTAGAATGGCAAATATATATAAAGACACGGTAGACAGAATCACTTTAGGTCCTGAAACCAGAGAAAAATTCTGCAAGAAAGTTAGTTTAAATCAGATCATTTTACCTCTCTCAGTTGTCCTTTCTGTTCAGTGAGGGGGAGCAATGAGTCTGTTCATTGGACTAGACTAGATAACCTCTGAGGTTCCTTCTTTCTCCAACAGTTCTATGATCGAACATTCTATGCTCTCAAGTCACTCCAAAGATGTTATATCTAACATGCAATGTTCTATATTCTCTTCCTGCCTTGACATTCCATATTCTAGGGTTCCTTCCATTGCTAACATCCTATGATTTGATTATTGCTACTAGAATGGTTTAGGAAGTTAAATACATGTTCTTTAAACTGACAGGCAAATTTATCCCACCTCAGTGTTCAGGTTCAGAAAGGGATTCTGGCAAGTGCAGATAATACTAGAAAAAGCCAACTATATATGCTCAAACCATCTCTTCTTTCCTAATTCACTTGCTGGTGATTGCCCAGAATCTCTGACTACAACCACGTGCCAGTGATTTGAATGAGCACCAGAGATGCAAGTTTTCTGGCAGGGAAAGCAATACACACTGGATTAAACCAACCAAACAAAGACCTTTCTCTAGAAAATACCTAAGAATTGCTGTACTCAGCCACAATGGCCCAAACCGCATCAGCTCGTGTGGACAAAGGGAAGCCTGTGGAAACCTGTGTATAAAAACGGAGAAGGGAAGGGTTTTGCTCAGGTGATTGTGGGGCTTAGGTTCTGTTTTGGGATATGGGCTTTCTTTGCTTTGAAGTCGCCTAACCTCATTCTACTCCCTTGCTGTGCTAGTCATGTTCCTTCCTGCCTAGCACCATTTGTCTCCTTAAGGGAGTTTTCTGTGACATGCATTGTACTATGGGTCCCTGTGTAAGGCAGCTTAGAGTGTATGTATAGTATGGGAGGAAGAGGGAGGGAAGTCCTGCCTCTTTCATGTACTGGCTGTGTGATAATAGGTAAGTCACTCAACCTCTCAGGGCTCCAGGAAACTTTGTGAGGTTTTAAGTTGCAGGGAAGGTACTGAGCTTCGTTGTTCTTCACCAAAATGTTTCTACAATAATGAAATAATATGAAGAAATGAAGGAAGGAAAGAAGGAAGGAAGGAGAGAAGGAAGGAAGAAGGAAAGGAGAGAAAAAGGGAAGGAAGAAGGAAGGAGGAAGGGAAGGAAGAATGGGAGGGAAGGAGGAAGTGAGGGAGGGAGAAAGGGAGAGGGAGATGAACTTATTTTCAGGAGATCTAAGTTCAAATCTTGTCTGGTTGTACTTCTACATTAGGGTTCTTAAGCAGGTAGTTTTACCTCTATGAGTCTCAGTCTCTTGAGCTGTGAAATGAGAAATAATAGTAATTACACTGCTTACCTCACATGGTTGTTTATGAGTAATGTGTTTTATAAACCTTAAAGTACTTTATAAAGATGAGTTATTTAAGAAAACCCAATATATTAACATCAGAATTTATGGAACTAATCTACTAGTGAGATGCAGGCTTGAGTTATAAAAGGTCTTCAAAGAACAGTTTTTCCATGATGCACTGAAGATTCAGTTTGTTCTTAAAAATGGAAAGAAAAGAAGAAAAAAAAATCCCTAAATTGAATGCATAACTTTTTAGTTCCACTTGGCTAGGTCAGCACCTATCTGTGAATAGTGTCTCTATCATAGGATGGGTGTGAAATTTTTATCTTTCTATAAAAAGGCCATAGAGTTAGAACTGGAAGGTACTACTAATAACTGTCATCAATACAGTGCTTTAAGATTTGCAAGACTTAGCACTGCTTATCTCGTTTGATCCTCAGAACAACATTACAGGGTCAGTCCTGCAGGTTTCATCACTTTCATTTGAGGACCCTGAGGCCTAAACATTGGGGTGTCTTGCTCAAACTTGAACT
The DNA here is from genome assembly GCF_028583685.1 of Petaurus breviceps papuanus. Lineage (NCBI taxonomy): Eukaryota > Metazoa > Chordata > Mammalia > Diprotodontia > Petauridae > Petaurus > Petaurus breviceps. Next base: position 9,748,199 of record NW_027187368.1, on the reverse strand, counting down.
GGTAAGGTTGGCTAGCAAGTAGCAAAGCTAGGATCCCGACTGAGACTCTCTGACTCAAGATTCCATGCTTCATCCACAACACCATGTTGTCTCTTCCAAACCATGCCACTTCATGCCCTCTTGGATTGATATTGTAGGCCAAGAGTAGTTACCCACCAAATTCTCAAGCCAAAATAGGAGCCAGAAACAGCAAACTGGTTTTGATCAGGTCCAAGAATAATAGAATATTATAGCTAGAAGAAACTTAGAAGGTACTAAAGTCCCTCAGAAGGCATCTAGTCTAGCACATGCCTGAATAAGAATCACCTATACAAAATACCCCAGGACTGGTCATCCTGCTTAAAATCCTCCAGTGAGGAAAAACTGGAGGAAAAACCAAAAACCACTTGCATCACATAGATATTTAGTTACAAATGCTTTATACATAGTATGTTTTGTGTTCTTCCCAGCAATCTTGGAAGGTACTACAGAAATTCTCATCTTACAAAAGAGGAAACTGAGGCTTGGTTAGAATGATAAAGTGATTGGATAATGGTCACACATGATACTAATAAGTGTGAAGGGTGGGATTTGAATATAGGTTTCTAATAACCCTTAAAATGTTAGTATTATATATCTACTGTGTGATGCTGCCTCTTTAGCAGCATATTAGAGGTTAAAGGGACAATTTAGAATTAATTTGAGTTAATCACCTCCTTTTATATATAAGAAACTAAGGTCAAGAAACCTGACTTGCCTAACATTGCAAATATACATATACATACATGTATATATACATACATACATGCACACACGTGCACACTCACATATGTGTGTATATACACATTCATACACACATCCATACAACCACTAAGGGTAGATCTGGGGCTAAAATCTAGATCTCCCCCCACCACTTAAAGGATCTTTTGAATTTAATTTTTGTTACATCCATATAACTTGCCTTGACTTTTCTGCTCTCAGTAGCTCCAGCATGTTGTTGGCAACTATTACTACCTATGTGGTACTCATTCACCCCTTCCAATTCATTTATTGCCATCCCAAAATTTGGATATTTTAAAGTCATGTCAAGAAAAGAAATGGTTCAGTACGTGAGGATGTTAGCTAAGAGAAGAAAAAAAGAATTGTGGGCAATTCAGTTCTACAGATATCTATTGAACGCCTACAGAGTACTGAGTATTATGTTAGTGGTGAGATATTAAATCAGGACATTTGAAGAACTATCCCAGTAAAGTGGGCTTGTTTTGGTTAGTTCTGAGTACCATTAGGGCCAATTGGCAGCAGTGACAGAGAGAAATTTGACTTAGTCTAAGAAAAAAAATATCCCCAAATGAGAGATATTCAAAACCAGAATGAGTTGCCTCACAAAGTAGTTAAATTCCACTTGTCAGGAATATTCTAGAGGGGATTCCTGTAATAAACTCTTGAGGTGCTGCAGGATTGTAGTGAGCAAGGGAATCAGATGTTTCTTCCCCTTTTGAGATTCCATGATCCCATGTTTCATGATTTATAATTCACCCTTCATTCCAGCTCCTTAGTGGCTTTAGTAACATGTTTATACATTCTTTAAGGTTTACAAAATATTTTCTTTGTAATTACCCTGTAAGGTATAGAGTACAAATATTGTTATCCCCATTTTATGGATGAGAAAACTAAGTTTATAGATTGTAAATGGTGCTGTAACTAGTCATGTAACCCATCAGCACTAGAGTCAGAATTTGAACCCAGATTTTCTGGTGCTATTTTTTTTTTCTTTCCCTATAACAGCCTACTTCTTTTTCATAGTTCACCCTTATAATATTAGTGTACAGTGATTATTCTACATTTATGACACCCACTTTACAGAAGAATCTATCTATCTATCATCTATCTATCTATTTCTCTATCTATCTTTCTATCTATCCACATGCATATATACATTCATGTGTGCATGTGTATGTGTGTAATTACAAGAAGTTTTTGGGGAAAAGGCCAAAAAGACAGCCTTTTATAAGTCTGCAATATAAGTTCTAGGTTCTAAGAGACCTATCTCAGGTCTATGGTTCTAAGGATAGTAAATATCAGAGACTTTTCCCTCTTTGGGATAAGGTAGTTTTCAGTCTACCTTACCTCACTGTTAACTAACAAGTGCTTTCTCTTCTTGTACTCATTTATCTTGGGTCACCTATGTGGTTATCACTACTTGGTAGGCTCCACAGAATATAATGCCTTGTTTCCCTATCTCTGAAAATCTTGCAAAGAAAAATCAGGATCCATCCTGTTTGAGACCTCTTAGGTAAAAAGAAAAACCCATTCAGTGGGGGAAAAATTTTTTAATCAGCAAGGCCAAATTCTTATCATTTAATAGATTTTAATTGAGCAACTATGAGAGGATATCAGAACTAGGATGGACCTTAGAGGTCACCAAGCCCAACCTTCCCATTTTTCAGAGGTAGAAACTAAAGCCAAGAAAGGTAAAACCCCCTAGCTATTCCATTCCCCCATATTGCCTCTTCTGCATTCAAAGCACATGCTGAGTATTTTGGAGACAATAAAACATGGTCCTTGTCTTCAAGGTAAGTCTCATTATTTGTTTTGGGAGACAAAACTAATTCATTCAGGAAAATGTTCAAAAAACAGTGAGGGACTACCTTGACTGAAGCACAGGGTTTGTGAAATGGAGCAGTGTGAAACATTATTGGCCCAATAATAGACTAGTATCAGACAAGTGAGTGATTTAAATGAGAAGTTTTGACTTTATCCTCCAGTCAGTGGAGAATGATTGGAGAGGTTTGAACAGGGGAGGTACAGGACACAAGTGATATTTTAGGAAGCTTAATTGCATTGTGATACATAGGATGCATTTCTGGGTAGAAGGATTAAATGATGAAAAGTGAGCCTAACCATGACCAGCTGGTTATCATGATGTGTGGCAAACTCTGGGAATGGATTGTACCTACAAGACTGAGGACAGCACATAGACATGGAGGCCATGTTTGAGGTACTGTCCACATCAGAATGAAATCAGGACTGGACTTCTTCCTATTTTTAGTTGTTGGGATGCCAATGGCACTGTTGTTTCTTCATTTAATGGCTTGCCCAATACTCAGATTCGAAGACTATTTCTTGGATATCACCACATTCTGCATTATTTTTGAAATTAACATCCAACTTCCTTTTAAAATTATTTTAATTAGAACAGCTATGTTCCTTATTGAAATCTTTTGGTTTTTAAATCACCTTTTTTTCTCAATATGCTTACTTCCTCCCATATACAGTGAGCATCCGTCATAACAAAGGATTCTTAAAAAAGAAAAAAATAGTTCATTGAAAAAGTCTAACACCTTACATTAGTATGACAGAATATGGTATATTAACATACCAGTAGTCTTCCACCTCTTCAAAAAAGTAAAGGAGGTACATTTTCTCAACCATACTCTAGGGCCTAGGAGATGCTTCCAAAGCCAATTGAATACTATTTCTCCCTCCATTTATAGGGGGCAGCATAGTGTAATATAAACAGAAATTAAAAAAAATAAATAAATGGATGAATGAATGAAATGTTTTGGTCAGAGCCAGAAGACTTGGGACTAACTAATTGGCTATGGGACAGCTAGGTGTAAGAATAAATAGAGCAGCAAGGCCTGGAGTCAGGAAGACCTGAATTCAAATGTGGCCTCAGACACTTATTAGCTATATGACCCTGGGTAAGTCACTTAACCCTGTTTGTCTCAAGTTCATCAGCTATAAAATGAGTTGAAGAAAGGAAATGGCAAATCATTCCAGTATCTTGGCCAAGAAAACTCCAAATATGGTCATGAAGAGTCAGACATGACTAAAATAATTGAACAAGAACAGCAACTTGCTATAAGATTTTGAACAAGTTTCTCAACCTCTTTGCATTTCAGTTTATACTATATAGTTCCATTTCCCCTTCTACTATGGGAACAAAATTTTTCCCTTCACTCAATTAATTACTCAGATTTTTATTAGGTGCCTACTGGTTGCAAAGCACAGGTGTCGGGGGAAGACAGTTGGGCCAGAAATAAGCATGGTACAAGGATAATTGAGGGGGGAGAGAGAGAAGGCTGCATAGAGAAGGATGTCACTTCCAGTCATACCTGAGTTGAGTTGAGTCTTGAAGGAATACAAGATTTTTTGAGAGGTGGTAAATTCCGCAAATAAGGAATGACCTGCGAGGATGTATGGAAGTAGAAGATGGGATATCAGATTATGGGAATGAGAGAAGCAGTTCATGTCAGCTAGGATGCAGAGCTTTTAAGGGGATAGTGTGTGTGTGTGTGTGTGCGTGTGCGCGTGTGCATGTGTATACAGATAATATAATGTGTGTATATGTATATGTACACATTCATATATGTGTGTATGTGTGTGTATGTATTTGCATAAACATTACCAGAAATATCATGGAGGGCCTTTAATGTTAAGCTAAGGAGTTTGTATTTTAAACTCTAGAGAGTGGGGAATCTGTAGCTCAAGGCCATGTGTGGCCTTCTAGGTCCTTGGATGTGGCTTTTTGACTGAATACAAGTTTTACAGAACAAATCCTTTTATTAAGGGATTTATGAAGTTTGGATTCAGTCAGAGGCCCTCACTTGAGGACCTAGAGGGCCACATGTAGCCTTGAGGCTGCAGATTCCCCACCTCTGCTCTAGAGTCTAGACAATGGGGAACCACTAATGTTTTTTGAGCAGAAAGATGATGTTGCATGACCTTTGTCTCTTTGAGAGATTAAAAAAATATTGTTCTCACTCAGAATGATACTTTTGGAAGCTTTGTGGAGGATGAATTAGAGCATGGAGAAACTAGAAGCAGGGAAAAAAATTAAAGAGGTAATTATAGTAGTCTGGATGATAAGTAATCAAAGTAGGGAACTGCCACACTGGCTGGATGAGTAGAAAGAAAGGGATAAATGCAAGAGATGTTTGGGGGATTGACTAGATAAAAAAGACTAGGTACCTGTTTGGATGTGGGGGCTTGACAAGAAGGTACAGGGACAACTGGTGTTATAAACCTTTCAGGTGGGGCATGTTTAGAGGAGGGGAAAATCATGATTTCTGTTTTAAGCTTGAGATGCCTACAGTATATACAGGATACTTCAGCAGACATTGGACAATATATAATATTAGAGTTCAGTTAAATTTAGGAGTTCATCTCTTTAGAGTTAGCAACTGAACCCACAAGAGCTAATTAATTTTTCATGACAGCACATATAGAGAAAGGAGAGAAGGCCCAGGACAGAGTCCTAGAGAACACTTATTACAGGGACATGATTATTCAGGAAATGAGACCAAGAAGGAATGGACTAACATGTTGTGAGAAGGGAATGGGTTATGAAGAAGTGAAGGCAGTGATATTCTTCCTAGGAATTTATCAGGGAAAGAGAAGAGAGATACGGACAAGAGCTTTAGTGAATGATTGGGTCAAGTGAGGTATGTTTGTTTATCTTTTGTTTTCAAGAATGAGATAGAGTTGAACATGGAAATAATCAGTAGTAGGGAAAGATTTAAGATGAAAGGGTGGTGATGGTGGTGAGTATGAGGGTAATGACGAGGCCTGTTTTTGAAGAAGATAAGAGGCACTGGGATTAAGGTCACAGGAAGTGATGTTGGCTTTGGCAAGAAGAAAGGCAAATTCTTCATGAGCAGGGTTAGGAGGGTTGAACATGTAGAAGTTTGATATATGCTTTGAGGGAAAAGAGGGAGTTCACACCTGAAGATCTGTTTTCTTCATAAAATAGGAGCCAAAACTGTCTGTTAGAAGAGAAGACAAAGGAGGTCACTGGGAGCTTAAGGAGAGAGACAGAGAGAGAAAGAGACAGGTACAGAGACAGAGCGAGAATGAGACAGAGACAGAGCAAGAACGAGACATAGAGAGAGAACAGAAGCAGAGAGAGACACAGAGAGAATAGAACATCTTTGAATCAACTCCAGAAAGAAGTGGGATAGAGTCCATAGAGGAAGAATAAAGGTTTTGCTACAGTGAAAACCCAGTTGAAAGTCTATAACATGAACCTCTAATAGTCCCGGTTGACTTGGTTGTAAACCGAGTCCTCTAAAGTCTACCAGCAGCAGTAGGGTACCAGAAAAATCAAATGATTGATGCTAGCCAGAATTAAGGAATTTAAGAAGGGTGAATGGTGGGTACGCCCTTTTCTTTTGGAATCAAATTTAAATGAGGGGAAGATAGTAGTTTTCATTCATGCCCAAAAGTCTTTTGTTTTTTGCCTTTAATTTGTATGACTGTCATCACCTGGAGAGATGAAAGCAACATTGCTCCAATCAGAAGTGCTCAGCTTCTAGAAGACAAGTGGATTTTTTCCAACAATCTACATTAAATATTATTTATTTCTCTCTCCAATGGAAATAAACTGGATACTCATGACATAACAAAGGGAAATGGAATTAAGTGAGAAAAGGGAGGAACTAAAAACAACAAAATCTTTTTTGTTTTGGTGAAACAAATTGCACAAAACTCAAGTTGCAGTTAATCCTTAAAGCCACTAAATGCAAGCTATTTCTACCTTTTGAGAGTGAAATTTTTTCAATATTTTTTCTGAAATTTAATTCTAGAAGGTGAGTTTGAATTTTTTGTTTGTTTTATTTGTTCAACTTTCCCAAGTTCAACAACTTTTAAAGTCCTCAGTTCACTTGGGGACTTTCTCTCCTTTCCTTTTCTCAACCTTAAAGGTTCCTTTCAACTTTACTACATTTTTTAGCCTTCTATATTTGAGGCCTTCTTCCAGCTATCACATTCTATATTTTGTGTTTGAAGATTCTTTGTCCTAAGATCCCTTCTAGATAAGACATTTATGTTTTAAAGTTCATTCAGATTCAGATTTGATGACTGATTCTTTTCCTTTTCTCCCTTCTTATCTTTAGTACTCTCTTTTGTTAGGGAACATAAGAGCTATGGGATAGAATGGTGATGGGGAAGTAATTTGGCAATTGCCAGTGGTTGTATTTAATTAGTTTACTCTGATAAGGAGCCAAAAGGGGTTCTGTTTTCTGATGTTGGGTCCCTTGTGAGTTTAGGCATCCAGAACTTTTAGCCTGCAAGACTGACTTTTGACTACTGAAGCATTTTTATGGCCACAGAGGGTAATAGTAAATAAAACTATACTAAATTACAGTATTTCAGGATTTTGTGGGGTATGGGTAAGGGGATTGTAGAGAAATTGGGGAAGGGAGAATTGTGCTTTATGAAGTTCTAACTCATGGAAAGTATGACATCTGGTCACAAAATCAAAGTAGTTGTGCTAATCTGTAGAAAAAAAACTTGTTTTTCTGGTGTGTGTGTGATTCTCTTTATGATTTCAGGAAATTTGAGGTGTGTGAATACTTTGCAAAAAATACCACAAATGCTGGGAGTAGGGGAAAGGGTCAAATTTGGAATGACTTTAGTTAAATCTACCTAATATTTTCCATTTCAGGAAGCAATATTTTATCAAGATTGATCAATTTTGGATCAATATTAATAATTTCTGGATTATCTGATATTTTGTATTATGTGCAACTGTTCTCTTCTATTGCCATAGAGATCACAGAATCACAGAATGCTAGACCTGGAAGGTCATTAAAATGTAGAAAGGTAGAGTTGATAGGAACCTTAGAACTTTGACTGTTAAGATTGAAAGGAATCTTAGATCACAAAATGTTAGAGCTAAAAGGATCTTAGGGTTTCAGAGAAACTTAGGAAAGCTTATGTGAACTGATGCAAAGTGAAGCAAGCAGTACAAGAACAATTTATACAGTTACAACAATTTTGTAAAGACAAACAACTTACCGTGTTTCCCCGATAATAAGACACTGTCTTATTATTTTTTTTTGGAAAGAAAAACGCCAGAGGGCTTATTTTCAGGGGAGGGCTTACGTTGTCCTGCCTCAGCTCTCCTCCGCGGCACTGCTCTCAATGGTGCCAGCAAGCAAATCACTGGGGAAGAACAGGATGACGCACTCACTGCTGCAGCTCTGATTGGATGCAGCTCGGAGCGCGGCGTGCATTTCATGGGGGCGGGGGACGGTGCATACAGAGGGTACCGTAATGTAGCATGTAGCACAGGGGATCACCTTCACTACAGTAGCAATCTCAATAGGGCTTATTTTCGGGGGAGGGCTTATTTTAGAGGAATCTTACACAGTAAGGGGAGGGCTTATTTTCGGGATAGGTCTTATTATCGGGGAAACACAGTAAAAAGATGTAGGCTCTCTGATCAACACAGTGAAAGTAACTACTGGTTCAGGGGACTCATGATGAAACATGCTTTTCATCTTCAGATAAGAGATTTAGAGTATAGATGGAAATGTATAACATATGTGTATTTACGTATCATATACACACATATGTGTGTGTGTGTGTGTGTGTGTGTGTGTGTGTGTGTGTGTAAATTTTGGTGGATGGCAAATGTGAGATTTTTCTTTGCTTGACTCTATATGAGATTTGTAATAGGTTTTGTTTCTCTGCCTTTCTCCATGTGGGGAGGGGAAGAATTTTAGGATGGAGAGAATATGAACCTGAAAATAAAACAAACTAGCATTAAGAAAAAAATAAAAGGGATCTTTGAGGTCATCTAGTCCACCATCTTCATTTTGCAGATGTGGATAAGATAATGAGGTGACTTACTCAAGGTCATATTGCCATATCTAGCAAGAAAACAAGATTAGAATTCAAATAACTTCTTTCCCCACTTAGTGCTCTTTCCATTGCATTGACTTTTCGAAAACAATAAGATACAAATTAAAACAATATGATGTCTGCCCCTCCATCCCCCTTCAACTCTATCCTTGGAAAGATTAGGGTTGGGAGAAGGATTACTACCACTCTTCAGTGAAAGGACATAATTGAGAGCTTACTGTATTTGAAATTCTAAATAGCTAAATCTGTTGAACATCATTTCGTAGGTCAGCAGCTACTGACACCTAGGACACTATTCAGTGGGAAGAGAAAGTTCTTTACATGTCTTAAATGTTGGATGAAGTAAGGTTTTAGCTACTGTGTAACAAACTTTGGTGCATTCTTGGTGCATACCTTTAAAGTTCATTGCTCTAGATTCTGGGATCCTCATTGTCAGTACTTAGCATAAAACATCTCTCGGCTGAGTCGTTGGCCCCTGAATACAGAGTCATTCTGTCTTTATGAAACAAATGTTAGCTTAATATCAGTGAGTGGAAAAGATCCAGAGTTGACTCAGGAATGCCATGTCTGTGGCTTTCTGAATTATTTTCTTTTGTTCTATTGAAATAGAGGGGAAAAGACACAATTGTTAGAACATGTTGGAACTAGAAAGAGCCTTAGAGTATTGAGTGCTAGAACAGAGAATCTAGAATGTTAGATTGGGAAGGGACTTTAGGGACTACCTACTCCATTTCCTTAACTTCATTGATAAGGAAACTGTGATATAACAGATAGGGGAAGTGAGTTGCACAAGGTTACATAATGGTAGAATTGGTATAAAAATCCAGCCTTGCTCTCTGGTTCAGTGCTTTTTCCATAGCACCGTACTGCAAGAAGTCAGGTTAATGGAGAATGTCTCCTAGAGCAGCAAGCTGGGGGAATATTGATCTTCAAACTTACATTCCTCCCCCAAATGCTCCAGAAAATCTATAGTATGAGATGGAAACTTATTGAGAGCATATTTCCTGTACTCAATTTGGATTTTTGGTTCTTCTAATACAGGTTTGTATTAGAAAATTATGAAGATACCTTCTCCCAGGTTTGAAGTATATCAAAGTGGGGGGTGGGTGTCCGGACAGTTATTGAAGGGTGACTGAAATAAATTGGAAAAAAAAATCATCTGGAAGCTAACAGATTTTAAAAACACTGTGTGAAGTTCCAGTTATACTTTGAAACTTTAGATGAAGCCTCATCTTAAGGAACTTGTTCTTACTAATAATTGAGAAGTTATATTCAAAACGGAGAAACTCTTGCCTTGTCCCTTCAATTCATTGTGGTTTTATCATGTCACAGACTTTTGATGAGTTACTTTTTGAAGTTCTACAGTTGATACAGACACCTGTCCAGGTGGTTTACTTTGGAAGTAAGGTTATCTATAGATGACTAAAGTACCAATAAAAGTAGTCATTATCTAGTGAATACTCAAGGAAAATGAGAAATTCCCCAACAGTCATGTGTCAATAGCTCTCTGAAATTTTTTGTTACCTTGTTAATCTTGATATTAGCTAGTTTAGACTGTAGTAATAATGTGGTATTGTGTTTATGTGACTAAAAAACCCAAAGGGTTCATTTGTAGTGCTTGTTGTTGTTTAGTTATTTCAGTCCAATTCTTTGTGACCCCATTTGGGATTTTTTGGGCAGAGATGCTGGAGTGATTTGCGATTCCTTTTCCTGATCATTTTACAGATGAGGAAACTGAGGCAAACAGGGTTAAGTGACTTGTTTAAGGTCACAGAATTAGTAAGTGATTGAGATCAGATTTGAACTGAGGAAGATGAGTCTTCCTGAGTCCAGGCCCAGCTCTCTATCCACTGTGGCATCTAGCTGCCCCTTGTAGTGGTTATACAATTTGCATTAAAATATATATAATCTTTCTACTAATACTTAGTGTAGTTTTCCTCCTTGCAGACTTGGAAATATACACTGCTAGCATTTAGATGTCACTTAATTGCGCAAACGTGACTTACTCCCCACCGTGGTCAGTGAGTAAGCGTCTCTTAGCTCTCTGTGGTTGGTTGGTTTATTTATTGATTGTGGTTGGGACACTGTAAAAAGGAAGTGATGCTGGAGGAAAGAAGGAAGAAAGAGGGCTAAACTATTTGAACCTCAGTCACAACCAGACAGCAGTTGTCATTAATGTTCCCTTTAAGTGTTTTCAGGTAAAATGACAGTGACAAATTGTGTTTGTGTATGCTTTACAGTTTTCAAATACTTTCAGATTGATTATATTGTTTGATCCTCATAGCAAGCCTATGAGGCAGGACAGGGCAAGGATTATAAACTACATTTTATGGATAAGGAAATCAGAGCTCAGATTGGTAAAGTGACTTGCAGAAAGTCACACATTGGCAAACTGGCAGAGCAGATTTATAATCCCTGGGCATCAGTATACAAAGGCAGTAATTTCAAGAGCCAGTCACTAGGATTAAAAGCATTTAATAAGCCCTCTGAAGATTTCCTTTATTTTTTCATTATGTATTTCTCTATTAACATTTTTAGAGAAAACAGAGACTGAGGCATTTTTGATGCATGTATAAAGAAGGAGGATGAAACTGGGGCCATTAGAAGCCTTGAGATTAAGTATACTATTTAGGTTTACAACAGATGGGATAGAGCCTGTGATCCAGAACACAAGGCTATGACTACAGTAAACATTCTGACATTTATCTAACTTTAATGACTTTTTAAAAATAGCTTTGATCTTCATTTTTGGTAATCATTTTCAATTGATTTGAACTGTTCAGCAGCTAGAACAGCAGTTCTGAGACTTCTGATCCCTTTCAGCAACTATAGTCAAGAGGATATTTTGGTGTTTTGGAGGCCCAGTGGGAATCTGGAGTGAGGTAGACTAGAGGGCTGACTCAGGGTGGAGAGGCCTCCTGTAAAGAGAGTACAACACTTGTCATGGCAAGGAGATCCTTTTATTTAACTGTGAATGGGGTCCTGACATGTATGGAGTTCTGTGGCTGGTCTTAGACATGTCCAACCACCTCTCCAAGGCTCATAAGAGGTCCTAGGGTCTTTCTGCAGGAGCAAGTTGGCAGACAGCATGGAAAGAATCAGTATGGAAACAGCTTTTCCTCTGTCCCTTCTCCATCTTGTACATTAAAAGGAAAGAGGTCAGAACCTTGGCATTGCACCTTTCAGTGTTTGTTGACCCTTGGTCTTTATGAGGGAAGGCTGCTTGTGTGCAAACTACTTTTGGGTGGGAACAGAAATACAGACTAACATGATTCAGTGTCCCTGCCGGCCTGTAATGGTGCTTAGGACATCTGGGCCTGTGGTAGATTCCTGCTTTACAACATGCTAATGGTTATGTTATACTTTTGGAACTTGAGAGACTGAAAACTCCACAGTCTCTTTCCATTATAATAATTCTGGTGGACATTTATTTAATTCTAAGGCTCTCTTTTGTTTTGTTGTTATTGTTGTGTGTTTTTCTTTATTTTTCTTTTTCTATAAAACTTGTTCTGACAGCTTTCCCATTCAAGTTATTATTGAGTTGTACCATCTCAGGCCAATGCATTTATGAAATATATTGTTGGCACTCCCCCGTGAGATGCATAAAGGAAATATTCTTATGACAGTTGAGAGAGCTTTGATCCCTCTCCAGAACTGCACTCATGGCTTTGAAATGTGATTTTGGCAGGAGAGCTAAGTCTAGGCTCTCTGGCCCTCTGTGGGTTCTCAGGCCCATTTAACCAACATTCCATGGGCTCCACATAACCTTGACAGTGAGGGTGAGGTACAGAGGTTCCATTGGGTCCAACATTTGATGCTGATAAAGAAACAGTTCCAAACGTAGAGCCCCATATATTAGGTGCCTGATTAACGTAAGATGAACTGAATTTACTTGAAACAGGAGAGTGAGCCTATCACTTGACAATTCTAGACATGTAGGGTTCACCAACAGGAGTTGTAACTTCTCTCTGCCTATGGTAAGTTGAACTTTGAAAATGAAGTTTTGAGGAAGAGGTTGGGTGGAGTTTGGGACTAACTGTGCACTTGATTAAAAAGATAATGAAGAAGAAAGGATGGCCCCAGAATGTTTGAGCCAGAAGGGATGTTTGATCATACAGTGTGAGAACTGTTGGGGATCTTTAAACATAGACTATTAAAATATAGAATTATAGAGTCTGAAGAAGATAGAATATTAGATCTGAAAAGGATCACCTCATTTTATAGATGAGAAAACAGAGGCCTAAGGCCACATGCTTAACAAATGGTAGACCTTTTCTCTCAAAAGTGGGTTCTGAGGGCGGCCAGGTAGCACAGCGAGTAAGAGCACCGGCACCAATGTTGAGAAGACCTGGAGATCGAATCCTGGGCTCAGACACTTAGCAACCACCAGAAACACCTGGCCGTGTAACCTTGATCAAGTTATTTAACCCCAATTGCTTAGGGGCGGCCAGGTGGCTCAGCGAGTAAGAGCACCGGCTCCAGTGTTGGGATGACCTGGGGTTCAAATCCAGGCTCAGATACTTAGCACCACACCCAGAAATAAGTGGCCATGTAACCTTGAGCAAGTTACTTAACCCCAATTGCTTTAAAAAAAAGTGGGTTCTGAATTGGGGTTGGGGGGGTCAGGAAGGGGAATTTATGAGTAAGATGTGAGGACAGTGGAACCCTGATGTGGGGGCAAGGAAGCAGAAAATGTCAGCAGTAAAGGGTCTAGCTCTGCCAGAGACAAGTTTGACCTACTTCATACTTTTGCCAAGGGCCAATCCTGCTCACTGGGCACTTAGGCAAAAATCCAAACAGAAAATTTAAAAACAAAAATCTCTTTCGCTTGAGAATAGGAAGAGAAGCGCCAAGGCATGCAGTAGTTGTCTTTCCCAGCCACTGATCCAGATTTGAGCCATTCATTTTGTGATAAACATTGTCTGACAGAGTAACTGGGGAAAATGCAACAGACCTTCACACTGTGGCATGTCACCAAATGTTTTCTCCTTCTCATTGAGACAGCAGGGGACCAAAGGGACACCAAGCCTCAAAGTATTTTGGAGGAAATTACTTCAGCCAGTGACAGGGACACTGTTATAGAACACAGACTGTTTTCTATTGGTGTAGTCTCCAGGGAGAGAGACTACAAGGTCTTGGGTCATGCAAGTTTCCCTGTTTTGTCCCCCTTGGGGAAACTGAGCCACAGAAAACGAGAGGAAGTCACTTAGGAAGAAAACCTATCTCCTCAGAAGGAAGGGCTTTTAAGGAATAGAAATGCCCCTTCTCCCTCCCCCCCCCCCATAGTTTTCCTTGATTCCTCTTCTAATGAATATTTCCTAGCCTAGAGATCTGGGAATTAGGGTTGGGCAGGGGTGAGGAGCCTGCAGCCTCAAAACCACATGTGGCCCTCTAGGTCCTCAAATGCAGCCCTTTGACTGAATCCAAACTTCACAGAACAAATGGCCATCTAGGTCTTCAAGTGCAGCCCTTTGACAGAATCCAAACTTCACATTGTTCTGCACTTGAGACCTAGAAGGCCACAAGTTCCCCACTTTTGGGGTAGGGAAATTATCTTTCTCAAGAATCTCTAATATCATTTGTAGGATCCATCCAAGAGAACTTCTAAAAGGTGAGCAAACTCATTAGTATGAAATAAATAAAGAACTTGAAAAACTAAAACAAAACAAAACAAAAAAAGAATTTGAAAAACTAATCTAAACCTGATCCACGCTGTCCACAGGGCTGGAAGAGCTTGGCTACCTCTTATTTTCCATTCTTCCATCTCTTCTGGGCTCCTCTTAGCTTCAGGGTCCTAGTCTAGTTTGGAACTAGAAGGACAAAAGGAAACAGAAAAATATTTTCCAGGATCCTATTCTTTATGTTCTAGGCTAAAATGCCTCCCAGAGAGGACCTCTTTTTCAGTTTGCTAAGGGCCAAGGGATTAGGAGCAGCACAGTTAGGTTTCTGGAAAACATCTGAACTTCAGAGGGTTAGCTATTGAATTTGTCATGCTTACTCATCTTAGACATAGGGACATCCTGCTTGTTATTGGATCTCGAAGGGAAGCTGGCACACATCACTGGCCCACACTGCTGCCGGATGACCCTTTGTGAAAAACTGTGAAAATTGGCCTCCTGTAACCATTTGGTCTATAGAGCTCCTGCCTGCAGTTTCATATGAAATGGATAATTGGGATGTGTCTATACTAGCCTAGCAATTCATTTTCAAGCGCTGACATCACATTCCTTGGTTCAGCAGCTCATTCATTCAGGAAACATTTCTCAAGCATGTAAAGTACAAAGGCAGCAGTAGAGACACCCCATGGTATAACAGATAGAAAGTCATCCTTGGACACAGAAAGAGCTTAGTTTAAATCCTGTCCCTGACATCTACTGTTTGACCATGATTAAGTTACTTAACCTCTCAGTGCAATACAAGCAACTATCTCAGATTTTAAGCTACAATGAGGTGAGCATCTGCATCAGTGAGAGTTTTCCATACTGATTTTCTCTTTTTTGGGGGGAGGGAGGGTTGAGATGTATAATACCCCATGCTAAGTTTTGCTGTATGTCTACACCAAAGTTGGTGTATATGTGTAGATTTGCTTGAATATTCTGCCAGCCTCCATTTTTGAAGACAACCCATCTGTTGATAGTAACCTTAGAATTACCTTCCTAATAGTGACAACAGAATTTAGTACAATGAAAATGGGGGAGGTGGAAGGGAACAAGTATTTATTAACCTCCTCCTGTGTACAAAGCACTCTTTTAAGCATTTTAAAAATAGCTCATTTACTCCTTACAATAACCCTTGGAGGTAAGTGCTATTATTATCCCCATTTTAGAGATGAGGAAACTGAGGCAGACCAAGGTTAAATGACTTGCCCAGGGTCACACAGCTAGTAAATGTCTGAGTTCACATTTGAACTCAGCTCTTCCTGACTCTAGATCCAGTCCTCTGCTCAGCGTGCCACCTAGGTGCAATTAAGCTATCGACAGTCTCACCCCCTGTCCTGTTTTTTTGCTAATAGTTTTTCTCTTGTGAGCTGTAGTACCCTAATAACACAACTAAATTTTGTTGCTCTGTTACATCAGAAAGAACAAAGGCCTTGGAAAAGGGAGGGGGAATAAGGGAGAGAATTGAGTTCCAGTCTCAGTTTTGTTGTTTATTACTTCTGTGGCATTGGGCAAGTCATTTCCATGTTCTGGACCCTTTGTTCTCCATCAGTGATTTAAGATTCCCATAGATAAGGGTCTGAGATCCCTTTCACATTTTAATTCCATGATTTGTGATCTCCACTTCCTGTGGTTTAGGCCAACAGTCACAATCTTCCTAGAAATGCAAATTTCCCTAATGGGGGTCTTAACAGGATTTTTTTTTTTTTGAAATCTGAACTGAATTTTCTTATCTAGTTCCTCAGCCTGCACAGAAACCATATATTTGTTAGCAGAATTTTTCAAAATCAAACAGACCTTGATGTGTAAGTTGAGGTGTTCTTGAAATGTATAGAAACATTCTAGTGAGAAGAGAGCAGCCTCTGTTGAATGCCAAAGTACAGGTTTTAAATACAATCAAGTCTAGGCTCTTCTAGCTCATTTCTTCCAGCTACATAGTAGTATGCCGTATTTCCTTCTTCCCTCCCCTCCTTGCTTCCTCTTTTCCTTCCTTCCTTTCTTCCTTCTTTCCATCCATTCTTTTCTTCTTTCTTTCCTTCCCTCCTTCATTCCCTTCCTTCCCTCCTTTCTTTTTTCCTTCCCTCTTTCCCTCCTTTTTCTCTTTCTTCCCTCTTTCCTCCCTCCTTCCTCCTTCCTTCCTTCTTTCCTTCCTTCCTTCCTTCCTTCCTTCCTTCCTTCCTTCCTTCCTTCCTTCCTTCCTTCCTTCCTTCTTTCTTTCCTTTCTTTCTTACTTTAATATGTGTGTATAGATATCTGTATGAATATATTAAAGTTTACATACATCTTACACCCTGTGTTTCTCCCATGAAGTCACTGAAGCCTTGTTAAGGAGACATCAGGAGAGGATAGCAAGTTTAGGCTCTGTGCCAGCAGAAGTATGTCTATCTGTGGTTTACAACATTTTCACTTTTCTCCTTTCAACCCTCATTAGTACCCTGACTGACCTCTTCTCTATTTTGTCCCACTATAGTTGGCACTTTGACTTCAGCAATTAAAGACTCAAAACTCCTGCTACTTCAGCTAAAAAAAGAATGATGAAGTTGGAGAGAATCTTTGAGAATATAGTTCAACTCCTTCATTTTACAGATGGAGGAAATGAGGCCCAGAGAGGGGAAATGAAATTTCATAAGACACTCAATATGTTAACAGAGCTGGCCTTATATCCCATGTCACTCGCCCTTCAATCTCGGGCACTTTACATTTTGCATTATAGCATGGATTCATTCACTAAACACCTCCTTTATGCATAGCACCATGTTGAGGGAGGCACAAAGTTTAAACAAGACACAGATTTTGCCCTCATGGTTAAATGACTTGTTCATAGTCACACAGTAAATGTCAGAGCTAATATTTGAATCCCAGTCTCCTGACTTGAGGACCAGGACTCTTCCCAATACACCATGCTTCCATATTCACCATGTAATGAATTAATTCATAATCTTGGAGAAAAAGTTCTGTTTGATCATTTCCCTTCCTATCTATCTTCCTCTATTCCTTAAGTCACTGGTCTCTAAATGTTTTTGTTTATACACTGCTATTATTATTAAAAAAAAGAATACTCACCCATAATATATGTATATTTATTTATAAATTATACACATCTAGTGTGTCAATAATGTATATATTGTAAAATTTCCATAAAAATAGACATTTAAAAAGGATGAGATGATATTTGAATCTAGACTCCTTAAGAAGTCATTGAGTTTATTGAATATGGGAATGAAATGGTTATATCTGCACTTTATCACAGACAGCTGTGGAAGATGGCTTGGGAAAGGAAGAGACTTAAAGCAGGGAGACCAGATAGGAAGCTGTTGCCTAGTGCAGGTGAGAAGTGAGGAAGCACTAAAGGGGGGGGGAGCAGTATTATATGAGTAGGGAGAAGGGAAGAGATTAGAAAGATGCTATGAAGACAGAAATGGCAATAAATGATAATTAATTAGAGTTGAGGAAAACACCGAGGTTGTGAACCTGGGCACCTGGAACCTGTATGTTACCTGGTAATATACAGTAATGGAGGAATTTGGAAGGCGGCTGATTTGAGGAAAAAGATAATGTCACGTGATCTGTCCTGAAGTACAAAAGCCATCTATGCCTCCTCGTCCTGTGCGAATCACTCTGTCCCATCCAAACTGAAAAGGTGAAAGTGGGAATCTTTCCAGCTGGCCACTGCTCCCAGCACAGAGACAGCCTTTCTAAATGGACCTCCCAGAACCACAAGATGGTTTGAAGGGTAGAGGTGAGGAGGGAGGGTGCTTTGGAGGAAGGGTGGTGGATTTTCTCAATGGAACTTGCATATATGTTGCTGCTCGTATTTGGGTCAAGGTAAAGTGAAAATTGCCCCCAGGAATTTCCATTTGGATATCAAGGGGGATGTTAAGAGCTTATTCAGCTGAGGGAGGAGATGGAGTAGGAGACTGCTGAGGGATAAGGGATACATGTGGCCATTGCAGGGAATATAGATGCCTCTGATTGGCTCATATTTCCACCCTCCTCTTTATTGATCACATACGCATAAGATCAGCCCAGAGCCCTCACTTTATAAACCACTTCTATAAATATGAAAGACATTCTTGCCTAGAGAAGACACTCACAGGCTATCCCTGTAGACAAAGAATGCTATGAAGAGCAATCAAAACAAATAGGAAGAAAAAATAAATTGTTTTGGGGCCCACTACCTGATTCTGATTAAACTTTCTCTGATACATTTTAGGTATAAAATAATAAATTATCTAATCTGTGAATAGAAAAGCATACTTCTTCCCCACTGCTCCATTGAAGCAGACATGGGCAGAAAAACTCCTCATATACAAGATACTATACTTGGGATTCCTTGTACATGACAATCCATTTCCCATCTCCATTGCCTTTGCACAGGTTTCCCCACATGCCTGGCATGCACTCCCTCCTCACCTTTCACTCTTAGAATCTTAAATTCCTTTAAAAGATCAGCACAAGGGCTATCTCCAACATAAACCCTTTCCTGATCCTTCCAGCTGCTAGTCCCCCCTCCCATAATTCTATATTATACATATATGTATATATACAGATGTACATAGACATAAATGCATATATATATGCATCTCTCTCTGTCTCTCCTTTTTTCTCTATGTGTGCATTTTTTTTTCTCTTCTCTTTCTCTGCCTCAAGGCAGAATGTAAGTGCCTTGAGGACAGGTACTATTTAATTTTTGCCTTTGTATTACCAGTGTCCAGCACAGTGCCTGAAACAGCAAGATTAATAATTTTTTTTGCTTAATGCTACATAAAAGAAGCAGCAATATTGAATGCTTAAGTGCATGGTCATTTCCACACCACTGTGATTCTCTAAAGGCAGTTCACACTGCTGAAAGGAATACTGAATTGTCCATCATGATAATACACTCTTTAATCCTTTTTCCCTCTGTACAACCCCTTGAATCAGCAAGTCTACCATGCCTGTTGTGAAAATTTATTGGGGCTCAATTAGGAAATAGCAGGCACTGATCCCATCCTAGGAGAACATTTATTATCTTTTAAACAAATTCAAAGAGTAAAGCAATTTCAGAGAATAATTTGCCTAATAAAAAATGGTAAAGGGCTCAGCAGGGTCAAAATCAAAATATCTGTCATTGCCAAATGACCACTGAAAGCATGTTTGGAACTGCTGGCTCAGGAAAACACATTTTGTACCTTTCTGGGAAGCTAATGTTTCCTGGTGTGACATTTTCTTCCTGGCTAGATCAGGGTCTGTCTCTGTAGTCCAGTGCCTTTACAGAAATAATAGCAAAGTATATTTCTGTTTCAGAGCCTACTTGGATGTCAATGAATTGAAGAACATTCTTAAATTGGATGGATCCACACACCTTAACATCTTCTTTGCAAACTCCTCAGAGGAGGAACTTGCTGGAGTTGCAACTTGGCCTTGGGACAAAGAGGCACTGATGCATTTAGGTGAGTCTCAAACACCAGAAGGTTTTCCCATTGGGAGGTAAGACACTTGGGTGCCAGTTTACTTCCAATGTCTAATCATTCCATTCCTAGTCTTTGCATGATACAGCGTAGTACCTTCCAGAGAGATGAGAAGTGTCTGGTTTGAATGGATTAAAGCCTTGTTCTTGGGACATCATTCCCCTTCGTCTATTCTCATACTCCTATGCAAGGTTAATGGTCTTTGAGATAGTATCATGGGTTTATGAGTAGAGAGTAGGGAAACATAAGAAAGATATTGTGGAGATGGAAGTGATACAATTTCATAATAGATATATACAATGGGGTAGAGTGGAGGATGATTATAAGCTTGTGAGCCTGGGAGACTCAAAGGATGGTGAGGCCATGGATTTTTGGAAGAGGAGTGGGTTTAAGAAAAAA
Organism: Petaurus breviceps papuanus; assembly: GCF_028583685.1. NCBI lineage: Eukaryota > Metazoa > Chordata > Mammalia > Diprotodontia > Petauridae > Petaurus > Petaurus breviceps. The sequence continues at coordinate 9,728,065 of NW_027187368.1, read as the reverse complement.
AAGATAATGTCATGAGATCTGTATGAAGATCAGGACCCATCTATGCCTACTCATCCATACCACTCACTCTCTCTCATCCAAAATGAAAAGGCCCGAGCGGAGATCTCCTTCAGTGGTTGTTGCTTTCAGCACAGAGCCCACCTTCCAAGCCACTTAGGATGATGGATCCTGATTCTGAGGATTGATTTGGCATTGATTATAGCAAACTTAGAACAATGGGTGTTGTTAGTTCACAATAGGAATTAGATATTTGAGAGAATGTGGAGGATGTTGGATAAGATTTTCCTTAAGTTTCCTTTGAACTCTACAATCTATGACTTGTAACTGCAAGTAATCTAATCTATTAAGAAAAGACAAGATAAGAAAAGCATATTGAGATGTAGTAGAAATATCATTCCAGAGGGGTAGCTAGGTGTCACAGTGAATAGAGCACCAGTCCTGGAGTCAGGAGGACCTGAGTTCAAATCCGGCCTCAGACACTTAACACTTACTAGCTGTGTGACTTTGGGCAAGTCACTTAACCCCAATTGCCCTGCCTTCCCCCCTCCAAAAATAAAAAAAGACAAACAAAAAAAAAGAAACATCACTCAGTTAGGAGCTAGAAGACCTGATTGCAGGCGTGTGACAGTTAAAGTTCAAGATCTGGCTTTCTGGTGGAAAAAAAAAAATTGTACCATAGAACACTCTTAAGCTCCATCTCCATCACTTTATTAAGTGTAGACAATAAAACACAAACACACACACCACACACACACACACACACACAAACATACTAAATCAAGTCCTGATTTCAAAGATGTAAATATTCATGCTGAAAATTTAATGCCAGTCTTCACGTGCCAATGCAAGCTGGCTTCAGCACATCCCCGCCTGACACTTTCTTGCTTTATGATCTTGAGCAAGTGACATAAACTCTTTACGACTAAGTTACCACATCTCTAACTAGGTGGGTTGCACTAAACAATCTCTATGGTTCCTTCTCTGATCAGTAGTCCAAAGGGCATAGTAGACTGTTGGTCCTGCAGTGAGGAAGACTTGAGACCAAAACCTATCTCAAATACTTTCTAGCTGTGCGACTTTGGGCAAGTCACTTAACCTCTGGTTCAGTTTTCTTATCTGTAATAAAAGACAATATTAGTACCTTCCTCCCAGTGCTGAGAGGATCAAATATTTGTAAAGTGCTTTTTAAATCTTAAAGCTTTAAGTAAATGTTAGCTATTATTATGAGTCATAGTATGTAATATATGTAATTTTTTTTAAAATAGGAATTTAAGCAACCTCCAATGTTCTGAATTCATGGGCTTAGGTATTTCCTCAATTGCTACAGGTCACAATCTCTTACGAACTTCTCATCTTATGTCATTTTTTTCCATGTATTTCTATAGAGGATCCTCTTGTGCTCATTCTTGGAATATTTTTAGATACCATTAAACCACTAGGGTCATTCATCTGTAATCCTTACTCTCATTACATGATGATTTCCCCTCCTTTTCTAACCCATTATTCAATTCAAAGAACAAAAATTAGAAATTACAATCATTTTTTTAGCAATATCCCAGAAATTCTAGGTCTAGTTGGAGGCATTTAGTCCTGTGATAAGATGCCTTGATACAAGCTAAAATTCAAAATTCTGTCTTTTGTAAGAGAACCAACATCTATTTTTTCCTAAGACTATCAGCTGATTAAGACTAGTCTCCCATCTGTGATCCTATTGCATGTGAGAGAATTGAGCATAGTATGGATGGGACCTAGCTCCTCTCCCTGCCCACTTTCCCACTTTAGATTCTCTCCATGCCATTCCCTATGGCTATTCCAAAAGGAAGAAATGTAAGACCACTGTGCTTTAGCAATCCTGTGAGGCTGTTGCACAGCCCTCAGGCATTTGGGTACCGTGAGCTGGAGAGGAGGATAGAGTTTTGTTTAGAAAGGTGCGAGTGCCTTTTTGCACTTAGCTTCTGGTCTTATAATACACTAGTCCAGGGAATTGTCACCTAGATAATTGCAATAACATCTTCTCACTTGTCTTTTTGCTTACATTCTCTTCTTCCTCTCTAAGTCAGCAAAATCATTCTACTAAAACCCTACTTACATAACAAAAAGCAGTAGGCATTTATGAAACCCACTTTGCGTGAAAAGTACTGTGTTAGGCTTTGGAAAACTTATGAAGGAGATGGCTAGGTGGCACACTGGCCCTGGAGTCAGGAGGACCTGAATTCAAATTTGGCCTCAGATATCTAACACTTACTAGCTATGTGACCTTGGGCAAGTCTCTTAACCCCAATTGCCCTGCCTTCCCCCCTCCAAAAAGCAACCCCCCCAAAAAAAAAAACCTTATGAAGTTAGATGAGACGCAGCCTCATAGAGCTTACAACCCAATGGGACAGATAAGATTAATGTGGATAAACAGTTTGCAATATTACATGGTAAATTTGCTAGATGAGTATAAAACAAAATAGCATATGAAGTCTGAAGGGGGAAAGATCATTTCTAGTCAGGGAGAACTGAGAAAAAAGCTGGTCATTCTCCCCCCCTACCTAATGAGAACATTCATTAGCTCTCTTTGAAGGAGAAGTTAAGCTTCTTTTTTTTTTTTTTTAAAGCAATCGGGGTTAAGTAACTTGCTCAAGGTTACATGGCCAGTTATTTCTGGGTGTGGTGCTGAGTATCTGAGCCCGAATTTGATCCAGGTCATCCCAACACTGGAGCCGGTGCTCTTACTCGCTGAGCCACCTGGCTGCCCCCAAGCAATTGGGGTTAAGTAACTTGCTCAAGGTTACACGGCCAGGTGTTTCTGGGTGGGTGCTAAGTGTCTGAGCCCAGGATTCGATCTCCAGGTCTTCTCAACACTGGAGCCAGTGCTCTTACTCGCTGTGCTACCTGGCCACCCCGAAGTTAAGCTTCTTAAAGCTCGAACTTGTTCGCTGAACATTCAGGACTCTTCACAGAATGTTTTCTCTTTTAAAAAAAGTTTTATTTTATTCTGAGCCTAAGCTGTTAAAAATAAGACAAAACAAAATACAAATAAAAATGAAGAAGCAAAGGTAAAAGAACCTGACCATAGATAGGACCATTTTTGCTCTATGCATCAGGACAGTAAAAATGAGGAAAGGGAAAAGAAAAAGGAATCTATTAAAGAGACATATGGAAATGCTTGGTATAATTTAGATACTTGTCAATTCACTAAACATTTATTAAGGTATTAACTAGGCTTGTCAGTCACCTTTCTTACTCCTTATCAGTCAGCAATGTCCCAGCAACCATGTTGAAGAGAACTACAGCTGGCAATGATCATAGCATCTCTTTTTTCCTACATGAGATTTTTCCAGTGAGGGAAAGTAGAGATCATGGCTAGTGACCAAGGAAATAGGACCACCCAACCTTCATCTCCTTCACTGACACAGAATGCTAATGGGTGATACTTCAAAGAATAACGTTGCAATGAACTTCACAACACAGTCTTAGATACCAAACATCAGATCAGTCACAGATTTGGTGACAAAATTGGACAGTCAGATGTGAAGCATTGGCTTTTCACAGTGGTGAATGATGCAGGCAGGTATAAGATCCAAGTGGAGTACCAACGAGAGACTAAAAGCTCCTATCCAAAAGAAATATCTTCTATGGTCTTGACCAAGATGAAAGAAATTACTGAAGCTTACCTTGGGAAGACTGTTACAAATGCTTTCATCATAGTACCTACCTACTTCAAGGATTCCCAATATCAGGCCACCAAAGATACCAGAACTATAACTGGTCTTGATGGTCTCCAAATTTTCAATGATTCAACTGATGCTACTAACTGGGACAAAAAAGGTACGTGTATAGAGAAATCCTTTACTTTGGAACAGTTACTTTCAGAATCTCCACTCTTACCTTTTAAGGTGGCATCTTTGAGGTCAAGCTAAGTATATCCATTTAGGTGGGGAGGACCACACAGTCAATTATTTCATGACTGAATTCAAATGAAAGCACAAGGACATCAGTGAGAACAAGAGGACTGTGCACCTACTGTGTATCACTTGTGAATCCCTGTGTATCACTTGTAAATGTGCAAAGTATACCCTCTCTTCTAGTACCCAGATCAGTATTGAGACTGACTCCTCTATGATGGTATTCAGTTCTATACCTCTGTCACTCATGCCCCTTTTGAAGATCTGACTGCAGACCTGCTCCATGACCGTCTGTCCCCCATGGAAAAAGGTTCTAAGGCATGCCAAACTAGCTAAGCCACAGATTCATGGTGTCATTTTGATGGGTGGCTGCACTGATATCCCCAAGAAGCTAGAAACTCCATCAGTGGCAAGGAGCTCAACGAGAGTATCAATCCTGATAAGGCTATTGCTTATGTCCTTGCTCAGGCTGCCATCTTGTCTGGAGAGAATCTGAGAATGTTCAAGACTTGTTGATGTTGGATATCACTCTTCTTTCCCTTGGTATTGAAACTGCTGGTGTATTTAGGATGGCTCTGATCAAACACAATACCATTATCTCTGCCAAGCAGATACAGATTTTTACCATCTATTCAAGACAATTAGACTTGTGTATTCAGGTTTATGAAGGTGAGAGAGCAGTGACAAAGGATTATATGCAATTTGGTAAATTTGAGTCCCCAGAAATCCCCCATGGCCCCAGGAGTGTTCCCAGGCAGAAATAGCATTTGAAATTGATGCAAATGGTATCTTCAATGTTTCTGTTATGAATAAGAGCATAGACAAGGAGCATAGCATCACCATCACCAATTACAATGGTCATCTAAGCAAAGATGACATTGAGGTGCAGAAAAATGAGAACTACAAGGCTGAAAAAAGAAGCAGAGAGATGGGTTTTTTTCCTAAGAACTCATTGGAATCATATGTTTTCAACATGAAAGCTACAGTGCAGAATGAGAAACTTCAAGGCAAAATTGATGATGAAGGTAAACAGAAGACCCTTGATAAATATAAAGAAATGATCGACTGGCTGGATAAGAACCAGATTGCTGAGAAGGAAGAATGCGATCATAAGCAGAAATAACTAGAGTTCGACAACCAGATCAGTACTAAGCTATACCAGAGTGTGTGTGGGGAGTGCGGGGACATCCCCGGGGGGCTCTCAGGGAGTGGAGCAGCCCCATTTAGAGGTGCTTCATTTGAACCCACCACTAGAAGAAAGAAAATTCCACTCAGCTTTTCCAGAATTGAAGAACTCAAATTTATAGTCAAGGCACTGGCAATTTAACAGTAACATTTAAGCTTTTGTGAAAATCTGGGCATTTTGAATACTTAAATGTGTACAGAGGAAGAGAAGTGAACGACATTGCACTTTATAAGTACTGTGAGCAAGTAGAAACAGAAATCCTGTCCTGGAGAATTAAAAAAAAAACTATTTAAAAATAGACATCCCCCCAAAAGCATTAAGTACTTACTATATGTAATATACTTTGCTATGATAAATGATGCAGAAATAAATAAGACATGGTTGTGAACTCAAGGAGCTTTTATTAATAGGAATAATTAGACGTGTACCCAGATAAACAACAAATTAGTCTATAATAGGCATGCAAAAGAATTAGAAAGTATTCTTAGATGAGGAAAAATCAGTGTACTGAGTCAGGAAACCTGGCTTCTCATCATGGTTTTGCTATTTGTTAGCTGACTCACCTTGTGTGAGTCACCTACCCTTTCCCTGAGTCTTAATTTTTCATCTATAAAATGAAAGGGTTGGTCTAGATGGTCTGTAAGGTCTCTTTTAGCTCTAGAGTCATCTTCAGATGACTTCCAGCTGGGATAATCACTGAAATCTTCATGGACAAGGTGGCATTTTATCTGAGCCAAAAAAAAGCAAGACTAAACATTGATTCACAGATCAAGAGACAGAGTTCTATGAATTATGCCCTTATTACTGGACCATCATAAGCAGGCAGACCTTTGCCCACCCAATCTGAGCTAAGCCACACACATATGTTAACAATATATTAGGGTATACTCCCAAGGAATCTTGTTTAATTTATTTTATTATATTAAACATTTATTAAATGATAAAGAACATTATTTTTCTTCATCAAACTAAACCAAAAAAACAACCCCTTTTTAATTTTTAAAATAATAGCTGTGCTTTAAAAATACAACAAAAAAAAAGAAACACAAAATGCCACATTTAAGACAGAGTATGCCTGGGAACAGGTAAATGGGATGCTTTCTAATCTGTATTCACTGCTTGGATTCGTTGACGAGATTTTCTTAGTATCCAGTTTTCATCAGGCAACCTCAAGTTGACTATAGGTACTGAAAAGGAAAATAAATTTCTTGTGTAAACAACTCGTCCCTACCTCTTAGTCTGTGGATTCATTTTTCATTTCGTTCCATGCTTTCTCGTGACCACAAATCCAATGCATACTTATTAATTTTTTTTAAAATTGAAATATGTTATGTAGTCCTTGTCTAAATACTAACCATCTGATGAGGTAAAAGCCCCTGCTTTAGAACTGTAGCTGATGCACGTTTTGATTGCCACGAGAGAGACATTATCATAAGCACAGAAAACATTCATTCCTTGCCGGACCAGTCCCTATGAACCCCGGTCAGTCCCAATTTATATTAGCTTTGTTGCCATCTCCTTGCCTTGGAGGTAAGCTAAGATGTCCTGGAAGAAAAACAAAAGCAGGAGATGGTGAGTTTCTTATTATATCTGACAAAATACCTAGGAAAGATTTCCTGCCTTAGTTTCTTTTATTCCTTCCATAGTCCTTCTCATGCATTTTCCTTTATCTTTATAGGAGAATGCAATGAGCAGAGAAGAATTAATAGAATCTGTGATTTGCCATAACTTAGTGAGCTTGTCATCCCAGCAGCTTCACTAGTGATAAAATTCCCTTGGCTAAAATCTTGCCCCAGTCTTGTTTCCCCAAATTAACAGGGCGCTACAGTCAAATTTTATTCTGTCATCATTCTTTGGCAACATCATTTTTTTCTTTACTTTGATGGACCACTTACAAGTTTGCTCAGCCCTAAATATTAACCTTCCATGACATGAATTTGTGTTTTAAAGTTTGGGTACATGTCTTAAAATTTGGCTCCCTCCATGCTAAGGAAGGTGTCATTTCTCCAAGAGTCATAAAATATATGAAAACAGAAATATTCCATTTCAGAGGGCTTGCCCCTGCTTTTGTTTTGAGCTAAGTGGTAAAGGATGTGTAGTTCAGTGTGCAAAGAAAGTCCATGAACTCCAATCAGCCAGTTCAAAACTATATTCCCTCGAACAAGGAGATGTTCTTTGTCATTTTAATGAAGGGACAGTATATTACTATCCTGGACAACAATCGAAGTCTTCTCAGTCAATGAATCTTAGAACTCAAAGGGCCCCATCAAGCATCTAGATCAAACTCACATACAAAACATCTGATGCCTTCTATCATGTTCTCAGCAAGTGGTCATATACACTATTTGGATGTGACTGGGAAATTATTGCTTCATGAAGAAGCTTATTCATTTCATTGTTGAGTGATTCTAAATGATTAAAAAAAATCTTTTTTTTTCTTATGTTGAACAGAAATCTGTTTCCCTGTAACTCCTCCTACATTGTGGTTTTGCTTTTACCTCCTATCTTGTTTTGCTTTACAGGGTAACAGAAAAAGCCATGGGACAGGATTCATTAACTTGGGGTCAAGGAACTTGTTTTTGATTTTTTTTTAATTACTGTGTTATAATAGATTTCCTTTGTAATCCTATGTATTTTATTTTATGAATTTAAAATCATTATTCTGAGAAGGGGTCCATAGGTTTCACAAGACTGTCAAAGGGGCCCATCTCACACACACACACACATACACAAATTATTCTCATAGGTTTATAGAATCACAGAGTTTGTACTAGATAGAGGGTACCATTAAGTGCCCCATTTCACAGATAATGAAACTGAAGCCTAAAGAAATTAGTTGACTTGCCCAGGGTCACACAGATAAAAAGTACCCCAAATGGGCATGAATGCAGGTCTTCCTGACTCCAATGGCAATCAATGCCTTATCTACTATAATACATCCATATGACAGCCCTACAGAAATTTGAAGGTCATGATCATATCATGCTTAAGTTTTCTTTTCTCCAGGCTGAATTTTAGGGGTTCTATGTCCCTTAAATGGATCTCTGTGTAACATGACTTCAAGTCCTTTCAACATGCTGGTTTCCCTTCTCTGAATATACTCTATCTTGGCATTGTCTCTCTTAAAATGTGTCTCTTTGGAGAGATTTGGTTCAATTCTTACCCCTTACTGTTAGATGATGTGCTTCTGGGCAAGTCACTTAATCTCCCCTGGCCTCTATTTCCTCAACTATAAAATAAGAGAACTGAACTTAATGGCAGGAAAATTAGGGATCTATAGCTAGAAATGGACTTAAGAAGCTATCTAGTCCAACTCCCACCTTTTACATTTGAGAAAAATGAGACCCAGCAAGGTTAAATGACTTACCCAAAGTCACACAGATAGCATATATTAGAGATGATATTTGACTTCAAAACAAATATCTTTTCCACTATACCATGCTGAGGTACTTTCCAGGTCTACATTCTGATTTTTTTTTATCTTCTTTCCTTTAATTCTCTATTTTTTTGTCTTAAAAGTACTATTTGTTATAGGAAGTGACTTTCTGGGAGGTGGAGGAGGAATGTGGAAAAAACTATGAGGATATTTTAAAAAGGCATCAATAAAAACTTACTTTTACAAAGTTGATTCTACAAGTCTATATGATCCTAAATTTTAGGGTAGGAGAGGTGAAAAGACTTCCTGAAATCAGATTATGAAATTATAATCTCCATGAGACTTAAGAGAGTATAATTTTCCCCCTTCATATTTCTAGAATCTAAACCCATGCTTTTTATATGACACACCTAAGAAATCATTGCTTAATTGAATATCAAAAAGAATAGGTAGAGAAAAGAAAAGATTGAGTCATAGTGGATCTGTTTTTTTGTGGGCTTTTTTTCAGACTGGACCCATGATTTTATTGGCATAAGGAGCTCCTAATGAGGAATTCCATCTACCACTGCAGGCTGGCACTTTCTCTGTATCTTATAATGTCATGTAGAGCTATCTGGAGACACTGAAGTTAGGTGGTTATAGGCAAGAAATTGCATTCAAAAATAGGATAAATGTTTGGATTTGAGTTGTGAAGATATGGTTAAGAGATAAAGATCACACCTGGAAGCCAGTGGGTTAGGTCCTAGGACATAGTCTATGGAATTACATCATATTAGCCACTTGCTAAATTCAGTGGTCAAACCATCCATGAATGAGTACTACAATTTACTAACCATTGAGTCTGTTACTCTAGTCCTCAGTATGCTTATCTATAAATGAAGGGGTTAGACTAGAAGATCCCTAAGGTCCTTCCTATCTTTAATGGTCTCTCTTTTATGTTTTAGCATTTTATGTTCCATTCCTGATATAGATAATCTATAATTCTGTAACTTTGTAGACAACACATTGTGAGCACTTTGTTGGGACCTAATGAAGGTACAGTCCTGCTGTAGGATCATAGAATCATAGATTAAGATTTTGAAGGGACTTCATATGAAGGCGAAACCACCAGAATTCTTTGTACTGTATGTGAGGGGCAGTTACTAGATAAGTTTTTTTTCTTCTTTTCAATATTTCAAAATTTTCAGATACCAGTAATGTACTGGGTATTGTACACAACAGGTGACTAGACATGTCTTCCTATCTGGAGAAACTGCCAAAAGAACCAAGAAAAAATAATGAACAACAAATAAGGCATGGACAATGAACTGAATGAATAAGTTCAGGATTGGGGAGTCACCAGGCAGAAGAACAAGAGGCTTTTGCTTTTGCTTTCTTTTCCCCACATACATGTCTCTTTTTGCTTTAACTTCTTGGAGGGAACTCCTCTTCAGAATGAGTTAAATAAGATGAATTCCTGAGGTTACTTCCAATTCAAACTCTGAGATTACCTGGGACAGAATAAGTGCTTAATAAATGCTTATTGCCTGATTGTTTGATTTATTCTATAATCCTCAGTTATATATGTAGTTTTACTGAGAAACACATTACTCTCCTTATCAATTTATCTGGTTTTCCCCTTGCAGGTGGCATTGTCCTGAACCCATCATTCTATGGCATCCCTGGGCACACCCACACAATGACCCATGAGATTGGGCATAGTCTAGGACTTTATCATATCTTTCGAGGCATATCAGAAATCCAGTCCTGCAGTGACCCATGCATGGAGATTGAGCCTTCCTTTGAGACTGGAGACCTCTGCAGTGATACCAACCCAGCTCCCAAGCACAAGTTGTGTGGGGACCCAGCACCAGGAAATGATACATGTGGCTTCCGGACCTTCCTCAACACACCATACAACAACTTCATGAGCTATGCAGGTACTTAACTTGGGTTTTCACTAATGTATCACTGTTGTCGTACAGCGTGTTGGGCACAGAGAGAGGCCTGGATTGGTGCTCAGAAGCCTCAGAATCTAGTATCTTCTGATGTAACTTGATTCATGGTCTCCAGAAAGTTGTTTTCCCTTTAGCCCATAGTATCCTCACTTTTCAAATGAGGTGTTAATACCTGTTTTAAAAGGGGCATAGTGAGGACCAAATGGGATAATGAATGAGAACTTTGGAAAGTAGAAATCATTCTATAAATCTTTGTTTCTACATTTAGTTGTATGACTTTGAGCAAGTCACCTTTCCAGAGTCTCAGTTTTTATATCTGAGTGGTGGAGATAAATTGGCACTTTCATTAAGTCATTTACATATTATAATGGGGAAGTTGCTTTATAAATGTTAAAGCATTGCAGAAATATTTTGTATTGATCACAATAGTGACAATGATAACAATAATAACAGTGTCTCTTTTTGCATATTGCTATTTGAAGGAAATTCCAAAATAAAACCTTCCTCATTTATCTAAAATCTCAGATCCCTTTTAATTTTTCTTTGTGTCCCAGATTCTATAGGCATTTTTATAGTCTATATTTCCCCCTTTATACAGTCTATTTTCAATGTAAACAAGCAAATAAACAATAAAAAAAACAACGCTGAGATTCAGTTTCCTCATCTAATAAAAATAATAATTGGATAAAATGCTCTCTAGGGTTCATTCTAACTCTGGCACTTTAAATTACTTTCCAACTGGTCAGATTCTATGAACTCTAAGAACAACAGCCTGCTATTGTGGTTTTTAGCCTCCCAAGCAGTCATCAGACCTGTCCTCTAGAACTAGTGCCCTGAAGGAGTGTTTTGCTCTCATCACAAATAAGGATAAATAAGATACATAAACATTCTAAAGAATTCCACAATATTTGCACAAAAGCAGATCCCCACAGGATTAAAGATCCCTGGTGGGGTCCAGATTCAACCTCTTATAGTCCAGTCACTGGGTAGTCATGATTCCATTTTCTTCACAATGCTGTGCACATATTAAGCATGAATACATCTTACCGACTTGACTGGTCTTTAGCACTTTTCCTGTGGATAGCTCAGTGTACCAGAAGAATTAACAATAGCATGAGCTGAGATGTTTGCCTGTCTCTTGGGAGCTTAGGAACTACCATTAACTACCAGAACACCATAAAGTAAATCTTATCCTCCTCTTTTTTTTCTTATCTTTTCTTTTCTTTTATAGATATATAGAGTGATTGATTTACTATTTTTTTAAAGAACCCCTCAGCTCACTGACCCATTAAGAGCAGAACTAATTCACTGAGTTATGATAACAAACTTGCACCCACAAAAGCATATTTAAGGCAACCACAGCTTTGAAATGTTTGTTTTCCTTAGACTTTGTGATAGATGGTGTGACAAAAGCAGCTGGATTAAATTCAAAAAGCAGGACAGGATCAAGTTCTCAGTGCTGAGCTACTGAAAGCAGATCTTGCTGTCACAGTGAGGTCTGATGGTCTCAGCAAAGACCTGTATTCAAAAGCTGGGAGTCCATTTCTTGGGACCTTGGACAACTCATTTTCTCTTTTGGGACTGAATCTATTCCATTCATCCTCTAAAATTTGACATTTATTAAGTACTTACCATGTATACTGGATTTCATCATGTATTAGGAATCATGGAGGGATAAATATGAAATAATCCTCACCTTCAAACAGTTTACAATGTAATAGTAGTATTAATAAATATGATACATACATGAGAATACTACAAAGTACTATGAGATCAGAAGAAAGAGAATGATCTGGGAAGAAATAAGTATATTTGAAGTAGGGAAAAAACTAGAGATAATTTAGTGCCATAAAATAAAGATAAAACTACTTCCCATTTATATTTTATAGTATAACAGAATCATAGATATAGAACTGGCAGGGAACTTAAGGCTTATTGAGTCTAAGCCCCTCATTTTATTTCATGAGGGAACTGAACCCCAAGATCATACAGATAGCAAGTATCTCAGACAGAGTTTGATATCAGGTCTTCCTGCCTCCAAGTCAAGTGTACTGTCTACTCTGACACCTTTCTACCTTGCTTTTAACCTGCTCATGCATTAGATCTCATTTTAAGATTGCTTAAACTAGAGTCATAATTTAGCACTGGAGAAATTGCCATGTAATAGAACTTTGGGGCTCACTACTACATGATATTATCAGTGTCCAAGCACACAATCCAAGCACATAAACTAAAAGGAATTGGGTTTAAGTTCTTATATATAGCTCTCTAGACTGTGATCTCTTTGAGGGAAACACAAAACCATTTTTCATCTCTGTCACCTTAGCACTTAACAGAGTACCTTGTAGATAGTAGTCATTTGATAAATGCTAATTTTATTGAGTTGCTATAGTAGTTTAGTTCTAAGGCTCTTTCAATTCTCATTTCTCTTGCCAGTAGTGACCCCAGGGGAATACACATGGGAGGACCTGGTTCTTCTCTTTAATATCAACTTTAAAGATTTAGCATGTCTGTTTATTCACTCACTCACTCATTCATCTATCTGTCCATCCATCTGTCTGTCTGTCCATCCATCCATCCATCCATCCATCCATCCATCCATCCATCCATCCATCCATCCATTCATTCAACAAATATTTCCTGAGTTTCCTTAGAGGAGAAAAAAACATGAAATACACACAATACTTCTGACCATAATGCAATAAAAATCCCATTGAATAAAGGGCATTTGAAGCATAGATTAAAAATTAATTGGAAACCTAATCCTTAAGAATAACTGGCTCAAAGAACAAATCATAGAAACAATCAATAATTTCATTAAAGAGAATGATAACAATGAAACAACATGCCAAAGTTTGTGGGATGCAGCCAATACAGTACTTAGGGAAAATTATATTTTCCTAATTGCTTATATCAATTTAAAAAAGAGAACGATCCAATCAACAAATTAGGCATACAACTAAAACAATGCAAAAAAACCCAAAAAACAATCCAACAATTTAAAACCCCTGAATTCAACATTAAAATAGAAATCCAGAAAATCAAAGGAGGGATTAACAAAACTCAAAGTAAAAGAACAACAACAAATCATTGAACTAATAAATAAAACTAGGTTCTGATTTTTTGGGGAAAAATAGATAAACCATTGATTTTTAAAAAGAAAGAAAACCAAATTACCAGTATCAAAAATAGAAAAAAACAGGTTAATTAACAACCAATGTAGAGGAAATAAAAGCAATCATTAGTAACAATTTTGCCTAATTAAATTCCAACAAAATTTATAATCTAAATGAAATTAATGATATTTATAAAAAATATAAATTGCTCAGATTAACAGAACAGGAAATAGAATATTTAAATAATACTGTCTTAGAAAAAGAAATAAGACAAGCTATAAAAGAGCTCCCTAATGGAGGAAAAAAACAGGACCAGATGAGTTTAAAAATTAATTCTACCAAAAACTTAAAAAACAATTTTAATGCTACATAAGATGTTTAGAAAAATAGGTAAAGAATGAATCCTGCAAAATTCCTTCAATGTAACAAATATGGTCTTGTTACCTAAACCAGGGGAGTCAAAACAGAGAAAGAAAACTGTAGCCCAATTACTTTAATGAATATTGATGCAAAAACTTGACAACATATCAATAATAAAACCAACAAAAATCACATAATTATTTATTTAAATAGATGCAGTTTTTTAAAAATACAACACTTATTCCTGAATTAAAAGACAAACTTTCATTAAAATGATTAAAGCTAGAAGCCTTTCCAGTATGATCAGAGATGAAACAAGGATGTTCATTATCACTAATTCTTTTCAGCATTTTACTAGAAATGCTAGCTGTATCAGTAAGACAAGAAAAAGAAATGGAAAGCATAAGCATAGATAATGAGGAAACAAAACCAACGCCATTTGCAGATGATATGATAACTTGCCTAGAGAGTTCCAGAGCTTCAACTAAAAAACTAATTGAGATAACTAACACCTTTAGTAAAGTCACAAGATAGAAACAAAAGCCCACACAAAATAACAGCATTTCTGTATATTACAAACAGAATCAAGTGCAATCTTCATTTGAGATCACCATGGAGAGTGTACAATAGTTGGAAGGCTATCTTGTCAACACACACACACAGGAATTATATGAACACAATTTTAAAAAGCACACACAAATAAAAAAATCTAAATAATTGGAGAAATTGGTCAACCACGCCACTATAGTAAAAATGATAATATTACCTAAATTAATTTACTTATTCAGTGCCTGATTATTCAGGTAATGAAACTACTAAAAAATTATTTTATAGAGCTAGAAAAAAATAATAAAATTAATGTAGAGAAACAAGGTTAGGAATATTACAGAAATTGTAGGAAAAAAATGAGAAAGAAGGGAACCTTAGCAGTACCTAGCAATATCTCAAGCTATACTACAAAGCTATAATCATCAATGTAATTTGATACTATATAAAAAGTAGAGAAGTTGATTAGTGGGATGTATTAGATACATTATTTATAGAAGCAAATGAGCACAATTGCTTAGTTTTTTTATAAACTCGAAGATCTCAGCTATTGGAGTAGGAATTCACTATTTGATATAACTGGAAAGCAGTCTGGCAGAAACAAGGTACATACTATCACATACCATATACCAAAATAAGATCAAAATGGTCGTGTGATGTAGATACAAATGATAATATCATAACCAAATTAGTGGAGCAGGGAACCTGTCAGATCTATGTATAGGGGAAGAGTTGATGACAAAACAAGAGACAGAGTTTTCACATGAAGCAAAAAGGAAAATTCTGATTATATAAGTTTTTTGAAAATTTTCCCAAAACAAAACCAATGCAACTAAATTAGAAGAAAAGCAGGAAACTGGGAAAATATCTTTATGGCAAGTTTTGCTGAGATTTCATTTCTAAAATAATATAGGCAACTGCTTCAAATTGATAAGAATAAGAGTAATTTCCCAAATGATAAATGATCAAAAATATTAATAGGTGGTTTTCAGAGGAAGAAATCCAACCTATCAATAGTCATATGAAAAAATCATCTAAATCACTAATAATTAGAGAAATGCAAATTAAAACAACTCCAAAGTACCTTCTTACACCCATCAGAATGGCTAAGATAACAGAAATGGAAAATGACAAATACTGGAGGGTTTGTGGAAAAAACAAGTGAACTAATGCAATGTTGGTGGAGTTGGAAACTAGTTCAACCATTCTCGATAGCCATTTGGAATTATGACCAAAAGGCTATTAAATTGTGCATACCTTTTGTCCCAGCAATACTGCTACTGGGTTTATACCCCAAAGAAGTCAAAGAAAGAGAAAGAGGACCCATAAGTACAAAAATATTTATAGTAATTCTTTTAGTGGTGGCAAAGAATTGGAAACTGAGGAGTTGCCTATCATTGAGAAAATGGTCAAATAAGTTATGACATATGAATGTGATTGAATACTATTGTGCTATTAGAAATGATGGATGCTGAACTTCCAGTGCCAAGATGGTGGAGTGAGGAAGGAACCCTCTGAAGCCCTCCCAAATTGTCCTCCAAACAACTAGAAAAAACACATCAGAATTGGTCTAAGGGCAGGGAAGCAGTTTACCAGCCCAGCAGGAAAGGTCTGTCACACTGGGGTTGAAGATGAGTGAGGTCCAACAGCAGCAGTAGCCAGCCTCACAGCAGGGGGCCTGCAGCAGGGTTCTAAGCCTGGGGCAGTTCACTAGTGAGGTCCTGCCCTCCTGCAAACCAGCAGAACCCTAGGCAATTGATTACTTTGTGAAGTACAGTGGATGCTAGAGGGTTTGTGGGAAAACAAGTGCATTAATGCATTGTTGGTGGAGCTGCAAACTAGTCCAAATGTTTTGGAAAACAATTTGGAACACCCCCAGCACAGGCCAGCAACTAGACCTTGACCTCATTGCTAACCAGTAGTGAAGCCCATGTCATAGTAACCCAGTAGCAAGGCCCCACCCCTGATGCAGGCCAGCAGCTAAACCCCACACCCAGGGGAAGTCAACAAGGAGACCCCCTCCCCCTTACAGTATAAGCTAGAAAGGAAGCCTACCCTCTAGAGAAAGCAAAAAGCTAAGCCCTGAAGCCTAGGGAAAACCAGCAGTAAAGCCTAGATCCCTAGCTTGGGACAGTACAGGTCAGAGCCCAACTCTCACATTAAAACACCAGCTCACAAAAAAAAGGCATAAAAAATGAGCAAGAAACAAAAATAAAAAGATCTTGATTATCAAAAATTACTTTGATGATAAGGGAGGATTAAGGCATAAACTTAGAAGAGGACAACAATGTCAAAAAAAGAAAGATATAATTTGCTCTCAGGTCTAAAAGAATTTTAAAAAGCAAATTAGAGAAGTATAAGAAAAACTGGGAAAAGAAATGAAAATAATGCAAGAGAATAGGAAAAATGTGTCAATAGTGTGGGAAAAGATATACAAAAATTTACCAAGGAAAATACTTCCCTAAAAAAATAGAATTGGTCAAATGGAAAAGGAATTACAAAAGATCACTGGAGAAAATAATTCCTTAAAAATTGGAATTTAACAAGTGGAAACTAATGACTCTAGAAGACATCAAGATATCAAGATACAATAAAACAAGATTAAAAAGTATATATATGAAAATGTGAAATTTTTCATTGGAAAAACAACTGACCTGGAAAATAGATCCAAGAGAGAGAATATAATAATTATTGAACTACCTGAAAAGCATGATAAAAAAAAAAAGGAACCAAAAAATCTGGGCATCTTTCAAGAAATCATTAAAGAAAAGTGCCCTGGTATAGTAGGACCAGAAGGCAAAATAGAAATTGAAAGAATTCACCAATCACTGCCTGAAAAAGATCCCAGAATGAAAGCTCCCAGGAACATCATAGCCAAATTCTAGAGCTCAAAGATTTAAGGAAAAAGTATTGCAAGCAGCCAAAAAGAAAAAAATCAAATATCATGGGGCCATAGTCAGGATTACACACAATTTTGCAGCTTCCAAACTAAAGAAACAGATGACTTGGAATATGATATGCCAGAAGGAAGGGAAGTCAGGATTGCAACCAAGAATCACCTTCCTAGAAGGTGGTCTGGCTGTACCAGATTTCAAACTATATTATAAAGTGGTAATTATCAAAACAATCTGGTACTGGCTAAGAAATAGAGTGGTGGATCAGTGGAATAGATTAGGTACAAATTATATTATAGCAAATGACAGTATATGTTAAATTTAAAGATTTAAAAGTTTTGGAACAAAACTCATTATTTGTCCAAAACTGCTGGGAAAACTGGAAAACAGAAACTGGATATAGAACAACATCTTGCACTGCATTCCAAGCTAAGGTTCAAATAGTTACATGATTTACACATAAAAAGGTGATACCATAAACAAATTAAGAGAGAATGGAATAGTTTATTTGTCAGATTTATGGATAAGGGAAGGATTTAAGACCCAAGAAAATATGGAGAGCATTATAAAATGTAAAATAGGTAATTTTGTTATACAAAATTTAAAAAAGTGTTTTCACAATAAAACCAATGCAACCAAAATTATAAGAAAAGTAGAAAACCGGTGCAGGGGGAAAGGAGAAGTTTGCAACAAGTATCTCTGATAAAAGCCTCATTTCTCAAATATATGGAGAACTGAGACAAATTTATAAAAATAGAAGCAATTCCCCAATTGATAAATGATCAAAAGATATGAACAGGTAGTTTTCACATGGGGAAATTAAAGCTGTCTATAGTCATATAAAAATGCTCTAAATCACAATTGACTAGAGAAATGTAAATTAAAACAACTGCAAGGTAGCAGAGTGGCTAATATGACAAAAAGGGAAAGTGTTGGATGTTCGAGAGGATGTGGAAAAACTGGAACACTAATACACTGTTAGTGTATTAGTGTGGAGGTGGGTGCTACCTATGTGGCATGTTGCAGGCATTTTCAAACAGCAATATTGTAAAGTTTATCAACTTTGAAAGACTTAGTAACTCTGATTGACATAATGGCCTGCCATAATTCCATAGGACTCATGATAAAATATACTGTCCATTTCCAGAGAGACAACTGATGAACTCAGTGAAGACTGAGGATTGTTTTCTTTCTTCCTCTTCTTTTCTTTTTTAAAAAGTTTTATTGATATATTTTGTTTTTATGTTGCATTTACTGATTATTCACTCCACCCCTTCTTTGTGGAAGTCTCTTGTAACATAATAAAACAATTATTCAATACTAAAAATAGAGTAATCTTATTTGAAAGTGTATGCAACAGGCCACATAGGTAGCACCCACCTTTATTTTATTTTGTTTTTTAAGTTAATCTTTTATTTATTTATTTTTAGTTTTCAACATTCATTTCCACAAGATTTTTAGTTACAAATTTTCTCCCTGCCTTTCCCCTACCCCCACTCCAAGATAGCAAGCCTACTGAATACCCCTTCCCCCAATGTGCTGTCTCTTATATCCTCCCCCCCACCAACTTTCTAGTAGGGCAAGATGTGTTTCTATACCCCAGTGCCTGTATACCTTATTTCCCAGTTGCATGTAAAAAACAATTTTTTTTAACATTTGTTTTTAAAACTTTGATTTCCAGATTCTTTCCTTTCTTTCCTCTTCACCCACTTCCTTGAAGATGAGCAATTCAATATAGGTTGTACATGTGTAGTTATGCAAAATGTTTCCATAGTAGTTATATGGTGAAAGACTAACTATATTTCCCTCCATCCTATCCTGCCCCGACATATTCTATTTTCTACTTTGACCCTGTCCCTTTTCAAAAGCATTTGCTTCTAACTATCCTCTCCTCTGATCTGCCCTCCCTTCTGTCTTTCTTCCCTTCCCCCCTACTTTCCTGTAGGGTAAGATACCCAACTGAGTGTGTATGTTATCTCCTCCTTAAGCCAAATTCAATGAGAGTAAGGTTGACCCATTTCCCTTTCACTTTCTTTCTCTTCCCCTTCACTGTAACAGTTTTCTCTTGCCTCTTTTGTATAAGATAATTTACCCTATTCTATCTCTCCCTTTCTCCTGCTCACATTATATTCCTCTCTCACCTCTTAATTTTATTTTTTTAGATATCATTCCTTCCTATTCAACTGATCCTATGCCCTCATATGTATACATATACACACATATACATATACTCACATATGTATTCAAACACACATACACCCTCCTATATGTACAAATATTCTTTTTTTTTTTTTTGCTTTTTGGAGGGCAATTGGGGTTAAGTGACTTTCCCAAGGTCACATGGCTAGTTTTTGTGTTACATGTCTGAAGCCAGATTTGAACTCAGGTCCTACTGACTTCAGGGCTGCTGCTCTATTCACTGTGCCACCTTGCCACCCCCATACATATATTTTTGTATTTGAAAGTCAAATGTTTTGTTCAGCTCTGGTTTTTTCATCAAGAATACTTGAAAGTCCTCTATTTCATTGAATGACCATATTTTACCCTGAAGCATTATACTCAGTTTTGCTGGGTCAGTGATTCCTAGTTTTAATCCTAGCTCCTTTGACCTCCAAAATATCATATTCCAAGCCCTTCGATCCCTTTATGTAGAAGCTGCTAGATCTTGTGTTATCAGATTGTGTTTCTACAATGCTCAAATTGTTTCTTCCTGATAGCTTGTAAAATTTTCTCCTTGACCTGGGAATTCTGGAATTTGTCTATGATATTCCTAGGAGTTTTCTTTTTGGGATCTTTTTCAAGAGGTGATCAGCAAATTCTTTCAATCTCTATTTTCCCCTCTGGTTCTAGAATATCAGGGCAATTTTCCTTGAAAATTTATTGAAGGATGATTTCTAGGCTCTTTTTTTGATCATGGCTTTCAGGTAGTCCAATAATTTTTAAATGATCTATCCTGGATCTATTTTCCAGGTCAGTGGTTTTTCCAATGAGATATTTCACATTGCCTTCTATTTTTTTCATTTGTTTCGATCTGCTTTATAGCATCTTGATTTTTCATAAAGTCATTAGCTTCCATTTGCTCCAATCTAATTTTGAAGGAATTATTCTATTCAGAGAATTTTAATTCCTTTTCAATCTGAACAATTTGGCTTTTTAAGGCATTCTTCTTCTCATTGATTTTTTTTTTACCTCTTTTGCCATTTGAGGTAGTCTGTTTTTTAAGGTATTATTTTCTTCGGTATTTTTTTGGTTCTCCTTCTCCTTTAGCAGGGTGTTGACTCACTTTTCATGATTTTCTTGCATCATTCTCATTTCTCTTCCCAATTTTTCCTCCACTTCTCTTACTTGATTTTCAAAATCCTTCTTGAGCTCCTCCATGGCCTGTAGCCAATTCTTATTTTTCTTGGAAGCTTTTGATACAGGAGTTTTACCTTTGTTGACTTCTTCTGGTTCCATGTTTTGATCCTTTTTGTCCCCCAAAAGAGGATTCTATGATCTAATTGTGCTTCCTCTGCTTGCTCATCTTGCCAGCCAATTACTTGACTGTTGAGCTCTTTGCTGTGGTAGAACTCTGCTTCCATAGTGTATAGCTGTGTCCCATATTGTTGGGGTTTTTACATATGTTGTCAGAGTTATGAGGAGGGCACCCTCTCTTCAGCCACCACAAGCTGTGGTACACTGGAGTTCCTCACCCCCAAACCACCACCCAAGACCATGACCCAGATCTAAGGAGGTCAAAGCAAGAGCGATTACCCTTTAAATGATTGCTTTGTCCCCCTACAGTCAGCAGGCCAGGAGCTCTGGAGACAGCAGCTGCAGCCTCTGGGCCTCTGCCACCTCTCGCCCTGTGGGCAGGGGCAGGACCATGCTCTTCTCTTACCCTGGATCAATAGGGTTCCCCACTGATCTTTTACTTTCTCTTTTGAGTTTATCAGTTGAAAAGTCTGGAAACCACCACAGCTGTGGGTGATTCATTCTCCTGAAGTCTGCTCCAGCCAGGCTGTGCAGCTTGTCAGGGCTGTCCCAGGTCTGAACAGTGTGCCTGAGGCAGGACTGTGCTGGGCTCCCAGCTTGGTGGGATAGACCCTTCCTGTTGGTTTGCCAGGCTTCCTTCAGAAGGAGATTTGTTTCTCTCTATCCCTTCGTGGGTTCTGTAGCTCTAAAGTTTGTTTAGAGTCATATTTTACAGGTATTGGAGGTGGTTGGTGGGAGAGCTTAAGCAAGTTCCTGCTTTTACTCCATCATCTTGACTCTGCCCCTTTTTTCTGTTTTAATATAGTGAATATAGAAATTTGTTTTGCCTCTTCATTGGGTGGGAAATGAGGGAGAGAATTTGGAACTAAAAAAAAAGAAATAAAAGTCTCTGTGATTTAAAAAGAAAGAATGAAATATACATTTTACTTAACCTAAAGTTGCTTACAATCTAGGAAAGAAATTAAGATAAATAAATGCAATTAAGATGGATTTTGAATCTCTTAAGAGAGATACAAAATACAATGGAACTTAGAAGGAAGGAAATCTATACCCCAGCTTCTATGAATGGCCATTTCTGTTTGTGTCCTAAAGCCTTTTGCATAATTTCCCGTATCTTGCCTACATGAAATCTCATATATAATGAGGATCCTGAAGTGTATTATTTATGTTTTTTAAAATTTTCATAAAATTATCTCACTGAAGCTTCAGAAAATACTTTCTTCTGACATTTCCCTGCTCCCCCAACTCATGCCAGTATATCAGGATTTGGTGAATAAGCCAATGCTTACCTGATTCATGTCATTAAGGTTTGAATTTTCATTTACTTATTATTTATGACCAATAGACTTCTTGACTAGCTTCTGTTTAATGAAGAGCAACATCAAAGTTGTCTTAAGGCTGCCTTTAGTTTTTATGTGCCCAGGAGAATGAATAAAAGGAAAGGTAGACAAAGAGACCACTGGCCTGGGAGGTAGTGGCAGGGGTTCTTGTCCCAACTCTGCCCTTCATTAGTTATGCTAAATGAAGGGATTTGACTACATGATCTCTTTGAGCTTCCTTTCAGTTCTAATATTCTGTGTCTAACATTCCATATTCTTTTGGGGCTTTTTTCTGTGATTCTTTCCAGCTCTAAAATTCCATGATTCTAAGTAATTATTAAGTAGTGGAAAGGGCAGTTTGAAGGGAGAGCCTGCCAGAAAGAATTCAGAAAATGTATTCCAAATTTTGATGTAAATGATTTTAAGTTAATTGGTTTTAGGTTTCTAATTATTTTATTATCCATTGGCATTGAGCCCTTCAATTAGCACAGATAACCCAAAATGGGTTGTGATCCTTATGCATTCGTAGGAATGAAAGGGTTAGTGAAGTCATTTATTAAAAGGTTGCCCTCTTGTTGAGAAAGTGCTGCATACATGTAAGACATTATCATCTTTGGGACTTTTCTTTGTTTCACTGTCTAGACTCTAGGTCATATTCTTGTTACCATTATGGGTCCCAGTGCCTGTCTTCTTACCACTGCTTTGCCTGTGTGCTGACTCATATCAAATTCATAGATTTAGAATAGAGTGAGAATGAGCAGAGGGGGAGCTAGCATCATTATCCATTTGGAAGACTGTCCATTCTATACTCTATTTTTTTTATCATGCTGCTGATTCATTTCCCAAAGTTATATATACATACATACACCCTGGGACTGGAAATGGGAGCTAGAATGGTTTTATTAGTGGGTTTTATAGTAATCTAAGCATCTCAGTCACTGTCTCATTTAGAAGTAGGGATTACCATAGCTCTCTCATTCTTTTTCTGGATTCTAGAACCATAATCACATCAATTTTGTCATTGCTCCTGGAAAGGGTTTGTCAAACTATCCCTTTCTCTGCTACAATGATTCCATTCACCATCCCTGTGCATGACTTTCCAAATCAAAGTAATCCTTCTTAACCATTTGGCCCCTAATATATAGTGTCTTCCTCTGTTTGAATGTAAGCATCTTGAGGGGAGGACCTCTCTCATTTTTTTTTTTCATTTATGTCCCCATTGCTTAAGGGAGTGCTTGGAACATAATGAGCCCTTAATAATTTTTTTTTAATTCATTAGTTTCCTGGAAAAAGTATAAGGAAATAGGATTTGAATAATTCTGTGTTCTCTTTGTCAGCTGCTAGCATTGCACTATCCGCCTCTAGAAGCAGACCTATTCCTTTCTTGTTATTTTTCCTGCTCTGAATAGAGTAAAAAGATCTTTTTATTTCCTTAAGGTTTTTAGAAGACTTAGTTCATTTCAAGCTTTAAGCTTTTAAAGACCGTCCCAGAACCCTGTTCTCTCTTTTACCTTTGCTCTTTTCTCTCTTTGAGTGTTCTCAGTATACTGTAGTGGGAAAAGCCCTAAATTTGTTGTCAGAAGACCTGTAATCCTCCTTCTGCTATCTTCTACCTACATGACTTTCTTTGGCCTTTTATTTCTCTCCCTGTAGAGCTAGGGGTGTGGACTAGATGACTGTAATATCAGTTTGAGCTTTAGATTCTATTAGCTTCTATATATTTCTTTTATAACTTCAAATATTTCCTTAGAACCCTTGATTTCATCCAGGCCTTTTTCTTCTACCCTCTTCTTTCTTTTGATTTTCACTCCCCACTGCAAACAAAACAAAACAAAGCAAAAAAAAAAACAACATACATACTTCAAATGTAGCTCTTTGAGACTAGAGACTATTTCTTTCATTCTTTTTTCTAATACTAATAATAATAAGTTAACTTGTCTTTTCATCCCACTTCATATGTAGGAATACATAAGACCTAGAACTAGAAGAAACTTTTTAGGTCTTATGAATTAGCCTCCTCATTCCAAAGATAGAAATGCTAGGCTTAAGAGTCAAGGCCACCTGAATTTGAATCATGCATCGGACATGTATTAACTATGTGGTCCTGTGCAAATCACCTAATCTCTTTGTACCTCCTTTCCCTCATCTATAAAATGAGGGAGGCAGACTCATCACTAAAATCCTTAAGAGGCAGCTGGTGGCACAGTAGATGAAAGCCTGGACTGGAGTCAGAAAGACTTGAGTTCAAATCCAGCCTCATATCCTTACTTGCTGTTGACCCTGGGCAACTTACTTAACCTGCCTGCTTCAGTTTCCTCAACTGTAAAAGATTGTTGTGAGGATCAAATAAGATATTTGTATAATGTTCCTAACACAGTGCCTATCATATAGCAGGTGCTATGTAAATGTGTATCCCCTGTTCTTTTCTCCTTACATCTTTAGATCTTCTAAAACTAAGATGAAGACAGGTTAAATTACTTTCCCAAAGTTACACAGTAAAGATCCAAACTGGGACTTGAACTCACATCTTTGGGATCTAACTCCAGCATTCTTTCCATAGACTACTTTGTTTTCAAAGGGCTTTCCATGTCCTTTTTTTCATGTGAGCATCTTCCCCTGTGTATTCCCCTACCCCAACATACACATAGAGGGCAATACTACACACAAAGTAAGCTACCAATAGATTTTTTGTTGATAGTATGATTGATTTGCCCTGTAACTCTCATTTCAGTTATATGAACTAAGGTTTTCTCACCAATCATATGCAGAACCAAATACTTTGTCTCTAAGGGTTAATGTGTGATACCAAGCCAAGGAAACAGGAATGGAGGGAGAGCATATCACCCCTCCGGTTGTTGCTAATTCAGGTTGTTTGAAGGAAGAGCTCATTTTAGGAGTTCTTAAAATATAGAATTAGCAAGGGACTTCATTGATGATCTAATCCAGTCTCCTCATTTTACAAATGAGGAAACTGAGACCTGCAGGGATTAAGTGACTTGCTGAAGGTCACAGAAATAGTAACAGTTGTGATAAAAAAAAATGCCACATCTTGTGATGCCAGCCCCACTTCTCTTTCCACCACACCATACCAATGGTTATTATGAGAATTGTTTGATGGCTCCAGAATGGCTCCAAATGCCACCTCAGGGGTGGAATCTGAGACTTCTCAGAAGAACTGTTTAGTAAAGAGAAGCCCAAAGAATTTTCATAGGGTCCATAAACTCAGGGGATCTTGCTTTTCTGCCATTGTCTCAGTGCTCCTTCCTTGGTCCTTGGCAGCTAGGTGGTACAGTGGATATAGAGTGTTTGACCTGAAGTCAAATCTAGCCTCAGACTCTTATGAGATGTATAACCCTGGGCAAGTCACTTAACCTCTGTTTGCCTCAATTCCTGTAAAGTGGAGATGATAATAACACCAACCTCATAGTGTTGTGAGGATCAAATGAGATAGTAATTGCAAAGCCTTTGTCACAGTGCCTGGCATATCACATGTGACATATAAAAGTTAGCTGTTATTATTAGCTATTATATACTTTATTATCCTTTTATTGCTAAGAGTCACTGTGCACTCTCTGGCTTCCTCCAGTTATATCTTTTTGTATTTTACACAATATTGGAGGGCTGATTTTCACTACTGACTGTGGAAATCAGAATCAACTATGTTCAATTGCTTGACTCCCACCCCAGAGTTGAGGATAAGGCTGCCATTCCCAAACCCCTTGCACCTGCCTAAACTTTTCTGTTTCTTTTTCTGTTTGTTTGATAGGGAAGGCAAGTTAACACCATGGGATCAACAGCAGCAGATTTATTTTAAGACCTGTTTTGAGACTTCTCCCCCATCCCTGCTCCCCACAGGGTCCCAGCTGCAGTAGCCCTGACCAGGAACTGCTGGGAAGTGTTATTTATTCCAACTTAAGCCAAAACAACCTCCTCACACCATTCCTGAAGTTAAAGAGATTTAGATGCAGGTGGGAGGGCTAGGACTAATCTTTATTGTCCAGGGTTTGTTTCTGGGTCTTAGAAGGCATCCAGAACCCTGGCTAGGGACAAGTAAGTTCTAGATTTGATTTAGGTTCTGTCATTGACTAGCCAAGGAGACATTTAGATTATTCACCGGATCATAGGATTTAAAACTGGAAGGGACTTTAGACATTAGTTATGTCATCTCTGCCTCAAACTCACAGTCTTATTAGTTATCGTTTGTTAACATCAGTGGTATTTGGAGGATCATGAAGAATGTGAAAGGTGACACAAAACTGTTGAAATGTTGAAATTATCCAAGAAAATGGGGGAAGGAAGAAATAGAAGGAGAAAGTGACTGAGAGAGAAAAATGGAGAGACAGGGAAAAAGAGATAATGAGAGATACATAGAGAGACTGAAAGACAGAGAGCTAGATGAAGAGAAAGGGGAGAGAGAAGGAGAAAAAGGCAGGGGAGAGACAGATTCAGAATCAGCAGAGACAAAGGCAGAGACAGAAAGAGATATGGAGAGAGAGTGGGGGCAATAGAGAGAAAGACATAAGAGACAGTGAGACAGAAAGAGAGAACAAAAAAGGGGGAAAGAGAGGATAGAGAGAAACAGAGATGGAGAAAGCAGGGAGATAGTAAGAGAGACAGAAAGAGCAGAGACAAAGACATATAGAGAGACAGAGAGGGGAAGATAAAGAGGCAGTGATAGACTGTCATGAGAGAGAGACAGAGAAAGATGCAGAGAGAGACAGAAAAACAGAGATGGAAAGAAAAGAAGGAAAGAGAGAGGAGAGACAGAAAGAGATAAAGAGGGGGAGAGATGGAAAGACTGAAACAGGCAGACAAAGAGAGAAATGGAAAGACAGAGAGAAGGGGAGAAAGAAACAGAGGAAGGCAGAGACAAAGAAAGATGGGGGGAGCAAACTAGAGACCAATGAGTTTCATTCTGATTCCAAGAAAAATTTTAGTATGTATTACTTGAGGGATAGTTAGTGAAATATTTAAAGGGAAGCAATTATCTCAAGAACAGGCCATGTCAGATTAACATTTCCTTTTCTGACAGATTTTCTAGATTGTTGTATGAAGGAATTCTATAAATAGAGATTACTTAGATTTTAGTGAAGCACTTGATAGAAAAGATGTTGAGATGTGGACTAGATGATAATACAATCAGGTTGATTCTGCATTAGTTGAATGGCTGGATGAAGAGTCACTATTTATGGTTCTACTTCATTTTGGATGGGGGTCTTTACTGGAGGGCCTCAGGGATCTGGTCTTGGTCCTGTTCTCTTTAAAGTTTTCATCATGATTTGGATATAGGTATAGAGAGCATGCTTTCCAAATTTGCAGATTGTGCTAAGCCAGGGTTAGGGGGTAAGGGGTAACTTTGCAAGTTGAATGACAAACTCAGCATCTCAAGAATCTTGACAGTCTAAAACATTGAACCAAGTCAAAGAAAATGAAATTTAATAAGGATAAAGTCTGACACAGGTCCAAAAAATCATTTTCACAAGTATAAAATGGTCAGATGTGGCTAGGTAGCAGTTCATCTAAAAAAGATTGGCAATCCTAGTGAACCTGGAGCTCAAAGATAGCCAATGGTATGCAGTGTCAGTCAGTGGAGCTTATGTGATCTTAGGTTCCATTTAGAGACAGTGTTTAGAGAGGTGTTAGTCCTCTGTTCTAGTCAGGCATTATGTTTGCAGTTCTTGGAGCCACATTTTGGAAGGGACATCAATACAGATAATCACAAGCCCAAAAAGGGCTTCAGGATCATTCCATATGAGAAAGAAACTGAGGGTTTTTTTTCTTGCATATGAGAAGATTTAATTGAGATTTGAAAGAGTTTTAGCTGTCTTAAGTATTAAAAAGACTGCCATACAGGAGGGACTAGATTTGTTCCCCTTTATTCCAGGGTCCAAAGCTAGGAGCAATGGGTAGAAGTTGTAGTGAGACAGATTTAGGATTGATATAAAGGAATATTGTTTAACAGTTAGAGCTATCCAAAAGTGAAGATGTGTTGCCTTAGGAAGTTATAGATTCCCCTTCCATAGAGATCTTCAAGCAAAGCCTATCTATCTTTTTGCTGGGGATGTAGTAGTAAGGATTCTGTTTTAGGTATGGGTTGTGTTAGATTATCTCTGAGGTCCCTTATACCTCTAAGGTTCTGTTTTTCCTATTGTATGGGACATGACTAGCAAATTAATATGTATAGAGGTGCAGTGGGGTTTTTTATTTGTGGGTTTTTTTTTCCTGTTTTAGTCAACTAAGAGACTGTAAAAATTAAAGTAGCTGCCAAAATTTTAGTAATAAAATAAGTGCAAATTAAAACAATTCTGAAGTTCCATCTCATGCCCATTAGATTGGCAAAGTCCCCTCCCTCCCAAAGTAAATTAACAATTGTTGGAGATGTTTGAAAATAGGCACACTAAGGCAATATTGGTGGAGCTAAGAATTGATCCAATTATTCTGTTTGTTTTTTGTTTCCTTTTTTGGAGGGCAGGTGGGGTTGTGACTTACCCAAAGTCACACAGCTAGTAAGTGTGTCAAGTGTCTGAGGCTGGATTTGAACTCAGGTCCTCCTGACTCCAGGGCCGGTGCTCTATTCACTGAGCCACCTAGCTGCCCCTTTTTTTTTGTTTGTTTTGGTTTGATTTGTGTTTTTTTGCTTTTTTGGAGGGAAATTGGGGTTGACTTGCCCAAAGTGATCCAACTATTCTGGAAAGCACTTTGGAAGTTTGTTAAAGTTACTAAAGCTGTACATAATCTTTGACTTAGTGATATAACTACTAGGCATCTACTCCAACTAGGTTAAAGATAGAGGGAAAGGACTCATATGTACACAAATATTTATAGCAGCATTTTTGGTTCCAAAATAATTGGAAACCAATTGGGTGTCTATCAGTTGGGGAATGGATGAGCAAATTATGGTACATAAATTTAATGGAATATTGTTATATATTAAGAATGAATAGAATTTCCCATGCTCCTAGGAGTACAGCTTATACTTTAGGACTGTCATGGAATCACAGAACCCTGAAATGAGAAGGTACTTTAGAAGTCTTCTAGGCCAAACCCCACCCCAGCAAAGTTTCCTAATACAGGACATGTCTTCTTCAACACCATTCTTCAGTCCTAAATCCTTGGATACTATAATTGTCTTCACATAATGTATATTGATTATTCTACCAGGAAGGAATGCTGAAATCAAATTGTAACTTAAAACTTTAATTCAGAGAAAGAAAAACATCTGATGACCTGTGTTCAAATGTGATCTCTGATGCTTATTACTTGTATGACTTTGACCAAATTATTTAACATTCTTCCTCATATATTAGATGAGGGGATTTGACTTGATAGAATCTAAGGAATCTATGATTTTCTAATGAAGATGAAAAGGAACAGCATTATAGAGACATAGAATTCTCTAAGCTGCAAAAGGACCTGAGAATACATATTTTTTAAGTATTATTTTTATTGCAAAACAAAAGTAAATCCACAATGTGGGAAATCTAAATGCCCTCCCCCACCAAAAAAAGCAGAATTATTAAGCAAATTGGCCAAGTTTCCAAATTGGAAAATGGTGGCTCAATTAAGATTAGCTAGCATAAATATGATTGAACTAGCATGGACGCTGGAAAGTAAGATACTAGAACATGAAATTTTAGATCTGGAAAAGACCTCAGAACATAGACAGGTAGAGTTAATAGGACCCTTAGAGATCATCTAGACACCCCCTATTCCTAACCCTAGATGGAGAATCTCAGGTCCAGAGATTAAAAATCAACTCAATAAAAGCCAAAAGTAGAATTCATTCTCCTCACTACTAATCCACAGGGCTATCTATTGTACTGTATTGCTGTTCTCACTGCCCACCTTGCCATAGCTTCCAGTCAGTTCTCTGGCATTCCCTGGGTATACTTTTCAGTGTGATTTCCAACCCTCCCCCCCTTCTGTTTCCTTTCACCTGTCTGTAGAACTGATGACTATACTAATTTGTTCACACACCATTAACTCCAGAGTGCTGGAAGAAGCCAACCTTGGCATTGGCAAGAGCTTGGGCATGCACACTCCCCCGCCAGCTGATGTCATAATTCTCTCCTCTGCTCCCTCCACTCCCCATTCTTATCTCTCTTTTTGCTGGTTTGTAGAAGATGACTGCACTGACTCCTTCACGCCCAATCAAGTGGCGAGAATGCACTGCTACTTGGATCTCGTCTACCAGAGCTGGCAGCCTGCCCAGAAGCCTGCTCCCATAGCCCTGACTCCCCAGATTGTAGATCGGACACCCACCTCAGTCACCCTGGAGTGGTTTCCACCCATTGATGGCCATTTCTTTGAAAGGTGAGCAAAGGTTATGAAGTACTAACCCTTCCTCTCTCTTATTTAGAGGGAAGAAGGAAAGGGGTTATCAGGATTTCTAAAGCAAGAATCCTTACACTTTCTAGAACAGCAGCAAATTGCCAAGCCTTGGGATCACTGTGGTGTGGGCGTGGGGGCAGGATTACCTGCTTACTAGAATTTAGGGCCAGTATTTGACATAACTAAAACATACAGTTTCCAAAATAATAAAGGTTTATGTATACATAGGACGTGGTGGTTATAAAGTACTTACATTTACAATATTTCCTTTTTACCTCGCAAAGCTCCTATAAAGCAGTTACTATCAATTTTTTATGTCCATTTTATTCATTTTAGTAAACAAAGGGTCTGTGATTTTATTTTGTTGTTGATATGGGCATTCTTTTCATCAATGTACGTTATAAGTTCCATTTGTGAGTTACTGTGGCTGAAAAATTTCTCACTCTATAACAACCTGATAATGAGTCTCCCTAAACCTAATTAGTAAGACTGATCTTCACAGAGAAGCTACACAGTATTACGTCAGCCCTTCAGACTCAGCGGGCACTACATTTTGTAGCCTGAGAGACTCTAAGGGCTTTTCCATGACATTAGAGGAGGACATTAATGGAGAAAGATGTTTTTTGCTGATGAGGAAACTGAGGCTTAGGGATAATAACAAACCTAAGGTCATATGTCAGGAGAATCCTAGCCTCTTGTCTCTTAATCCAATACATTATGGCATGTTGCCTCATTCCAACCCTGATACCCTTATATGAATCTGAATATTATGGGTCAAATAACATAAAGTATCATACCTAGATTTTATTTTAAGTATGTGAGTACTGGGTGAGGGAAGTGTGACTGGTCCATAGTTAGTGTGAAAAAGATCTTGGTTTTTTCAATAGACAGCAAGGTCAATATGAGTTTGCCAACCGTGTTAACATGGTAGCCAAAAAGAGCAAATATAATCTTAGGCCACAGTGCAAGAAACAGTGCCCAGAATCAGTGTGGCAGTAGGTCTGCTGTCCTCTTCCATGTTCAGTCATGGGGAGTATGGTATTCAACTCTGTGTACATCATTTTCAGAAGGACTTGGCAAGTTGGAGCAAGTCTAGATGAGAGTGGCCAGGGTGGTGAAAGGTCAAGAGCCTTTGCCATTTGACAATTCATTTAATGAACTGGGAAGAATATCCTGGATAAGAGAAGATTTAGCTATCTATGATAGCTATCTATTTGGAGGTCTTTCATATAGAAGAGGGATTAGATGTGCTGGGAACAATAGGTAGAATTTATAGCAAGGCAGATTTTAGCCTCATTTTAGGAAAACATCTCGTGACAATTAGGGTTGTCTGAATGTAGAATGGGCTGCCTTGGGATGTATTTTTCTGGTGATCTTTAAGTGGAAGTTTGAAGACTACTTGGTGGTGATATAAAGGGGCTTGCGGGTCATGTAAAGTTTGGACTACCTCAGTGGTATCAAACTCAGGCCAGCTTCCCCCAGCGGACTGCAAAACTGCCCAGTGCAACTGGAACCAGATTAAAATGTCATTGGGAAACAATTAACAAAATAAATAAAAATGCAATACAACATAGATAATGTTAATTTGTGATTTACTAAATCAATATGAAGCCCATGGTGATAATTTCTCTTTGAATTTGACACTACTGGACTATATGACCTCTGAAGTCCCTTTGACCCATGAGAATTTATGATTTTCTAACTTATAAATACCTTAATGGAACTGTGCTGAAAGACTACACAGGAGAGCAAAACTGGCAGTAAAGTCTTGAGGGTTAACACCAGTAGAAAGCAAGTGATCATGAAGCATAAGTGTTTTGATGTTTCCTGAATTCAGGGCTGGCCCAGCTCACAGCCTCAATCTACTTTGTCTGTGGTAATGGTACGTGAAAAATAACTTGACTCCCCCCTTTTTTGAAAAACTGCTATCAGTTGCTTTGCTGGGAGCTCTATTTAGAGAACTTTCCATAATACTTCAAAAACTGCCTTTCAGCAGTCTTGAGATATTTTTTCCTCTCTGGTTATGTGAATTATCAAACTTTTGGTCAACTTTTGGCCTGTATTCTTTCTGTAAATAGAATTTTTGTAAATGAAGTGGCCCATGTATGTCTTTAATTTGTATTTCATAAGGCAGTTATTGTACATTAAATAAGTACCATCTGACTATTAAAAAACATATTGGAGGGTTAATTGTTGTGTAATAAGATATGTCTCTATTACATAGTTTCTTGAGCCTTAATCAATATGTTTTTAATAACCCATAGTCAGTTGGCACTTGAAAACATACAATAGCTATTCTATTCAGCCTGGAGTTCCATAACAGAATTATCATATGCTAAATTAATACTGACATTTTAGAAACATGCCAAATGAGGGTTAACAACTCTGTAGGCTCTACTCAATATTTAAAGGAAGCCTGTCCATAAGGTGAATAAAGTATTGAAAACAATTAGAAACTCATGCCCAAAGAATGAATCGTACCATTTACAGAACAAATTTTCTTTTTGTTCCTTTCCAAGTGTTCCAGAAATGTTTAGCTCTATGAACATTTTGCTGACCAAGGAATCTCCATTGTTCCCATCTGCATCAACTAATAACCTCCCATCTCTCTTTCCTAGTCATCCTCACCACCTGCTATTATTCACAAGAACATTATATATATATATATTTATATATATTTGTATATGTATGTGTATGCATGTATGTATAGATATATGTCTTAAAATGCTCAGATACTCCTATGTTTTGCACCTGTACATACAAGATTCATTGAGGAATTGTTACCAGTAAGAACACTGGATTTGGAGTCATAAAGTCTGGGCTTAAATCCTAACTGCCACTTAGTCACTTGGGCAAGTCATGTGTCCTCTCTGGGCTTCAGTTTCCTAATCTACAAAATAAGGGGATTATTGGAAGAAATGGTGTCTATTATCCCTTCCAAATCTAATTTCTATGGCCAGTCATTCAAGGAAATGCCCAATCTATCAATCAACAAGTTATTATTATGTACCTACTATATACCAGACACCCTGCTAAAGGCTAGGCACAGGGGTGGGGAACCTGTGCCTCAAGACCACATGTGGCCCTCTAGGTCCTCAAGTGCTGCCCTTTGACTGAATCCAAACTTCAGAGAACAAATCCCTTCGATAAAAAGAATTTGTTGGGTAAAACTTGAACTTAGTCAAAAGACCATACTCAAGGACCTAGAAGGCCACATGTGGCCTAAAGGTTTGGGATATAAGTGCAGAGAAGAAAACAATTTCACCTCGTGTGTGTGTGTGTGTGTGTGTGTGTGTGTGTTTCAGGGTTTTTAAATTTGCTTGTTTCAACTATCTGAATAGTTGAGAGGACTGGGTATGAGAAAAAGCCCTGAGCAAGTTACTTGGGTTCTAGTCCAGGTTTTGGTTCTGCTGCTAAATCTGTGATAAAGGGCAAGTTACTTCCCCTCTTTGGGTATTTTCCCTCAACTGTGGAACTGAGAAGAGAAAGAGCTGGGATGGGGGGGAAGGGGAGGAGAATGTCTTAAGTGTGCTTGAAAGTACACTTTCCAGTAGTAGTAGTAGTGATGGTAGTAGTAGTAGTGATAGTAGTAGTAGTAGTAGTAGTGATAGTAGTGGTAGTAGTAATAGTAATAGTAGTAGTGGTAGTAGTAGTAGTAGTAGTAGTAGTGGTGGTAGTAGT
This sequence comes from Petaurus breviceps papuanus, assembly GCF_028583685.1. NCBI lineage: Eukaryota > Metazoa > Chordata > Mammalia > Diprotodontia > Petauridae > Petaurus > Petaurus breviceps. The sequence continues at coordinate 9,693,955 of NW_027187368.1, read as the reverse complement.
AGTAGTAGTAGTAGTAGTAGTAGTAGTAGTAGTAGTAGTGAAAAAACCTAGGTTGTAGTATTAGCTTTATCACTGACTTGCTATTAAACTTCATGCAAATCATTGAAACTCTTCACTTGCAATATGAGGAAAATAATATGTATGTTATCTATAGGTATATATAATTATTATGTTATTGTAATTGTTAATTATATTCTTATAAATTATATATCATAACTATTATGAATTATAATACACACACAGGGAATTGCCATGAGGACCAAAATTCTGAATATGAAACACTTGGTAAACTGAGAAGTAGAACTAAAAGTATAAGGTGTCATTACTACTAGAAGGCACAATTTGTTTCAAGAAATTCTGTGTAATTCCTCTGTGTAATGAGAGGAAGAAAAAAAAAGAAAATACCAGAGAGGGAACATAGCCCTGTAAGAGGGCATGATAAAAATCAATTTGGTCCCTGATTTTGTCCCAGCACTTTCCTAATCTTTTCATCATTATCATGAATCCACTCATGTGGTTCAAACTTCATGTGCTTGGGCTGCATTGAAACTGGAATTCTACTGGGACTCCTGTAGGGAGGGGGCTGAACCAGCCAACCTCTAAAGTCCCCTTCCAAGTCTAACCTAGGATCTCTGGCTCTGTCCTTAGGATGAGGAAGTCTAGTATTAATTGATTGATTGATTTCCCTCCCCCGCCTAACTAACCACACAGGGTAGTCACATTCATGTAGAGAGAGTTGAATGCAGGCCCTCTGCTCCTTGCAGTATAGTTTATTTACTCTTCTATTTCTACAGAATGAGCTATCATGAGGTTAGAGAGGTATAGTATACAAATGTCTAAACATTTTGCCTCTACCACCAAATCACTTTGACCTTAGGTAAGTCACTTCTGATTTATAGGACTTTTGGTTTCTGCAGAATGAGAGGTCTGAACCAAAATGTCTTCTGGAGAAAGTATATTATAGTAGTTAGTGATGAAAAACTCAATTTATAGGCAAAGGACAAGGGTTCAAATTCCTGCTCTGGTATGTGCTCCCTATGTGAGCTTGGATAAGTCATTAGTCTGTCAGTCTAAAATATTTTAAAATAAACCTTTGCTAAATGTTTATGATGTGCCAGGCTGTATGCCCTACAGTCTGTCTACTTCATCCAATCTAATCCCTCCAGAGCTCTTTCATTTCAGTTTCTGTTTAGTCACACCTCCTCCATCTTGTTGTTGCTGTTGTTTTCCTTAAAAGCTGAAGGATTGAAATGCTGTTACATTCAAAAAGAAGAAAAAGAAAGTCTTTCCAGCCAGGCCCTAGAGAGACTTGTTTTTGATGAATAGTAATACCATAATGGTGATTTACATTTCAATTGTTTGTAATTGGGCTTATACATGCTTACTTAATTAAAGCACTTGAATTAAAGAAAAAAAAGCCTTGAAGTGGGAGACTTGAGACCAAGATTAGAATCCTGAATTTGCCATTTGTTAGCTATGTGACATGGGGATGGATAGTCAGTCCCTTTGGCCTCTGAGGCTGAGTTTCATCATCTATTAATTGAGGATAATAATCATTTCCCTACCTCAACCATAGGGTTCCTGTGAGGATAAAGTAAAGTAATGTAGTGATGGGTTTATTGTTAGAAATCAAGGTTTCAAATCCCATTTCTGATACCAACTAGCTGTGGGACCTTAAACAAGTCACTAAATATTTCTTAGCTTCAATTTCTTTATCTGTAAAATAAAGGAGTTGAAGGAGACAACCTCTAAGGGCCTCCCAGCTCTAAATATATGAACTCATATTCTTTTTTTCTTTTAAATTTTAAACTTAAATATAAAATGAGAAATGAAAGAAACAAACACTGCCATGTACACAGCAGACCATAAAAAGAGGATTCAGTATAAAATAATAAATTACCATTTCAAGAAAACCTATATAATATTCACATTGCTTTCAAAACTGCCCAGTTTTTCTTTGCTTTCTTGTTGCTTTTCTTTTGTTCTCTGCTATGCACTTTTTACTTAATTTTTTCCCTCCCTCCCCCCCTCCCCCTATCACAGTAAAGAAGGCTACAATTAAACATGGACATATATATATATATAATTATTATTATATTATATATGTGTGTGTATATGCATATATACATACATACACTCATATTCTTATATACATATGCATTCAATATACATAGATATCTGTAATCATAACAACACATATACACTCATACACATATATGTGAGACTGTACTATGCTTATTTCCTCTTATCATTTGTTTCTCTGAAGGTGGATTGCATCTTCCTTCATAAATCCAAGTCTTTCTATGTTTTTCTAAATTAACCGGTTCATTATTTCCTATACCACAGCAATATTCCAACCCAATCACATCCTATCTGAGAGATTATCTATGAAAATTTTCCTCCCTAATTTTTTTGCATTCCTTCTATTATTGGCTACATTGGATTTATTTATACAACAATGTTTTAATTTAAAATAATAGAAAGTATCTTTTTTGTGCTTCAGCAGTGCTGTTACTTTATCATATAATTTAAGGCCTGATACTGCTGAATCTACTCCTTTTATATCTTTTTTTCCTAGTTTCTTTGAAGTTTCTGACTTTTTGTTCTTCCAAATGAACTGTCATTATTTTTTCTAACTCAGTAACATATATATTTATGTGTGTGTGTGTGTGTGTGTGTGTGTGTGTATATATATGTGTGTGTGTATACATATATGTGTATATATATATATAAAACACATAGTAATTTAATTAGGATGACATTGAATAAATAAATAAATAAGGTAAAATTCTCATTTTAAAAATTAGATTGCCTTTACCTACCCATGAACAATATTGTTTTTAATTATTTAGATCTGAGTTTATTTGTATAAAAAGTGTTTTATGTTTATGTTATAGTTCCTGTATCTGTTGGGGTGGGTATATGTGTAGGTATTTTACACTGTCTAGGTATTTTACATGGTCTAAAACAATACTGAATAATATTACTGACACAGTGTAGTTTCTCTACTTTTCACTTTTGATTAAATCTATTTTAACTTTAACTTTGGGGGGGCGGCTAGGTGGCGCAGTGAGTAAAGCTCTGGCTCTGTAGTCAGGAGGACCTGAGTTCGGATCTGGCCTAAGACACTTAACACAAAAAAACTAGCCATGTAAACTTGGGCAAGTCACTTAACCCCAATTGCCCTCCAAAATAAACCCCCCAAAAACTTTAACTTTGTCTGAGATCATGGTTACTATCCCAGCTTTTTTTTTTAATATAGAATAATTCTGTCCTTTATTTTATCTTTGTGTGTATCTCTCATTTTTATAATGTTTCCAAAAGCAACATATTGGTAAATTTGAATTTTTAATCTGTTGTCCATTTCCATTTTATGGGTAAATTCATCCCATTCACACTCTAAGCAAAAATTATTTGTATATTTTCTTCCTTCTTATTTTTCTTCATTATCCTTCTCACTCCAATTTACCCTATCCCTCCTCACTCCTCCCCTTTACTTCTGCCTGCTACCTTGTCCTCTTATTCCTTAACCTACCCATGCTTGGGACCATTTAACAAAAAAAGAATGACTTTTTCAGCTTCATTATCTTCCTTTGAATATGAACCCATATCTTCTCCATCCCCATAGTAACTATCTATGGTTGAGCTCTTTCTCCTTTGCTTACTCATTTTTATTTATATATTTTTGGTTTTATTTTGTTTTGAGCAGCTATTAGCATAATCAAGTTGTAGTCCTTAGGTATGGGGAATGATGCTCCAAGCTTCAGGTCCTTTTAACTGTTATTTTATGAGGTCCATCTTGGGGCCCAACCTTGAACTTTCCTCTCCACTCCTAAGTCACTTTAAGACTCTCTCCCTTATCTTCTCCCCCCACCCTATCCCCTTGCCCTCTTATTTCTTTCGAAATACAGAAAACTTGTCTACATATATACATATATGTGTGTATATATATATATATATTCAGACACACAGAGAGTTCCCTTTTTAACCCATTCTCAATGAGAATAAGGTTCAGGCACTACTCACTCTCCCCCCTACTAGCTTCTTCTATATAATTTTTTTTCCTTTTATGCCTCATTTGTATGAAATAATTGCTCCTTTATTGTCTCTCCCAACACATTTTATTCTTTTTAGAATCACCCCATAATACTCCACTCAGTCCACACCTTTTGTTCAAACTACTCAAATAATGATGACAATCATGAGAGTACTGTTAATATTTTAACATATAAAAAGTAAACATTTGACATTATTGAGTCCTTTATAATTGATATTTAATGTTTACCTTATATTTCTCTTGGATGTTATATGTCAAATTTTCTCTTATGTTCGTTAAATGTCTCCTCCCCCCCATCCCATTCAGGATTATACTTATCTTTGCTGGTAAGTTACCCTTGGTCATTAACCCCAGGTCTTTTGCTTTACAGAATATAGTATTCCAAGACCTATGATCTTTCAGTGTAGGAGCTGCTAAGTCTTGTGTAATCATGATTGTAGCTCCATGATATTTAAATGTTTTCTCTCTTTCTTGTAGCTTCCAATACTTTCTCCTTAACCTGGGAGCTTTGAAAGTTGGCTATGCGGGGTGGCCAGGTAGCACAGCGAGTAAGAACACCGGCTTCAGTGTCAGAACAACCTGGAGATCGAATCCCGGGCTCAGACACTTAGCACCCACCCAGAAACACCTGGCCGTGTAACCTTGAGCAAGTTACTTAACCCCAATTGCTTAGGGGCGGCCAGGTGGCTCAGCGAGTAAGAGCACCGGCTCCAGTGTTGGGATGACCTGGAGATCGAATCCCGGGCTCAGACACTCAGCACCACACCCAGAAATAACTGGCCGTGTAACCTTGAGCAAGTTACTTAACCCTGATTGCTTAAAAAAAAAAAAGTTGGCTATGATATTCTTGTTAAGTTTTCTTCCTGGGATCTCTTTCAGATGGTGATTGGTGGATTTTTTTTTTCTATTTTGCCTTCTTCTAGAACTTCATGGCAATTTTCCTTGATAATTTCTTGTAACATTATAACAAGATTATTTTTTTAATCATAATTTTCAGGTAGTCCAACTATTCTTATATTATTTCTCCTCAATCTCTTCTCCAGATCTGTTGTTTTTCTGATGAGATTTTCACTTTCTCTTCTATTTTTTCATTCTTTTGACTTTGCTTTATGATTTCTTGGTGTCTTAGAATGTCATTAGCTTCCCCTTGGCCAACTCCAATTTTCAAGGAATTATTTTCTTCCTTAAGTTTTTTGAGTTTCTATTTCAAGTTGGTTGACTTTTTTTTTCATAATTTTCTTGTATTGTTCTTATTAAAAATTTTTTTTTCTTGATCTCTTTTATTTGATTTTTGAAGTCCTTTTTAAATTCTTCCAAGAACTGTTTGAGCTTGGGACCATTTGACATTTCTCACTGAAAAAAGAGTGACTTTTTTAAGGTCCATTATCTTCCTCTGAATATGAACCCATATTTTCCTCCATCCCCATAGTAACTATCTGTGGTTGAGTTCTTTTCTTACTCATTTTTATTTATATATTTTTGGCTTTATTTTGTTTTGAGCAACTATTAGCGTAATCAAGTTGTAGTTCTCAGGTATGGGGAATGATGCTCCAAGCCTTAGGTCCTTCTAACTGTTATTTTATGAGGTCTATCTTGGGGTCCAACCTTGAATTCTCCTCTCCACTCTGAAGTCACAGCTAGGGCCCGCAGCCACAATGTCCTGCAAATGATCTTACTACCAGCCACCCCTCTAGTGGCTGCAAACTACAGCTATACTCTCTGCTCCAGAACTGGCACCAGGTACTTTGATTTCCCGTAAGTATCCACAGTCAACAGGATCTCTGCCCCTCACTACCATACTCATCAGCTGCTCATTCTCCCCAATGCCATAGCTCAGGACACATCTGGTCAACACAGCTGTGCTCGGTGTCCCTCAATGGTAGAAGGTCCTTGAGTCTTCTTGTACTCAGCTGTCGGTCAGTCTAGAGGTGTTGAGCTCATATTCCTAAGAACATTCTTAGTCCCCCATAGTTTACATTCCAGTACCTAATGGACATCTAGGTAGAGCAGTGGATAGAGTGCTGCCCTAGAGTCAGGAGGACCAGAGTTCAAATATAACCTCAGACATTAGCTATGTGACCTTGGGCAAGTCACTTAATTCTTTTTGCCTCAGGTATTCATCTGTAAAATGAGATGGAGAAGGAAATGGTAAACCACTCTATTATCTTTGCCAAGAAAATCCCTAGTAGGGGACACGGAGATTCAGATGTGTTTGATTCAGCAACAGTAACCTACCATGTGCCAGGCACTGTGTTCAGGTGCTACAAAGACAAAAAAAAGAACGAAACAGGTCCTGACCTTAAAGAACCTATATTCTATTGGGGCAGACAACATGTGCACATGGAAGGAAATGGTGTGTGTGAAGCACTTTGCCGACCTCAAAGCTTTATTTAAATGTTGGTTATTATTATTTTAAAAGTATGTACAAAATACATATCAGGTAAATGGAGGGGGGGGTGATCTTAGTAACTGGGGAGAGCAGGAAAGGCTTCAAAAGTGGACTGAACATAGAAAAGTCCTTATTTGGTGGTTCCAGAGGCATTTCAGAATGTGTCCAAAGCCCTCAGATCTTTAGGTACAGTAGTGTTTATCAGACCATAGAGTGGGGAAATTATTAATAGAGAGTTCTTGTTACTGGAATGCTAGAGAGAAATAAGGTAGAGGGTACCTGCCACAAAGTCTGATTTATTGGGGTTTGAATTTATTAAGTATTGTGTTAGGTCAGAGCACAGAGATGAGTTTCCTAATTCAGCTGTCAAAGTGACCTTACTAAAGCCCAGATCAGACCATGTCATGTTCTTATGCAATAAAATCCAATAACTTCCTATCACTTCCAGGATCAAATATAAAATCACCTGTTTTAGCATTCACAGTCCTTCATTATGTAACCCTCTCCCTACCCACTTTCAGTGTACTTAGGGCCTGCTCCCTGCCCTCCCTGCCCTCCCCACCCCCTCATACTCAGTGATCTGGTAACACTGGCTTCCTTACTATTCTTCAAAGAAGAAATGCCATTTTCCCAACTCTGGCCACGCAGCTGGCTGACCCCATTCCTGAAGTCTCATCTCCCTCAACTTTGCCTTCTGACTTCCTTCAGGTTTTATCTAAAACTTTATATTCTACAGGAAGCCTCCCCTTAATTTTTCTAATGACTTCTTTCCATTGATTATTTCCAATTTATACTATATATAGTTTGCTTGTATATAGTTGTTTACATGTTATATCCCCCATTAGACTGTGAGCCCCTTGAGGATAGGCACTGTCTTTTGTTTTTATTTGTATCACCTACACCTGGCACATAATAAACTTTTTTATGTTGAAAGCATTCATAACTTTAATTGAAAATATTTTACAGAAGCATATGGCATAATCAATTTTTAAAGAACAGGCAGACAATTACTAATAGTCAACATTTCTTTGCTAGAATAGATACAATACAGGCTTAAAATCCTAAACCAATGGTAATGCTACTCTCAGAAAATAAATGCTTGTATGCTAAGCTGGTAACAAATATTTATGAACTGATTAACTTCTCTAGGGTCTTGAATTCTTTTTTATAGATCAAACATCTCCCCAATGACTCAAGGTTCAGATTTGAGTCTTCTTAGCATGGATGACCTGAGGCTATTGTAGTGTATGGTAAAATTGTTGAGCTAGTATTCTTAACTAAAACAGAAAACAAGAAACTGAATTTTAGAGATTTGGCTTTTCCAGCCCTGTCTTTGTGAGGGATGCTGACTGACAGTGAGAGCTCTCTTCCTCAAGGAGAGACCTGGGAAGCAGCATCAGTGACCAGGACCTTTCCATGTCCTTGCCCATACTCCACCCTTGTCACTGACTAAAGGATAATGGTTTAGGAAAAAAAAAATGCTGGGCTATTTCTGGCTTATGAACCAGCATGTTATTTCCTCTGACATTTCCAACCTCACTTGGGATTGTTCCTGTTAGTTGATTTTGTATCAAGAAAAGAAAAGGAGTTCCCCCTTTGGCTTTCTCCTAAGGTAATTATCTCCTTGGAGGATAAGTTGTATCCCAGAGGTTTCCAAAATGAGATTGAATCCAGACATAGAAGATTGGGGGTGGGGGGAGTTAGCCACCCAAAAATTCCACTCTCAGTGGGCTTGGACTCTGACTTTTCAGGGTTGGATGCCCTGAGGGCTTTGAACTTCCCTTGGAAAAAGTTGGCTGCTAAATCAAATTAGATTATATAGTAAAGAAACAGCTTTTGACTGGAGGAACTCAAAATGATGTGGATTGCTGGAGGCAGGCTTGACCACCTAGACCCATGGTACGTGAACTCAAAGAATGCTGAATCCATTGATTTTTCTGCCCCTATATCCCTCTCTCTGTCTTGACCTCCCTTCCCCCTTTCCTAGAAATTTTCTGGGGAAGATGGGAAAAGAATTGTAGAAGGGTATCAGAGAAAAATACTGCTGGCATCAACTAGCTAAAACTCTCAATACAATCTACAAAGCAGAATATGTAACTATAAGGTCTTCTTCTTGCTCAAATGTGCCATTTTGGCATGGAGATTACCCTGAGTTCTTGGATTTTTTACTAATGGAGATCAAAACTCTGGCAGATTTTGCCAGACTGGAAAAGGTTCTGAGTTTAGATCCTGTGATAGACTTTGTCTGCTTCCCAAGGACCAGCTTTGCAAAATATGGAAAAGACTCATCACCAGAAAGTTGGCCATCAGATAACTAACTACAACAACAATAAAGCAGCTACCATAAAGTACTTTACCCATGTTCTTTCTTTTGATCTTCACAACAACCCCTGTGAGTTTGGTATCATTATGATCCTTATTTTTATAGATGAGGGTACTGAGGTTTAACAAGTTAAGTGACTTGACTGTGGTTATAGAGCTAGAAAGTGGATGAAGGAAGATTTGAATTTAGACATTCCTAAATCTTAGTCCAGCATTCTACCCAGTATGTCTATTTTGGCCATGGCAACCCATGAAAGGGAAACATGACAAATGGCCCTTGTCCCATTCAGTCCCCTAGTACTTCTATGATAACTGTGATAGAGAAGCAGAATAATGGCAGAGAGTGTGGTAACAATCTCACAGTTCTTAGGTTTACCACAAACATTTATTTAACTGTGGAAGCCTCGTGCAATGACCAATGAGTTGACACAATACTAGAAGAAATGTAGACTGTCTATATTGACAGTTAGTTGAACCAAAGACATAAGGGATCATAAAAGCATGGAATCAAAGATGTGGGATGGACTTCAGGGAATATTGAGTACAATATGTACTAATTTAAAAAGTAGCTGCTAAGTGGAAAGGCCCCTCCTCAGTTCTTCTTTGAGAGGCAAAGAACAGAATTGAAGAGATTTGATTTTAACCTGCACTTAAAAGCAAGAAAGAACATCACCTTAGGGAACATTTTCCCATCTCTCCTTCCAGTGTTCCTAATAAATAAGAAACAGCCCTACTAGAAAATGGGAACTGTTGCAGACAATGGAAATGTAGAGAAATGTTACAAGGAACTTAATAAAATCATCTATGTTAAATCAGCATATACAGGCATACCTGAAAGATAATGTTGGTTTGGTTCTGGACCACTGCAAAAAAGTGAGTCACACACTTTTTTCCCCCAGTACATGTGAAAGTTATATGTATATTATACTGTAATTAACTGTACAATAGTGTTATATATAAAAATTATATATTCCATAATTTAAAATGCTTTATTGATTAAAAAAAATATATGCTAACCGTCATCTGAGCCTTCAGTGAGTCAGAATCTTTTTGCAGGTGAAGGGTCTTGCTTCTGATGACTGTTGACTGATCAGGGTAGGGTGAAGGGTGGGGTGGCTGTGGCAATTTCTTACAATAAGACAACATTGAAGTTTGCCATATGGATTGACACTTCCTTTCAGTTGAACACTTAGAATCCATTGTATGATTATTAATTAATTAATTTCAATATTGTTGTATCTCAAGGAATAGGGAGACACAGGGAAAGGGAGAGCAATGAGGCAATGGCCAGTCACTGGAGTAATTAGAACACACACAACATTTATCAGTTAAATTCTCTGTCTTATATTGGTCTGGTTTGTGACTCCCCTAAACAACTGTAATAGTAGCATCAAAAATTACTGATCACAGATTAGCATAACAGATATAATAATAATGAAAAGGTTTGAAATATTGCAAGAACTACCAAAATGTGACATAGAAGCAAGATGTAAAACAGATACTGCTGGAAAAATGGCAACAATAGACTTGCTTGATGCAGGGTTGCCACAAACTTTCAAATTGTACAAAAAAATTCAGTACCTGCAAAGCACAACGAAGCAAAAAGCAAAAAAACAAGGTATACCCATGTCTCTATATTCAGTGACTTCAATATGAAAATGGGTATAGTATGGGGGAAAGGACAAAATAATGTTGGAAAATACAATTTAGTATTTAAAAATGGAAGGAACCAGAATGATCTACTACTCAAAAGCTTCATATGCAGTGCAGCATGATTACTTTCTTCAAAAAGAGACTTGAAAGATGGTGGATGTGGTGAGCACCCAATGACATCCCCCCCTCCACACACACACACACACACACACACACACACACACAAAGGTGAAACTGACTACATTTTAAGAGACAGGAAAAAAACTAGTTACTGATATGAGTCATTTCAGAATCAGCTGTTGATGTGCAATCAGATCATAAGCTAATTAGAGCAAAGGTCAAAATCAATACTAAATTAGAAGAAAGGATAAAGATGAGAAGAAACTGCAGTAATTACAGCAATAACAACCTGGCATGTTTAAGTATGTTGTCAACTCAAGGAAATTAGAAATGGACATGAGGGTGGGGTGGGGGGATGCACTGACAATTACCATTTCTTTAAGAAATGTAACTGATGCAAAACAGAAGGAAGAGGGGGGAAAACCCACACAGAAACTACCTCAGCAAGCAAACACTTTATCTATTTATCATGAATAGAGGCCTGGCAGTCAAGGGCAAGTTAAATTCATTTAGAATTCAGACTTATTTGTAAGACATGACAGGAAGATGATGGGAGATCAAAAGCAGTATGACATTACAAAGGGGGGAGAGGGGGAATAGTTGAAGAGAAAATAAGCCTGAGAAGTTACTATGACAGTTAGCTAAGCCAATCATCCTGAAAACACTTGTAGAGGTATTTGGCTAAAGGACAACATTTAGAATGAGAAGGAACAGATCTTCTGGCTTTTACATGTTGGAATATCCTCAGTGGCTAAGATAGAACTATCATAATCAGATATTGTTACCTCATGAAGTACTTGGGTCTTATCTAGGGAAGTGATGACATTTAAGATCAAATTGGAGGGGTGGAGCCCAGATGGCCAATTAGAGGTGAACCAGATGAAGTCTCTCAACATTTCTCTCCAAACAACTTTAAAATAATACCTCAAATCAATTTTTGTAGTTGCAGAGCCAAAAAAAAAAAAAAGGTTCGGGGAAAAATTTTTTGGCATGAGAAAACTTAAGTGGTCAGCAGGAGAAAACTGTGACACTAGAGTGGGGGCCTATCCAGAGCCCACATATGCTGTGGCAAGAGTAGTTTGGGGAACTCTCAGCCCCAAGATAGTAAGAGGTTCAGACAACTGGTCAGAAGGAGATTATAGGGGTCCATTTGTTTTCACTAACTACAGCTGGAACTGATTGGGCAACTCTATTGTATGTGTGTGTGTTCTGGGTTGAAGTTCCAGCGTGGAAATGAGTGCTAGTGATTGTGGCTACAGGGGGCCAGATAAAGATCTGGGTAAAGATCAGAATGGAGACTAAGAGACAGTGACCACACCTATTCCAGGATCATACTACTTTGGAAACTTGCAGACCTCCAGAACTAGCTCTGAAAATGGCAGCAATAAAAGACTTAAAGCTTGGCATAATACCTCCCCACCCCCAGCAGAGCAGAGCCCAATGTTATCATAAAGTTCAAAGTCAAGAAGTAGGCTGGAAAAATGAGCAAACAATGAAAAATGACTTTGACCATAAAGGTTACTATGGTGGCTGGGAAGACAAAGACATAAACTTAGAAGAAGACAACAATGTGAAAACATCTACAAAGCCTCAAAGAAAGATGCTAATTGGATCCAAGCTCAATAAGAATTCCTGGAAGGACTAAAGAAAGAGATAAGAGTGGTAGAAGTAAAATTAGGAAAAGAAATGAAAGTGGTGCAAGAAAATTATGAAAAGAGGATTAATACCTTGGTCAAAGAAGCAAAAAAAAAAATACAGAAGAAAATAACACCTTAAAAAACAAAATTGGCCAAATGATAAAAGAGGCACCAAAAGTTACTAAAGAAAAGAATTCTTTAAAAAACATAATAGGCCAAATGAAAAAGTAGATACAAAAATTTCACTGAAGAAAATTATTTCTTAAAAATTATAATTTGGTAAGTGGAAGCTGATCACTCTATGAAACAATAAAACAAAGTCTAAAGAATGGGGAAAAAGCATAAAATATCTCATTGAAAAAACAACTGACCTCGATAATAGATTGAGGAGAGATATTTTAATAGTATCTTTTTTTTAATTACATGTAAAAACAATTTTTAGCATTCATTTTAATAAAAATTTTAAGTTCCATATTTTCTCTCTCCTCCTCTCCCCTCCCTAAGACAGCAAACAATTTGATATATTTGATATATGTGCAATCATGTAAGGTATATTTCCACATTAGTCATGTTGTGAAAGAAACAGAAGAAAAGGAAAAAAAATCATTTAAAAGGTGAAAATAGTTTCTATCTGTATTCAGACTCCATCAGTTCTTTCTCTGATCTTGATAGCATTTTTCATCATGAGTCTTTCAGAATTGTCTTTGATCATTGTATTGCTTAGAACTACAATCATAGTTGATCATCACACAATGTTGCTATCACTTTGTACAGTTTTTGAGTAGAGATAGTTTAAAAATTATTGGACTACCCGAAAGCCATGATAAATAAAAAAGAGTATAGACATCATATTTCAAGAAATTATCAAGGAAAACTGCCCCCAATATCTTAGATCCAGATGGTAAAATAAAAATTGAAAGAATCCACTGGTCACCTTCTATAAGAGATCCCAAAATGAAAACTTCTAGGAATGTTATAGTCAAATTCCAGAGCTCCCAGGTTAAAGAGAAAATACTACAAGCAGCCAGAAAGAAATACTTGAAATATTGTGGAACCATAATTGGGTTCACATAAGGTTTAGCAACTTCAACATAAAAAAAGCTGAGAGGTTGGAATATAATATTCTGGAAGGCAAAGGAGCTAAGATTATAACCAAGAATTGCTTACTCAGCAAAACTGGGGGGGGGGGGGGGGGAACCTTTGGGAGGAAAAAAAATGGCTATTTAATGAAATAGAGGACTTTCAAACATTCCTGATCAAAAGACCAGACCTGAATAGAAAATTTGACATTCAAAACAAGACTTAAGAGAAGCTTAAAAAAGGGTAAATAAACTTACATGGGAAGATGATACGTGTAACTACTAAGAACTTTGTCATTATTAGGGTATTTAAAAGAAGATTATGTATGTAGTATTAACATTGTTGTAGTGATGACTAACTGTATAAGACTTGGCTGCTCTGATCAATAGGATGATACAATCAATTCCAAAGAATTGAAATATGCTATCCTTCTCCAGAGAGAACTGATGGACTATGAGTACAAATTGAAGTATACTTTTTCACTTTCTTTTCAAAATAGGGTTAATATGGAAATATGTTTTGCATGATTTCACATGCACATGCGTAATTATTACCCTATTGCTTGTCTTCTCAGTGGGGAGGGGAGGGGTGGGAAGGATTCAATTTGGAACTCAAGATCTAAAAAGGAAAAAAATACTGAAATAAATTTTAAAAAATAATTTTAAAATAAAACCGACAACTTGATGGGGGGAAAATGTTAAATTGGAAAGAAAAACTGGACCCTACCAAAGACGTGCAAAGTAAAATTTTTGTTCTTTTTTAAGTTAATAAACAAAAGACAGTGGGGTCTAATACTCTCTACAACCTCAGTTACTATATAACTACTGTGTAGATGTTATTGGCTGGAGGAAGTTGTGTACAAAAGTCTACTTATTTGCTTTTCATGTGCTCACCAAAGATATTCTTTAGTTCGCACATAAACCTTTCTCATTAAGACTTATAGAAAAGAAGTAGGTAGATGGGTTGGCACTTGTTTGTGTCTTCTAAGTCATCTTATAAGGGTAATCTTTGGTCATCTTTTCTATTTTTATCTATTATTTCCCTGTTTGAGCTACTTTAAATATTAATCTCTAAGAGATGCTAAAGTTGTATCCTCTCCAACACAGATTCTTGGAGAATTGTGTGGATCCCAGATTTTTAGACTTTGATGAAATGAGTGGATTGTTTTTGGAAGATTTGTTGAAAGACAAGAATGGCCATCTCAATTGATGATAAGGGAGAGAGAGGAATTGTGGTCTCTCACATTGATAGGAGCACACATCCCTTGGGGTGTTAAAGTCTTTTTGCCCATTTTCTGTAATGATCAATGCACAAGAGGAACCTTTTACACTTGCTTCTTTATCTCTTCTCTCAACCTTTCAATCTTGTAGAGTCAGGGAAGTTCCTTCTGCTTCACCTCCACCCCCCAATTAATAGGTGGTAAGATTGAGAATTTGACAGATAAAGTTATTTGCCAAAGGTCATACAGTTTAATAGTGTCACAGCCAGGACTAGAACTCAAATCTGATTTCATGAATTATAGTCAGCTCTATAGTTTATAGTCAACATTCAATGGAATTCAATTAAATTTTCATTTATTAAGCAACAACTACTTGTAAGACAGTACCAGGTTCTGGGTATACAGCAATGAAAAAAACAACACAATTTCTGCCCTCAAGCACAAGTCCTGTCCCATTTTTACCCCCAAGTTTTATTCTAGTGCCTTTCCTCTATTATTTCCTATTTATTCTGTATATAGCTTGTTTGTACACATTTATTTGTAAGTTGTCACTCCTATTAGATTGTGAGGGTGGGCATGGTCTTTTGCCTTTCTTTGTATACCCAACACTTAGTAAAATGTCTGGCACATAGTATGCATTTAATAAATGCCTATTGACTTACCAACTGAGAATCTGCTATGGGGTGAGGTTGGGTAGAAGGAGAAGGATATAAGGTAGACAAAGATAACTTGACACATTCTTCAATAGTTTTCCTAGGACTTAGACCTACATGGGGCATTAGGAATCATTCAGTCTAACTTTTCAGGCAAACAGAGACCAGATTTGCCTGAGGTTATATAGCTAATGAGTAGCAAAGCTCAGATTTGAAGCCAGGTTCTTTGATTCAAAATCCCGTGTTCTTGATGCTACAGCAGTACAGATACCTTTTAAATCTTGGTAAATACCTTTGCTGAGAAGTTCATTGGAAATTCTCCCCAAAGGTCCTTTCTTGAAAATGTTCTGCATGTGCCTTGTTAAGGGGAGGAGGCTAAATGGCATTGTGTGTTAAGTCTCCTTCCCTTTTAGCCCAGTTGGGTCAGCAGCTCATTCAACTGTTACTAAGTTGGTATGTTTTTCCTGTTTTCTTGGCTTCCTAGAGAAGTGGGATCAGCATGTGATCTCTGTCTGGAAGGGAGAGTCTTGGTTCAGTACGCCTTCAATGCCTCCTCACCCATGCCATGTGATCCATCCGGGCACTGGAGCCCCAGAGAAGCAGAAGGTAAGAGATGGGGTGAGACTGATGATGTAGAAAGAGAGCCAAGGAACGCCAGCTGACTCCATCGTTCCCCTGTCCCCCAGGAGGGGGAACACTTATATTTGACTCATGATAGAGAAGAGAAAGAAAACCAGGAAAAGGAGAGAACTGTATGTACAATATTTTCTCTCTCAAAGAAGCTTAATGTAAAAATGAGGGAAGGACTCAGAAATTCTAAGCATATTCATTTGAAATGTAAAACAATAAATATTCTTGAGCAAGCATTCATCTCACTTTCATAAGAACATAGGTTGCAGGTGATAGAAGTCATCTAGTCTAGGCTCTCCCATAATACAGGCAAACCTAAGAGATACACAGCCTTTGCTTGAACACTTCCAGGAATGGGGAATGGGAAGCTTGCTTTCCAACAATGTCTCTTCTATATTGGATAGATTTAATGGTTGGATTTTTCCCCCTTCTATCGAACTAAATTCTGCCTCTCTGTATCTGCTAGCTATTGATTCTAGTTCTGCCCTCTGAACACTCAGCAGAATAAGTCCAATCCTGCCTTCCACATGGCAGCTCTTGAGATATTTTATAGGTTTCATAAGAGATGGAGCTGAAAGAGAACTGAGATCATGATCATGACTAATGTCTACCCCTTCCCCTACTCCCAATCAGTATTCTTTTGTTTAGACCAAGAATTATCGATTCTTTCATCTGATCTTCTTTGGTAGTCACCTCACAATCCTGGCCATTCCTCTGAAGATGAACTGTAGTTTATCATTATCCCTTCCAAAATGAACCTCATCTTCCAAGATTGGCTCATAGTTACAGTACATGATACGGAGTTCTAAATCTTAGGATTCTGCCTGTTGACTCAGCTCTACAAAGGAACCAAAAAGACCAAAGGGATTTTCCCATAGGATATATAAATTTACTTCCACCAGTCCTGGGAAGACATTATTCTTTTTTAGTGCATCCTATTACAGGTTCTATGCTTAATTCATCTCTGTCCATTTAATATCCTTGAAAAATACAAATTTTTGCATGAACCAAACCTATTCTTTGTTTCCTGACTCATTTTCATGTTATTTATGCCAGAATAGTTAAGGTTTTAGCCTTTCCCACTGAATATAAAACTCCCCAGTCAGTCAGCAATTCCAGTTTCATTAGTGGTAGAGTGGGAAGAACTTAAAGCATATGGGTTTTAATATTTGTATTACTCCTAACTATAAGATCTTGAGCAGTGTCTTACCTTCTCTGTCCCCAGTTTTCTCATCTAGAAAATGAAGAAATGCGGCTAGGTCACCTCTTAGGACGTTTCCAGTTTTCACATTTTATGTTTTAGGGCCCTTCCTTCCAACATCCCTTCTGTCTTTTAACATTTTAATGTTCTATGTGTCCCCTGAGCTCTAATGTTCTATGTTTTGAGGTTCCTTTCACAGCTATGATCTTATGAAATAAGCAAACTCAGCTTTCACTTCAAATTTCTGCCCTGATCATTGTTGAGTTCAATGTCTATTTTCACCTTCCTCTCCTTTGAAAACATTTGATGACATTGTTAATTATTTCTCTGACTAACAAGTAAATAGAAAGAGAGCATGAGCCAGCCAGATTACTCATCTTTACCCCCTGGGGCCCACCCTACTGATGACCAATTTCTTAAGCCTGAAACAAAAGAAGAAAGTGCATTATAGTCTCATGGAGGAGGTGGTATTCTAGCCTATGCTCAATAGGCAAGCTAGACTTGACGTTGACGTCCTTCAGAATCTGATTAACCTTATCTCATCACTGCAGATGTCATTAGTGGTCATAAAGTTACCCAACCTTTTTGTGTTTATGATGCATATTTAAAGAAATTTAAAAAAATCAAAGAGGAGAATGATGTAAAGAATTCATTGATTGAGCTATCTGACCCCACATCTTTATAAAAAAGGACTGTTTTTCACAATGTGTGATCACACAAACTACAGTTATGGCTCCACCTACATAACAAACCTTTGTAGTAACGTAACAGCATGCTCTTCAGAAGCTGATCCTCTTCACAGATGAGAGCTCAAGAATTCTCAGGGCAAAATTGAATGCAAATGTTTCGTGCAGTCATCTAACTTGAGGCTTGTAAGGGTCTCTACAGAGGTCACCCAGAGATGGCATAGTAGAGAGATACTGGATTTGTTTTCAATGGATTTGAATTTGAATCCAAGCTTTAATATTTATCATCTGTATCCATTCTGGGACAAATTGTTTAATCTCATTAGACCTTACCTTCCTCCACTATTCAATAATAGGTTTGGGCTAGAATCTTTATTTAGGATTGGAAGGTAAACTTAAGCTAAAGGCATCATTTTACAGCTAAGGCAGTTGGGATTCAGAGATGCTAAGTAACTTGCCTAAGGTCACAGATATTATGTTATAGAGTGAGTATTTAAACTGAGGACCTCTAACTTCAGACCTATACTCTTTCCATGATTCCACTGGTTTTCTAAGGTCTCGACTTTCAGTTCAAAATCCCATGATTCTATATGACACAGATAGCTAGCTGGCATAGTGTATAGAGTGCTGAACCTAGAATGAGGAAGACCTGAGCTCAAATCCAACTTCAGACACTTACTAAATTGTGACCTTGGGTCAGTCATTTAACTGTTGCCTGCCTTAATTTCCTCATTTATACAAGAAAATAAAAACCCTGTGGGGGGCGGATAACAATAGCAACTACTTCCCAGGGTGGTTAAGAGGATTACATGAGATAATACTTGTAAAATACTAAGCAAAATTTAAAGTGTTGTGTAAATGATACTTAATATTATTACAGTTAAGTTCATTCACTCCTAAATTCTTAGAGTTTTTAAACCTTTATAAGGGCCTATATGATATTATATAGCACATATACAATAAACTGAAAATGCACACTCAAAAAACTCATAATTCGATGCAGAAGAGATACGTTAAGCAGCATAAGTATACAACTTCATACTATTGGTCTAGAAGTGTTGAGGTGGTATATTGAGGTTGACTAGAGAGAAAAAAGAAAAAGATATTTTTAGAGAATGACCCCATATGGAGAAGGTGAGGATGGACAAGATCATCTCATGTTTCTTTCAACTCCATTGTTTGTAGTACTGGCTACTCTGTCTCTCTAGCAAATTCCGTTCAAGTAGAAAATGTTTTCTGTGTTCACTTGGTCCTTTCTTGAGTCTCTCCTTTCTAGGCTTTCCTTGACTTTTCATCCACCACTGTTGTTTCAAAGGGTATTATGTTGCAAGAGGAGGAAGGTGGACATCACAAAGTTTCATTAATTTTCCTCTTTTTCCTTTTTCTTGGGTAGGGAGAGGGGAGCATACTGTTTTATTCCATAGAAAGTTTTTGTATTGCTGCTGGGACTTTGGGAAGGTTTGAAGTCACGGGGAGGGGAAGTATGGAAGATTTGGTTATTCATTTTAAGATGAGTCATATACTCTGAATGTATGGTGATTCATCCATAATCTTTTTTTTTTGAGGGGGGTAGCAGAAGGAAGACTTTTCCAATATGTAACAAAGCTCTTTCTCTTTTTAATTTCCTTCCCATTCTTTCCTCCTCTCTCTACCCCAAATTGGAAAAGGCCCACCCTCTCATAAGTACTATCAGAAGCTTTAAGAACTTATTTATGCATCAGAATGGTGCCAACAGTTTTGTTCTTTCCTCTTTTTTCCACAGGCCACCCAGATGTAGAACAGCCCTGCAAATCAAGCGTCCGGACATGGAGCCCCAATTCTGCTGTTAATCATCACACAGTCCCCCCAGCCTGCCCAGAGCCCCAGGGATGCTACCTAGAACTGGAATTCCAGTACCCACTGATTCCTGAATCACTCACTGTATGGGTGACCCTTGTCTCCACAGACTGGGATTCTAGTGGGGCTGTAAATGATATCAAACTGCTGACTCTGAGTGGAAAAAACATCTCCCTGGGACCACAGAACATTTTCTGTGATATCCCACTGACCATCAAGATCCGGGATGTTGGTGAAGAGGTGTATGGCATCCAGATCTACACCCTGGATGAACACCTAGAAATTGATGCAGCCATGCTGACCTCTATCCCTGAGAGTCCCCTGTGTCTGGACTGTAAGCCCCTCAAGTACAAAGTTCTCCGAGATCCACCATTCCAGTCTGATATCCCCATTGTCATCTCTAACCTCAACAGGAGATACATAGATATGTAAGTCTGTGCCTCCCAGAAGGTTGGCAAAGTGGGACAGCAGGCTGAGGGAAATGGGGAAAGTGGGGAGAGTTACAATGAACTGAAGGGACTATAACTATGCTAGGAAATTATTATCCCCATTTTACAGAGGGAGACGTTAAGGCCTAGAAAGATTAACTTGCCCAAATCACACTCAAAATGGTCCAATGATTTATTGCTTATAAACCCAAACCAGTCTATTGAACTTTAAATATTAGAGAAGGAAGTTGTAAAGGGAGAACAAACTAGAAAGGGATTGTTAAAGGAAAGAAGAGGTATCATGAAGTAGCAAAAATATTAACTTACTGTCTAAATTTGGACAGGCCACTTCCCCTCTCTGGGCCTTAATTTTCTCACCTGTAAAATGGGAGGTGTTAGACTCAATGGTCTCTAAGTTCCCTTCCCTCTAATATTCTGGGATTCCCAATGATTATTTTTGGATAGTCTGTTTCAACACCTCAGGGAAATCTCTTCTATCCACTTAACATCCTCTTTCAGACAGCACTTATTCCCATGGAGATTTCCCACTTTATTTCTTTAACTATTCTCTACACAAGACCAGACATGTTAAAACTTCACTCTGATACCATTCCTGTAGGCTATGCAAAGGGATCACTTTTATAATTAGGAACACTTCAAAATGAGGTTCCTTCATAGGCTCAGAATGCTAGACTTTGAACCCATGGCAGAGATCATCTACTACAGTCCTTAACAAAACCATTAATTCCTTTTACTGCTCCCCCCAAAACAGCCATGTAGCCTTTACTAGAACACCTCCAATGACAGAAAACTGACTACCTTATGAGGCAACCCAAGCATTTTTCAGCCCCATCTAGATATTTACAAAATTCTTCCTTATATTAAGCTGAAATCAGTGTCTTAGTGGTTTCCAGAACATGGATACCTCAATAATTAAACATACTTGGATATGATATGAGATGAACCTGTCTTATACCAAATTTCATTTTTCTAGCAAACAGGGTTGTAGGGAATCACTTGAGGGGTAAACCATCAACACAGTTTAATCATTAGCTGACAAATATTTATTAAATATCTCTTATGTTTAAGGATCTGTACTGGGTCTTGAAGATACAAAGCAGTGTCAGCTGTTGCCCCTGTCTTCAAGGACCTTTCAAATTAGTTGGAATATATACATGTGTGGTTTTATAAATAAGTAAATATACACACAGATATATATATATATACACACACACATATATATATGTATTTGTGTGTGTACACATAAATATATGATAGATGTATACAATGAAACAATTATATCAATTGTATAAAACTAATAATATAAGACAATGTATAATAAATTCTATTTGAATCATGGATGACATTAAATACCATGGAAATTCATGGGAGGAATCACAGTCTTGGAAACTCTGCCATTCAATAATTGTTTAGAAGAACTGGGAGTATTTAACCTTAAGGAAAGATTTAACCTTAAAGGACAAAGTCATTATCTTCAAGTTTTGGGGTGATAATGGAAAAGAGATTAGACTTAGAATTATAGGATTTTTGAGCTAAAAGGTGTCTTAGAAATAATCAGATCCCCTCCACCCAGTGAGTTGCCCAAGGTCAGATAAAGAGTAACTAGCAGAACCAGGATTTAGACTTCTTATGCCCAGTCAGTGTTCTTTCTTATATACTATGCTGCCTCCTTCTTCTTCTGTTTGACTTTAGAAGGCAAAATTAAAAGTTATTGGGAGACAAATTTTGACCTGAAGAAAAGGGAAATAGCCTACCAATGAAAAGTGATCAGAAGTGTGACGGGTTGCCTGAGAATATGAGTTCCCCTTTTCAGGCAGTTGGGTGACCTTTTCACAGGGATGCTGGAAGTCTTTCTACTCAAGTATGAATTGGACTGGATGATTTCTACAGCTCTTTCTAGTTTTGAGTTTGGAGGGGTGGTTCTCTGAGGTGGGGAGTAGAAAATAGGGGGGAAAGTTGTTATTTTACAACTTGCATTTGAACAGTGTGAAGGTAAACCTTGAATTGTACAAGAGGTGAGAGGGCCTGAGATGAATCCTGGCTCTTCCATTTAGTATCCATTGATCTAGGTAGATAGGCTCTCTATCTGGTAGAAAAGTTCTCTACTGGCTTTGTCCTTGAGTCCCTCTGTAACCTTGGACAAGTCACTTCTGTTTACCCTGGCCACAGTTTCGTCTGTAAAATGAGAGAGTTGGATTAGGTGATATCTTCCAGCTTTAAATCATATCCTACTAAGGATGAGAAGACTTGGGACAGACAGCTAAGATAGAAGAGGCCCTTCCTGGCAGAAGAAGCATCATGAACAAGGACAAAGGGGAGAGTGAGTACAGTGTGTTTGAGGACAGTGTGGAGACTTGTTTGGCAGAAACCTAAAGTTTGTTTTGGGGTATATGATTTTCATGTTCTTGTTTTATTTCAATACACTAGTTACATTAAGTCCCCAGTCTTGGTTCCTTGGCCTTCTTGGAGTAGTGTGAGGCCAGCCCTGGAAGTCCCTTTGTGCCAGGAGTAGAAAGCACTTTGTAGAAAGGGTCATCCCAGTTCCTCTCAAAGTGATGCCAAAATGTGTGGAAAATCATTGCAGTTTTAATAAGCTCTGTTTCACAGGGGCTCTGTGGAGGAATGTCCAGGGGATAGGACTCCTGTCCAAGTCAGCAAGTAAGAAAGATGGTTGGGAAAACAGGAAAGTGACCCAGTCCTTTAGGAGCTTCTAGCCTATGTCCAGCAGCACCCCATACAGAGGATGTGAAAAGTGAAATGATTGTGATCCACTGGATCCCTTGGGAAGGAAATTTTTTGTCTTAAGTTCCAACAGAGGTCATAGGGCGGCCAGGACAGTAAGGAGCTTATGGTGACAACTCAGGAATATCAGGATGATGCAATGAAACATATCCATAGGATACGGGTTCTTCCCATAGTACTGGAAGTCCTGACAACCTGAATTCTAGTTCGGCTTCTTGGGTCTTGTCTTTCTCATCTGTATAATGAAGGAGTTCTAGGCACCTATTATCCCTTCCTACTCTACAGTCCATGTTCTAAGGCCATTTATATCGCTACCATTTGGGGCTTTTGGTCGTACTGTTCTGTGTTCTGAGGTCCCTCCCTTGGTTCCATGATCCTTTCTGGTTCTAATGGTTCACATTCAATGATATGAAACTAAAGGCTATTCCACTTCTTCCCCAAACCACCCCTAGACAGAGATGTACTTATGTGGCCCTTCAACCCTGAGGGATTACTTTCCCTCATCTTTATCTGTGTTTGGTCATGGATAGCACATTCAAAATCTCTGAGCTCCTCTTGGCTCATCATCCGGATTGTTCTTTGAATCTCCGAATAAATGAAACCCGGCATTCCAAAGAGATCGAGCATTCCAGCTTTTTTATCTCTTGGTAATTTGAGTTATAAACCCCAACACAAATACCTTTTGTATGTGTATGTGTGTGTATATATAAAACTGCTCTCACATTTTTTCCATATCAAATAAACTGGCACTCACACAAGTTCTATATAAAGACATTTTGAGGAGAGAAGAAAAAAAAAAAGAATGAAATGCTTTTCTTTCCTCCCCAAGCCTCCCATCTCATCCCATGATTCCCTCTGACCTTTTCCTTCATTTTTCCCCCTAATGAAAATATTTATTCCTTCAATTATCTGTGCAAGAAATTATTCACCAAGGTGTGACGCTGGAGGAAGAAAATCCCATGGTCACTATTTGGAAGCTTCAAGGAGTTAAATTTTGATTTTTGTGAGGGAGCCAGGAAGTGGAGTAAGAAATTCAGACCTTTTCCCTCAAAAGAGGGGCTCTCAGCAAGGCAGAGAAGGGCACTTAGAGGGGAGAGATGAAATATTCTCTCTTTGGGGAAAGTAGATGAGTGAGTCTTCATACACAGAGACCACAACTGAAATCTTTGAAGAGACAAGGGGAAGAGAGGGGAGAGAAGAAAATAAACATTTGTAAAGCGTCTACTATATACCAGGTATGGTGCTAAGTGCTTTTAACAAGTATTATCCCATTTGATGCTCATGGCAACCCTGTTGGCTAGGTAGGTGGATTCTCACCTCCATTTTGGAATAACGGAGACAAAGGAGTTTAAGTGACTTGTCCAGAGTCACATAGTTTAGTATCTGAGTTTGAATTTGGACTTAGGCCTTCCTGATTCCGGGTCCAGTGCTCTTTCTACTACACTATTAGCTGCCTCAGAATGGGATTAGGAAATTTTCCCTTACTCTCCTCAGAAGTATGTAGATAAATATAACTTTAGGAAAAGTTACCACCCAGAATAGCCATCACCTCCAAATTAAAATAGAACAGTGAGGATCTTTTTGCTTCTTTCTTTAGGCTAACACCTTTCCTTCTTTATAGACCTTGTATTTACTTATATTCATGGTCATCTTCCCCAGTAGAATATAATCTCCTTCAGGACAGAAACTTTTTATTTTATTTGCTCTGTATCCTCAACACTTAACACAATTATATATAGCATATGCTTAATAATTGCTTTTTAACTGATTGAGGAGATGTACTAGTAGGATTTAGAACTAGGAGAATTTAGGATCATATGGCCCGACCATTACCTCTGATTTTATTTTTAAATAAGATTTACTGATGCTTCCTTTTGTTTTTACTTTACATGCATTCCTAAGTATGTGCTTTCTTAGTCAGATAGCTTTACCTTGTAATAAATATTTTAAACAGGAAAAAAAATGTTTCATAAAACCAACCAATGCATGTACTGTGTCTGACCTCATGTATATTCCATACCCATAGTCCTCCACCTCTCCAATGAAGGGAATGGAGTTCAGCTCTAATTGTTGAAAAATTAATACTCATTTGAAATGTCCCAAGTGACAAATACCATTTTTAATTCCTCATCCTCTGGGTATTTCAGGGTAAAATGGGATGCATGTCTAACACTGAACTCATCCTCTTTCTCCCAGGGCTAGCCGTTCCCTTTCATTTCTTGATATCTGTGAATTTCACTACCATCTTTGCAGCCGCCTAGGCGCATAGCTTTGAGATCACTTTTTACTCTTCCCTTTCCCTCACTTCTAACATCCAGTTGTTTGTCAACTTTTGTCATTTGTCTCATTGGGTAACTATTAAAGTTAAGATACCTGGTTTAATCTGGGATTTTCATACCTGTTATTTCCCTGTGACTTAATGTGCATATTTGGACAAGTAATTTAACCTCAGTTCACCTTTCTGGGCCTCATTCTCCTTAATAAGCAGATTGGGCTGTATAATCTTCCCTACAATAAGTCCCTTTCTGTTTTAAATCTTAAGATACTTGTTTATACCCCTGCAACAGGTCTTACATTTTTCCTTTTTTCTCATCACAACTCCTCGTACTTTTCTTGCTTAGAATATTGCTAATAACCTCATAACTGATCTTCTTCCCTCAAGTCTATTAAACTCTTTACCCTTGAATCCATCCTGCCCACCACTCACACTGTTACCCAGCTCATGTTCTTAATGCATTCCTCTGATTAAATAATTGTTTGAGCCAAAAACTTCCATAGCCTCTCATTGCCTACCAGATCAAGTCCTCAAGCACCTTCTAAGTGCCAGATACTATATTAGACACTTAGGATATACACACACATACACATGCATGTATATTTACAAATGCATGAATGTATTTGTATATATAATATACACATGTATATACACAGTGCATCACAACAATGCATACATGTGCATATGTGAATATAAGCATGCACACACATGTGTATGCATACATGCACATATGCATATGTGTATGTAAGTATGTATGTGGTATATGTACTCATCATCCTGGCTTTGAAGGTCCAGCACAATCTGATGTCAATCTGTCTTTCCAGCTTCTCATCCTATTCTACATTCCAGCTAAACTGAACTAATTTTCATGACTTGATCTTCTCCTAATCTCTTCCATTTTCTTTCTTTTTTATTGCTCAAACCTTACCCCATTCCTGAAGCTGACTCTCTCTTCACTGCCTTTTCCATTTATTGATGTCCCTTCAGGGTGCCTGCTCTTGAAGGTTTACTTGACTCACTCTAGAAAAAATAATCATTTCTTATTTAAGTTTTTAATAGCACTCTACCTGGACTTCTCCTTTTTATTTCCCCCTCTGCCTTGTATGCTAATGTGGTGGCTCTTTGTTTTTTTTTTTTATGGTTATGTGTATTCTTCCTCACATTTGATTATAACTTCCTTGATAGCAGAGGCTGAGCCAGCTATCTTTTTATCCCTGAAGCTGAGGACAAGGCCTTGTACATAGTATCTGTTAAGGGAATGAATGAATGAATAAATGAATGAATGATTTGCCCTTGGACTCCTCTGGAGAATTATGCAATGAGTTACATAATATGCGCATCTCATTCACTCACAATCTCTTTTAATAGAGATGAAATCTAAATCTGAGAAGTACAAACCACTTAGCCAAACCTCTAGGAACAGTCAGCAGCTAAACTAGGATTAGAACTCATCTCTTCCTCGCTCCATTGGTGACCTCAGACCACCAACCCACGCATTAGCTCCTGTGACCTACCCACAAGCCTCTGGAACAAATGGATGCCTCCCTGCTCTGTTACGCAGCCAGTTCCTTGTGGCTCTGGCCCGAAGAGTCAAGCAGAGGAGCTTTTGTTTCCCTGGTTAACTATATCACACTCTTGCACTGAGCAGAATGATTTTTGTTTGTTTCTTTTGCCTGGGGTTGGCCCACAGAAACATAGATCCTTACGTGATCCTGGAAATTAAAGCCCTTGGATGTATCAGAGCCAAAGAACATCCCTGTGCTTGTGGGAGCTCTATGGCACAGAGGCCACACAATCAGTGAGCTGATTTTCCCTCTAGGAGCAGTTCTTTCCAGCTCAATAACTTAAAAAAAGTTACTGTTTCTCCCCCACATAGCCTTTTGCCCCCTTCCCCACTGCTACTATGGCACATGAGCTTTCTTTTTTTTTTTTTAAAGCAATCGGGGTTAAGTAACTTGCTCAAGGTTCCACGGCCAGTTATTTCTGGGTGTGGTGCTGAGTATCTGAGCCCAGATTTGATCCCCAGGTCATCCTGACACTGGAGCCGGTGCTCTTACTCGCTGAGCCACCTGGCCATGCCTAAGCAATTGGGGTTAAGTAACTTGCTCAAGGTTACATGGCCAGTTATTTCTGGGTGTGGTGCTCAGTATCTGAGCCCAGATTTGATCCCCAGGTCATCCTGACACTGGAGCCGGTGCTCTTACTCGCTGAGCCACCTGGCCGCGCCTAAGTAATTGGGGTTAAGTAACTTGCTCAAGGTTACACAGCCAGGTGTTTCTGGGTAGTTGCTAAGTGTCAGAATCCGGATTCGATCCCCAGGTCATCCCAACACTGGAGCCGGTGCTCTTACTTGCTGTGCTACCTGGCCGCCCCTGCATGAGCTTTCTTAAAGAAAAGACACTGACTTTGCTCTCTCCTACCCCAAGAAAAGAGTTCATGCCTAAGACCTCATTTCCCTAATCTAGTAATGAAGCCCTCATCATCATGGAATCTTAGAATCTTGGAGTTGGAAGGGATATCAAGGTGGGGAGGGTCACTTCATCCAACCTTCAATGTCCTGATGGACTCCTCTGAACATGCCCTGCCTTGCTAATGTCCCACTTAAACTACGGGACCCAGAATTAAACATAAAATCATACCATCACAGAGTATATTTTATGTACTCTATTCAATTATACAAATAATTAGCATATTCAACAACTGGAGGGACCCTTGATAAAGGAACTCCCTTCTCCAACCCATCTATTATTTTATTTTTTATTTTTATTTTTTTAAAAGCAATTGGGGTTAAGTAACTTGCCCAAGGTTACATGGCCAGTTATTTTGTGTGGCTGTTAAGTATCTGAGGCCAGAACTGATCCCGGGTCCTCCAGACTCCAGGGCTGATGCTCTTACTCACTGCACCACCTCCATCTGTTATTTTAGTAGAATAATTCTTAGGGAATTTCCTGAGGCACCTAGTGGCACAGTTGAAGAGAGCCCTGGGCTTAGAGTCAGGAGAACCTGAGTTCAAATTTGGCCTCAGACACGTACTAGTTGTATGACCCTGGGCAAGTCACTTAACCTCTGTTTGCCTTAATTTCCTCAACTGTAAAATGTGGGTGATAACAACATCTATCTCTTAGTATTATTGTGAGCACAAATGAGATATTTGTAAAAAGCACTTAGCACAGTGTCTGCCACATAGTAGGTATGATATAAATGTCTATTCCTTCTCCTTCCCTTTCTCTTTCCTGGGGCACAAAGACTTTAAGTGAATTTCCTAGAATTGCACAGATAGTAAGTGCCAGTGTCAGTGTTTGAACCTGAATCTTCCTCATGCCAAATCCAATATTTTTCTACTATGCCACATTGCCCCTCTTTTATAGAAACTAGATTTCTGTTAGTGCAACAATTTCTGTGGACCTGTTCCTTTGTATTCATTATCTACTTTTTCATTAGGAATGTTCTATTTCATATCTAGATACACATTTGCTTTTTTAAGTGGTTTAGACTGTACAGGCTTATATATAATCTTTTTTATCTTGCTAGGTGTCATTTTTTTGTTTCCATAACTGGTGACAACAGATTCAGAATCTCAGAACTGGAACGTATTTCAGAGGTCATCTAGTCCAGGGGTATCAAACTCACAGACCTTATGCAGCAGGTGACCTATAAAATTCATAGGCAAAACTCCCAAGTATGGCCTGATCCAGACTAAAATGTAATCAGGAATGTTTAACAAAAGAAATGAAAATATAATAAAATAGAGATAATGTTAATTTGAGGTTTTCTAAGTCAATATCCAACCCTTCCAGGGTCACTTTCTTTTTGAGTTTGATATCCCTGATCTAATCCAACTTGAGTATCTTCCATGTCTCTGATAAGCAGTCATCCAGCCTATGCTTAAAGAATTCCAGCAAGGAAGAACTCACCATCTTCCAACACTTCTACTTTTGAACAGTTCCAAAAGATAGGTATTCACTTTCTATAGAGATGAACTCTTCTCTGTACCTTTTATCTATGGGTCTTAGTTCTATCCTTTAGAAAAATGCCAAACAAGTCTTATCACACAAGCAGACTTTAGGAGGAATCAAGTAGTGGTCCAGAAAGGCGGATTTTGTTTCTTCCAAGTAACAATGTAGTGATGAAAATAAGGGAGAAAGGCAAACTATTATTCTTAATTAAAAAAAAATTCACCAAGATCATAAGGAGGATGCCTTGAGGAAATCTAAACATTTTAGAACCATTGTAGTTTCCGGTAACATGTTGCTGATATACATGATTTGAGCTGGATCTATTCCTGAGTACCTCTCCCCCTCCCCCCAACCCGCACATCTATCCAATAAAATCACTACTGATTTCTGAAATGCTGCCAGACCCAAGAATGGATGTTATACATCATAAGTGATAGCTGATATTCTTAGAGCCAGAATTAATGCCATGTTGACCAGACACAAAATATTGTTAAGTCAATTCCACTTTATTTCTAGAAGCTGGGCAACCTCATCTCTTCCTCCCCCTTGTCTGT
Organism: Petaurus breviceps papuanus; assembly: GCF_028583685.1. Classification (NCBI taxonomy): domain Eukaryota; kingdom Metazoa; phylum Chordata; class Mammalia; order Diprotodontia; family Petauridae; genus Petaurus; species Petaurus breviceps. The sequence goes on along the minus strand of NW_027187368.1, from coordinate 9,664,496 downwards.
TTCAGGCCAAGCACCTCTCATGATGAAATACGATTTTCAGGAACATTAGGGAGAGCAAAAGGGATCAGTTAAACTGACAGATTTCCCAAACCACTATCTATGGCAAAAGCTATTAATATCCCTAAAGGGTGAAGGGCTATCCTTTGTGGTATTAGAGGAAAATACTGAGCCCCTTTATCCGTGTGTGCATGGGTCAGTCTGTTACTCCTCGGGATTAAAACATAGAATTCTCTATAAAGGAAACTTAGTGATCATCAGTTCCCTCATCAATCAAATAAGGAGCATTAGATTAGATGATCTCTAAAGTCCTATCCATCTCTGATTATGTATGACTATGTTTAGTACCATTCCATCATTTGATAAATGAAGAAAGTGAGGGCCAGAGAGTGGTATGACCTAGTCAAAGTCACACAGACAGTTTGCTTAGGATCAATGCCAGGAACAAATTCCAAATGTCCGAGATCCTTGTCTTCTGTCTTTTCAGTGGCAAGCAGAATCAATCAAGCTGCCAATCAACAAAGCTCCCAAACCCTGCTCCATGGTAGACACTACTGTGGTTATTATTTAGTCTAAAGGGATCCTTAGATTTCCCTTTTATTTATTATCTCTTTTAAAACATTATTTATATCTTTTTTTTTTTTTGCTTTTTGGAGGGGGGAAGGCAGGGCAGTTGGGGTTAAGTGACTTGCCCAAGGTCACACAGCTAGTTTTTGTGTGTGTGTTAAGTGTCTGAGGCCGAATTTGAACTCAGCTCCTCCTGACTCCAGGGGCAGTGCTCTATTCACTGTGCCACCTAGCACCCCCTTATATCTTGTTTTTATATCACCTTTATTTCTAAGTATATCCTCAGATTTTCACTTCAGAAATCATTATGAAGGACAAAATATCCTGAACCTTTCTGATCTTGTTTGTTCCTCTTTACCGCTAGGAGAGGGAAGGAAGGGAAGGAGGAAGGAAGGAAAGGAATTGAAAGAAAAATAAAGTCAGGGGAAGGAGAGATAAGGTGAGCTCAAGTTTGGTTAAACCATAGTGTGTGGGAAGAGAAATAATGTATAATAAGGGAAGGTTTTATTGATATAAATCAAGCTATTTATATCTCATCCTGTTTACCTGTAGTTTGGTAAAGAGGACCTGATTTTGTCTCTCACCCTCTCTCTCTCTCTACTCCCCTCACATAGTTTCTATATGGGTATGTCTATTTGAATGAATTAATAAATGGACGAAGCACAAAATAGCAATAGAACCATTACATATTGGATAACAGTAAATGAAATCCATTTATAATCAGTTTTGAAAGGAGTAGTCATAGGATTGAAAGCTGAAAATTATATTAGAGTTATCATGGAATCTAGCCCTCTCCTTTTACAGGTGAGGGAAATGAGTCTCAGTGAAGTTAGGGGACTTTTTGAAGGACACACAGGTAAGTAACAGTGTCATGACAAAGCTGGTGCACAAATTCACTTTTTTGTGCTCTTCGTATTGAGAAGGGTCTCCATGGGACTTTAAGAATTTTACAATATGTAATGAACAATAAAGTCATCAGGCCGTAGGGAGAAGTGAATACGACTGAGGATTTTATTTTTTTTCCTCTGAAGAAACACTCTAGGGTTATACATATATGAGGCATTATCATATTACAGCTACTACATTTTTTAAAACTGAGTTTGTTCTGTGTAGCAGATACACCTAAAAGCACACACACTCAGCTTTTTTCCCTAGTACTTACACACGTAGAGAGACAAATATACACACAAGGACAGACAGGTAGACATACACATACATACACACAATCTAATATATTCTCACATTTGTCTTACTTGAGCCAGGACCTCAGTTACAGCATTAGTCATATAATTAGATGTACAAAACAAAGTTTAATAGAGTTGAGAAAAAGGACACCTACTACAGCATGTTGGAAACAATACAGGAGATGGAGGGTTTACTCTTGGCTCTGTCATAAACTGTTTCTGTGAATTTCCTCATCTGTAAAATGAAGGTCTTCGTGAAATAGATGATTTCTAATGATCCTCTTTCAGCCATAACATTCTGCTATGCCATTTACTAGGTGTCCTTCAAGATTGAGCGCAAAGCCCACCTTCTCCAGGTGGTTTTTCCCTCTCTCCTCTGTTCCTAAATATGTTCCCCTTCTGGATTATCTTCATCCGCCATGTTTTTATTGCATATGTATGTATATATGCCTAGTTATTTACATGCTGTGCTCCTCACTATGTCAGCTTCTTGAGTGTAGGGACTATTTTAATCTTTTTATCTCCAGCACTTAGAACAGTGGCAGGCGCATAGCAAGTGCTGAAAAAATAATTATTGCTGACTGATTCTATATATGAAGCTAGGGCACAGGTTCTCCACAGATTGACTTTTGGGGGGGAGGGGGGAAGGCAAGGCAATTGGGTTAAGTGATTTGCCTAAGGTCACACAGATAATTAAGTTCCATGTGTCTGAGGTCATATTTGAACTCAGGTCCTCCTGACTTCAGGGTTGGAACTCTATTCACTGCGCCACCTAACTGTCCCCACAGATTGACTTTGATACTTAAGCAACATGTAGGAAGAATGATTTATGTATTGAGAAATGAGCAGGTGTCTGAGCCTTTTTGAGTAGCCAATGGTCAGAACAGTTCTAACAAAATCTTTAAGGCAAGTTGAAATTTATTTTCCTTGGTTACTCTAAAACCTAATCCAAGACACTTTTAGAATCTTGGTAGCTTAACATGCACTGAGCCCTCACTAGAACTTTGCATAGATTTTGTGTTAGAACCAGGGTTTGAGCTCAGGTCTGTTGACTCCAAGTCCAGTGATCTGTTAACAATATTACACTACTCTAACCTAGCTCTGTTATAAGGTAGTTCCACAGCTTGGGTCTTGTAAAGACAGCTTTATAGTGAAATTCCCAGGCTCTGCAGGTCATTATCTTCTCTTCCAGGTATGGATGTGAGCAGCTGATTTTATTTTTTCCCTTCATTGATTCTCAAAGTGTGTTCCAGGGTTCATTGGTGTCCTGAAAGGTTCCTCCAGGTGGTCTCTAGTCTAGTCTTCTGAAGTATATCTACAGCATGACAAGGTTTAGACTCTGGTTTCTAGCCTGAATTAATCATTTACATATGGTCTTTAATAAATGCCAGGCAAGTCCTCATTGAAGTTTCATCCAAAGCAATACCAGCCTTCTCGTTCATTCTGGTGAGGATTTTTCTGTTGTTATTTTTCCCTTTATAATAGGATGTAGTAGAGAGCAGTATGGGTAGTTAGCCAATGGGTTTTTTAGCTAATGTCCAAATATCATGTGAATTGAAAAGTTTGAAAGCCACGTCTCTAAAGCAAAGCCAAGCTAGTCTAAAGCCAACTTAATTATGCACAAAGCCCATCTCAGAGAAGTTTCGGGCAGAAAGTATTCCTGAAGTGTCTGTACCTCCTGTGGGCTGGTCAGCCCCTCATCAGTCAGTCAGCAAACATCTGTGAAGTACCTGGTTTGTGCCACAGATGGTCATAGACACTGTGATCCCCAAAATAAACCTGAAACAGTCTCTGTTGTGGAGGGGCTTCCATCTGCAAAACAGGACTAGGGAAACATTACCTATCTACCTTACAAGGTAAATGTGAAGCTACTAGGAGTAGACGTTGGAAATCAGGAAGTGTTATCTCTCTGAATGTAAACCATCCTCGTTTGGGGCGTTTTTATCCTCTCCCTGTCCTGGAGATCTCCTGTTTCTGTAAGTGAACTCAGAGAGATCTGTCATTAGCAGCATCATGGCAGTTGTAGGAGAAAGTGCACAAGAAATGAGGGATCCCATTTGGCAGGGTCTACAGTCTCACGTGACTTTCCTCGACCCTTCTTTTCAAAACAAACTGAACCTTTCAGGTTCAAGTTCTTGCTCCTCTCATCAGGAACGTGACTTCCTGCTTCTAAGAAGTAAGGCTTACAAAAGGGCTCATAAGACTTCTTGGACATCAAATAGCTCTTACAAAACAGCATTTTGATGAGTTAAGTGTAAATGAATCAGAAACATACGGATTAAATTTTCTTAAAGTGCACATGGGTTTAAGAATTAAGGGGAAACGTACTTCCCTGCCTGTACTCTGGGTTTCACCGAACCCAAAACATAAGCAGGAGGGAGAAAAATAAAAGCAACCCTCAAATACTTTTAGATGTGTTGCCAAATTTTAAAATGCTGTTGGGCTCACCCTCTGCCAGTAATAAAATCTCTGGCCACCCAGAACAGCTACAATCAGGAACAAGAGGATTGTTTCCCTGACTGGCCAGCAATCACCAACAACTGTGTTAAGTTAGTGGCTCTCCATGACAGGTTGTCACTGTTCTCCACTAGGCTGTTGGCCCCTTCTTGGACTTGATTTTCACACTACTCCACTTGTTTACCATGAACTATATCTGGTGTTTTGGCTCCCAGAGTCCTTGGTAATGGTTCAGTCCGTGCTCTGTAATCAGAAGAAATGTCCATCATGAGGGGAATGTTTGGAGAAGCTGTCACACATCTATTCCAGTTGTATTCAGGAAAAACAAGAGTTCCTTGTCGATTTTTTTTCATCTTTAATGTTATCCAGGTGTGGAGTTCCCTTAACCTGTAAATGGTCTCCCTTTAGTTCTTTTCCTGACACAAATACCCTTCTAAACCATAGGGCCTCTGTTTGCATGCCTTCTAATTCATAGCTACAGATACAGACACTTTATAATTTCCACATTGTTCCATCATTTTACACTCCCCCCACCCCCGCCCATATCTGATTTCATTTCACCAAGAAAGGAGAAAATTATTTCAATTGGTGGTAAAAGATGATTAAAACAGAATAACAAAGGCCTTGGCTGCAAACTGTTTGTTTTATTAAATTTGCTACTGTGTTTTAAATTGGTACCAGGGCAAATCTTTGGACAATTATGTCAAGGCCTGCTGGAGTTAATCAGTCATATGTATATGTCTGCTACTTTCAAAGCATGGACCCTTGTAGGGAGTGAGGAGAGGGAGTGGACAAGAAGGAAAGGACAAGTCTCATGTTACCTGTCAGAAACCAAGCTGTGTTCCACTGCCAGTGTGAGGGGGGTATAGATGCCCAGTTCCTCTAGACTTCTCATTTTCCTTCCATTTCATCGAGTTCATGGGTTGGATCTCCCTGTGGTCTACAGAAGAAATAACAGAACATGATGTTGCAAGACAAAGGCCAATTTGCACAAACAAAGATTTCTTCTTGGCAAGGGAATTCAAACATCACAGCTTTGCCTTAATAATTGGAACACCCAAAGTGAAGCAGATTGGAGGCTTCTGACTGATGAATTGAATTTTGGTTGAGAGAAGGCCAACATGAAGTCAGGCAGGCTATGGTGTCCAACTGTTATAGGCTGGCTATGTTCTGTGATAATACAGTACCTTCTGTACACTGACTGGGATCCTACAACTTTATAACTGAGAGGGAGCTTAGTATGTTAGACCTACAAGGTACCTCAATACATAGACTATGGAAGTAAACTATAGAATGTTAGAACTACAAATACAAAGACCTTTAGATCGCATCTTGCTTTATTGCTTCATGTTACAGTGAAGGAAAAAAATAAGAGTAAAACCCAGAAAACAGAAATAACCTGCAGTGACAGCGCTTAGGACTGTGGTCTCCTGGACATCTCATTCAATGTTCCTGCCCTTATATGTTCCTCCATATTACTTCACAGGAAAGAAGCTGTACAAATATGAACATTACACTGTGGACACATTATGGTCAGCGGAAATGAAACAATTTGCACAGTGTCATACATAGAGTTAATGGCAGAGTGAGGCCAAGAATCCAAGTCTTCTAGCTCTCCCTTTGGATGTGCTCCTCCCTTATAGCACAGATGCTTCACCATAATAGCCCTTCCCAAATTCTAATTCAAAAAGTTAAGCATGATCCTCTTAGTTCAGCATGATCCTTAAGTCAAGGGGAAAAAATGCCTATAGCCCTGAATCTTAGTTCTAGTACCAGCTTAGTCTATGAACTTAGCCAATATATTTCTTCTCACTGATCTTCAATTTCCTCATCTGTAAAATGAGAAAAGTTGGACTAGAGAATCTCTAAGGTCCTTTTCAACCCTAACACTCAAAGGTTCCATAAATGACTATTGCAGAACTATAGGACCATTCTCAGTGAATAACGGTTATTTGAACTGAATGAACAGCAAGGAAAATCAAGTTGTCCTTTGTGAATTCAGAGTAATACAGAAAGGATGGAAATTTTAAAGAAAGAGACTAGTTAGATGAGGAGGTTATATGAAGGAAAGAAAGTGGGTGGAATTTCAATTATTCATGTTAAATGTCTAGAAACTTTCGTTCAAGAAGATTAAGCAGTGGAACATCTGACAAGAGAACGCCAACTGCCAGGAAATCAGAAGCACAGAAGTTTTGCCATAGAAGAAGCCTTAGTGTCCATCTATTTCAAATCCCTACTAGAAGCATGACACTGTTAAAAATCCTTGACAAGTGCTCATTCAGACTCTGCTCAGATACCTTAGTGACAGGGAATTCACTTCTTCCATAAACAGCCAGCCCATGTCATTTTTGTTAAATAGTTCAAATTATTAGGGAGTTCTAATATTGAACTGACATCTGCGTCCTTAAAACTTCCACTCATTGGTTCTAGTCCAGCCCTCTAAACCTATAAAGAATGTGTCTAATCCCTTTTCCACATGAGAGGCCTATGATCAAAAAGCAATGATCATCCTCACCCTCCCACATCTTCCCTGTGCCAAGCTAACCAATCCCATCTCCTTCAACTGCCCCTTCTATTCCATGGGCTGAAGTTCTGAGCACACAGGTTGCCCTCATTTGGATACACTTTGGTTTTCATTCTCTTCTAAAATATCATAATTTAGTAAAGTCTTATTTTTTTTCAGAAATCATGAAATCAGAAAGCTCAAATAACTGGATGATGCTTTTTTCCCCTCCTGCAGGCATTATGATGCAAAACATTGCCTAAATGAATAAGATAATATGGGGAATTTCTCTCAAAAGGTTCCTTTCCAGGATATTATATATGTGTCATAGGGTCAACTCATTCTCCTATATACTTTATACCTATATTCCTGTGCATTGATAACTGGTAATATTGAAGATGACACTGAAGTCCTCTGAGATCCTGAAAATGTCTTTAGAATGAATTATTAAAGAGCTTTTAGAATGTTCATTTCTGAGCACTATCAACTTTATCCTGGAGACAGCAGAGGGCCTTTTATGATCATCATAGGCCAGAAACAATATGATAAAAGTGGTACTTGAAGAAGACTAACCTGGCACAGGCATGGGATGGATTGGAGGAAGGGAGCCTGATTAGAAGGCTTTTGTGAGAGACAACTCAGGCATAGACTGGGGAAGGTTTTCCAAGTGTGGTCTGGGAATTCTCAGGGGTCCCCAAGACCCTTTTAGGAAGCCTACAAGGTCAAAACCATTTTCATAATGATACTAATAATGATATCATCTCATAATGATATTTCATATGATATTCATAATGATAATAAATTTTAGCAGATATAATAATAATAGTAACAATAACAACTAGCATTTATATGAGGTTTTAAGTTTGCAAAACACTTCACAAATATCTCATTTTATCCTTACAACAGTGCTGAGAAATAGATGCTATTATTATCTTCTCTTTAGAGATGAGGAGAATGAGGCAGACAAGTTAAGTGACTTGCCCAGAGTCACACAGCTAGTAAATATCTGAAGGCAGAATTTGAACTCTGGTCTTTCTGACTCCGGGTCCGATACTTTATCCACTGCACCACCTTGCAGCCTCTATATATAGAATAAAATCTATAAATAGAATAAAAGTTCTGTGGGAGGTCCTCAAGAATTTTAAGAATACAAAGTGGTTTTGAGACCAAAAAGTTTGAGAACTCTGCATTAGGGTAATGGCAATGAGAATGGAAAGGAGGGTATGGACACAAGAGATTACAAAGGAAGGATCAGTAGGACCCAGTTACTTAACTCTGTGGGGGGTGGCTTGGGAGGGAGGGAGGTGAAGGAAAGGAGGAATCATAGTAGCAGCATAAATCATTCCAGATGGTTTTGGGAACAGCTGAAAGGAACAGCTTGACACATAACATCCTTCTTTTCGATGAACCATGAAATAGGTCCTAACCACTGGTAGGGGCTTTAAAGATCTTCTCGACCTCCTTCTAAGAACTGAATTCTTAGTCCTGGCTCTTGGGGGTGGGGAATACTATGCTTCATGCGCTGTTTTTGTGACCAACTTTGATGTTAATTTAGACAAATATAATTTGGACCCCTTTTTTTCTGTGAGAATTCTTGTAGTCTCAATTGGCAGAACTGGATTGTCTATTCAACAATTCAAGGATTTATTGAGTACATATTTTGTGTCAACATTTCAGGGCTCTTATGAACCTTCATATACCTATATGAACAACTTCAGGATTTCAAAAAAAAGTATTATTGTAGGCACTCTATCAATTCAAAACACAACCATCCTGTGCCTTGGGAGATAGCTTCATTAATTTCTGTGGCCAAAAAATCCATCACCATGTGGTGATCCAGTCTAATGTAATCTAACACGTATTTATTAAGTGTGTAATATATGCAGCTAGACTCTCTTCTAGATGTTGGGGATATAAAGGAAAAAAGCCATCTCTCCACCCAAAGAGCTTACATTCTCCCAAGGGGATACTACATGTAAACAGATAAACGTATATAAATGATCCTCTGAACCTCCCACAGGATAGCAAGGCTAGTTATTGCACAATGTTGGATGATGCCTGATATCAGTCAATCAACAATCATCAATCAACAAGGATTTATTAAGTACTTACTATGTGCTAGGCACTGTGCTAAGTCCTGGGAATAGAAATAAAAAGCAAAAAAAAATAGTTTTTGCCTTCAGGGAGATTAAATTCTAAAGGGTAAATGACCAACATATGTATAAATAAATATGAAGTAAATGAAAGAGAATGTTATGGGGAAGGCATTAGCAGCTGAGGGGACTGGGCAAAGCCTCTTGCAGTAGGTGGCATTTGCTATGAGTATTGAAGGAAGCTAGGTGGCACAGTGGATAGAGTGCAAGTTCTGAAGTCAGGAAGACTCATCTTCCTCAGTTCAAATGTGGTCTTAGACACTTTCTAGCAGTGTAACCCTGGGCAAGTCACTTAACCCTGTTTGCCTTAGTTTTCTCATCTGTAAAATGAGCTGGAGAAGGAAATAGCAAACCACTCCCGTATCTTGGCTCAGAAAATTCAAGATGGGGTCATGAAGAGTCAGACACGACTGGAAGACAACCAAAGATGAGACTAATGCCAGTTCTAATACATTTACCTTGTGAGGGAAAGCATAGGGAGAAAACCCATCTCTCCCAGAAAGGATGTTTTTGCCACTTGAGTCCTTTCACACCCTTGAAAAACCAAATCATTGTTGCATTGAGAAGTGAGAGACTGATTTGGCCTCTGCACCTGCTATCTCATTGGGCTTATCCAAACAGCCCCAGATCTGAGGGCAGCTGAAATAACAGATGAGTCCAAGAACTTGAGTTTTTTGACGTCCTTCTTTTGTTTATGAAATCCCACCCCCCATGATGGAATTCAGCAGAAATTCTCTTCATTATCTTTTTTGCAATTTTCCCATGCCATTTAATTTTTTCAGGGAAAAATGACAAAAGAATAAGAACTTTTGTAATTTACTAGAAGGGAAATAGAGGGATAGAATAGGGTGGTAGTCTGGTTATGGAAAATTGGTAAGTTAATTCTCTAAGGAATCAATTACTTATAGGTTTTGTTGATTGACTGCTATGGTCTTAAACTCAATCCAACAGATATTTATTAGGTGCCTACTTCTACAAGGGCAACTGGATGGCACACTGGATAGAGTGCTGGTCCTGGAGTCAGAAAGACTCATCTTCATGAGTTCAAATCTACCTTCAGACTCTTACTAGTTATGTGACCATGGAAAGTCACTTAACTCTGTTTGCCTCAGTTTCCTCATTTGTAAAATGAGCTAGAAAAGGAAATGACAAACCATTCTGATATATTTGCCAAAAATACCCCAAATGGAAGAATTGGATGTGACTGAAATGACTGAAAACAACAATAACACACACAAAGCCTTAGGTTGGTGCAGGTGATATAGAGATAAATATGAATTGGCCTCTTTTTCAATCCAATAGTAAATGTGAAATGCTTCCAGCAGCAGATGTAAGATGTAGAATGCAGTACAGTAAAAAAAAATTCTTGACAAAGTCCCCTGAAACTCTAGGAGTCATAAACATATTTTCTTTCTGAGGGACCCCTTTAATATACTCCAACTGATGTCATCTATTTCCTGAATTCCTCCCATTATGAGCAGCAGGGTAATAAAAGGAAAAGGGCACTAGTACCACACATCTTTTTGATCTCTTGTTGGTTAGTTCCATTAAAGGATGGGATCTAGTCAAGACACTGAAAAAAGATTATTCTATACTATAGAAACATGCCATTTATTCATCCTCTGGTCAACCATAAAATGTTTCCAAAATGCCCTGAGATTCATTATGAGAAAAAAGGGGACTTAGAATGGCCAAAAACCAAAACAAAGCTCCCCCCCAAAGTAAACCTTTCCATTTTCTGGCTGCTTTAGAGGAGTAAATTAAAATATTTAAAGGAAAAAATAAAACAGAAGCCCACAAAGCTTTTGGAGCTTTAAAATGAAAGTGGGGAAAAGAACCCTGATTCACATTTCTAAGTGACAAAAAAGAGAAGGTGAGAAAAAAAATCTACCTCCACTCATCTTCCTTAAATAATTAATTAAGTTCAGTACATAAAAGCCCCAACAGCTCCTGGAATTAACCCTTACTATTACAGTCAAGACAATCCACTGTCTGGCCTCTTTTTTGCCTTTCCAGTTTTATTAGTCTTGATTCCTTTTACGACATAACCTTCATGCCAGTCAAGTTGGTTTATTTATGGCTCTTGAAATATACAGTTCATTTTTCTGCCTTTGTAACTTTTTGCTCCATTGGTTCCTTCTGCATAGATTCCACCACCTCCCTCATACTACCCTCTGATACTGAGATCTTCCTTATCCTTCAAGGGTCCAATGATCCCTTTTGTGTTACATCTTCCATATAGCCTCCTTGTATCATCCCAGGAAGACAGAAACTCTCCTTTTTCTGGACTCTGCTCACTTTGTACCATGCTATGATTATTATATACTCGCTTATCTTGTAATTAATTGACTATAAAGTAATAAAGTCTTAGAAATGGAATTCAAGGCAAGATAACATAGTAGACAGAGCTAAGAATCGCAGGCTCCAGAAGAGCTGGGTTAATTCCAATCTGTAACACAAATTAGTCATAATGCCCTGGACAAGTAACTTCATCTCTCAGTATCCCAGACAATTAACTCCTCAAGACTGTAAGATGTAGAACAGTTGCCCATATGCTTTAGTAGAGAGAGTTTCCTCACCAAGAATTCCTTACATCTGTTGGGTCTGGATACTCCCTGCTTGATACAGTGGATAGAGTGCCTGGCCTAGAGTCCAGAGGACTTGAGTTCAAACATGGCTTCAGAAACTTCCTTGCTGTGATCCTGGACAAACCACCTAACCTTGTTTGCCTCAGTTTCCTCGTTTATAAAATGAGCTGGAGAAAGAATTGGCAAACCACTCCAGTGTCTTCGCCAATAAAACTCCAAATGGGCTTACAAAAAGGCTTCAGTGACTGAAGCAAATGAACAGCAACAGCAACAACCCCCTTCCTCCTTCTCCCCTCCCCCCACAAAAAGAGAACTTGAGGTCTTAGAGATTCCCAAGTATAATTTCTCATTCCACAAGTGAGGACTCTGGAGTGTTTTGCCTAAGATAATGCAGCAAGTTAACATTAGATTTGGAACTAGAATCCAAGACTCTTGACTGTCAGTGTATTACTATGTTCCCATGCCACTTTATTTGGATTTTATTTCACTTTCAGAATGCAGGAATTGAAGTTTGTTCTTATCCATCTATCTCTAACAGTGCCTAGCACAGGGCCTTGATTGTAGTAGATCTTCAATAAGATAACAAATTTTTCACTGAATCTTAAAGTCCTTGGGAGTAGGAGCTAGCTATTACTATAATTAAATGACTCAGCTTCAAATCCTGATTCTGCTACTTCCTTCCTGTGTGACACTAAGCAAATCACTTCCCTTCTCTGACTTTCAGTGTCCTCCAGTTTTTCAAACCATTTTAAAAGTATGATGTCATCTTATCCTTATGACAACCCTAGGAGATAGGTAATACTATTATCACCATTTTACAGATGAGGAAACTGAAGTTGACAGGTTAAGTGAATTGTCCAGGGTCACACAGCTAATAAGTGTTTGAGGCTGTTTAAACTCAGGTTTTCCTGGCTCCAGGTCCAGCTTTATGTCCACTATACTACCCAGGTGCTTCTGCAAAAATAAGATGGGTTGGACTAGATGATATCCAACTCTAAATGCTATGATTCTATGCCTGATATTTATTCTTAAAAATTATTTGATACAAAACTAACTTTAAACTTCAAGCAAACCAATTAAACTTACTATATTTAACTCTTTACATGTTAAATAACTGAATTTTAGTATGCAAATGGCCATAACACCAAGTTACCCTTTCTTTGTTCATATCTCAAAGTGTATGACAATTTCAATAATGTTTGTGTTTCACTTTTGCCAAATTCATTTTAAAATTTTCTACTCATTTGCTATTCTGCCATCATACTTTAATGTTTCTGTTTCTCAATAACCTCCTCACTTTATCTTTACAATTTTTAAGAAATTTTTTTTTTTCTATTTTAGTCCATGTAAGATGGTGGTCCAATTTTCACTCCACATTTCTTTGGCTACTTGTGAGGTTGGATAGTTTTTTTTTTTAAGCAATCAGGGTTAAGTAACTTGCTCAAGGTTACACGGCCAGTTATTTCTGGGTGGGTGCTAAGTGTCTGAGCCCAGATTTGATCCCTAGGTCATCCCGACACTGGAGCCGGTGCTCTTACTCACTGAGCCACCTGGCTGCCCCTAAGCATTTGGGGTTAAGTAACTTGCTCAAGGATACACGGCCAGGTGTTTCTGGGTGGGTGCTAAGTGTCTGAGCCTGGGATTCGATCCCTAGGTCATCCCGACACTGGAGCTGGTGCTCTTAGTGTGCTACCTGGCCGCCCCTGAGGTTGGATAGTTTTTAAGTGATTATTTATAATTTATATTTCCTCATCTGTAAATTATATCCTCATCTCCTTGAACATTGTGGGTAGGTTTTGCCTTGAATTTTGTTTTTATCAATTCCTTGTAAAGTATCCCTGAAATTTGCTGATAAGTGAATTGAATGGGAATTTCAAGGGGGGGAAAAAGAGCCTCTATGGTTGAGTCCAGTCTGACTTGCCTTTTTTGCCCTGTGTCTCTAATCTTCTTCTTCATTCTTCCCAGGGAGCTAAGCCATGGCAGTACATATAAGTACCAGATTGTTACCATTTCTGGTACAGAGGAGAGTGAGCCTTCTCCCACAGCCACATATATACACGGAAGCGGCTACTGTGGAGATGGAATCATACAGAAGTAAGTAGAATAGTGCATCTTATGTAAAGAAATGCTGTTTCCATGAACTCAAAACCAAAATAGAAACCACGCTGATGTGCTTGCTGGACTTTAGATATTTTTATTTTTGATGGAAAAACTGAATGGAGTTTATTGATGGCCCTGATAATACATCATATTAGATTATTCTAACTTATAGAAGAGGCGACGTGCTACCATGCGAAGGAGTCTGGATGTGAAACCAGAAAACTTGATTCTAACTTCATCCCTGCCATTTATTTACATCTCACCATCATGGGCCTCATTGTTTTTCCATCTAAATTATATCTTCATCTCCTTGAACACTGTGGGTGGGTTTTGCCTTGATTTTTTTTTTATCAGCTCCTTGTAATGTATCCCTGAAATTTGTTAGATGACCTCTGAAGTTCCACTCAACCTAAAGCTATACTCCTCCACTATTGAAGAGGAATTCTTATCACAGCAAATAAGAGTCAATAAAGATCCTAAGCAATTCTGATGGATTTTAGGTCAGAGAAAGAGAGTTCAAATTAATTTTCTTCCATTTACTACCAGCATGGATGGATCACTTGAGTAACTTATAGTCTAAGATACTTATTTTGGACGTTGAGACATTAAGTATCTTCTTGTCTGTGGTCACATGACTTCTTGGTAAGTGGTTTCAAACGCAAATAGAAATGGGGGCCACTCAACCATATAGAAGGATCCTTGCAGGCCACATACTGACTTAGGAAACCACAAGTTAATATATTAAATAGTAATGTTTATTGTATTTTATATATTTTATTAAATATTTCCCAAATATATTTTAATTTGGTTAGGACTGCGCTCAGGAGTATTGTGGGCTTCATGTTTGACACTTTAGTAGTCCTGCATCATAAGATCATAGATTTAGAGGTGGAAGGAGTCTTAGAGGATATTGACGGGGGGATACCCTCTATTTTATAGTGAGGAAACTGAGGCACAGAGAAGGAAAGTGAGCTGCCCAATGTCCCAGAGTTGTTTCTGGTACAGAATTTGAGCTTATGTCTTCCTGACACTGAATGTAGCACTTCAGCTAATATGTCATACTGTCTTTTATGTATACATTGATATCTAGAGTTATAGCTGTATCTGTAGCAAACCAGTAAATTGATTTATTATGCTAGCTGTTAGATACACATACCCATCCACCCATCCCACATGATTACATCTTGCTTAAGTTAATAAGATGCATTAGTCTACAGCAACTCAGGAGAATCGTGTACCTAGTGCTCTGATTTTATTTAGTGGAGGGAGTATATACTATAGAAAATTCAGTTGTCCATGAAAAAAACAATGTATTTCAGGGATACAACATATATCCTGGGTATGAATTGGAGATGAGGAGCAGACCTGCATGTGAGATTAGGCTTGGAGAAGCTAGCCCATGATAAAAAACAAGACAAAACTTTCCCTATGAAGTCCACAAAGCAGATAATGACACTGAGATAATCCCTACTTGGCTAACATGATATGTGTTAAACACAGTGAGCTGAGAGCAGCTTGGAACACAAGGCTGGGTTCATGTCTAACTGACTTTTCAACCCCTAGTAGACAGAATGGGAAGACCTAGCCAAAACATCCCATAAATAAAGGCTGTGAGGGCTATTTGTAAAAGAGAGATCAATACTAATTTCCTCAGTTATTTCCAGGGTTAATTGGAACCATCTACCCTGCTGCTCCGGAGGAGCATTTACTAATGTGAGTTGGGGAGTGAAAGAAAACTTCTATAGCCCCTACCAGTCTGTTGGGGGTCCCAGCTGACTGGTAGAGGGTAGTCAGTAGGTCTCATAGGACATCATTCAAACACTTGATGGGAATTCCATCTTGACAAGGGAGTAGCAGTCTCCAGATGTATGCCAGTTACCTAGTCTCCCAATTACCTCTTCTTTCTCTGCCTTCCTTTGCCAATTCAGAAAACATTGATCCTATTCTGTCTGACTTGGAACTTAAAAAAAAGCCCTGGGTTTTTCATAATAGTCATGGTGTGATCTGTAAGGTTCTATTCTGCTCAAAATTGCCACAAATCTCATCATATGTAAGGCCTCTGGGTTCTAGCATACCAGAAAAATGATGAAACTGACTGGGAATACAACACTTTTATAGGAAATGAGGGAGAAATCTGAGAAAGAGAAATTGATGGATTCACTTAAGGAGGAAAAGAAAAAGTTTAGGGGCAAAAGCCCACAATACTATTCTGTCAGAGTTCCATAAACAAGATGGAAGCAAAGGGGAGTGGCAAATTCATTGACATCAATTATTAGTCCAACCCATTCATTTTACTGAGAAGAAAACTAAGAAGTAACTTGTATAATGTTACACAGCTATTTGTGAAATACTAAAAATATGTAAGAATCCACTGAAAGAAAGCAGAGAGGCCTATAACTGAACTTAGGATTTTGTTGGAAAAAACCTCCAGGTACAGATTTTGAGAGGTGAAGAGGAAAGGTGAAAAGGAAAGGGAAATAGGAAGTATGAAAGTAAATTGAATTAAATTTAATTGGAGGTATAAATCGGTATAGTCATTCTGGAGAGCGATTTGGAATTATGTCCCCAGAGTTACTAAACTTTTTGTGCTCTTTGACCCAGTGATACTTCTACTACTGTCTATACATGGAAGAGATCAAAGAAAGAGGAAAAAGACTTTTGTGAAATTTATATAATGTGCATGTGTATTATATACATACATGAATGCTATATATATTGTAAACATATATACAATAATTTAATTTAATTATATACTATATTAAGTCTTGGAGGTAGGAATAGAACCAAGTTATCTTAATTTCCAGTTCAGTGTGGATTAGGTCCAATACAGAACCTAGAGTTGGGTTTATTGTCTGAATACCTACATTTGAATTGCAGTGCACTGTGACTTTGACCAGGTCAGTATACCTCTACTGACTGCCTTTTCCTCATCTGTAAAATGAGAGGATTAAACTATGCACTCTCTCAGGTCACTATGTCTATCAAGCTGCTTCTGTTAGACCAATCTCTCTTTTATATCTTTATCTACAGACACCTAGGAGAAGAATGTGATGATATGAATAAGATCAATGGTGACGGCTGCTCTCTCTTCTGTCGAAAGGAACTGTACTTCAATTGCATTGGTAAGTCTAGTCCTCAGAGGTTTGCAGGAGTGGCCTCTGGGCAGCCCCAGACCTTCTGGTGGCTTCTACTGATGTCCTGTGACAGTAGCTGTAACATTTGCAGTGATTCAATAGCTCTGTTTGCAAAGCAAATAACCCCATTTCTACCTTTTTAGTGATTCTAGTAGGAAATTGGTTTCCATCAGCATTTGTCCCCTCATTGAAGTCTTGCTGTTGGTTTAGTTTGGCCCAGGGATGCTTTGCCTTTGCTGGTTAATACAAGTCAGGGTAGGGTTTGGAGGCAGAACAGTGACTGGATAGTAGCTGGACTGGCTACAGATCAGATCACATCTCCTTTGAGAAGCAAATAAATACTAAAGATCAAAGTTCCACCTTTGAAAGAAGTGAAAACTAATCTGAGAGTTTTTTCCTTCCCTCCTTGATTAGCAAATAGGACATTCTCAGTTTTCTCATCTATAAAATGAGGGTGTTAAGTTAGATGATCTCTAAGGTATCCCTCTCCCCCACCTCCCATATTTATGATTCTATGAGTTCTAATAAAACAATTAGTAAATGTGTAAGTGTTTGAGGTAGGATTTGAATTTAGGTCTCCTCACTTCAGGTCCAATACTCTATTAAACCACAAAGATCAATATCTTAGTGGCAGCCTCACTTAACTTTAGTGATATGTAAAAGAAAAGCTAATGTTTTCACTTACTTTCAGAATACTTTTCAGACTGTTTTGGGACTCAGAAAATATTAGTTTCACCCTCTCCAGGGTCCTAAATCCATCATCCAGTATCCCACAGACTAGGAGGCCACATTGACATGTATGGTGGAAAGGGAAGTAGGTGACCTAAGTCTTAGCTGTGTCTCTGCCACTAACTTGGTGTGTGACCTCAGTCAAGTCACTCTCATCTTTCTGTGCTGTGGTACCCATCACCATCAGCAAAATGAGTGGGCTACAATATATAATGCATAATTCTCTACAGGAGAATGTTATTTTATTGTTAGAAACTACCCCATCCTGAATGGTTTCTAAGGTGCCATGTGGCCTGCCTCACAGACCCTCTCTCTCTTCTTGGTTTTTCCAATTAAGTTGTCCTCCTATACAAATACCACCAGCAAGCCCTGTTGAGGAAAGGCAGGGCTCCTGTCCCACCAATGTGGAAATTATCTTGATCCTTTTATAACTTAAAACAACAGGGCCTAAACAACTCAGAAAGTATGGTATCAGTAAAAATGTAGCTTCCACTGACAGGCATTGACTGTAGCTATTATTTTCTAGAGTAAAAAGGGGGTTGGCAATTCATTTTCTAACACCGTGATGTCATAAATATGGACATGTCACTGATAAAAGCTGAGAAGAGAATGGAATAGACAAATTAGTCAGCCAAAGTATGAAGTTTCCAAATCTTGTTTTGTTTTGTTTTTTCTCCTCCTCTTAGTAATAGATTTTGAAACAGTCCCAGAGAAATGCCACAGATTGAATGGGGCTTAATATTTTGGTAGATGGTCATTTTTCCCCAGGGCAATCCCTAAAGATCTTATTTCCTTTTGGTTTCTGAACATATTATTTATGCCATGACGATTCCTTGGGGACAGCTTTACTAAACACTGTTTGGTGTTCAGATGCCTTTAGAACACTAAATAATTGAAATGACCTTTTTCTCCTGGTTTATTAAGTACAAGGAGTCCTAACCTGGAAGTTGTGGCCTTGAGTTCTGCCATTAACTTTCCGAGTGGCCTTCATTATGTTGTTTTACCTTTTTGGATTTCAGTTTCCTCACCTTTAAAGTGAATAAGTTGTCAAACTGGATAGCTTCTAAGCACCTTCTAGACTTTAATTTCTATTCTCCTTTATATTCTATTGTCTAAGGTCCCTGCCAGGTCTAACATTCTAAGATAACTTCCATCTCTAATTTAATATTATGATTTTACTGTTCAGTACTTTTATTTCTTTTCCCAGTGGCATTTAGAAAGAAAGAGTCCTGGGACAAGCTGATATCCTGCTACTATTTCTTTTATAATAAGTGTTCTATAAATTATTGCACAGAAGACTGTTGCAAGAGATCATGTGAGAAGTGATATAGGTTTGAACTAAGATGGTGGCTTTGTGAATGTGGAGAAGGGAGAAGATACATAAAGATGCAATGGAGATGGGATTAACAACACTTGGCAGCTGATGGAATATGAAGGTTAAGGGAAGACGTGGAATGGAGGAGGGTTCTATGGAAGAATAGGGGTACCCTTGACAGGTGTGGGTTAGTTCAGAAGAGAAGCAGGTTCTGGAGAAAAGATAATGGGTTCTGTTTTAGGAATCCCCGTAGGATCTTCAGTTCTGAATGTCTATGCAATTGTTATATGGGACTGAAATTCAGAAGAGAGACTAGGGCTGGATTTCTAGAACAAGGAGCCATCTGTGGAGATGATAATTGGAGATGATAATTATGGGTGATGAGTTGAGAGACAGACAGAGATAGAGAGACAGAGAGAGAGAGAAACAGAGAGAGAGAGAAAGAGGGAGAGAGACAGATAGAGAGAGACAGAGAGAGACAGACAGAAAGAGAAAGACAGAGAGAACCCAGGATGAAACCTTGGAGCCAACCCTCAGTTAGGGGGAAGACTTTCAGTGATTATCCAGAAAAAGAGATAAAGAAGGGACAGTCCGACAGGTAGCAGGAAACCCAAAGGAGAATATGAAAACCCCAAACGGAAATGGGATACAAAAAATAGGCATCAGTGTCAAATGCTACAGAGAGATCTTAGAAAATTATCTGGGGGAGCAGCCAGGTAGCACAGAGAGTAAGAGCACCGGCCCCAGTGTCGGGATGACCTGGGATCGAATCCGGCCTCAGACACTTAGCACCCACCCAGAAACACCTGGCCGTGTAACCTTGAGCAAGTTACTTAACCCCAATTGCTTAAAAAAAAAAGAAAGAAAAAAGAAAATTGTCTGGGGACACCAAGAAATAAGTGACTTACCAGTAAGTGTCAGAGGTAGTACTTGAACCCAGATCCTCCTCACCCCAAAGTCAACTCTCTATAAATTATGTCTATCTTAAACTATGTCTAAACACTTGCTATCATTATCATTAATTTTAATAACAGCCATACCTTATATTTATGTGGTGTTCAAAGCTTTACCATATGCTTTCCTAACAGTAATCCAGTGAGTCTGATACAGGTATAAGGCCAACAACCTCCTGTTCTCCTGGATTGTTCCATATCTTTGATTTCCTAAGGTTTGTCACTTTGCCTAAGATCATCATCATCATCATGGTTGTCCATTAAAAATAAAACATAGGGGACAACTAAGTGGTACAGTGAATTGAGAGTCAGGAGGACCTGAGTTCAAATCCAGCCTCAGACACTTTACACACTTACTAACTGTGTGACCTTGGGCAAGTCATTTAAACCCTATTTCCTTGCCTTTCTCCCCTCTCCCCCCCAAAAAAACAAAAAAAAGTGGTGCGTTAAGCTGATTAACTGCTTCTAAGTGAGAGACTCCTTCCCTCCTCCACGAAAAAACAAAAAAAAAAACATTAAAAAAAAAAACCATAAATGGGCCTAGGAAGGCTTGTGACTTCAGGATAGAAGATCATTTATTGGAACCAGGTCCACACCTATGTGTTGGCCCCCAAGGTCATCATGTTTTCTAATATTGTTAAGAAAATATAATTTCTGACACCATTGAGAAATTCTGCTAAGAAAACAAACTCATCTTTAGTCGTCCCTGCTCCCTCTTCCATTCCTGATCCTACTCTCAGTAACTGTCCCACTCTCAGTATCTGCCTGCTTCTTCTGTGTCTGTTCCAGACACAGCCTTCCAACACTGAGCTGGACATTTGCTGATAAGTCCCACTTCAGCCTGTCTTATTCACTGTTTCCCACAGCCATCCTTCCAGGCTCCCTGAGTGAGACAGAGAAGGTGAGATCAGTCTACTTTCTCATCCCTCTTCACATCACCAGAGGTGACACATCTGTGTGGTCCCCTCTGTTAGGTTGTCTTGTCCTCTTCAGAGGAAAATTGAGGAAGCAAAACAAGAAGATAAATAGTGTTTCTTTTTTTGAAGATCGTCTAATAGGACCTTAGAAAAAACAATGAGGGAAAACAAAATAGCATCTGGTGGAGGTAGAAAGGATTCCTCAGGGGTAGGTTGGAGGTAGAGAGTTTCACTATCTTTGGATTTATGTTTATTATGATTATTTAAAATAATCATAATAGTGCCGACATTAATATTATTTACTATAAGTATATTGTTAATGTTGATATTATTTAAAATATTATTTATTATGATTTTTAGTTTTTAAATATAGACTCATTACTGAACATGCATATACAAACACATGAGTGCATGCGCACACACATGTACACACACACACCAAGCCATTTCCATTTTTAAAATACCTATTCACAATTTCCTCCATAGAAAAAAAAGTCAACATGATCTAGAAAGAACACCAACTATAGAATTGGAGGATTTGGATTCAAATCTAGTCTCTTTACCAGCTAGCTGAGCTAAGGCAAGGCACTTCCCATCTCTGCGCCTCAGTTTCCTCATTTGTAAAATAGTGGTGAGGTATGGATCAGGTGGTTGCTAAGGTGGTCCCTTCCAGCTCTAAATCCTGTCACTGGAGATTTGGAGACATGGGTCCCAATTGCTATTCTGCAGGCTTCCTCCCATGTACCATCTTAGACAATAGCACTTTCCCTTTGTAGAATTGTTTCTTCATCTACAAGAGAGTTTTTAAGGTCCCAGTTAGTACCCTGCGACGCTTTCCACATACTAAAATATTTTGGGTAAGAAATTAAAAATGTTTCTCTTTTCTAATTTTTGCTTTGTCTCCACTCTTACTATTATGTCATAGCAGGAAATATAAGTGAATGCGTGTTCTTCCTATAGCTTGTTTTTCACAGCTCGTGAAAATAGCAGCTTTTAATTATTGTTGCTGTTGTTCAATTGTTCAATCTTATCTGACTCTTCAAGACACCAGGTCCTTCTGTCCTCCATATTGTTCTTGGGATTTTCTTGGCAAACATGTTGGAGTCGTTTGCCATTTCCTTCTCCAGTGGATCACCTTTTGTCGGAACTCTCCACTATGATATGTCCATGTTGGGTAACCCTGAATGGCAGAGTTCAGTTTCATTGAGCTATCCAAGCCCCTCCTCCATGACAAAGCAGTGATCCAGGAGGCATTATCACACTCTAAATACACCAACGAATTGTATCCTGCTCCCCCAGCCTGATTCTGGATTTTGGAACAATAATGAATTTTGGTTTTGTTTTTGACAGTTTGTCCTCCCAAGCATTTTAATGAGAGCAGACAAATTTATTTTAGCACAGGATGATTCTGAAAATTAGTCTCATTTGAAAATAAACTACTAGCCAGAACTTAAACAGTCATAGGGAGATAACCAAATATAGTCAAAAGAGCATCGAGGTTCAGTAGATTTGGGTTCTGACTTTGTTATTAATTATTTATTGTAAGACCTTGGGCAAGTCACTTCTCTCCCTCGGTCTCAGTTTCCTCTTTTAGATGATCTCTCAGGTTCTTTCCACTCATATTCTACTTTCTATATTCCAAGATCCTTTCTGACTTTAACATTCTGCCTTCTATTCTTTATCCCTGTTCTTTCATTCTGTGCTCTATGAAATTATCTCATTCGTGTTTTGCCTACATTGGAAGCCAGGAGAGACAATTCCTTTGTTAGGTTTTCATCAGATACCCCTTTCATGCTAGATGGTATCAGGTCCTTAGCATGTATTGGGTGCCACTGAAATTCTGCAACAATCCCTTACCTTTATTTTTGCATCTGTCTTTTGTTCTTACATCACCTACGTAGTCTAATGTATCCCTCCTAAACAACTATCTTTTATATCAAATGGGGGGGGAACAGTTTGTCAAAATAAATCAACACATCAAAAAATTCTTACATTATATAGTGTTGCACATCATAGTCCCTCACATCTTTAAGTGAAACAAAGCAGGGTGCCTTCTTATACCCTTGACCATTATGATTTCATAGCATTCATTTTAAATTATTTTGCTATTATTCTTTGCATTTACATTATTGTAGATGGTATGTATTGTTTTCCCGGTTTTGCTTAGTTGACTCTGCATAAATTAATATAATTCTTCCAATGCTTCTTTATGTGTGCCTTCACCATATTCATTGTTTTCATGTATAATAGCTATATTCCACTATATTAATTTGTTGTCCTTAATTTTAAAGGATTCAACCATTTTCTCATCAATTTCCCATCTGTCAGAAAGTGGCTTGAAGTTTTTCATACCTTACTTCTTCCATCTATATATTATATCCAATCTCAGCTCTCTAATCTTATTTTTTTAAGATTACCTTAGGGATGATAGATTTTAAAGCTTGGATAAGAAGCAAATTATATATGTGAGCTATATAATAGAAAGGAATTAACTGACCTGAAGTAAATCACAATACTGCGTGAAGCTTCGATACAGTCTTAACGTTATTCCTCTTTTTTAAAATTTTGGGTTACAGAGTAGTACACTTAAAATAAACTGATGAATGAAAATTACTTTCACAACATGGGAAATAAGTCCATGCATTTATCCCCTCCCCTCCCCTGCCCCCTACTCCCATAGCAACAGTAAGAGAAACAATTATATTCTTTTGATGTTGGCATTCCTTTCTCTGCCAAATGCTTTAAAATCATGTCTTATTTGTAAATTAATCCTTATACCCTAATTGATGTAGATACTCAGTATCCTTACTGACCAGAAAATATCCAGAAATCTGATTATGTTAAAGGTGCCTAGTGCCCTCATTGATGTGAAAATACTTGGTGTTTTGGTTGATTTAGCCCCTTTATTAACCTAGACAACTTGCACTTTCATTGAGCTTAAGATACTCAAAACTAACATTCACCTAAATACTCCCTATCCTCATTGACTAAAGTGCCCTGTACTTATTGTCCCCACACCTAGTAAGCATCCATATTGATTAGAAGCTTCATTGCCTAAAGACCCCAGAACTCCCACTTTACCTAATGGTGTCCAGCACTCTCTTTAGCCTGACACCAAGTTATACTAAATACCTTTAGCATTTTCATTTATTTAAATGTCTTACATTCTCATTTACTAAGGCTTCAGAGTAGCCT
The DNA here is from genome assembly GCF_028583685.1 of Petaurus breviceps papuanus. Taxonomy (NCBI): domain Eukaryota; kingdom Metazoa; phylum Chordata; class Mammalia; order Diprotodontia; family Petauridae; genus Petaurus; species Petaurus breviceps. The sequence goes on along the minus strand of NW_027187368.1, from coordinate 9,640,704 downwards.
TATTGACTGAGCGAAGATCAGAAGATACCTAACCATTTTAGAAAGAACTTATCGCTGTCACTGAAACTGTGCTGAATTCTTCACCTTACTGGAAATTTTATAGTAATCATGCAAAGAGAAACAAAACAAGACCCACTGATTCATTGATATGGATCGACTATGGCACAGTGGAAAGCGTATTAGATATTGTTTTAGAGAACTTGAGTTCAAATTCTGACTGCCACTTACTATCTGTGTGACCTTGGGCAGATCACATAACCTCTCTTTGCCTGTTTCCTCATCCATAAAAAAAGATGAAGTGGGAGGCGTTGTACTAGATGCCCTTTAAGGACCCTTTCAGGTCTCAACTCTCATCTGTGAATGCTTATGAGAAGACAGAATCATATAGCAGAAAGATCCCCGGATTTAGAGTCAGCAAACCTGGGTGCTGCCACTATCCATGGAAAGTCATTTTACTTCAGTGAGCCTTAATTTCCCCATTTACAGAATGAGTATTAGTACCTATTTCACAGGGTTGTTAGGAAGAAAGTGCAGATCTTAAAATACTTTATAAGTATCAGTCTTATTATTCTTTGAAATTGGATGACCTTTGTGCAAATCCTGGTTTTACCAGTTGCTGCCTGTTTGATCTTCAGCAATTCAATTCAATTATTTATAAAGTATGCATTGTATTCAAGACATTCTTGCCCTTTGGGAGCCTTACTTTTGTCACCTACAGAAATAAAGAATTTTAACCCTTAACTTTTGGGGTTTTTCCCCCCAACTAGAAAATCTCCATAATTCTAGGACTTGGATTCAAATGCTGACTCTGACACTTACAAGTTGAATGCCCAAGAGTAAATCATTCCACCTTTTGAGCTAAAGTTTTCTCACCTGTAAAACTGGGCATAATAATCCTTGTGCTTCCTTCTTCATAGTGTTAATGTAAGAAGGAAAAATGCTTTGTACCTTTGAAGGATCTTAGAACTTTATACTTTTGAAGTATAGTAGAAATGGCAGTTACTATTGTGGTTTATTTTAGTTGTTGTTACTAAATACCCAGTGGTTGTTGTGAGAGGGAAATAGTATTCAGGCAACATGTTATAGTTGAGTTTGGATAACAAAGCACTGACAATGCAAGGAAGCAGATCATAAGGTGTAATGAATGATCAAGATAGCAAGTGCTAAAGAGTTAGGGACTAGAAAGCAAGGTAGCACAGTGCACTGGCTTGGAATCAGGAAGACTCATCTTGATGAGTTCAAATCTGTCCTCAGACACTTACCAGCTATGTGACCCTCAGCAACTCACTTGACCAACCCTGTTCACCTCAGTTCCTCATCTGCAAAATGAGCTGAAGAAGGAATTGGCAAACTGCACCAGTATCTTTTCCAAGAAAACCCCAAAATGGGGTCATAGAGAGTCAGACAGGACTGAACAACAACAAAGGGGTTAAGGAAAAGGGAGAGATCACTGGGTGGTAATGAGGTCAGGGAAAGCTGCCCAGAAAAGGTGGCAAGATTCAGATAGGAAGAGTGAAGTTTGGGTGAGGGGGGATAGAGAAAAGATGAACAAAAAACACACTAGTAGAAATAACAAAAGCGTGTGTAGGAGACTTTAAGAAAATCACCATTACTGGAAATAAAGTTGTCTATGTAAAGTGGAGTCAGATCATAGAAAGCTCTAAAAACCAGACTGAGAAGTTTAGTTTCTATTCTATAAAACAATGGGGAGTATTTTTAAAGGGTTTTTTTTAAAAACACAGATTATTGTTTGTCCTAAGTTCAGTGACATCAGGAAGGTGATGCTATGACTTGCAAGTAAATTGGATTTAAGTGAGGGAGGATGTGCAGAGTTACCAGCCTCACTCTCTCCTCCAGAGCCATCTGAGTCCAATGGCAAGTTATAGATCAGGATGACTAGAGATGCCCTCCTTTAGCACAGAAAGGTGATGTTAGAAGTGGTGTGTTGGGGTAGCTAGGTGGTGCAGTGAATAGAGCACTGACTCTGGAGTCAGGAGGATCTAAGTTCAAATCCAGTCTCAGACACTTGACACACTTACTAGCTGTGTGACCTTGGGCAAGTAACTTAACTCCAATTGTCCTGCCCTTTCTCCCTTTCCCTCCCAAAACCCCCCCCAAAAGAAGTGCTGTGTTAAGCTGATTAACCTCTTCTAAGTGAAATATTCTTTTCCTTCTAGTCTTATTTTTTTAAATTGTTCTAAGAATATTTTGTTTTTTTGTTTTTGTTTTTATGTCATTACCACTTTTCAGTAATTATTCCATCTCCCTAACTGAAGTTCTCTCTCTAGGGAAAAACAAAACAAAAATTTTGCCTAATCTTAACTCTCAAAACCAGTTAAAAGTCCATAATCAAATTAACCACAAGACTGAACAAAACATTGCAAACTTTTCAATTACCATTGGCTAATTTTTATAAAATTTGGTTCATCTATCAAACTTGAGTACGCTATCAAAGTGAAAATGATATTATAGATAGAAGATAGAAAAAGTGGATTCTACTTTGAAATCTCATTACTTTTTATGATTGTCTTCACTTTATGTAGTGTGTTCCTAAGCAAGAAGTATAGAAGTCAGATTCAATGATGTTCTATAATACTGAGTTGAGCTGGAAATTTCTAGAAGAGAGAAATGTCAGATCACTTTGATTGGAGGGGAGGTGTAGGGAACTGAGAATCTTTAGTCTAGAGAAGAGAGACTGGGGGTGATAAGGACAGTGAAAACTTTCCTCAAATATCTCTGAAGGACTGTTATATAAAAGAGGGAGCACAGATGTGAAGTACAGATTTTGAAGTTTCTGAAGGCAAAACTAGAACAGATGAGTGATAATTTCAGGAAAACAAATTTCAGTTCAAATTAAGGTATAATTTTATTAAAGAATTAGGATTGTTTCGTGAGATGGAACTTGCAAAGTAGTAAATTTCTTTGAATTAGAAGTATTTGAGCAGAGGCTTGATATGATATTCTTTCCTTCATGAGATGGGAAATTGGAATAAAACCTGTTTTGTGATTCAAGTAGAATATGCTAGTGTATACATGAGAAACCCAAAATATTTTGAAAGGTGAAAAAAAGTGATTTTATTGATATTGAGACATCAAACCAGTCCCCTTCCCTACAATCCCTAAAGAAAATGGAGGATTTAGGCAATTTTGGACAACTGAACCAGTCCTTTTGACCTAGGGATCCCATGTTAACTCACTACCAATTATGACATTCCTATGGAAATATAATGTTTAATCACCTTCAGTTGTTTTTAGAAATTTCTCATATCCAAGGAGGCAAAAATAAGCATTTCTATGGAATATATAAAGTCATCCCTGTAAATGCAGTCATTTGTCAATCAAAACATTTTTATTGTGCTTCCTTATCCTTCCCCCCCACCACTGACAAAAAAAAAACCAAACAAAAAACATGGTCCACCAAGGTGTACATTAACTGATGGAGTAGTCTTTGTTTTGTGCGCTGTTATGAAAAGAACATTGGATTTGGAGTTGGGAGATTCCAGTTTGAATCTGGACCCAGTTCCTTAGTACTTGTGTGACCTCTAGCTCTCAGCTGGGAGTTGTTTTGGATTGATGGTTAAGGTCTCAAAGTCTTAGTATCTACTTAGTTAAAATCTTATGTGAAAATGCAGTGCAGCCATCAGCCATGCTGGCAGAATAACAGGACATGAACTCTCACACAATTTCCAGTCCCAAACAATGAGTGCCCCAGTTACTGCCATCACCTTACTTCTCACTAAAGTGCTCAGGCAAAAGATTTGCTGAATACCTGGAAAGTAAAAATAAATTGATTCAAGCCCAGAGCTTTTGGGGGAAAAAAAACTTTAAAAGGTTGCTAATTTGGTTCCTGAATAGCCTAGTGATAGAACTATTCCCTGACCTTTGTGAGTTGGGCCTTACCCACAATATGGGCTCCTAATGTCCATGAAGGTAGGAACCATGTTTTTTTGTGTCCTCCACAGTCCCTGGCACGAAATTGTTCAATGCAATTTTGTTGAATCAACAAATGAATAAATTGATTGATGAATGAATTCAATTAAATAACATCATACATTAGTTACCAAAAATTCATAAAGTAATAGAGACAACTGGGTGTAGTGAATAGGGTGCTGGCTCAGAAGTATGTAGACAGGGAGTCTAGTACATAGGACCTGGGCTCATACATTGGTTCTGCCACATTGACTAAGTGCCTTTAGACAGTCACTTAATTTCTCTTTGTCTCAATTTCTTCCTCTATAAAATGAGGGGATTGACCTTCCAATTCTAAATCTAGGACCTTGTGGTCTACTAAGATATAGACCACTTTCAATCTTCCGGTGGAGGGGACCCCACATACTACTCATATGAAGTCACAGACCCTTTGCAAATATATAATTGGATATCGTAAGACTCTTTGCTAAGCACTAGAATTTTTTTTTAATGAAAACTCACAAAATTTCTGACCTCAAGGAGCTTATGCTTTATTTAGGATGATGGTGGGAATCTACTATCTACACAGAGAAAATACAAGATAGTATTATGAGTGATTATGGGGTGGAGGGGAAGGTGGTGGTGAAGAGAGATCCAGACAAAGTAACCTAAAAATATTTGAGGAAAGAGGATTCACTTTCAGCTGAAAGGAATAAAGGAAGGGTTCACAGAGAAGACTGCACAGTTTCTGAGTCTTGAAGGAAAAGGAGTTTTACAAATGAATATGAGAAGAACATACAATTCAAGCATAGAGAACAGTCTAAGAGGATATACAGAAGCAAGAGAGAGCAGGTTGAGTTCAAGGAATAGCTAGCTGGTTTTCCAGTTTGCTGGAACATCAAGTATAAACAATGAATGAATGGCCCTTCTGGCTCTATCTAACAGCCAATGTATCCAAATGTGTATTGTTGAGGATCATGGTACTGTCAGCACTGAAATCAGTAATCATTCAGAAGAGAACTCTGAACATATGCCACATGTGATATCCAGCTTTTTAAACTCTAGACTTTGAATCAAAATGTTTGAGTGAAGCTCCCACTTCTTTAAGTGCCTGTCAGTTTTTTTCATTTCTCCTCCCAAACTTTAACCCTTAGGACTTGAGTCCTCTTGTTTCTCTTATCCTTTCTCTCATTCTATCTTTTCTTTTCTTTTTTCCTTTCTCACAATGCTTGACTGGAAGGATCAAAACACACTTGTGTAGATTTTATGTTTATTTTTAGTTAACAACATTCATTTCCACAAGATTTTGATTTACAAATTTTCTCCTCATTTTTCCACTACCCACAACCCCAGAGCAGTGATCCCACTGAAAATCCCCTCCCCCAATCTGCTGTCTCCTATATCCTTCCCCATCCCCCCTCCAACTTTCCAGTAGGGCAAGATGGATCTCTATACCCCAGTGCCTGTATATCTTATTTCCCAGTGCATATAAAAAAATAATGACCTTTTAAATATTTGATTTTAAAACTTTGAATTCCAAATTCTTTCCCTTCTTCCCTCTTCACCCACCCTTACCAGGAAGATAAGCAATTCAATATAGGTTGTACGTGTGTAGTTACTCAAAACATTTCCATAGTGGATATATTGTGAAAGACTGACTATATTTCCCTCCATCCTATCCTGCCCCCCACTTGTTCTATTTTCTACCTTGACCCTTTCCCTTTTCAAAAGTGTGTGCTTCTAACTACCCTCCTCCCCAATCTGCTCTCCCTTCTATCATCCTCCCTCTTATCCCCTCCCCCCCTACTTTCCTGTAGGGTATGATACCCTACACAATTTACACACTCATGTATATTGAAAGAGAAAAGAAAACAATTAAACCACATAGCAATTCAGGCACATCTGGATTTGGATGGATACCAATCAATTGCAAAAAAAAAATATTGACAAAGTTCACAAGAGTCACCAGACAAATGAGATAAAGGAAACTCACTAAACTATAACTCCAAAGTATGTCTCCATTTCCACTGTTTTTAGGTCTCTCCTGATTTGGTGAACAAAGGCACTATCAGTATAATAAGAGTGAGAAAATTTGACTATATGTAAGTAGAATGGCAGAAGGATGATCAGTCTTTAAGGAAGTCCAAACCAATCATCGGTTAGGAGTGGAAGGGTTAAAATTTGATGCTATGGTTTTTTTTACAGGAACCTTACTAGGAACCAACCATACTGTGGTCACCTTAGTCATGAGCATCTGTATCAAGTTAACATAAGTGACTTACTTTTTATGTGGTAGCCTGCCTCATCTAGTGATCTTGTGGGCCTATCTAGGAAATATTCTGACAGGAATGTCACCTATTTATGGAAATCTAACTTCTCAAAATCTTTGCCATAGAGAAATGACACATTTGACTGATTTGAAATTTATTTTAATTGATATCTATCTATATGGATATATATGGATCTGGATATAGATATATGGGCATATCCACATCAATACAGATATCTATACTATCTTTCTATTTATCTGTCTGTGATAACTATATAAATGTGAATATGCAAATGAGAGACACAACTAAGAATAGTATATTGGGGGCCAGCCTTTTTCATTAGGAAAAACTGAGTTCAAATCCTGTCCCTGAAACATACTAGCAGTCCAACTATGAGCAAGTCTCTCTCTTTTTTTTTTTTATTAATTTGTTTGTTTCCTTTTAGTTTACAGGATTCAATTCCACAATTCCTTGAGTTCACATTTTGTTCCCCTCCCTCCTCCCCCGCCATGGCGGCTTATAGTCAAGTATAGGATCTGTAAATACTTTCACATTATACATTAGTCAGGTTATAAGGACGGATTGTACCAGCTGGAATGAAAAATGGTAAAGAGGACATAAAACCAAATAAGAGAATGAAAAAGATCAGGTATTTTGCTTCCACCTGGATATAAACTTAGTTCTTTCTAGTTCTTTCTCTGTATGCACATATTTCTCTCCATCATGAGTCTTTTGGGATTCACTTATATCACTGCATTGCTGAGAAGAGTCCAATCTATCAAAGTTGGTCATCACACATACGTTGTGTCTGTAATTGTGTACAAATTTCTCCTGGTTCTACTCTTCTCACTCAGCATCAGTTCTTTTAAGCCTCTGCAGGTAAATATGAAGACCGTCTGCTCCTCGTTTCTTATAGCACAATAGTATTCCATAACATGCATATACCACAACTTGTTCAGCCATTCCCCAATTGATGGGCACCCCCTTAATTTCCAATTCTTTGCATATGAGCAAGTCTTTTAACCTTTCTTTGCTCTTGGGAACTCAAAGCCTATAAATTTCAGAAGAATAGTGGATCTGCAGTTGCAGGGAGTTTCCACATTAGGGAGTTGCCACATAGATGAAGTCTTCCCATTAAACCAGTACACATAAACACTTTAATTTTATTTTTCTGTCTCTATATCTGTGTACCTTGTCACAGATTTCTATATATCTGATGTTAATTTAATGAACTTCAATTACAATGCCATAGAATGTTAGAACTAGAAGACATCCTAGAACAATTAAAGATGGAACATAGAATGTCACAACTGAAAGAAAATATATATCATAGAATATTAGAACTAGAAGAAACCTTGGAAGAATTAGTATTAAAACACAGAACATTGAATGTTAAAGCTGTAATATAATTTATGTCATAGACTATTAGAATGTAGAATGTCAGGGCTGGAAAGGACCTGAGAGTCTGACCCCTAACTATGTGACCCTGAGTAAGTTACTTAAATCACTGTACTACATACAACTCTTTAAGACTATAAATTGCAGAACACTTTCTTATCTGTATTGATAGAGGGAGTTTCCTCCCTGGGAGTTCTCTAAACCCATAAAATTATGGCACTAGACTAAAGTAAAATAAAAAATCAAGTGTATAGGAAATTGAGTATTATAAGCATAATTTCCACTCCTGTTCCCCAAATATAAATCAGATACATAGCATTTTAAAGAAGGGAGGAATATTGAAGATTACCAACCCTCTCTCTTATTTTTTAAAATAAAGAAAATGAGACCCACACTGGGGAAGTAACTTATACAATGTCATCTGCCCTAATAGCAGAGAGGGGACCATATTTTTGCATAACACTTGAAAGATTACTTTCTTTTTTTTTTTCCTTTTCAATGAAATAACATTATAAGCATGAATTTTGTAATTTGCTATCGCTTCTTATGCTAGGGTCTTGGTCTTTTAGTAGTTTCCACTTTGGGCATACTCTCTGGATATTAGTGTTTTTTACTCACTTTTTTTTTGTTGGGGGGTGGAGGCTGTTTATTAGTTTATGGTCTCCTAGCTGAATCTCACTTTGTTGTTTCCTGCTTATATGTCTAAGCTCTCTTACATTCTCTGAAACCTTTTTTCTTCTTGTTTTTATTTGAGAAATCTCCCAGTTACTTGGTATCTGCAGATTTCAGTAAAATATCATGCTGTTTACTACCTCTTCTTAATCATCAGACAATGTATGTGGTGGGTGTGTGTGTGTGGAAGAGGGTGGAGGGAACATGGGGCCAAGATTAGGGGGAACAGTACTGGGATGGTAGAATGGGGCCAGGAAAAGGGGAAGACCCAAGGAAAAGCATCAGAATTTTTTTTGTAACATTCCACTCCTTTGCTTAGTGTCACAAGCCTGGAAAGTGAAGTTTACAACATAAAATGTTGAAACTAAAAGTAACTTCAGTGATTAGCCAGTCTGTTAGCCTCATTTTGCAGAGGTTTGAAGGATTATAAATTTAGAGCTGGATGGAACCTCAGAGGCATCTCTTCCAACTTCCTCATTTTCTAGATGAGGAAGCAAAGATTCAGATATTACATGATTCGCCAAAATTCACATCACTGGTGAGTTTTCAGAGGCAGGATATAACCAAAATATGCCTGACTTTAAATTTGATACAGTTCACTGGACCAAAGAAGTTATTTACCTTAAGTTACAAAGATGGTAAATGGCAAAATTAGGGTTTGAATCCAAATACATATAAATTGATAAGACAAAAAAACCCACTATATTAAATCTTAACACAATATAGTTCATGTTTTTATCCAGAAATTTTTTGTGTACTTTTCTAATTCTTTTGAGAGAAATAAAGCTACATAAACAGCTGAAGGGTGATTTTTCATTTATAAAAAAAAATGCTTTTCTGAGAGAAATTTTTTGGTGCAAGAAAAATTGACAAAGTTTTGTTTACAAAAGCACACTTTTCAAATATTTTACAAGAATTTATTTTAACCTTCTTAACATAAATTTAGATTTATAACGCATCTCAGCATAGTATAGTAGAAAGAACATTATGTTAGGAAACAGAAGTCCTGGGTTGTTATCCTGACTCTGCTATTAACTCACTTTGCAACTCCCTGGGCCTATTTCATTGTCTTTAAATGGAAAATGTTCAAATATGGTTGATTCTTCTTCTAACATTCTAAGATGTATGACCTAACATTCCATGTTTTAAGATCCCTTGCAATTCTAATATTCTGTTATATCATTCTAATGTCCCTTACATCCTGCGGTCCTATGGTACATATTTAGTTAGTATCTTCACTGAAAGCTCACTAAAATGACCTTCAAAGTAGAATTTGGTGTAAAGTGGGTCCCCCTTGTAGCCTGTCTAGAAGGATAAGCATCATGTTACAAAAAGTAAAAAGGTACCATTATAAGATAGTTTCAAGGAACTGATTCTAAGTCTATAGTGTTCTGTGGAATTTTTAAAGTACAATAGACACATAGACTCACTTATTCTAAAATCTTGGTTGCTGAGTTGGATATGGGTTGATAGAGTAAGAAAAGTGATTCCCTTTGGTGAGATGTGAATCAATGAAAAACCTGGGAACCAGTGTAAGCTTTCCAAAGTAAATAGGCCCCACTGACCTTAGACTTTTATGTTGTATGTGAAATTGGATAGTAAATTTAAAGGAATTTGGGAAGTCATCTATTTCTTGCCTTCAATATTCCATTTATGCTGATCCAATAGCAGAAATTAACAAGATGTTATTCCTGGTGGTAAGAATTACTAAGTAAGATCAATAGTCTGGGTTGAAAATTAAATCTTTGAAGATGGAAGCTATAGGGCCTGCATATTTCCATTCCTGAAGAGTTCCACACCAACCTATCTACCATGAAGCAGTTCCTACATAGATTATTACAAAACTTTGGGGAATAAGTTATCCCATCTGCCTTGTTCCAAGAATCTGTTACTTGGACGCCAAGCTCTTGCATTTTTGTCTTTTTTCTTTCTTTCTTTTTTTTAATTTGGATGAGTTTTTATGTGGTACAAAGCTTGTTGTGATTGGAACTATCCCTAGACAAACAGCTGAGCTTAAAAATACTATTTATTTTGTCTGATTTGGAAAAAAATAGACACATATGTATATGTGTCTGTGTATAGATGTGTATTTATATGCATATGCATATGTATATGATATACATATTTATATATACAGATAGATACTTACAGATAGAGAAATAGATATCGATAGATAGATGTCATTGTGCTAAAGAAGAATTACCTGGTGCTAATCAGATGTTATTTAAGTTGACAGTGGGAAGCTATCTTGAGTATATGTCATCTATACTTTAATGAATATCCTTAAGTATTAAAGTCTAGTTCAAGAATGTAGTATACCATAAGTTAGGTAATATTGTTCGTGATGTGGAAAGCCATGTATCCTAAAAAAGTCCATGCACATTCATCACCTTCTAAAATTAGGAGCTCTCATCTTTCCTGCCACAGGTAGTCATATTTCTCAGTGGGCCAAGCTTTGGCAGTCCTTGTAGCTTCCAAAACAATATTTCCCCCTCACTTTTCATCCTGGTAGTTATTGGGAAGACTGAAACCAGAGATTTCTAGCAACATTGCTGATGTTTTTTTTTTCTTTTTCCTATTTAAGAGAATAGGATCTTGCATTAACTAACCTTTCTCTAGCCTTGAACTGGGAGTTGAAAGATCTTCTGAGCTAGAGTTGCCAATTGCTAGCATTACTTCCAAAACCTTCTGTAGCCTCTTATACCTTCTTCTTGGGGGTGGCCATATTTGGTTTTTGGCATTTTCCATTGTGCTCACCAGGTCCTCAGCCCCTTGGCCATTTATGCCTAAGTCCAGTTTGGGCGATGGCCACTTGTTACTTGGTTTTAGAGCAATTTCAAATGACTAGTCCTGATGAAAATGTAAATTGAAGCTAGTTAAACAGTCTAACAAAGAAGATCTTTTAGAAGGGAAGAGTGATGGAAAGAGAGTAATTGAAATACCAATCCTGGATAATAATTAGAATGCCTGGGTAAGTCAATGATCGGTAAATTGACTTAAACTAACTTTTCAATAACATGAATTTTTCCCAATAGGCACTTGATTAACTGTGCTGACAATATAGCTAACCTCCTCACCCTTAATTTGCTTCTGAGACGCATATATAATTATTAGCATGGCACCATGGAAAAGAGAAAAGATTTTGAGTCAAAGGCCTGGGTTTGAATCCTGTTTCTGCTACTTACTACTTGTGTGATCTTGAACAAAATAACACTTAACCACTTTGGACCTTAGATTATTCCTCATCTGTAAAATGAGGAGGATGGACTGGATAGTCTTTAAGATATTATCTAACTCTAAATGATCCTATGGTCCTAGGACTGTCTTGGAATGAGCTGGGGTAGAATCCATAGGCAGAATCTATAACCATGAAGACCAGTTTGGGATCATAGAATTCTGAGGTTTGATTGACCCTTAGAGACTATAAACTCAGCCTCTCGCCATATATGAAAAGAAGTATTACCATATTCCCAACAAGTGATGATTAAGCCATATAACTTAAAACCCTTAACATAAACCCGGACTTTACTATTAATGCAATTGTTCCTGAGACTTGGTTTTCTCAACTTTCAAATGGTGTGACAATTCTTACCCTTTCCAAGGTTTTTTGAGGGTGAAGACTGAAATATTTTTTGGCTTGCCATATGACACCAACGTAGTCTACTGCACTAGCATTTTAAAGAAAAACAATGAGGAAAGCAGGCATCCTCCTTATTAGACCATTTTCAACAAGTCTGTGGTTGTCTTAGCAGTGGACATGGGGGAAAATCATTATTGGCAGATTTCGGCCCAACTAGAGAAGAGACAATTACTTAATACCACCACACCCATATCAGTTCTTTTAGCCAAATGTAGGTCTCTCCTAAATCCTCAACTAAATGGACAGGAGTGGAGCCAAAAAAGAGATTTGTCTTACACTGAGAGAATACAAGGGGAATTCGAGTATTAAGATTGCTGCATGAAGTCAGGCCATTGAGCTGGTAGCCACTGGTTGTATCTATATGGACTCCTTGGAACTAGGAATAAGTGACAGAAGTAGGATTTTGAACCCAGGTCTTCTGACTCCAAAGCTGCTGCTCTTTCCATTCTCTTCTTCCTCCCTATCAGCCCTTCTCTGAGAAAGATAGATTTGGAAAGGACCTTAGAGATCATAGAGCAAACCTCTTATTTTAAAGACCAGGAAAATAAAGTCCAGGAAAGGGAAATGACTTGCTTAAGGTTACACATAATTGGAGCTAGAACCTAAGTGTCCTGGCTCCCAGTTCACACTCAGGGATTAACATAGCTTTAAAAAAAATACAGGTACTCGTGGGATCCCATTGTAGTATGTGAACAATTTATGAGCTGGATTATAATTCAAAGACATTCCTATGAAACACCTTCACATAACAAAGTAATTCCATGCTAAGCACATTGTAGTCATTGAACTTTAAGGAGAAGAGCCCCAGAAAGGGGTCAGGAGGAGGCAGTTCAAGTTCTGGCTCCTGGGACAAGCCCGTGAAGGTCTTAGGTTCTCCTCCTCTGTAAAATGAAAGGATTCTAGCAGATCTCTAAAGTACTTTTCTACTCTGAAATTCCATGAATCCAACTGTTTCTACATGTTTTGTAAATAAGATTAAGTTCCATGGAATGAAATTAAATTAAATTCGGCAGACCTTCATTGGGTAGGAAGATAGATGTTCAAATAGAAGGAACATTGACTGAATGTATTCAGATAATCTGAATTTAAATCCTGCATCTAACATTTACTAGCTGTGTGACATTAGGCCAGTCACTTAATTCATGTCCTTGGTCACCGGTTTCCTATCTGTAAAACAAGGAAGCTAGATTAAATGTATATACTCTGATGCCTTTTGAAATGCCAGGTTAAATTATTGTTCGTATTTTATCCTTAACTAGAAGGATGGTATGGCCTCATCAAAAACAGGAAGCTTTGAAAGTGAGGGAGGTTACAATGATAAATTCGAAAAATAAATTAAAAGCTCTCCCCAGTGCTTTCTAACACATTTTTTCATTTTCACCCCATCTTTTGAAAGGAGTGAATCCCTCATGGGGTTGGACACATACAACCAATGACCCCAAGGTCAGTAGTAGCAAGAAAGAATGGAGGGAAGACCCTATCTGAGTAATAGGGTCTTGTTTAGAGAAGGGATCTCCAGCAGCTTGTTCAACAAGAGCTTGGCAGTGAAGTGGATAATCTCCATGAAGTTCAGAAAACTCTGTCTCTCTGTTTTCTTCCTCCCTCAGGCTCTACTGACTCCAAGCAGACAGATTTATTGGGGTCTTGAGCATGATCAGGAAGAAATTAGCCTCTGTAAGAATTCCATGAGAGTCAGTGTGGCGTAGAGGATAGACAGCTGGCCTCTCTCTGAGTCAGGAAGACTAGAATATGAGGCTTGCCTAGCACACAGACTGGCAGCATGACTCTGAGCAAGTCACTTAACCTCTTGGTGCCTCCGGCAACACTCTCAAACTATTAATTTCTTTTTTTTTCTTTCTTTTTTTTTTTTTTTAAGCAATTGAGGTTAAGTAACTTGCTCAAGATTACACGGCCAGTTATTTCTGGGTGTGAGCCCGGGATTCAGTCTCCAGGTTGTCCCAACACTAGAGCCGGTACTCTTACTTGCTGAGCCACCTGGCTGACCCTAAGCAATTGGGGTTAAGTAACTTGCTCAAGGTTACACGGCCAGGTGTTTCTGGGTGGGTGCTAAGTGTCTGAGCCCGGGATTCGATCTCCAGGTCTTCTCAACACTGGAGCCGGTGCTCTTACTTGCTGTGCTACCTGGCCGCCCCTCAAACTATTAATTTCAAAGGAATTTCTACAGTGGGAATTCCCTACACTGATGAAATCACTGGTGTAGAAAAAACACACATTCCCACACATGTGTACATACACTCACATAAGCATGTGTGAGAAGAAAAACACATCCATACTCACACACATAAGCACACAAATTCTCTCTCTCTCTCTCTCTCTCTCTCTCTCTCTCTCTCTCTCTCTCTTTCTGACACACATACATACACACACACACAGACCCAAATTATAGAAATCAGAGATTTCCTTTTCATGTGAAAATGAATTGAGGCATCCGACTCTCATAGATCTGAGGCTTTGTTTATACCTATCATAGGATCTTACCATTATATTAGGGGAGGAAGGAGGCCTTTGGCTCCAATAACAACAACATAGGAAGCCCTGTTATCCCAGTCATCATGAGTCTGAGGGTGTGTGAGCAGGGAGGGAGTGATTAAACTTTTCATAAATTTGCTGCTGCTTTCATTGAAATAGGCCCCTGATATTTGGCAGGGTGAGAGAAGGCTTTGGAGTATAGGGAGGGTTTCCTACGGCTTGTGCTTGAATACTTTTAATCCCTATTGTGGGTAGCCACACACTTTTAGTAATGTTCTTTGAAATCTGAATATTCTAGAGGTACATGAGATCAATGTCAATACATCTCCCCGCCTCACTCCCCCTTTTATGTTTTGGACAAATGTATGTCTTTGCTCAAAAATGGTAGCCTGGGAGGCTATGCATGCATAGACCTATGACCCAGTGTGTCAGCACACCCAGACTGATTAGTCCTCTTCTCTCTACCACTACGGGGGGAAGGGAAGAGCCAAGAGTAACGTCAACCCCAGAACTGGCCTACCTGAACATACTTGGTTCATGCCTTATGCCTCTGGAGTCAAAAGATCTAGATAATGGAATCACAAAATGTTAGAATGAGAAGGGACTGTAGAGATAATTTGGTCAAGACTTTTCCTATTAGAGATGGGAAGACTGAGACCTATGTAGAGGAAGAGAATTTCCCAAGTTCATAGCTGATAAATGGTATAAACAGAATTTGAACTTATATTTTCCACCACTTGGAATATCAGCAAGGACAGCTTGGTGGTGCATTGTATAAAGTGCAGCTCTTTGGTTCAGGAAGACTCACCTTAGTGGGTTATCTCAAGACTAATCTTGACTTAGATACTTACTAGCTGTGTGACTCTGGGTAAGTCACTTATTCCTTTATGTCTCAGTTCCTCATCTATAAAATGAGATGGAGAAGGAAATGGCAAACCACTCCAGTATCTTTGCCAAGAAAACCCTGAAAGGGATCACAAAGAGTTGGACACAACTGAAACTACTGACTGGTCAACAATGGCACCTATTGCTGACTTTTCCATTGACTCTAATAGGAACATCATGCATTAGTATAGTATTTTATATAGCTCTTTCCCATATATCCTCATCATCACTACCTCTAGCATCATCATTATTATCGATGACCCTATGAATAAGACAGAGAACTGGTCTTTATTGAGCACTTTTCTTTTCTTTCTTTCTTTCTTTTTTTTTTTTTTGCTTTTTGGAGGGGGGAAGCCAGGGCAATTGGGGTTAAGTGACTTGCCCAAGGTCACACAGCTAGTAAGTGTTAAGTGTCTGGGGCCAGATTTGTATCAGCCAGCACCCCAGCATCCCCAGGGTGGCTGCCAACACAAGTTCTTAGATCTGCTTTGTTAAAGGAAAGCAACTCAAAATGGGTTAACAAGCTTACTTTAATCAGTCAAATATGTATCGTTTACCTAGTTCAGGGGAAAAAGGTCAGCACCCCAAACTTCAGAGTATACAGACAGAATTATCAAGACAGAGAAACAGATCAAGTAGACAGGTTTCCAAACTGTCCAACCATTACATCCATACCAAATCAACATCTGGATTTTTCAAAGCCGGGGGGCTCTCAACAATGGCTTCCCAGAGTCTCATCTGATCAAATCACAGAACACTTCGCAAAGTGAGCCCCAAAGCAAAGCCTCACATCAGGGATTATATAGCCTTCTCCTGGGTCAGAGAATTTAACCACCCTTTTGACCTACTGCCCAATCACACAGCATCAAGGTGTGGGTATTCCTAAAAACCAAGTCTCCTGCCACAGGCTCCATGTGACCACATTCAGCCTATTGGGAGGCAGAGTATATTTTCAAATCAAGAAAGATTCTCAGTCTCTTAAGCCTATCAAAGTGCCTAAGGGCAGGGAAGATCTTTAAATTTGCATTTCCATACACTTGCCCAAGGTCACACAGCTAGTAAGTGTTAAGTGTCTGGGGCCAGATTGAACTCAGGTCCTCCTGACTCCAGGGCCAGTGCTCTATTCATTGTGCCACCTAGCCGCCCCTTTATTGAGCACTTTTAAGGCTGACAAAGCACTTCACATGAGTTAGATATCATTTGAGCCTTACAACACCCCTGTGAGGTACATAGGTGTTATTGTACCCATTTTCTGAAAACTTGAGTCTCAAGAAAATGGCATGGTTAGTCACATCTCTCAAATCTTGGTCCTCTAATTACTGCAGCACCATCCCTCTTCTCTGTAATGCCATGATGCCTTTTGGCTTAGGGGCTAAGTGGTACGTTTCATCTAATGCTCTCTTTC